>NC_089142.1:48962902-49562902 GCF_009819655.1 Sylvia atricapilla
TGAACAGTAACAGATTGAAAAGGAGTTATTGTTTTTTCGTAGAGAAAAAGGATTATTTAAAAAACTTGTTATTTCTGGGCAAGTAGAGACACTTAAATCAGGGCGTGCTGTAGGCTAACATTTAATAATGTGATGAGGAAAGACAGGAATCACACAGCAAAACAAATAAAAGTAATTTTAATGAGGTTTATTGAAAAGAACAAGTAGATTGAAAATGCTACTGAGCTGCACAAAACCAGCAACACATTATTTATTATAAGTTCATTTCTCTTTTACTACCAGGTTAGGGACTTCTTCTCACTTGCTTTTTTCGGGCTGGATATCAGCAAGGGAAATAACAGTCTGCCTCCCCGCAGCTTCCTGAGCTGATGAGCTGATGAGCTGTTGCTTTCGAGATTCAGCTCTCTTTCCAGTCTGAGGTTTTGAGTCTGTGAGTGACCTATGCTACAAGCAAAGCAGGAAAGTTAATACTGTTCTTAATTAATCTCTGCAGGATTCATTTATGTTTATGCAAATTAGGAAGAGGACAAGTAGGTAAACGTCTGCAACTGTCAAAAAGCTGCCGGTGATTGCACGGCTATGACAAAGTGCTGAAATGATTGCTGCAGCAGTGAAGCAAGGAAATCTCAAAGAAGAGGCAATCACATGTGAGGCAGGAGATCTCCCCATTCTCCTCCAGAGAAATTGAGCTATTCCAGATGTTCTGCTTCTGAACTGCTTGTGAACCTTGTTCTATTGTAAGCTCAGGCATTCGCAGATTATTTATTGTACATTTTATTGTGCCTTTGCTGCTCACCCAAGCTGATGGAAATGAATAAATTCTATTTAATTTTACCTTTTCTGTATTGTATAATCTATCTTCTTTATATGGATGCAGCTGCTTGGTCTCAGGTTCCAAAGGCATTGCAATGCAATTCTCCCTGTCTCTGTGTGCGTGTGTGTGTGTGAATATTCCCCTACAAGACTGAAAATTATTAGTCAGTTGTTATATTCCCTCCTGCAGCTAATGAAAAATATAAAGTATTTTTATGATGGATGTGATTAATAGACATTGCCACCCACAACCTTCCTCACTCTCCCTGCGATGCAGGTAGGGTGTCTCACATCACATGCAAGGCAAGGAAGTGAGAACCACTGGGGAGAGCAGCTCTGTCTGTGCCTCCATGCTCCTCTCTTGTTTCATGAGATGCAGAGTTCTTGGCTGGGAACTGTACGTGAGCTGTGTGCTGATATTCCCCATAGCTAAGTTGCCTTTCCATAATGTTCATCCACGAACATCTATGAATAGACACACTACGCTCATCATTCCTGACTTCTCATCTGGTAACAAGTTGTCTTGTGAGGTCATGATTATCTCCAACAAAGGTGAAAAAATGGGACAGTGGCACATGGAGGCTGAGGAACAACATGGAGGTTGTGCTGCTGTGCTCTACCCTTCCTTTTTTTTTTTGTCATATTCAACCTCCCACATTGGAAACTTGTCACTTCTGTGAATCTTTCTCATGTTTGTTGGGAGGTGGTTGGAGCAATTGGATTCTCTTAACAAACTTTGCCCAAGAAGAGGCTGCTAAGGATTTTCAGCAAAGGGCTTTTGTGCACACCAACACTTTGCCTCCATGGCTATTGCTAGTCCCCCAAAAGCACCATAAAAAAGGTTGCTACCATTCCCCAGTGCAGCTCTGCCTGTAGAGATACCTGTGTTTCTTTCAAATTAGCTACAGCTTCAGGATGGTCCTCAACCCAAACTCACCAGAAATATCAATAAACCCACTCTGGAGCACCATGCAGGAACAAGTGGGATGAATTTAACTCTGAGCTAATGTTGATCCATCTGGTGTTGCAGCAGACTGTGTTAATGAAAGATCTCATTCCCTCCAGTCTCAATTATTTCATTCCAGGGATAAAGAAAAAAAAAATAGTAATATTTGATTTCTTAGTCATAATCAAGCAATGTTTTAATAAAATAAAAAGGTTCAAGAGAAACAAAGTGTTATATCAAATATTAAAATTTACATATCAACATAAAATTTGTATATTCAATATAAATCAAACTGCAAATACATAACAGTCATTTAGAGGAATGAAAAAGAGATCATGATTCTTCCTCTTGGCATCCTTGATGGTTGATTTAGAAATGACAGGGCACATCCTGTCTTGGCTAGAGCTGCTTCAATACCTCAGTTTTCCCACACTTGAAAAAATGTGACAGAATAGTCTGGTTTGTCTGACCGAATCCACACAACAAGACAAACAGCCTTGAGAATACAACACCCAGAGCTGTTCTACAGAACAGAAACCATTGAAATCTGAAAATTCCATTTTCTTGGAGCTGAGAACCAAGCTATGCCAACAGTACCTCAGAAAAGCAATTTCAGCAGTTCCAGGAGACTCAGCTGGAAAAGGAAAAACTGAGTTCCAATTCTCTAAAATATGTCTAATCTGAGGTGAGAGCCCAAGTCTTCACATCCAGGGAGACTGTTCAACCTACCTGGGCATGTAGGTACACACCTTTATAAAAATTACTTAGTACTGCTGCCCTATTTACAAGTTTTACTGGTATTGTGTTGTCCATCTAGTCACTGGCTAGCCTCTGGTCCTGTCATATGTCCTTCCAGGTCTCAAGCAGGATCAGAGCACAGCTGCAAGATCAGACCCCCAGGAGAGGATTCTCCATCTAGTTTAAGGATTGTGCTTCAGGCAGGAAGATTTAGGCTTAGGCCAGGCCCCCGAGCAGTGTGTTAGGCAGTCACTGAGGTTGCTGTTATAACAGCTTTGTACACCTTTATTGACAGAAACTCAGAAGTTAAAAGGACTTGGTCCCCTGTGAACTGGGGTGGCCATGGAGAAATTTTCTCCTTTTATTCATGGAGACTGCTGCCAGAAGGTAAATTGCTTCTTCAGAGTAAACAACAAAAAGGAGTCATAGGATTAACCTCTAGCATGTTCACCTGGGGGTTGAAATGCTTAACAAAAAATAAATTTTCACAATTATAAGGATTCTATGCCTATATTCTGGGAAAACTACTCCAGTTGGGTGTTATATAAATGAAAATGCCAGATGTGCCACGGTTGAATGTCAACATGGGAAGCAACAGTTACAAGGGAGCAGAGTATGCTTACTTTGTTTGAAATCAGGCCAGGAGTGCTAGGACAGAGGGATACTGAGGCACAGGAACAGCATCTTGGGTAATTATTAAAACGTTAAAAAATGCTGCTCTCTATCAGTACCTACTGATTGTATGATGCAGTCCACTGCTGAGATTACTAAACAGAATGCATCCTGTATAATTGCTCCTCCCAGTACTTTTGTCTGACCATGGAAAAAACCCTGCATGGCTAAGCTGCAATATTAAAAGCATAAAGCCATGGGATGGCGTAATGCTATGTGTGTGGTGTGGTAGTGAGACAAAGTGAAAAGTAATTTGAAACAATTTCATTGGACACAGCAAAAGTTTGGCATGGTATTTATTATGATGGACCTGCATGTGCAAGAAATCCATTTGTCACAATGGCAGCAGGGCTGTCTGCACAGACCTACAGTTTTTCTCTGCATTGCCAAAAAGAGGCAAAAAGGGGGCTGCTCTGAGGACAGGACCTCCCTACAGCCCCTCCCCCCGTTTATGGGCAGATCCCAAATTGGACTTCAGGTATGCATTCATTTGGTTCAATCAGCGGGAATAAAGTTACACAAACACTGTTGTTCTGATCCGCTCAGCTGTCGGATTAGTCTGAAATGGCCACTGAGCACCCCGAAGCAAACACATCTCTGACTTAAACCCTCTTCCGCCGTCACAGTGAGCGCTTCCAGAATAGTCATCCAGCTGCAGTGAGAAGAAACAGCCTGTTTAACAAAGGGCATGGAAATATTAACAAAGAGGTGTGAGAGGTACGTAGGACACAGATGAGTGTGTGAGATGGGAGATGTCACAGCTGGACCCAGGCGGTGCCGGCTCTCAGCACGGGCGGCAGCACTGGGCTGCCCGCCCCGCAGCTAACCTTGTACCGCCCGGCTGCCGGGCACTGCAGCTTCCCAGCCTCTGTCCCTTCCACTTCCAAGAGCTGCCAGGGAGAATGAACCTCATCTTCTCTCCACTTATGGAAACATGTGGTTGCCATGGGGGGAATAGGATGGAGGAGAATCTCTCAGTAGTATAATCCGATTCAACTGAGGTTCGGCTTGCGCTGAAAACAGCTGGCTGTTTGCCCAGAACAGAGAATGAACTTTACAGGATTTCGAGTGAGCGAGCCCCATCTTCAAAAGCATTCCTCTGGTAAAGCAACATGCTCCACCGGATCTCATCTGAAGACCTGTTAGACGGAGGCTGCTGAGGTACTCAGGGTAAGCTGACATATTAAACGTTGATATTGGCAAAAGGAAGAGTTCCTATAAACAGACGTTACCGACCTGATACCAATAAAATTAAACATTAAAAAAAAGTTTGAGTATCACATCAGATTTCCCTGGGGGACACTGCATGGCTTTACAACCACATTTCCCTGCTTATCATGAATGTTCATCTCATCTTCACATCTTTCTGTAAGATTCACACAAACAGAAACATAGGGAAAGGATCCTTGACAAAAATAAGCGGAGAAGAACAATGGAATGAAGTGAAGAAGATGAAATTTCAAATGTATGTCACTTAAAGGACTTGGCAAAATTATCATGTAATATGCTTCAAAGAGACACGTTTGATTAAAAAGACACCTCCTCTGACCCTAATTCAATTTTTGAAGTGAAATAAATTTATTTTTAGAGTAATATTGATAATATTGAATCCACGTTCATTCAATTTCTTTGGGGAGTCTCCCACTATTTGAGAGAGAGAAACACAAACACTTTAACTAACCTCGCCCAGGCATGAACTTCAAGTGCACTGTCTCTATGAAAAATGTATGGAGCTCTGAACTTTACAGCGACTGCCATGCCTCCCTCAGTCCCTTACGTGCCTCTGGCGGTGTAAGAGCCAGGGCGCTGCTCAGAGGCGATTTTTTTCTTAACACTTTTCCCAGCTGGCTGAACACGACGCCGGCCGTTCAGCGTTTCAGAAGACAAGTGTACGGCAACTCCCGGGTGTTCACACAGCACCGGCCAGCGGCGGAAGCGTCCTGCCGCCCAGCTTTGAGCATCCCCAACCCAAACAGACAACACCCTCTCCCAAAAAACCCACCCCCAGAAGACAACTGAACACCCTAAAGAAAACCGATGAGCATTTAACGGGGCAGAGTTCGGGGCGCCGCCGACTCGGCTCGGGGTGCGCGGAGCTCAGCCGGCGGAGCTCTGGGGGCGGGCGGGACCCGGCGGGTTCGATCCCCGGGGTCCCGGTGCGGTGGCCCCGCGGGGCGCTGCCGCGGGCTCCCCCTGGCGGCCCCGGCCGCGCTGGGCCGGCGGCTCCGCGGCGCGCAGGGCTCCGGGCTCCGCCGGCGGCACGCCGGGCTCGGGGGGCTCCGCCGGGCTCCGGGGGGCTCCGCTCCGCGCCGCGCCGCGCCGGCAGCCGTGCGCCAGGGGAGCGCGGGGCGGTGGCGAGCGGGAACAAAGGGGATCGAGGCGGCGCAGCGGCGGCGGCTCCGCCGGGGGGAGGCACCGGCTGGGCGCGGGGGGTGTGGGAGGAGGAGGAGGAGGGTCGCCAAACTGCTGCCACTTCGTCGGCCGTGAGCGGCACTCGCTGGCGGCGGCGGCAGCATCCCGCCCCTCGCTGCATGGCAGCCCAGTGAGGGAGGAGCGGGCGAGGGTCTGGCGCTGCCCGGAAGCCGAGGGAGCCAGCGCCGGCGGCAGCAGCGCCCGCCGCCCTCCCGCCGGGATGCGCCCCGCTCTCCGTTGAGGCGCAGCCCCGCCGCGATGCTCTCCCCCGAGCGCCACCGCCACCACCGCCACCCCTCGCCGCCGCAGCCGCCGCCGCCGCCGCACCACCCGCCGCAGCCCAGCCATGTCGTGGCCACCATCGAGAACCTGCCGGCGGAGGGCGGCAGTGGCGGCGGCAGGAGCGGCATCTCCGCGCCCTCCTCCAGCGTGCGCCAGAGGATCAGGAAAGTGCTGAACAGGTGAGGCTGGGGGATGGAGCGGGGCTCTGGCTACACGCCACGGTGCCGCTCGCCCTGGGGCGCCCGGGTCCCGAGGGCCGCCGTCGGAGGGGCCCCGACCCGGCACGGCCCGCATGCAGGGCTGGAGCAGAGGGGCACGAAGGCGCCGGCGGGGCGGCCGGCTCGGCTCGGTTCGGCTCGGCCGGGCTGGGCTCGGCTGGGCTGGCGGTGCCTTTCCCCACAGAAGCCCCGGGCTGGCAGGGAGCGACGGCGCGGAGCCTCTCCCGGCCCATTGTTGCCTCCGAGGCGGCGGCGTGAGCCTCCAGCCCGCGCCCTCCCCGCCGGTGCCGGTCGCACCTGCCGTGTCCGCGGGCACAGCCCCCGCAGCGGAGCCCCCGCGCCTCCCGCCGGCCCCGGCTTTCCTGGCCCGTCACGGGCGGGCTCGGGCCGGCGGGAGGAGGGAGCGGACATCCCCGCTGCCTCCCCGGAGGCGCCGCCGGGGAAGTTGGAGCGGGCGGCGGCCGGAGGGCGGCGGGGAAGGGGCGGCCCCCGGGGCTCCCGGCCGGGGTCCGCCCGCAGCGGCCGGGCGCGGCCTCATGCTCCGGGGTGCCGGCTGGCGTCGTGTGGGATGTTTGCCCGGCTCGCGTGGCCCCGGAGCAGCACGGTGGGGCTGCTGGCGAGAGGCGAGCCGCTCGGTTCTCCCCTGCGTGTGCCTCGGAGTGGTCAGTGCAACGATGGGAAAACGGCAGGGTACTCCGAGTAGATTATTTCACCGAAGGCACAAGAAAACGCTGGAACCATCTCAGTTAATCCTTTACGCTCCCCTGTCTGCCGGTTGTTTCTTTTGCGCGGCGTTTGATCAGGGCAGAGGGTTTTACTACAAAACGGAGTCCATCCAGTGCCTGACTGGTTGCTCTTCTCCAGAAGGAGCTCCTGTCTGAAAAGCCAGCTGGAGCTATCACTTCTGCCTAATGACTCTTACGTGCTAAACTGAGCAGTTGCAGCAATGGGATGGTGCGTACCAGCCTTGGCCTCATTGTCCCGGCTTTAGTTTCAGATTCATGTAACATGGACGAGCTAGTGAATTCAGCTGTTCTAAATGGGTGTATTAGGTTTGAAGATTAAGCTTTTAAATATTAAAAATTTACAATTCCTACAAGTGTCACATTGTTAAAAATACATGAAGCTATTTGCTCTCAGAACATCCCTATAAAACGCAGTTAATTAACTGTTACTATTCCAGGAGGATTCCCCAAAGCTTCAGTGACAGAGGGAATACTTATGTTTTGTTATTTGAGCATGACAAGGGTTGAAAAGAAGTTGAAACAAGTAAGAGCTGCTTCAAATCAGTTACACATTTTCTTGTACACACGCATTTTGCAACTCTCCGTGTTGTAGGATCGAGTCAATTCCTCAACCCGGCAGTCCGTGTCATTTTAGGCATCCTGAGCTTGCAAGATCCCACCCTCCTTCTGCTTGGTCATCCTGAGGTGTGTGTCAGTCCTGAAACAAGACACTAGACAAAAGATGCTTTCGCAGGGGCACCAAGAGAAATATGAAGATGTGGTGAAAAGATACAAAAGCAATAGGCTCTCCTGTGCAAGGATGGTAATAATGACCTCTTGGGAGTCATTAAATTGTCCACAGTCTTCATGGCTAGGAGGTATTGCATTAATTCATACAGTTTAAACAGTTACCGTGCTTATTCCTCTGTATGACTGAGCTGTAGATAAAATGTCAAATCAATATTTATTGTTCTTTATATATGATTGTATGATCAAAATGAGAATACCAGGTTGTGGTGTTTTTTTGTTTCGTTTTGTTGGGGTGGTTTTTTTTTTTTTTTTTTTTTTTTTTTTTGATAGTTTTTGGTATTGATTTTTTTTGGGGGGGGAGGGTTGTTGTTGTTGTTTTGTTGGGTTTTTTTGTTTTGTTTTAAAGGGGAGAGCAGGAGGAGGGTAGAAATTTGCTCTGGTGACCAAAATTCAAATCTGTTCTGATTCATAAACTTGAATCTACAAATGAGATCTCCCATGGCCCGGAAGAGCAGCCTAAGGAGTGGGAGTCAGTCACTTTTTCATGATTGTGTTCTTATCTCCTCAAACATGAAATAAGAGTAAAATTTTTCCAAATTTGTGTGGTTTCTGGAGAAGGAGGAGACATGTTACTGAGATGTTTTAATTCTTAGCCAGTCCCACGTTGTGTATCAATGGAAATTTTTGAAAAGTTGGATTTCCTGAAGTTTCTTTCAACTTTACTTGGAAACTGATGTCTCCATGTAACATCACAGACATCACAGCTTTCATCAGTATTTCTGTTGATGCAGTGAGATGAATTCTGACACAATGTTTATATTTTCATTCTCTATGGAAACAATAGCCTGCAAATACACGTGGGAAAGAAATATGTATGCGGTATCTCCAAAGAAGTTGGAGACCCCAACAAACAAACATTGGCTTTTCCAACTGTTTTTCTCTCAGAAGAGGGTAACACTTTATCTGTGCTATCTATACTTTGTGTGCACCATTTGTTTGATCCCTATTAGTGGAAGGTTCCTGACTGATTCATTGTGCTTCTGTTTTCTGCTACACAAAATAGGGGATCTTCAGGTGGACATCAAAATAAAAAGGTTGACAACAACTAGGGCTGCTTATGGTTGATGGAATCATAGAATTGTTTGGGTTGGAAGGGACCTTTAAAGGTCACCTAATCCAGCTCCTGCTGCCATCAGCAGGAACATCTGCAACTAGATCAGGTTGTTCAGATTCGCATCCAACCTGACCCTGATTGTTTCCAGGGATGAGGCAACTACCACATTTCTGGGCAACCTCTTTCAGAGTTTCACCAACTCATCATAAAAACTTTCTTCCTTATATCTAATCTTTTAATTTTAAACCCTTGTCCTGTCACAAGAAGCCCTGCTAAGAAGTCTATGCCCAGGGAGGGACAGACTCTGGTGTGGTCAAGGAGGAAACAAGACATCAGGAAAAAGAACAGACACTTGCAGAAATTGATTGTTTTTTCTTTCTCACTTTCTTTGTAAAAGTTTGGTTACTCAGGCACTTCCTGATTCCTGAATTGCCTTCCATAGCAATTCAGGAATTAAAATTAAAAAATTAAAACAAATTAAAATTGTTCTACAAGCTATGGAAGCTTATTTTAACTTTACCTTCCAATCTCTCCTCTCTGTTCACTCAGTAGATCCCAAGGTAATAATGAAACCCTGGAACAACCCCTGCAGGGTATTTGAGAGAGAACACACTGAAAGCCGAGCTGATTGCCTGTAGAAGTCTATTTCAGTGGTCACAGCAAACACTGCACTCTGAAAAAAGTTGTCCATAACAAGAAAGCAGAAAGAAATTAAAACACAAAAGTGAATGGTAAGAATTATGAAGGACTGGAAATGTTCAGCGTAATTATGGGATTTACTTGAATAGTTCATGTATAGATTCTGGGCTGCCAGTGATGGTGAACAGGACCTGGTGCAATAGGATCAAATTTGCTGTTATCCTTGAAGTAGTTGTGGTGGGTAGTAGTAGGGATGTGGTTTAATGGTGGACCTGCTAGTGCTGGGTTAATGGTTGGACTCCAGGATCTTGGAGGTCTTTTCCAACCTTAATGATTCTGTGGTTCTGAGTTGGGAGAGGATGGCTTTGAGCTGCTGTTGCATTAAGGGGAAATGTTGTGCTGCAGGTGAGTTCCTGGACCTGTGACTCATAGCTGTGGTTCATAAATCCCATGTGCAGGGCCCTGCCTGGTACATTCCTTGTGACATTTTCTGAGCAGGTGTCCCTGACTGACTGTGCCCTGCTATGTTGCAGGGAAGAGCAAGAATAATGATGGCTGCTTGATTGCTTGCTTCCCCAAACTTCTGTGAAGCCAAAATATTTCAGATACCTGTTGGTGGGTCCCAGCTCGCTCCATCTGGCTCTGTTCCAGCGCAAGAGGCAGCTTGTCTCCCTTTCTTGTACTCCCTGGGTGATGTGAAGGGCAGAGACTCACCTGGCAGATTCTCCTGTGGCCCCAGAAACCTTCTGAACTAATTTACAGGTTGATCTCATGTTGGGAAGTCTGGTTTCTCACGTCTTAAAAGAAACTGGACAGACAATAAATATTGTTGAAACACAGGGGGAGCAGGTTGCCAAGTAATCTCTTTGGGGGATTCTTGCAAATCGTCTCTAAAAGAAAGCCAACAAGTGAGATACCTGCTTATACAGGGGCATTATCTCTGTAGTCCTGAGCAGCAGAACAGGAAGGGAAAACGAAGTTTCTGCAAGCAAAATAAGTTAATATCTTTAGATACTATGGCAATGTTATTTTAGCTAAGTCAATGAGATTATTCCTGGAAACAAAAAATACCATAGCTGTGTCAATGAACTCAGGTCTCCAGAGAAATGTCTAAGGCACTGCTATTGTATTGCTTTCCTTGACAAGGACTTTTTTAGAAAGCTGGATGGCACATGCATTTTTCTGGGTTTACCCACTTCCAGCTTTTAGTGCTTCCCTAAGGAATACGAGTTATAAAGCCTGGTTGTGCCTTACCTTGCTGTTTCAAGGTTGTCTTCATGGGCTTTTTCTTGCTGGCAGTTGCTGAATGACACTTTGTATCTCAGAAGTTTCCTAAAAATCCTATCAGAATATTAGAGACATACTCAACTTGAATCAGAAAATGGAACAAGAGTTATTTCAGCCATTCAGTCCCATCTCATCTTTTAAATAGCTTTGTCGTTACGTTCTTTGCAGTGGTGAATTGAAAAAGTTGTCTGTGGAGCAGTGTGACTTTCTCTGCATCTTTGCTCACTTATTTACTTTGTCAAATAAATTGCAGCCTTATGCATAGAACCCATCCATGGTCTAATTCCTGTCTTATGAAAAGGAAGAAAAAAATGTTTCTAATAAGTAGAATTCATTAAATTAGGCAGTGATGTATTGAACAAAATTATTTGAAGAAAAGCAATTTAGATTCTTTTTGAAAGAAAGCTCATCTGTTTGGGTTCAGTCCGAGTAAAACTTTGGATTTTTTAGTGTGTTACAGGCCCAGTTCCACCATGATACTGGAGTTGAGGAAGAGTTTGGCCCAGTAGCTGACTAACTTTGAACTTGAACCGTGTGTCAAAGCTACTGACTCCTCTGAGATGGAAACTGCTTAAATGCCACTGCAAGTATCAAAAGCTATAACCAGAGTAGTTTTTTTTTCTAATAACATGTACCTGCATAATAAATCAGACATAGGGATTTTATGTACAAAAAAGAACTTGGAGCTGAATAATAATAAAATTGAGATGATGTATTTCATTGCCCCAAAGCAAAAATGTCTTTCAGGTGACTGATCAGAGAGGCAAACAAACCAAATAATTTATGGCATTTTTCCTTAATGAAAAGCAAGTCAAGGATCAAACATGCCATTTTTGAATCCAAAAAAAGAGTGAGTATTCATGACCTTCAGTTGCTTTGCTTTCTTCTTCAAAACAAAAGAATTTGCTTCCTTTGGGATTTTTATTCTTAAAAAGTACAAATAGCTCCTCAAAGTCCACCCAGAATAACAGTGACTGTAGAAAAATGAGCCCGAGCTCAATTCACATAGCCACAGTTCTCCTTTTAGGTAAAAATATTTATACCATTCTGAAGCAAGTCAAAGAAAATGAGATCAGAGCATAGATAAAGCAACTAGGTTGGCTTTCTTGAGCCTGTTAGCATTATCCTTTTTGGTTGAGGAAGTGGGAAAGTCATATCTGCCCGCAGGAGAGCATCGTGGCAGAGGATAAAAAAATGAAGTGATGAAAAATTGTCCATTCTTTCCTTTTCTCATTAGTTGACTTGTATTCGCCATTTTGTAAGCAAACAACTTCTGCAAATTAGGTGTGTTCCCGATGATTAGGGCCCATAAGGGAGATACCTGTAAAACGGGAGAAAAAGATGCTCTTCCTCTTGACTCCAAACAACTTATTGCAGTGAATGCTTGGCATGCCATAGTACACTCAAAATGCTTTGATTTAAGAGCAAAGATCAGCCAGAGTACAAAAAGCATGGTTTTGATGTAGCAGGCACTGGAAATCTGTCCAAGTTTGGTTTCAAAGTGTCTGAGTGTCGTTTCCTAACAGGTTTAGAATCCAGGATTGGGAAGCTTTGTCCCTCTTGCCTTGTTTTTGCTCCTGAGAATTTGCACTTTAGGAGATACAAGCCTTGCTGGTCCTGTTCTGAAGTAGGAATTGTTTGAAGTGATGTGATATCGTAAGTGCACTGTAATCCAAACCCAACAGTGCCCATACTGAGTGGCAAAAGACTTTCCCTAGGAGGGGCAATTGGGCAAGGCAGAATATGTGGGTGTCTTCTGTCTACCTATGACATTCTAAACGCCACTACTTACTGGGTGCCTGTCTGTAAGTGGGAATTTTTGACACTGGCTGTGCTGTGGGCTTTGGGAAGGGGTTACTGCCTCTTGAACTAGGGGGGTTTCAAAGGAGCAGCACCATAAATGGCTCTACAGAGAAAGCGGGAGGAATGGACAGAGTGGCTCTTATGGGATGGACAGAGCAGCTTTAATGTGCTAATGAGGGGAAGGCCAGATGCCAGCAGCGATCAGAAGGGCTCTTTGTGGCTCTGTCTCTTTGGAGATGGCTGGAGTCTCTGTCCTTATCGGGGTTGTTTCTGCAGGCACAGGGAAACACTGGGGCTATTAGAGAGGTGTTCTCTTCCTTTAAGTCAGCAGATAGCCTTACAGATTAGCACTTGAATACTGATTAGGGCTAATTACCAGGAAAGCTTAGGAAAAAGAAGTTGCTGAAGAAGCTTGACATTAAAAACTACAAAAAAACAGCCCCTAAGCCCAACAACAACAGAAGTCTCATGCTCAAAGGCTTGTGAGCTGAGCTCAAACTCAGCTGAAATCACCTGTTGCAAGAACAGCTGTATGGGGACTCATAAATTGCTATGACTGTAAAGTGTGTAAGTGTTCGTGATTCTGAGATTCATGTTGTGAACTGCCGACTATACTTGCCTGTGTTTATTTATGTCTATCATCCATCTAGCTGAGATTTTTACTGAAAACACTTCAAGTTTGGAAGTTCATCTTTCAGCTTTCTCCAACTTGGTTTCTCTTGTGATTTAAGAAAACATTTCTTCAATACATATTCACTCTCAGTCATTTTTCTTAGAGACATCAAACGATTGAGGTAGCAGGTTTGACTCCCAATGCATCACCTTCTCCTCAGAGCAGTGGGGGGAGTGTCCGCACAGCCTGGCCCTGCTGTGTGAGCGCACCCGTACAGCAACACTGTGCCCTACATCTGAAAGGAGTGTGCTGGATTTTTGGGGTGTGCCATGCCACAAAGGGATGACCAGATAATTTCCTAGAGGAGGTGGGTGACCCTTGATCTCGCCAGAAAGGTCTGTCTACAGATAATGCCATGCAGGCTACACAGTGAAAAATAGGGAAGCTTATTAAGTCAGTCTTCTGTTTGTAGCTGATACAGTAACTTCAGTCCATCATTTCAGATTCTCTTTGGTGTGGTGGTCGCCTTTGCTTCCTTACACTGCCTGTTACCCATGTAATGTGAGAGGTCATGCTCCGCCTTCAGAGAGGTCTGACCTGTGGCAACCTGTATAGAGTTTCAGAGCTGGATAGTGAATCTTCTCTTTTGCTATAACTTTTTTTTTTTCCTAGCAGAAAAGGTAGATGAGTCAAAACCTTGTTAAGAAGGATTGGTCTTTCTCGAGTTTGCATGTTTAGTAAGGTTTCTTATGTCCAGACTAGATTTTTTTGGTTGGAGAGCAAGTAAGACTTCATGGTAATCTGGTGATGGGAGTGCTTATGTAGGAGACCGTGTTTAATTCTGCTTTGCTGCATCCTTGAAGGCTGCTGTGAGCACATGTACTGCGAGGTTCCCTTGGGATGAAGAACCTCAAAAAGTCATGGTTTTGTCTTAATGCAAAACATGAGAAATTTTGAAAATTAAAAGTTTACAACTAGAAGGTGCTTTTTGCCCCCTCACAGCTCTTCTTCCAAGGCATTTCTGGCTTCAAGGTAAAGGTGTTCATTTACAAAAGCACACTATGCTTGAAACAGATTGCTGCATCTCTAATACAGATAAATTAAGTAATTTATGTCCCATAGCAGGACCATAACCCTAGTGTTAATTTCAACCTGTAAGCTGGTATTAGCCGATAATGGAATGAAAACAAAATATGAAACCTTTATAGTGATGGCCATTAGTTTACTTAGTTCTCTTTGGTGTTCATTTGTCAAAGAAGCTGTTGTGTGTGTATCCAGAAGCTTCACTTGTATGTAATTTGGCTGCACTGATTTTAAAAGGGTGCTGTCTTCTGTGCCACATTTATTCTCATTAGTTTTCTCATCTGGCAAGTGTTTTTTGATGGGAGTTGGCTTTTTCTGCTTTCCATTTGGTAGAAATAGAATATGAGTTAAGAGGAGTGTAAATCTTAAAATTACTCCCTCTTTAGTGAAACAGAGAAGAAGCCATTGACATTGTGGGAGGGAGGTGCCAGAATTTGTTCCTGCTCTGATACCTCTTCACCTCTTTGAAGCAGAAGAGAACTCCACAGCTGCACTCCTGGATCTCTTCAGCCTAATAACTAAAATTCTGATCCTTAATCAGAAAAGCCTTAAGGTGGCTATCTCAGAGCTTTTCAGGGGAAGAAGAAGTTTGTGGGAGCTGGGCTGGGCTGAATAAGAGTGGTGGCTGCAAGGTAGAAGTGGGGGGGAATTCTCTCACCCTTTTATTGAAGAGAGGAGGTATATATCTAACTCTTCAAGAGGAGGCCTGAAGTGAGTCACTGAAAGGTGGGGGCAAATGCTTCAATGAGGGGTAAGGCATAAGCTGTACCCTGTCCAATGCTTTCTGGTTTTTACCAAGATTTCAGTCTTTATCTACCCAGGTACCTCTGTGGCTCTCCCAGGGTACAACATTATTTTGTATGGATCTTTTGGGGGTTTTGGCCCAATGATAGTGAGACAAATGCTAGAAAGTACTTATAAAAATTAAATTAATTACCTTGTGATTATTTTATGCCCTGGTATTTTATGGAGTTTAAACAGCTCTGTATTTCTGGTGGCATCTGCGCCCTGATCTGGGCCATTTGCCTTCTGAAATCTCTTCTTACTTGAAGTTGAGTGCTGTAATGAAACGAAGGGTTTCTTTCCTGTTGCTGCTTTCCTTTTCTCTCTCTCTGCTGCTGCTGCTACAGACATGAAATACCTTTGAATATGGTTTTTTTTAACTCCCTGCTGTCAGTATATTGAGATTTGTAGGGATTGTCCTGGGTAGATTGAAAGTGAGAAGGGACAGAAAATAGCAAGTAGGATGGGAAGAGTTGAGCAGGGAGCTGGAAAATATTTTAATGGATATGAGATTGATACTTGAAGGAAGTAAAACTTCAGTGTTGCAGATACAATTTTCATCAGGCCGAGTATGAGGATTAAGCACCCTTAGGCAGAAAAAGTTTCCAAGTTTCATCCCCTATAGTGGGGAAAAAGCCGTCACCCAAATATAAATAATGATCAACTGAAGTGCCTCCTTGTCTTGGTTTGGGACAAATTTGGAAGGGAACTTTCAAAGGGATGATTTCTTAAAGGGCAAAATTCAGTGGCACTTCCCCCCCACTTGTTCTGGGGATAAACCTCCTCAGAGAAAAGTAGAAAAATCTGTTTGTTTAACAAGCAAAGTACTCACATGCATAAAAAATGAATCATGTTAAACAACAAAACCTCTCGCTGCTCTGAAGAGATGGCAGGTTCAGAAAGTCCTTCTGTAGTTCAGAGAGAGTCCTCTGTGGTAGTTCCTTGGCTTACTGAGTGTCTCTCAGTCCCTCTGGCACTGGAATGCAGCATCCTGGGCCACAGGCATGAGCTCCCAGTGTTTTTTCAGGATTTTTGGTCCAGAGCAGATTTGAACAGTCCCAGGAAAAGAAAAAGGCACAGTCTGGGGAACTTCTCTGCCTCAGCTAGCTAAAGAAACTAACTAAAAGGAAAGGAGAGCTCTCTCCAACTGTCCATGCTGCAGACAGCACACACTGAGAGAGAGCTGAAGCTCTTTTCTCCATGTTTTTGAATACAGCCATGAAAAAAATCCCACCACTTTTCCTTCTCCCCCTCTTCCCACTCAGGTCTAGTTTTAAAAGCACAAAACTTATTTCTGGGCTAAACAGATGAATGGGGATACAATTCAGCATCATAAAGTCACCCCAGGACAATCCTTTCCCTGCACAGCCTACCAGACATGCACAGGTAACTTCCAGTCAGATTTCGATACCTGACCTCTGCAGTCAGGTGCCTGATACGCTTCGTGGGACACTTTGTAGAGAAGTAACTTTCAGCATTTGTAGAAGTGCTGTCCAGCTTCTCCCAGAGCAGACAGCACCTGTGGGTAGTCCTGGAGACCCCTTGTTCCATTCCTGCCTCTTCACCTTCTTCTGCCAAAGCTGCTTTGCTCTTTGCTGGTGCTCACCACCAGCACTTCTTTTTTTCAGTATGCTTAAGGGGTTTCTTTTTGGGTCTAGTCTGTGGTGGGAGAATCATGTCTTGAAAGACATTCAGTAGATTCCAGAACATTTGGAGGATTTAATCTAGAAGCACAGGGGCAAGGTGGTGTGATTGTTATAATACATGTAGGAAGGCACATCTCACTGGCACTGAAAAGGAAAATTGCAAGTTTTCTCTCATTTGAACATAATGGTGACAGCAGAACAACTGTGCAGTAGCAGAAATACACACAAGGACTGAGGCAGAGTGGTCAAGGTAAGATGCAGTGCAGTGATGTTGGTTGAAGGGTTGCCAGAAATTAAAGAGTTACATTGGATTTATATTAACAAAGCAAAATCTCTGGGATTCAGAGTTGCTTCTGCTCTAGAGAGGTTACTTGAGTTTAAGACACCAAGTAATTCACTAGTAATTCACTTGAAAAATTCTGTTGGTGACTCTTTGTAACCATACGACATCTTTTAGTTACCTAAAATCAACTTCCCATTATAAATAAATAAATTCTAGCACATTCTAACTTGTAGAAGGTTTTCTGTTAAATTTGATGTCAGAAATTGTCCATACATATTGATTTGGTATGCATTAATGTGTTAATGGAACTTTTTACTACTTAGCTAGATTAATTTATTAGATTTATCTCTACATTACAACCTATAGATGTATTGAGACATGAGCCCACAGAATCAATACCAATTTCTTTTCTCATTTATGAATGTTCTCACTAACATCCAAAACACTGTTACACTCAAGAGTATTTAGCTGCCATTTATTGTGAAGCATTACGCTCCAACAATTTTAAATTTGTCTTTCTTCTTTGTCCTTTAATGATTATTTTTTCCATTTATGTGGGAAGCTATTTGAACAAAATGCCATGCATCAAGCTTCAAATGAGTCATGATCATGCTCCAGCCATTTGGTTTAGCAGTAACTTAGGTGTGCAAAATTAGGGCTCTGAGACCAGACCTAATTTTTGAGATGCTTTTTGGCTGCTGTTCTGTGTGGCAGACCCAAAGCAGGAGGGGGAACAAAGGTACAAATGTAACTTATACTAAGGTGCCTGCCAAATGTGGTGTATTTGTATGTCTTCTTTTGAGCAGCAGCCATGCATGCATTTATCTTTCAGAAGCAGCAGTGCTTGGCCGAGGAGCAGTTGCAAAGACCAGATGAAATGGGTAATGATGTGGAGCTCATTCACTTCCTTCCAGAGCTTGAGCTGTTGAAAGCTCATGGTGGGAAGTAAAAGAAATGGGGTTCAGAAGAAATATGGGGTAAGAAAGCTGTTTGATCGCCTCTGCCTTTGCTGCAATTCAGGACTGGTAGACAGTACTGATGGCAGGGAGGGACAAGTCTTCAGACAATCCTAACACTGGCATTTCGATTCCCATCACAGCTCCAGTGGTGCTTGGGGATAATGTCCTTCCTTCCTCTGGATGGACCAGAAATGTTCTGTATTTATGTGGAGAAATCTCCAGGCAGCTGCATACACACAGAGATATTGTTTCATCCAGTGGTCTGTCAGGTGAAGCTCTGTAAAATTCACTCTTCTCCAGACAGTCTTTTTTTCTTGTTTTCCAGTAAAAGTTACTGTATTCACTGAGTATGCTGCTTCTCTGACCAATTTTTGGCTTGTATTTAACTGTTGCTGCTGTAGCTGCTGCTTGTGCACCACTGCAGTTGCTGGGCATTAAAAGCTCAAGCCTTTATGAAGTACAGCATTGCACAAAAGGATCAGCTGGGTGATAAAGGGAAAACTGAGCGGGAAAAAATTGCCCCCAGAAATATCATATATAAGTATGATGCAGAAGTAGGCATCAGAGTTAGAAAAGTGGTGAGTTGCCACATAAATGCTGTCTGCCTGACCCAGCTGTGGGGTTTGGGACCAAAGCCAGAGCAGGGTGATTTGTGTCATCCTGACTGTGCAAGACTGAAAGTTACAGGACAGCTGGTGGACAAAAGGCAGCTTTACCAACGTGTGCAGTGCAGGACAGAGAGGAGTAGGCTTTTGCTTATTTTGTTTACAGGAGAAGCTGTACTGCAGCACCAGATGAGGGGAAATACTGTGTTTTAAAGGACTGGGAGAGAAGTTACACACAGGAGCTTCTGATTTACAGTCCAGAATTGGACACCAGTTGTTTTTTTTTTGGCCCTGGGTGAATCTTTCAACCTCACTGGGTTTGGTTCAGCACCTGTAAAATGGGGACAATTAAACTTAACTACCTGGAAGAGTTGTTGATTGGTTAATGCTTGTAAAATGCTACACAGTGCTGTAAAACAGAGCACAGTACTCAGAAGCATCTGCTTTGCAGTTACTGTAGTGCTTCTCTGAAACTTTATGGGCAACCTTTGCCAAGAAACAAAATGATTAATATGTGCAGTACATTACATTGGGAGATGAGGGACAGACAGCTTTCAAAAGCATCTAACTTTCCTGGGGTGCCTTCTCTCAAAATAAGAGAGGTTTCCCAAGAGCACGTGAAGTATCCTGGGACTGAAAGCAGTGTCAGCGGAATTTGGGGCTGTAGAATGAGGCTCTGACAGGTGGCAGAAGAGCTCCTTGCTCCACCCCCCCATCTTCTTGTTCTTATTCTTGACCCTGGCCCCACCTTCTTCCCCCTTTGTTTTGCTGGTGGAACTGTTTGCACAGTACGATTGAAAAACAGGTTGGTAGTTTGATTCAGATGGGAAGAAAATGGGAAAAAATGGAAAAAAGTTTCTGCCTTTGTTGGTCTGTGTTTCTAGATAGATCTTATCTCCAGTGTAGTTTATAATGTCGCTATACACACATGGACTATGAGGCTGGTACGTGAGTGAGAGAACAAGTGGAGTCTGGGGCAGCTGAAATTCTGACACTGGAGATGATCCCACAAGCTGTGTTACCCAGACACAAGAGGTGTTGCCATCACAAAGCTTAGAAGGTGTGTTAGTGAGGTGACCCCTTTTTACTGCCTCCAAGGACAAGATGCACTGATTTCACTGGAGATGTGAATGGCAGCAGAGAGCAGTCATTTGGTGAAGAGCTGATCCTGGCTGAAACTCATCATGTTGTGTGGGAAACTCTGCTAACAAAGGGGAGGGAGCTAAGAATGTGCTAGAGACAAGCTTGTAGTTATTTCTGAGATTTGCATATTGACTATTATTTGAGATACTTACAATGTGAATATGTGCACTATATGAATAAAGCACATGCATACACATACTGCTTTCGTTTAATAGGAGACTGTTAAAAATTGAAGCAGTGATGGAGGGAAGAAACCATTTCCAAATCCATCACCCCTTCATTGATACTTAGAAATTACTAAGAGAGGGTGATGAGTTACCTCATCTGAAGATTCAACTTCTCAGACATTTTTCAGAGCTAGGTAAGATAAACATGACCTAAGGCTGAGGAATGAGTTTGTTCGTAGCAGAGTATCATGAACTGCCAAAAGGAGGCTGCACTTCTGCCTCTTCCCTACTCCTGGCCAAATTGCTCCTTCTGCTTTTGCTGAGCCAGGTCTGGTTTCTGTCACAGGCAGATCACTAAAATCACAGATCATTAACCCAGCTGAAACAGGCTGCTGTTGTAGCTAGGGTTTTAGCTAAATTTTGATTAAACTAGTGCCTGGACTCATGATGAAAGGAAGGAGGCTGTGAGCAAGGAGCTGAGAAGAGCAAGGGCAGAGGAGGTGAGGAAAGCAGGGATGAGAGGTAAAAGAAACTGGAAAGAATGAAGGGAAAGTATACTTTTCTATGGTCAAGCTTTTTATTTGGTTCATCTGTATTGTAATACCATGCCTGAGATAACTGCTTACTGCCAAAGTCCTCAGCTTCCTCCCTTTTTTTTACAAACCCTAGTGCTGATGTTCTTGGGGTTGAGAAAATGAACACATGTGAGACCTGTTGGCTATTGACAGCTGGTAAACAATCAGCCGTAGCAAATTCCTCCCTCAGGTAGGGGGAAGTAGTGTGAGTATGTGCAGAGAGGAAAAAGAAGGTTGCCAGATACCAGGTAGTGTGATTCTGGATGGGGCTGGTGGAAAAATGTGTGCTGTTAGACCTGTAAGTACTTGCTGTTGGAGGTGATGGTGGAGGTGTGATGCAGCCCTAAATTGGCAGTAGTCTTCTTTGTTACTGGTTAAATTTATTTATTTTTATGCAAGCTTGAGTTGAGTGAGGATAGGCATTTGTGAAAAACCTTAGTATAAGCATACTGTGTTTCCTTGTTGCTAGAAAGTGGAAGGAGAGCCTTATCCATGAAACAGGTTTTTTCACAGTAAATAAAAGAGGTGGCACATGTTCAGCAGGTCTAAAAATCATTATATCTGGTGTGCTTCAGTGCTCCTGTGTGCTTTGTGACTCACTTCTCCCCCTCTGCCAAGGTGTGCAGTAACTTCTTCACTGCAGCTGACTAGAAAAATAGTCCAATCAGTGGTGGCCAAAAATCAGTGGCCACTGAAACTGGTTTGTCTCCCTTCCTGTGATGGCCTGTATTATAGCATTCTCCTATAGTACAGTGTGAATAGCTGTTTTTATTTGGCTGATGTGATCTTGGAGGCTTACTGCCATTCCCTGACCTCTTTCTTCCTGGTGCCAGCAGCTGTGCACAAGCTTTCCTCCAACTGTGCCTCTGATCTGCATCCCCTAACTCCAGTTACCAAAATAATTTCTTAAAAGCAAAATATTCGCCAATTTGGCCACGTTGGGAATGGTCATGAGATTGTTCTGACATAGTTTTCTGGAAGCATTTCTCTGTTAGTCCTACTTCCCAAATCGATCCTGTATCCTCGTAGCTGTTGTATAGAGGTGCTGCACAGTTCCAGTGTATCAGTTCACAACAACTTCTCTGCTGCACCAAACAAAGCTTTTGTATTTAGAGCACCAAAAGCACAGGTAAGGAGGAAAAGGGAGTGATCATCTTCAGACTGGGGAAGTATCTCTTAGTAGGAGTACAGGCTCTGTTGATTTTTAAAGAAAATGAAATAACAACACATCACCCTTCTCACCCCCAGGAAAAAACAACAAAAAAACAACAAACCCCAAAAAAGCAAAACCACACAAAGAAATACCAGCAAACCCAGCAACCTTGCTACAGGGTATTATACAGTGACTTGTGTTTTAATGCCAAAATAAGTGAGCAGGAAGCTAGGGAAGAAGCTTTCAGGTGAATTCTGCCAGTGTTTGAATTCCATTTGTTGGGAGTGGAGAAATGCAACACAACAAAAACCTTCATCTTACTTTGGCTGTCTGTGTTGAAGTATGCTTCTGTGGCACAGAAATAAATGATCATGGAGGGAAGGACCTGCTTCTTGTTGTTTTGGCGTCTCCTGATGACCATGGCTCTGATCTTGGGTAGGCAGAGATGGCCAATGAACTAACTTGTAGGTGTGCTGTGTTACTACCACACTGGCTGTTTTTATAAACTCGGTGATGTCCTGAAAGAGGGAAAGAAGATGAAAAGCTTATGGTATGAGTAAGGAAAATACATCACCAACGCAGGAAAAAGTGGTATGTCAGTTCTTAAGATGAATTCCTAGCTGGACTCCAAAATACATGATAATCCCCAGTTTTGTTTCCTTTGCCTGTCCAACTCTTTCTTTTCTTTCTCTCTCTCTCCACAGCCACAGCAGCCCACGGTTTCAATATTTCCTGTAAAGGAGGGGGAGTAAGGGGAGAGTCCCCCATGCTTGGTTAAGAGGGTCTATTATAGAGGATTAACTGTGCCCAAACAATGGAGCCCCTCGAGGAGCCCGTTACCCTTTTGAGATGCGTGTGTGGGTAAGAGGGCACACTGCTGTCCCTGTATCCCAGCCCAAGTGCGTGTGGTTCGATGCCCTGGTTGCTATGACAATTAATCGCATCTTTTAAGGGCTGGTGCCGACTACAGAAGCCTGTAAATTGCCTGAAAGACTAGTTAAAGCTGCTCCTTAGGCACTTTTATTTGCTTTTACCCCCCCCAAAATGGGATGGGGAGGTTTCCTGCTTCCTACTTGTAAAAAAAGCCAGAGTAACTTGATATGTGCTTTTAGACTGGCTTTGACTTCCCTGAACATGATGAGACATGGAATTTTTCTGAAGAACAGCTGTAAAATAGACAGGGATGTGGTGGCTTCCAGCTCTGTGCATGTAGTATGTAGTCTTCATGTGACCAGCAGATTGTGCATGCCTGGGAAATGTAAGAAGTATAGTCTTCAAAAGGTGTGCATGGATTGTTTTGTGTTTGTATTGGAAGGTTTGCACTAGGCAATTAATGTATATGTCTTTGGCTTTTCTTTGTACCTTAAAAGAGAACAACAGGGAATTGCTGTGGTGTCTCAACCTCCAGCAAGACTGTACTCTGTATTTTTCTGTTTGCTGAGGTAGTGGCAGAGAAATAGATGTTTCCCATGTCATTAGTCTAGAAACCTGAACAGCAATGAATGCAAATATTCTTAAAAGTCTTCCTATAGGTTAAAGCCCTGTTCATTGGAAAAGCAGTCCTAACTCCCTCAGTACATCATTAGAATGGCTGCAAAAATATGTCCAGAAGTTTGAAAAGACTTTTTTTCTTCCTTGAAGGCACTAAAGTCTCTGTTACCTTAAATATTGCTTCTCAGGGAAGAAAAAAACCACCAAAACCAAATGCCATGAAGGGAAACAAGTTTAAAGCAATAACTTATCAAAAGCACAATATTCTCTCTTAACCTTAAAAAAAAGGAGAGGTGCAATTCAGCACAGTCTCTCTTTTTTTAATGAATGTCACCTTGATACAAACACATTCATATACACAACATTTGTCTGAGGAAACTTACCACTACTTTTACTGGAGACAGTGGGCAAGATGTTGGTGGTATTTGGTATGTCACATCAGAGTCAAATGTGCTAAAAATAGATTAGGTAACTTTGAATTTCAGAAATAATAATAGCTGTGTGCGCTCCGTGTATGCCATGTATCCTAGTTTTGGGTGACTAATTTAGTCCCACTGGTCACAAAGACATCAACGTACCATCTGTAGGACCATAGGTATAATTATACCTAGGTATAATTATTATACCATAGGTATAATATTGGCTTGCTTTTTATTTGCAATTTCAGTATTTGAGGACTATCAGGTACTACTGTTGATAATTAGGCTGTGGCTGAAGAAATAGTTACGTTCCATCTTGTGTATGGCAAATACGTATGATCTTTCAGAATTGGTCAAGCTGGAGCAGGTAGAGGAGAAGCAATCAAAATGGATTAATCTGTGGCTCTACAGCCATTACTTCTTTCCCTTATCAAAGAGATTTAAACTGGAAGTGTGCAGGATTGCTGCTCCAGGCCTGTAGGGTAAGGTCTTGTTTATTCAGTTTGTATCCTTCAGGATCAGCTTTCCCGTGTGGAAGAACAGGAACCAGTTAAATAGCAGTAACTCACTTCCTTCCTTTTCATCGTGCTCATGGAAAACCCTTTCTCAAGTCTACATTCTTTCCAGTCAGCAGAGGACTGTGAAAGGCCCCAAGAATGGTGGTGTTTTCAAGGTAATACCTGTGCAATTTACTAATAGACCTGGAGGTAACTATTCAGAGAAGAAGATAACGTCCTCTGGCCTTGCCTTGCCTTGGACAGTCAGAGCCCTATCTTGGCATCTGGAATTGGCTTGCAGGGGATGTGGCACAGACCAGATTTCAGTTCCTGCCATACTTCTAGTGGCTCTGCATCATGATTGTGATCCAGACAGAGCTGAACTTGTGTATGCCCACACCCATGCTGCTGCCAGTACTATCAAACTTAGCCTCTTGCTCCATTTTTCCCATGGAACTCTGTTCAAGCCAGTATATTTTAATTTCTTTTTCTAATACAATGTGTTTGTTGGGGTTTTCCTCTTTAATGCAATGTAACAGTACAGTGGGGTTCTTGCTTCAGGCAGCCGTGTGTGTGTGAGCAGTGCTTGCCTTGAATACATCAGTGTGATTACACAGGCCCTGGTGTTGTGCAATGCATCCTATTCAGCCATCACTGTGTATCCTTACAGAAGTCCTGAAACTTCTTGTCCTCCTCCTGCACCCACTGCAGTGCCAGGACTCCCTTTTGTGGAAATGGTGGGTCAAGTTCTTGGGGCTTTCCTGGGGTGACAGGCCTCCAGGTTCCAGTGAGACTGTGCTGGGAGGAGATAGCCTGCTGTGATGGCAGAAAGCTGAGAGTGCTCTCTGGCTGCAGGACCAGCAGAATGATAGATAACAGCTTCTTTACCTCTGCTGGCAAAGCAAGAAGAAACTTGCTCTTGTTTGATACCCCCTGAGTTCTCACTACTAAAACCCCTGGGACCTCGACACTTCAGGGCCACCAGACATCTGGAGGATCCACTGTGGTCCGTGGTGGGAGCTGCTGCTGCCACTTGTGTCACTGCTGCCAGCCACTGCCCTGCTCTGCTCCTGCGGGGTGGCTTTAGCACAGAGCCCTGCAGCATTGTGCCAGCTGCATCTGCCCCGGGAAACAATTTTATTTTATCTTTGTCCTTTTAATTCTTTGGCTTTTGTGAAGCACTAGTTAATTGTCCCTTTTCCCCTGCTCCCTGTGTGGCTGCTGTTCCCTTCACCCCTTCACCTGCAGCTTCCCCTTCTTTCTTCTCCCCAGCCTGGCTGCCTCTTTTTCTTGCCCTTCTCACAGAGGAAGATATTCTTAGGCAAGGGTCAGGTGCCCCGGTCTCTTGGGGAAAGTACTTCAGGGTTCTGAGACTGAAATAGAACAGTGGCTTTTGCTGCCTGCTGGGAGGAGTCAGTAGCCTGTGTCCTCTCCCCCAGCTTCTTTGGGCTGTCAGGGAGTTGTTTGGCCCTACTTAAATGTGTAGGCTTGAAGGGGCTCTGAAAAGCAGAAGTGAGCTGAGTCTGTTTTCTCATGGCTTTAATCTATTTAGAATATCTTATAAAAGCCACGAGTCTAATTAAAAATAGAAGCAAACTTACATTAAGATTTAATTTTTTGCGATTGAAATTGTTTGATGTGGCAACCATTGGATTGCAGATGATGTCTCTGTGGCAGCACCCTCACTTGTCTTCAAGTTCAGGGCTTTGCACTCCTATTCTGGCTTTGTCTGCTCAAGGCTGTGGATCTTCCAGCTGCAGAGAAAAAGAGGTGAGGCACAGCATCTCTTGTGGAAGAGCAGTTTTAACATAACAAGGGTATACATAAAATCAGCTATTTCCAGCTGGAAAGGTTAATGCTGTAATGGGATAACTACAACACAGTGGTATGAACAAAGAAAAAAAGCTGCTTTAGTTTTAACCCATGTTATGACATGCACTCCCTGACCTTTGAGCGAAGCATTTTCCAGGTTTGCTTCTAGTTTTTCCCCTTGGATGCAAACACTAGCCCTTCATCAGGAGACCTGGGCTATTTAATGAAAAAACAGGAAAGATATTTATAGATGCTTCTAATTTGTTTTGTAAATACTGGCTGGCAAGGAGAGCAAGAGGCTAGGAAGGCCATGGCACAGACATGGAAGAGTCTCTTCCATCTCTCACTGCAAGCTCAGAAAAACATAAAAGGGCAATGTAATTGGGATGCTGTTGAATTATGTATAATATTGGCATCAAGTTCTCTAGATCAGTTTAATTTTGGTAATGCTTTCTTTCTTGCCAACAGAATAGTCTCTGTAAATAAGCTGCCTCCTTGTTTGCTTCCATGGCCTGATTATATACAATTATCCCTTGACTGCTATGACTTTTTAAATTAGTAGTGAGCTCAGCTGGGTAGGTATTCTAGGATTTCATCTGAAATATTCATTGCTTTAACTGATCACATAAATGCACATGATTCAGCCCCAAAACCAGGAACAGCTATTCTGCTGACAGCTTCACTGCCTTCCTTCAGTTTTCTTACCACTGAAATCACTTGCCACAATAAGAATTACCTCCATGGTTTTTAATAGGGGGTACCCTCTCAACAGAGGTAAAATTTAGAGTATTCTGTAAACATAGTACTTTTGGAGCTTTTACATTTTAGAGTTGACCTGGTAACATTAAACAAACCTGGGCAGAAGGTTTTTATCCAGCCTCAGATCCAGATGTGTCTGCAAGAGCTTTTTTTTTTTTTTTTTTGCCTACTTTACAGCACATCCACATCCTCCTTAACTTTTGGAAGCCTCTGCTCCATGCCTCAGCTCCACATCTCTGAGGCATTGTTATCTTTACTGCTTCAGAGATGGAACACAATTTTCTCCCTTGTCAGAGGGAAATAGCCATCTACAAATGCAGTGGTCTGGCTGTGATATGATAGATTAATATGTGCATTCATAGGCCCAGATAAACCAGATTGGAATTCAGATTTCAGGTTACAGAAATTTTCTGCAGAATGTTGTTTGAGCAAAGAGACAAGAGTTGGCAAATTAATGTTAACTGCAGTTAATTAACCTGAAATTTTAATTTTAAATATTTGAAAAAGGTTGTCTTCAGCAATTAGAAAATGAAGATCATTGTGGAGCATGTTAGAAAAACGTGTTTTGGAATGAAACTTCCAGCATTTAGCCCTATAGAGCTTGGAAAAATCAACACTTCCCTCTTATGCGATGTCTGAAAAAGGTAAAAAAATCAGAATACAATTCCGAAGTGTTTTGGCTTCTATGTGGGATGATTTGGCATACTTACGAAAACTAGCTTCACCACAAAATTTGCCTGTTCACCATGTGCTATAGTAATAAGCTTAACACAAGATTTATTAACTTCCTAAATAAAATATTACTTCTCTGTATTTTGAGTTGAATTTTGGTGGCTGATCTAGAATGAAAATTATCCCCAAAATGCATTGAGAGAGATTTGTGCCCTCCAGTATGTCAAAGATTGATTTAGCCCCCCAAAGCTCCTTAGTTTTTAATTAATTTCATTCCTTGCTCCCTTCACTAGAAGTTTTTGTGATATCATCTTTTTCTGTGAAGGCCTAGCTCTATGTGCTCTTCAAAAAAAAAATAAAAGGTTACGCTTATTTTCTGGTAGGGACACTGAAGGGTGTGAAAGTACGTGTACTAACCAACCTTAAATGATATGTATTTTTAAGGGACAAAATCTGAAAGTCTTGCTTTTTTCTGGGCTGTAGCAGAATCTCAAAAAAGACATAATCAGAACTAATAGGATAGATACAAAAACTAGGTAGTAGAAAACAGGATTCGATGGAGGTATCTATTTGTATGTGAACCAGTCTTTTAGAAGAAGAGGTATCATCCAAACTAAATCATAGAAAGCCCTCCCAAACCCACTTGGAGGAAATAATTCTCTGCTGATGGGAAGAAGAGAGAGGTTCAAATGATCTAAAGCGTCCTTTCTAGCTCTGTTGATAATTTTTTTTGCTCTTTGTCAAAACTGACATTTTAGAGTTACTAAAGAGAGGGATAAAGGATTGGTTTAAGAAGCATCATGTCTAAATGTGACTGTGGTGTGCTGTTTTCTGTTTCCCTTTGCACAGGGAAGTGTGACTTGTCAGAGGCATCCTCCCTGTGCAGGGGCGGGTACCAGACCCTGAGCAGTGGGCTCTGGTTGTCCCCCCACAGGCCTGGGGCAGTGATGGGGATCAGGGTGTCCCCCAGCCCGGGCTTGTGGGAATGCAGCTGGAAAGCAGGACCCGGAGCACTGCTGAGCTCCTGGCAGGTTTGGGCATTCTGAACTTGGCAGGCCAAGAGCCAGGAGAGATTCACACAGATATTTGAGGGAGGTAGGAAAGGAACGTTGTGGGGTTTTTTTTTAGGTAGCCGTGTAAAACTGCCAAGATGGTAGTTAAGCACACTGATAAGCAACACGAACAGTGTGGTTATTGCTTGGCAGTGGAATATTCTATTCAAAGCTGTCAGGCTGTATAAGCTGAGCCCTGCAAATCAATAAATCGACTCCTTGCCTCCAGGCAATGAATGCTGTCTCTTCCATGGCCCGACGCGGGCCGGGCTCCCCCGCGGGGCTGGCGGAGCGCTGCCGCGGCTCCTCCCTCCTTCCCTGGGCTGCTCGGAGCCCGCCGTGCCCTGCTCCCCTCCTCTGGGGCACCTAAACTGCGATAAAAGCCTTCAATGAGCGTCCCTGCTCTAGGCAACGCGAGGAACAGCGCCTGGAATCCGCTCAGTTCATTGAGAAAAGCCCGGCCTGAAAGAATGGTGATGATGTCTTTGTGCGAGCGCAGCCGCGCCTCTGCAGCCGCCGAATCCCGCTGCCCCGGCCCTCTGCCGCCTGGTCTCAGCTGCTGGGAAGTTGCCTCTTAGGACTCGCTTTGGGGCTTTAAATCTCTTGTGTTAACGTGATGTATCCTCACAGACCACTGCATGAACTCGGGAGCCCTGGAGGACTTTTCCATGGGTTGAGAGCTTTGGGAAGCAGGAATATAGCCGAGACCTGGTGCATGAGGAAGAGAAACAGCGTTTTGTAGCTGTTTGAAAGGCTGGAAAAGACCCCAACAACCTACCAGACAAAAAGTAGTGTGTTGCTTTTTTGGGTTGTTTTGTTTTGGGTTTTTTTGGGTGTTTTTGTTGGTTTTTTTACCCCCAAATACAAATGTGAAACAATGGCAATGTCCTAGTAGCCAAACAATAAATGAAGTGAGTGTGAGGTACACGTTCCTTTGCCTACCAGCCTCCTGAGAGCAAATATTGCATCTAGATCAAATGTGTGAAATTTGACTGAATTAGCAGAGAAGCACCGTCTTAAGCTCTCACTTTCCCCACTCTAATTATTATTTCTTATGGAAGCCCCAGTTGTCCTCCAAGGCTGTGAATGAGTGGAATTTTTCTTCAAAAACAGATAATCCAACTGCTTGGTTATGAATGGAGAATTGCATGTCTTTCACATTACCACCCCAACAATCAACATGTGATGATTTTCTGACATTTACAAGTGGAACTCTTAAATTAGTTTGTGATTTAAATAGAATTTTAAATTTTATTCCTTTGAGACTTCTCTGGCTGCTTCTTTTTCATGTGCTAAGCATAAAAATAATGCAGAACTTGTACCTTTTTTTCCCCCTTCCCTTTTTGTTCTTTCTTTTTTTTCCCCCCACTGTTGTAGGGACTGAATCTGTCATGCTTTCACTTTCAGCTTCACAGTGCTGATGGATAGAGGAGGCTTGAGAAGTTTTTCTTGTAGACTTATTTCTGTTGTTGTAGATATAGAACACCTGCATACAGAGTATACCCCTTCATACTGGAAGAGAGGAGGAGCACTTTAGTTCCCCAAAGGTTTTTGCCAAAGCAAAAAATGGTGGAGAAGGAATGAGCGTAAAGGAAGGTCCTTTTCCTTTTTTTGCTACCTCAAGATGTCAGCTGTGGTGTATCCATCAGTTTTACTATCCTTTCTTCTTGGTGGAGATGATGCGTTTTTCACCTAAGCAAGATTAGCTACCTGAAGGAGACTTGTCACGATCAGGAACATGAGTTATTCCTGTAAGCTGGAAAGTGCTGAAAGCTGAATAATTTTCATTGATGAATTGCCAGTGTGATTTTTTTTGCTTTGTTTTGTTTTAAATTTACGTACTCTAAGCTCCAAGTTTAGGTGCATTTTTAATAAATACATGTGCCTTCCTGTCTTCTTTGTGGTAGAGTGAGAAGTGACCTGAGAAGGCATATTTTTTATGGCCTAAAGTTAGATGGAATGCATTCTACTCCTAAATTAATAGATTGCTCTTGTCTTTTGGGGCAGATGAAAAATCTTTGACAAATTCTACTTGATGAGACTCAGTCTACTTCCTCCCCAGCCCATACACAAGATAAACTTACGCAAGTTATACAGGAGAACCCTAAAGTTAAATGAAAGTGCCCCCTGACACACACCCACACACTCACACTCCCTTATCTGGGAACAACTGAGTGGCCTAGAACAAGGTTTTGTTGTAGCAGTTAGAATATGGTTCCTTCTGTGCTATTTGAATTGAGGAAAGCACCTCATTGGCTTTAGCAGGAGTGTGAAAGGGTGAAATGATGATGGCAAGAGCATAGGAAATGAGAAAGAAGATTAGTGTTTTTAGAAAACCTTTTAATTGATTTTAATGTGTTGCTTTTAATGGCAGCATTTAAAAGGCTTTTAGTAAATAATCTCCTCAGTACAGGCATTTATTTGGAGAAGAGACATCTCCATGAGAGATTTTTAAACGACAGTACTTCATGCCACAGGTAAATCAACTAAATGATGTTTTAAATACCCATTGATTTCCTTCTTTCAGCCCCTGTACTTCTGCTATATTTCATGCTGCCTTGCTGTGTAATGATAGTGGGCTGTTGTACAGCTAATACAATTTTGCTGCTCTGAACAGCAAAAATAAACCCACATTTTGCCTCATACTTGGAGACAGATGAGGATCTTTTCCATGCTGGTGAGTTATTGGGGAAACTGGCAGACCTAATCCTTGTTGCTAATAGGTAATGCCGTCCTTCAGATTTAATTTCTATCAATTTTAGGTAAGTTTAGGTGAGTGTCTGTGTTATGGAGAAGCAGCAGTGAGTACTAGACTTACGTCACTTAATAATTCTTGTAATTTTAATGGGGGTCTCCCATCAGCAGAGCCCTTTAGAGCTTTCAGTGAGACCTAAATACTGAGTTGGTGTGGAGGCTGAGTGAGACCAGGCACTTTTTTTTGGTGAAAACTTGCTTGAATTTGGCCAAGAGTCACATGTCTAAAAAGCCACAAATCCCATTGAGATGTGCTACAATACAGCTTGTGTCTTGATGTGTCCATCAAGAACACACAAATTCTGTCTTCTACTTGGAAGTGTCGTACCGTAAATAATATCACAAGAGTACAAAAAGGAAAATACATCCAGATTTCCCATGGGTAAATAAAAGGGGGGGATTTTTAACAACACATACGATAAAATTTTTCATAATGTGAAAGTACCATCCTCTGGCCTGCTAATGTAAAGTCTAGTATCTTGCAAATAAGCAGCAAAGTTGCATAAAGAAGATGGATGCTGTACAAAATGGCTAGATACAATAATTCAGCTACTAGAAAAATAAGGCACATATCTTTACCTCAATGACTTTACAGTAATTACCCTCAGCTACTGCCTGCTAAATCTTGGTTAGATCTTAATTGACATACTCAATTATAAAGCTATAAATTTGGTGGAGGAAAGATCTCCCTTGTCTTTAGCTGCAATAATGTAGCTAATTCTAATAACGGTTTGTTATCTCGCCAAATACGTTTAGCAAAAGATTTTTCTAATAGTTTAATGTCCCTACAAGAAAAAAAGAATATTCACCATCTCTGAAGAATATAAAACATCCAATTGATAAGTTAATCAAATTTATCCTGTCAGTTGTAGAGAGAGGTTGTGTCTCCTGCTCTCTGGCACTGTAGTAGCTGCCAATGTTGATAGCTAAAAAAAAAAACAAAGCAGTGCACAAACAGAGCTGTGGCTTGGTAATGATGCTCCTTTTAGATCTTGAGAGATTTTGAGTTCTCTGGACTCTTATTATGTCCCATTACAAGTGTTCCAGGTTTACAAATGGGATTTTCTTTAATTGTTGTCTTAAAATAAAACCAAACACCAACCAGCCATAGAAATGACAGTGCTAAAAAAGAAACAAACATGAAATTTAATGAGGAAGTTTAAAGCCTCATTTAAAAATTTCCACAGTGGTCCTGTAAAATGTAGTTGTTACCCTCTAGAATATTTAGAGCAGCAGTTTCTATCTTTAACAAAATTGAGTACTGTTTAGTCTCCAGAGGGGCGTGCTGCTACCAACAGCTTTGAAACCTTTCCTTGGAACTTCTCTAATGTGGGGTGCTTGTTGCATGTTTTGAGAAAAGAAGGATAACAGATCAGGCTATTTTCTACATTGTCAAAATATTCGAAGTAAAAAGTTGTGATATCTCCTCCCCACTCCTCCAAGGAGGGGAACTGTAACTCAACCCACTTGTTGGCTCTTCTCCACTGAATACAGATCATATGGTGTAAATCTTACTGAAAGGGAAGTTGTCATTTATTATAAACACATTTCTCTGAAGGGAGTAACTAGTGAACTGTAGACACCTGGAGGTACTGAGTGCATGACTAAACACGTCTCTGTGTGCCTGCATGCAAATTTTGGGTACTGTAAAGATCACACAGCAAGCCTAAATAATCCACTGTATCATTTTGGGGATCAGCATTCCCCAGAGGAGGTTTTACAAGATGAAACTGGCTGCTGCTTCCATCTGCACGCTATTTATGTGCATGTATTTAGAGTGCCTTCTTCAGGCTGATCTCTCCAAGTGGCAGCCAGATGTGGCTTTGAACTGCTCCCTTACTCTTTCTGTCCTTTGGTTTTGACTCTTGTGAGTCAACACATGGTTCAAAGTTTGGGAGTTCTGTGCTGCTAGGCTTCAGTGTTGGTGTATGAAGTCCAATTCCTGGCAGCAAAATCCCACCTCCAGCGCTGTTCAGGAGCGCTGTCAGTGCTGGTACCTGTAGTGGCAGCCAGGGGTTGATGCTGGGATGTGAGCAGGCCCTCACTGGTACTGATAGAGCAAACCAGTGGTGGGCACCTGTGAAAGCACTGTGGGCAGCATCCCTAGCAACAGCAGTAAAATAACTGAGTGCCCAGAGCCTCTGATATTAGACACAGATGGGCTATGGGTTATATTGGAATCTGAATCTGATTTGTGCTTTCAATTTAAAATAATGTTGCTACAGCTGCTTTTTTCTTCTTTTATTTCCCCCTTTTTAAATCTCGAAGGGCTACATAGGAGAACAGAGATTCTTTTTACTGAAGTTGGCATCACCCTTTTTTCCCTGCTTTTCTACGTGATTTTATACAACCACCACAGCTGACTTTCACGTGAACTGGGCAGAAGCAGGAAGAAATTCTGTCTCTGGCATTATTAGCTGACTTCTTGGCATGGGAAAATAAGAGAGTGTGCAGACCGCTAACACAGGCAGTATTTCTTGAGATGAGTTTGAACAGGAGCAGCATCTGATGAAGTGGAAAAATGAGCTTTTCTGTTCTAAAGGTTTCATACTTTCTAGGGCAAGGCAGGAAGTGTTCTTTTCCAGAGAGAAAAGAAATAGGAGGGAGGCTGGTGAAGTGATATGCATGCTGACAGAGGATTAAAAAACAAATAATAGTTCCCAGAAATATTATAGACACCAAAGTATATCTTTGTGTTTTTTTGGGTTTTTTTTGGGTTTTTTTTTTTTTTTTTTTTTGGTAGACGTTATTTCCTCTCTTTGGTGTAGTTAAAATGCAACAGATGACCACATCATAACCTGTGATCTGAAAGAACAATTTTCTTTCCCTTATTGTTCCTTCTTGTATTTAATTTTATGTTCATTTATGTGTTGTGTACCAGAGGAGATAGAATTTGAGCTTTTTAAGCGAGTACCATGTGTACCATGTGTGCATTTGCCATATTGCAGTAGTTGTCAATAATAAATACAGTATTCCTAGAAACCTTTATTAACTGGATGCTTCTCTGCCTACCCAGTATCATTCCCCTACTTGTTTGTCCAGTGAGTTCTCCAAAGACATATTTTGCTGTGGCTGAAGTGGTGCTGAATGCTTTTATTTGGCATTAAAGCTGCAAGGCGTTGAGGTTGCTTGGTCTGTAGCTAATGCAGATCTTCAGGCTGCTATAAATCCTAAGGCGTCAGGAAAGTCAGCCTGCACTAAGGGGAAACAGTAATTTATTCTCATTGATCCCTTTTCTGAATAGTTAGACGTTTCATAAAAATGTCTAGATACACAGTAGCATTGGCTCCCTGGGTTAGGAGCTAATTATAAAATGCCCTGCAGTTCTCTTTTAAAGCAAAGTGAGTTTAAAGTAGTTATGTCTTATTTTTTTGTGCAAGGTAAGAGTTTAAAGTGCTCTTGGTTTCAGGAGCACCTGAAGAGACTTGCAGAGGCAGCACAACCTGTGCTGTGGGGCAAGCAGCTGTGAAGGGGAGCAGGTCCCATCACCTGGATGGTAGCCCAGGGCAGGGTCTGAATCAGTATCTTGTGTTCCTTTGGGCAGTTCAGATTTTATTAATTGTAATTTGAACCAGCAGCCTTTTCCTTGACTTTAGTGGGATTAGGGTCAGATACAGTGTGATTTGCTCTTTCAGTGATGAATGAAGCATAGGAAGAAGCGATTCTGTGCTCAGGGTCTAGCCAGGACATGTTGCTGGTGCTGGATGCCTCTTTGTCAAGGTGCTAATAAATAGGAGTGGGTCAGTCTCTTAGGCTGTTGCTTCGTCAGAGAAAACCCCACCTGCCCAGAGAGAAGATTTTCTAGTGGTTGGTGAGGGGAACATTCCCTGGGGTTCCTCCCTGCTCAGCAGTAGGGTGAACATTATATGGGGCATCATGTTCCATCCCTGATTTTCTTTCAAATGTTGTACCTTTTGGTTGCCTTGTGAACTCCTGGTCCTGACGTGCTTTCTGTGTGTTTTTTTTTTCCTGTCTTTGTGTCTCGCTTTCTATCTCTGCCTAGGTTCTCTGGTCCTTTCTTAATCACCTTGTTGTCTCCATGCTTGCCTTCATGCTTCTCTCCTTTCAATTAGAGTTTCTGCTCATACACGTCTCTTTGCTTTACCAAAACCAAGCTGTTTTAAGTAGAAGAATAATAATTTCTAAATAAAAACCAAAGAACAGTCAGTCTGTCTTGTGGCCTTCCCATAACTTCAGTGCATTTAAAACACATACAGAGGTATTCTAAGCTACACTTTCTGTTTTTGAAGGATGTGGCTTCTACCTCTCCAGGTGAGAACCATAAATAATTTTTTCATTTATCTTGGTGATAAATAGAATCCCTGTCCATTTGGGAGCATTTGGAGGCCTCCAGCAGCAGCTACAGCTGTCTCCCAGCTTGTGTTCCTCTGCTGTGGTAAAGAATGATATTTTTAGTCACTGATATGAGTAGGGTTACTCAAGATTGTATTGTTTATAATTTATGGATTTGATGGAAAGGCTTCTGAAGGAGGGTCTCTCCATACATGTGTAGAACTTCACTAAAATTCTCTCCACTGTGCTCACATGCACAACATTTGTATAGTTTTCTCTGTAAATGTAAGAAGAAAAATGAAAACAAGTTAATATTGCTGAATGCAGCTTCAGGGCAACAGGATGCATCTCAATGTACTTACTGATGCAGGAATTTGGCCAGGACTCCAAGCCAATAGGCTACTGAAGCCCAAAATTGTATGGTTTTTTTAATGATCATAAGTAATCAGGAGATTTTGTATTTGCATTTTATCTTGGAGGCAAGTGTTAGAAGTAGGTGTAACCAACTGTCACATAATCCAGCTTAGAAGAATGCTGCCTTTCCAGCTGCATGGATGCCTTGCTGGCTGGAGGGCTTTTCTGCACATTAAAAAACAAAAACAAAAACAAAAACAAAAACAAAACACCACCTGTCAATATGAAAAAAACCTTCACTGTCTCTAATCTCCTAACTGTCTTAAACTGTGTTTCAGGGACTGTATGATAGAAATAATTGGATTTTCCCCCCCTAACTACACACTAAAGTGTTTCATGAACCACAATGCAAAGCTGATTTACATTGATATAAGTTCTTGTGAACCTCTGGCCTTATTTTTAACCTGGAGGTGAAAATGGTGTATTAAGTGTGTGTTCCCATAGTATTTCCTTTGGCTTGACTTTTCCTTTTACTACCAAGATGTTTCATTGATGCATGTTTCAAATGCACATCAACTTTCTGTCAGAGACTGTGGTGAGAAGGAGAAACAATATATTTTGCAGGGTTACAGGTTTATACATCTTCCATCTTGCAGTTATGGGAATTTATTGTACATCCTGTGTTTTATTTTTTCTTCCTGTCTTTTTTAGGTGTATTTGGATGAAAAAAAGCTGGAGAACTGCTGTGTGTGTATATATAACATAACAGAGACAAAAGTCAGTATTTGATGGAGATCCAATTTAGATTCTTTTCTCTGCAGTGGAGTCACCTTTGCACCTTTGTATTGCCCTGGCTTTACAAACAGTAAGAGCAGCCCTTAGGTCAAGCCTCAGATCTTCAAATAAAGTTTTTTTAAGTCACCAGTTTATTTATTTAATTTTTTAAAATTAAATAAATAGTAGAAGAAGTACAATTTTATTATGTAGTAGAAGTACAATTTTTATTCTTTAGAAAGCAGCTAGTTTTCAGTCTAAATACTCGGATTGCCTTTAGTTTTCTTTCACAAGTCTTGCTGACTCAGAATGCTGATGTATTTGTAATTTTTTTTTCATCTGCAGGATATAATTCTTCCGTATCATGCAACTACAAATTAACTTATCTCTGACATAAATTTGCTTTGTTATATGGTCATCTCTTTGTAAATGTTAGGCCTGGCTATGACTAAACTAAAGTGATACAGAAAAAGCCTTGATTTGCTGGCAAATTGTGTATCTCCCAGCTTCTTTATGTAAACTGAGAAATGGCCTTACTAACTGCTTCAAGAATAGGTACTATAACAGCATATATGAATTTGGGTTTTGTCTGTATTTCATTTTGGTGCTTGTTTTAACTGTAGCATTAATGGCTAATTATGTAACTGCTGAAAAGAAAATAGATTAAGGGATTGATTTGCTTTTCTATAGCGATGCAAAATCCTACATGTCTGGTTTTGATGAGTATGTAAAATTGGGGACCCTTCTTTAAGGTTGGGCTGAGTATGACACTCACACCAAGACCGTGTTTCATGCCGCACTGACGTTTATTGTTTGTCTCTTCATATTTATTCTCTTGCGACTTTATTGACATTACAAGGCACTTAAAAAATGTACACATCTGCTGCCTTAAGGAGGCTTCCATATGAACACTATAAAACTACATATGAACACCTGTTAGAACCTGGAATACCTTAAGAGAGAGAGGTGAAATTTTTGCTGGGCCACAACTTGAATTTTCACTGCGTCACAGAGGCCCACAGATTCTGCAGGCCAAGGGCCCAGTCTGAAATTGCTCACACCTCATTTTCAAATATTCTGCAACAAGTACGTATCACCCCCCTTCATAAAAAGGGTTAGAAATGCAGGTAAATCTCCTTTAAGTTGCCACCAGGGGTACCTAAGAATGCCTGACCTTCAGGCTGTCCTTTAGCTCCTCATCACACTCTTCCCATGGATGCCCATACTTATTTGAACTCAGCTCCACTCCTTCAACTCAAGCTCTGTTCGCTGTGACTATCCCAGAATGTGAAAAGCTAAAAAAGGGGAAGATAAGGGTGCTTTTTTAGCAGGCAGAGCTTGCAAGAGGCTGAAGGTACATTGGAATGACTCTGAAGCTGTGTTGGTTGGGGCTGCTGCCTCTGCCTGTAGTGGGGCCTGGCTCTTGTCTCCCTTGGCATGATGCTCATTTCTGCCCTGGGGTGATATCTTTCACGGCCTCCCCTCACATGTAGAGAGGATGTGATGTAGAAGACTGGAAGAAACTGGTTTTTTGGAGGATGAGGGCAAGTCTGAGACAGACTATGCTGCTCAAGAGTGATAATTTGTCAGGGAGATTTGTGTGAAAATGAGAAATCAGAAAATACGGGTGGGTGTGGGAAAGGAGAGTGATCCAACAACAGGAAGGAGGAGATGGAGACTGGGCACAGGACAAAGGTAAGAGTATAGGAGGAGTTACGTTTTCCAGATGTGGGCAGAAGCATACATTGGCATGGCAGTACTGTTGTCCACGTCTGGAAGAGGACACAATTTTTCTAGATCTTGTCGCTGCTGAGCTTCCATCTGACTTGAAATCTCATGGCAGAGAGTGTTTTCTCTTTGCAGTGGTGATCCAGCAAGAAAATGGCAACAATTTCCATACCTTCATTAGCCCAGATGGCCGATGAGTAAGTTCCCACTGTACCAGTGAACCTTAGCAGCAGAGCAGGATTCTCAGTTAGGACATTATGGGTTTGTAATCTGTTATTGGAAATCTAAATGATTATTTGCAAACACTCACATGGAGAGGGAACTTCATATATTAGGGTTACATATGAAGGATATCTCAGTTGCCAGAAGGAGTGACCTGTAAAAGCTGAGTTTGCTTTCCCTTTCTAGGACAGAGCTTCAGATAATACAGGCAAATTCCCCACCCTGTCAATGAGCAGAAGGATTTGCTGAGGACCACTTTGGGTACTCTGCTACAGCTTTGTGGTGGCTGCTGCTTTTTCAATCCTGTCCAAGGATTAGAAACTGGAAAACATGTAGCAAAGTAGGGAATTTCAGGATGGCAGAGAAATACTTTGGCAATTTGGGCTGTCATAGGCTGCTTGAAGGATGAGTCATGCAGGATTCAATGTGACAAGCGTTCAAGTACTTATGGATTTAGTGTTTTAGCTTGTAATGTTAAATACAGAGTCAGGGTGGACATCTGTTAGGCTATCAGAACTTACTGTGTTCAGGCAAAGCTGCTGCTTAAGAATCTAGCCAGAATGAACATAAAAAAAGAAAAAATGCCTTCAAGACATGGAAAGTTAGCTTAGGCAATCAATAATGAGGCATCTTTGAAGTTTCTAAACCCATGGAGATTAATTTCCTAACAGAAGAGAATTTCTGTGCCACTTGTGACAATATCTGATGTTGAATGATAGCAAGAACTTTTTATCGTTTGATCAAATTTTAATAATACTGTGGGTAGGCCTTTTATACTGCCAGGTCTCCAGAACCTCTCTGGGCAACCTATTCCAGTGTTTGACCTCTCTTGCAGTAAAGCTGTCTTAAGATGTAGGTGCCCTCTGCCCTTTTTCCTGGCAGTGGGCACCAGGGAGAAGAGCTGGGCTGCAGCTGCTTGCCAGTGGGATTGTGCCATTCACACTGCAGATTTCAGCTCGCTGAATTAAATAGGTGTTGCTGTTTTCCCTTTAGTCTTGTCACTTTTAACTCCCCTGCATACTGCCAGGGAACGCTTACACCATTTGGAAAGGTTTCCATGTTGTCAAACAGGTTACGAGAATTTTTGGATTCCATGAAAAAGCACTGTTTTGCTACTCATTTCATCTCAACATCTGAAAAGTGACTTGATTATTTTGGAAAAAAAAAATAGTAATACCAACTTTCAGAATTCCTATTTTAGAGAAGTCTTCTCTTTCAGTATTGTAGTCTTCTGTTGAAATGATGGTTTTTTAAGTTGATTTTTGGAGTTGAATATTGATGGTACACAAAGATCAAATAATTTTGTATTTGTACACATCCTGTGTAAGAAGTCTTGAGTTTTTTGTGAAGATCTCATTAACTTTAAGCCAACTTCTACTCCACTTAATTTAAAAAAAAAAAATCCAAGCAAAATCATGTGTTGTGCAGTGTATCATGACATGAAGGCAGGTGGGTTCCATACTGTGAGGTGCTGACACTTTTGTCCCCCCCCAGCAGAGCACTTTAATTTGTGTCAATCTGTGATTAGTAAGTAGCACACACTGCCGTGCTTTGCTTGAGAGGGGCTGGACACTCAGCACCTCGCTGTATAGAGCCCAAGAATGTGCTGCATATTAGAGGAGAAAAAACTACTTTGTACTCTAAAAATACTGCCTTTTTGCAGGTCATATTTCCTCTCCCTATTCCCTTTCAGGTCTCTCTGGTACCTGATATTATTCAGTGGTGTTAGATAGAGAGGTTTGCTGGACAAGTGCAGTGCTTTTATAGAAAGAGTCATTCTGTGATTTCAGATTGCTCAAAGCTTTTTCCCTTCACTGCACTTATTGGGGGGAAGGGAATCTAAATGTATGAGGGCAGAAATAATTTCCCTTTTCTTTAACAATTGCACCCATGATGTCAGCTGCTGCTAGTAATGTAGAGTGATAAATTGACATTGAACTTGAACAGAATTCATGGCGTGCTGGAGACAATAAGAACCTCTGAGGAAATAATTATTTTGCTGCCAGGAGCTCATGCATCTCAAATTGGTTGGTGCAGGGACTTTAGAGCAGCCTGCCTGCCTATTGACTGGAGTTGAGAGCTGGTGCTGCCAGCTCTGTGTTAGTGCAGGAACTCAGGCTTTGTGGTTTGCTCATAGCATGTCAGAAAAAAGAAAAGAGAGTGACAAAGGTCTGATGTTGCCCACTTCTGCTTGCTTGCTTGCAGGGAGAGGCAGTGGGTGTTGAAAACCAAGTTCAGTAATACGTTTTTTCCTGTGAATATAGGACTTTGATACTCTCACAGCAGTGCTTAACTGCAGACACTTGGTTAGAGCACGATTCCTAATAAGTGGGAGGTCAGTTGCACACTGCAGTGGCTAGAATTCAATTTAGTGTTCATGGGCTCAGTTCATTTGGGGAGGGCGGAGACCCTCTGATCAGGTGACAGTTCTTACCCATTGGGGTCACAATAATTAAATTTCCCATGAAAGCAATTAGTTTGCATTGTACACAACGTTTTGCTGGATTTTTTGTTTTGTTTTTCTTTTGTTTTAAAGTCAGTTTGAACATTGAGGATGCTCCATGATGGCCTGTAATTAAGCTCTTGCCTTTCATTAGACTAAAACATAAATGACAATCTGGCACTGAGTTCCTGTTGAGTTTCACTGAGAGTTAGGCATCTCTCTTGATGTCTTTTCTGACTTCTTTTCCTACTCTTTATTCAAAGGTCATGTTCTTGCAGGGAAATAGTCTTTCAGTATGTATTTTAGTTTTCCTAAAGGTATTAATATCTGCAAGGGACAAGAAAAGATAACTTCCCAAAGTTTGTAGCTTTCTTATATCTCAAAGAGGCTTTTCATTGGAATTTTTACCTTTTAATTCTGGATATGTTCATTTGTACAGGTCATAAAGTTTTGGAAAGCTAGAAATGAGTGTATTTAATCCCTATCAAAATAACCAATTTATATACAAGCTCGCATTTTCAAAGAATTGTTTGGGTCAGAAGGGGCCTCTAAAGACACCATCTGGTCCAGCCTACCTGCAGTGAGCAGAAACATCATCAACTACATCACTTTTTTCTGAGCTGCTCTTGTAACATGCGTAACAGAACATGGATCCTTGGTGTCATCTTGGCTCCTGATTTGGGCTTGGCTACAACTAACAAACCTCCAAAATGTGGGACAAACAAAATAAAGTCTTCATCTGTGAAAATCAACATCATGCCTTCAATAACAATAACTTTTAATAACAGTTATTGTTACAGCTCTGTGTTTTTCTAGTGTGCAATTTTTAACAATGAAATTTTCAGACAACCAGTGTGGTGTGGAACAGCAGCTTGGACAATAAGCTTGATGTTATCTACTGAAATGTGGTTGAAAGCTATGTCTGAACCACCAAAGGGTTGTCTCTTCTGATATTTATTACTTTGATAGTCATAGTTTTTCAGTGATGTATCCCTGGCTATATTTGGTTTATTCAATTTTATCAGTTATGTTGTTATAGTGGTTAGAACTAACTTTTTGGGATTTTTTTTAGGCATGTAGTAGTATAAAATCAAGTGTCATCATATATCAATATAATCAGTGGTGGTGCTTTTGCTGTGACAATTCAGAGGAGTGTCTGGAGTGACAAAATAAGTCTTCCAGTAACATCTGGGTCAAGAGAGTACCATATATTGAATCTCTGACTATTTGAGAACTATTTGAGTTCTTTGCTTTGTTTGGTTCTTTCAGAGAAGAACCCTGTGTTCAGAATCTTTCTTCCCATTCTTCATGGTACTGAAATCTTTAAAAATGGAGATGTTTCATAGTTTGTTTACCAAGGTAAATGGGATAGCTAAACTAAATAGTAAAATGTAAAAAAATACTAAAATTACTAGTACCTAATGTACAGTAAGCTGGTTTGGTTTCCTGTTGGTGAGGCAACGTGAGCTGGCTTGTCTTGCCTGCTGTAATCTAGAATTTGATGTTGAGACGCAAAGGCATGAATGAAAAGGTTAAAAATCTGTAATACTTTCACCCAACAGAACAGCTCCTAATGATCTTTTTAGGAGAGTTATAGTCAGTCACTGGGGGAAGAAGGCTTTGATACTGCCTGTGCTGCAGCACTTCTTCTGTCACTAGGAAGTTTCAGTGTGTCCTGTCTATTTTTTCAGCTGAAGCGACAGTTCATAAAGGTGATCTCTTAGTATTGCTTGGAGGTCTGCTCAGTATGTGGTGGCTTGATTTTTCTGTATAGAGCTTCGTGCAAACACCCTGGGGGGAATTCAGAACAAGAGAGTTTTAATCACCAGAGGATTATAAGGAGAGAGAAAATAAGGGCTTAAGTATTGTGTACATTACTTGGGTTGATGCAGTAGTTATAAACCCTTCTCTTTTCCTTTTAGCAGTATCCTATGTAATGCCAAAGTCATAAAATGGTCCATAAAATGGGAAGGTGAAAGGGCTCCTTGTCCTATATAATTACTAGACCTTAGCTCCTGTTCACTTACTCCCATTGTAGGAATGCTTTGGCTCTGGTTCCCTGCACATGTTCTTTAATGAATTGCTGGCATTTATACTGTAGACAAAATAGGAGAACACTATCCTTTAAAACTTTTCTTCTGTTTTCATTTAATTAGTGCTATTTACAGAAGTAGAGAAAAAAATCTAAAAATCCAAATTTGCTAGTTTTTCCTTTTCCTTTTCCTAGAACTGATGTGGTAATAAGTGTGTGGGATGCAAGGCACTAACTTCACTGATGCTGACAGGGAATTGTTTGTTAGTTGACTGTGTCTGGTTATCTGTTCTTCAGACTTTGAGATTAAATTTCTGGAGTCTCACCAGTGACAGGATTATAAAGAGTTTTTTCATGTTCCATTGTACGGACCCATAATTTTGTGCTGTGGCTGCTGGGTTCCTGAGGGATCAGGAGCGGGCTGGATTCTTCTCGTTTTTGCAGGGGGGAGACAACACATGCTAATATTCAGTGATTTTTTTTCCGTATCAATCAACAAATATCAGCGACATAGATAAATAAATGAAAATGTGTCCATAGTTAGTCTATGAGATGGAAAACCTGACTGGTCTTGTATGCAATTAAATTCCAATTCATCAGAATTTTTTTTTTTCTTTTTTTTTCATCAAGAATCCAAGTGCTGTGATTATTGCTCAGGCCACCCAGTTATCTGAAAGACACCTCTTTTTGGCTTTTTGAAACCTCCTTACCTGCAGCAACTTGACCTCACCCCTTTGCTGACTGGAGTCAGCCTCATCTTTTCCTGGCATTAACTTTTGTTTTACTAGGGGCAGTTTTGATTAGCTGGAGGCTGCTCATGGGCAGCAGCTCTAAGTCTCTGCTTTGAGGTTTAATCTCTGTAGGCCTGTGTGTGCAGCTTAGGTGTATTTTGGAAGTGCAGCATGCATTGGTGGTGCCACTGGGCGAAACTGCACCTTCCATTTGAATCTCCAAGTTTGTTTTGTGAAGACTTGTTCCTTTACGATGCAGAAAATGTCACCACCATAATACCATCTGAGTGCTTTTTCCATAGAGGAATGCAGGTGAAGTTTAACACTAGGGTTGTTCCTATTTCCCAGCTAGGGCCTTTGAAACCCACTTAATTCTTTCCATCAGTTCTGGGCAGAAATTTTGGGTTGAGTAACCAGTAGAGGAGCTTGCTGTCTCATCTGGGAAAGAGAAAGATAGCCAGACACAAACCACGTGTTATGAAGCTAAGGGTTTGATGTGGACCCTGTGTGTCAAGACTCCAGGAGAAACAGCAACACAAGGTAAGAGTACAAAAAAAAAGGTGGCTGCAGAACTAACATGCATGGGAAAGGGCAGAATTAGCACTAGGCAGTTCAGAATATTGAATGAGGGAAACTTAATGATTATAAGAAAGCAAAAAGTCAGTGTATTGTTTTGATCATAGAAGATAAATCACCCAGCCAGCTCCCCTTTACAGGTAGTTAATGGGAATTATTTTTGCTCCTGGAGTTGTGGGCCTCTAATTTATATTATGATTGAAGAGCATTAATCATACTTCTTTGCACAGACTTCATCCCTGAACAGATTCTGATCGATTAAGTTTTGCCCCATTACTGTTTTAAGTAATGACCGTGCTACATTTAGGCTTTGCTAGGGGAACAGTGTTATAATAGCTGAAGTTTTGTGTAGTTTTGGGCAAGCTAGAGTGACCTGGAGGCTTTTGTGTAGTTGACTGTGATTTACAACACAGAAGAACCAAGTGGCTTGTGCTGCCAATTCAGAAGATGCCAGAAGTGAATTCTGGTGGGAGCCTGGTCACATAACTTAAGTGGGTTACAATGGTATAAACTGGTGATTATTTGTTACCTATATCTAGTGGCATAAGGAGTTCTATTCTCATCTTAAGTACAAATGCAGCTGAAATCTGAAGCAGTGTTAAGCTATCAGGCAGCGCAGCTGAATAATATCTCTGGGTCACTCTTCAGGAGGTAATGACAATTTTACCTGTGTTTAAACTGGAGCAGACCAGCAGGTGGTATATCCATATCTGCTGCTTCATTGCCATGCCAGCAGTTAGCAGCTGCTCTTGGTGGCTCAGACAGCACGTCGTCTGTGGTATATGTACTTAAAGCTGACTGTCAGGGCTACAGTAGACAGATGTCTGTGTGGTCTGCTGGTTAATGTACATTGTTATAAGTGGTTTGTAATGTAAAGGAGTAGGGTACCTAATGCCTATTGAGATGCATGTAAATGATTTTCTGGATCCCTGATGCTGTTCTGAGTATCCTGTGATGTGCATTTTGGCTGACATGCCGGAAATGCATTTTTGGATTTTTTAATAGGCATTTAATCAGTGCGCATGTAGACTGTGTGCCACATGTAGGCAATTTATGTCTCAAACTTCACTACGGTATTTTCTCTCAGGCCAGTAGTACCTTGAGACAGTGTACTTTTCTTTACATTTATGTCATTGTTTCGTTAAGCGAAGCTTGTCTAGTGTTATCAATAACAGTATTTATTAGTGAATTTTTCCTTGCCTGACAACTAACTAACTTAGTTGAGGTAACTAACTAACTTACTGGAGGTAAAATAATTTTCTGTGTTGTCATTCTATTTCTACAGCTTTAGCTTCTTTGCTGCCTCTTCAGTCAAGCCACGGACTGTATTTTTGCTTAGCTCTCTCTTGTATAGATGTATTTTAGCAGAGACATATTAAATGAATTCGGGTATCGCACATGGACATGTGTATACATATATGCTCATGCACAGAGTTTTCTAATAATGAATATTCTTGTAGACAATGACACTAAATTAGTTGTCACAACTTCCCAAAATCTGGTTAGATTAGGTTATGGCTATGTGCCATTTAAAAGTGTCTTCAGTTTTCTGTCTTTTTGAGTTATTGTAGCCTAGCTAAAAATTCATCTGAGAATATACACCTATGTACAACACTGATTCTAATGAAACAGTATGATTGCGTATTTTGTGATTCATATCTATTTATATATTCAATGGTTTTAAAATTTTCATTAGATTTATGAAGATATATGCAGTTCTTTTTAAGGTATAAAGTGTTACTAGACCTTGAATGCTTCAAGTATCTATCAAGTCTCCAGTTGCTAAGAGGAGCCTGTTAGCTGCTTGCTAGCTTAGAACTGGGATCATCTGGCAAATATGTTGAAACATAGATAAAAGAAGATAAAGATCTTGAAAGGATGATGACTGTATGTAAGGAGCTAAGTGCTGAGGTCTGGCTCCTGCTCACTTTACCCCATTCTTGCACAGGAAATGTCTTGCAGTGTTGAGTTTTTCTAATAAGAGCATCGGCTAATTCAAAGCTTGGTAGATCCCAAGGATTTGAGAAATCTTGACCCTGAGGTTTTCTTTCTCCTACCCTTTTTAATGTAACCTGTAAAGGAAAGTTCTGGGATTTTTTTGCTGGCTGTTGAAATTATCACTTTGAGTTAAAAAAAAAATAATTTAGAAATTGAGAATGTTGTAGACTGACATTTGTCAGGGCAGGCCCAAAAGGAGAGACAAAATCCTCGGCTGCAGCAGATAATGGGTAGAACAGGTTGAGTTCTGCCCTCTATCCAGTTTTATTAGCTCCCTTGATAACTCAAGGGCAGCTGAAGACAAAACATTTTTGAAACATCACCTTCTTGGAATGGGTACTTGTGTAAGCCCCACAGCACTAACTTAAAAGTTCAGCAACATGTTGAGAAAAAATGGACAAAGGTCTGAAATGTATCATAATTGAACAAGCACTTCTAAGTGCCAACCTAGTTAAATTACAGGAATTTGCTCTAATTAATGCAGCTGTAATTAATACAGCTCTACTAGTGCCATAATTAGTATATTTTCCAGCCATGGTTTGTGTTATGGAAACAAAATACTGTGTAGTAGAATTCTGTTCACATTGGATGCTTTGATTTAGCAGCTGTTTGAGGGATTTTTTTTAGCTGATGATAGGAAGCTCTAATAGGAAGGAATCCAAAAGCCCTTTAGACATCATCTTAATTTTAAACATTGTTACTGGATCTGTTGCCTTCAGTAGAATTACTGTTTTGGTGCTTTCCCAGACTGAGCCTGGGTTAACTGGAGTATTTGGTAGATGGGCAGTGTACCTGTTGCATGCAATAGAATGAACACATCCTCCAGCTCTTGTACAGCACCAGGGTGGCCAGGCAGTACGTAGGACTAATTTTCCACATACAGTGTTCATGGATTTGGGGATAGATTTGCTGGGTCTTTGTCCTTTGCTGTATTTGAAGGCATTTAGCACCTTTCCTTACCCTGTTGTGCAGTATCACTATGCCTGTGCTCTGAGTCCTACAATGAATCATGTGCCAAAATAAGCAAAGAAATAGAAGAATTGCAAACCCAAATGCCCTACTGCAAGCTAGAGCTGGGTACCTGTTATGGAGTATTTTTCTATTTATGTTCTTTGTCTTTTGCCGAGGCACCTAAGTGTCAGATACAGGATGCACACGTTGTGCCATCTGTACCATTGTGATAATATGACATCATACTCTTACTAAAGCTTTTTAAATTGCTTTCTTTCTTTTGCATTGTATACACCATTTGTTGACTGGAGTTTTCAGTTTTGCTAGGTTCAGGCTATTGTTAGCAGAAAAAGTATTTTCTACTCACTCTCCCTCGGAAATGGTGTATTTCAAGAGGAAATAGGAAATACTTAAATAGGAAATAATAGACTAATCAAAGAAAGTCTGAGGAAAGTAGCCCTGCCCTGGTGGGGGACTCCCAGTTGTCCTGGCTCCCACTGTGCCATGACACTGAGGGAGAATATGCTGCCACATTCCCTCAAGTATGACTCTCCTAAGAAAAAACCGACTGGTTAACTAGTCTTACAGGCCGTAAAGCACTGTTTTCCATTATCTACCTTGCCCTAGCAACACTTGCAGTGTTTGAGGTATTTTTTGCCCTAGGTAATATCTTGCTATTTAGACCATGTCTGTTGTTGAAGAAATTAGCTCATGGTTGTGGTGGTGGTGTGAGTCCTTGCTAGGGCATGGATATGCCTCTGAGCCACTGTTTTGTCTAACTTGCACAGATGTCAGTAGTATCTGAAAGACAGCTTTTGTACTCTGCTGCACAAGATTTGAAAATAAGGAGTTCTTTGTCATAAAACTCAAAAAAAGTATTAAGATACAATTTATAATTAGCTTTTTTTCTGTAGTTGCTCATCTAAGTATTCACGAGACCCTTTTTAAATCCAAGATATAAATGAAGTCCATAGATGCTTAGTTTCCATCTTTGCTATAATGAAATAGTTTGTGATGGGTGTTTTCCTTTTTCTTGGAGAAGATCTACAGATTAAAGTGATTTTCTGGATGTTGTAGTAAAATTGCCAAGGCAGATTAAAGTGTATTATAGAGACAACAGTGTGATGAAAAATTCCATTTTATTTTCTCATTAATTGTTATTCGTCACAGGAGTAATTTAGAATCTCCAGGTATATTCTTGCTCATTTTGCATGTGTCTTTGATCTTCACCTGGGGCTCTAACTCAAAAACACAGGAAGCTTTAATTAATTAATTAATTTCCTTGATGGCATTAGTCCATGCTTCATTTCTGGTCAGATAGCACAATAATGATGTGACTTTTTCATCCATAAAACCCTGTAGATGTGCACTGAACATCTGCACATAATCAATCCATTCATGCAAAGAAAGATAAGTGACTTATTTATCATGCTAGATTTGCAAGAATTTCTCCTTTTCTACAGGGCAGCTTCAGATGTTTGCTGCCATTGAGGGCAAAACTCCACATTCTGTTGATCCAATGAGCAAGGTACTGGATGGATCCTTAAAAAATGTCCATCGTGATTTTTAGATTAGCAGGTAAATATTTGTACAGTGAAATGAAGGAAGGGCAAATGGGGTTTTTTTTCCCTATTGTTACTTGCTGAATTACTTGGTCAGCCACAAAGCAGTAAGTGCTGCCAGAGCATCCTGGATGCAGCAGGTGTGACGAGGGCTGAGGGGAAGACACCAACCCTGAGTGTTACAGTTTGTACTGAGCCAGAGCTTTCAGCCTGTGTGGTCAGCAAAGCCTTGGGAGCAGTGGTTCAGCTATTTACCAATATGGGCTCAATTCAGTTACCTAAGCATAGAATGGCATTTGAAATGTGCTGTAGAGGATCTGGACATCTTCATGGAGTGTGAGAATGTGGAGGTTTCTCAAATACTGGCTGAGGGATGTTAAAAGAGTCCAGGGTGCAGTTATCTCTGTTAACACAGACTTCCAAATAGGAGCAGATTAAATAGAAGGACATAATCTAGTCTGTTCTATGGATGTGTGAAAGGGTGATGGGGCACTGGAACAGGTTGCCATGAGAAGCTGTAGGTGCTCAATCCCTGGAATTGTTTAAGGCCAGGCTGAATGCTGCTCTAGGATGCTCACCTGGCTTTCTCCATCCTTCCCATGTGTCTTACTTTTGCATGCCCTGGGGCTTGGAAGATTTTTCCCAAGTTAACATAGCCCACTGCTTTTGGGGAAGGAACAGTTTTCCCCTCCCAGTAATGACTTCCATCCCTGCAGTGTGCGCAGCTGGGAACAGGCAGGCAGAGACCTTCCCTTCCTGCATCCCACTTGCACAGAACAGAGCAGCCTTATAATGTACTCCCTTGGGAAACTAAATAAATAAAACTGATAGCATTCATCCCAGACTTAATGAGATGAATGGAAAGGGAGGAAGCAATGGAGAAGTCATGGTGCTTTATAGAGAAGTGTGCCGAGAATCACCAGACAAGACTTCGGCATTGAAGTAGCAGGAGGAGAGTAGATCATGTGAATTGGAATGTTTTGTTAAGTGGGAACTGTTGAAACTCATGAATGGGCCAAGGGGCATGGAGACTAAGCCAGAGCCTTGAATATGAAGAAATTGCTGGAGACTTCAGTGACAGCAAAATCAATAAAAGGGTTTCCATGAAACATCCATGAAATTGCTGGGAACAGCAGATGAAATGCAAGGAGTGAAATGTAGCTTTTTCACTGCTACATTTTCTTACAAATGACTGGAGGAAGGAATCTGAGAAGCAGCTAAGAAGGGTGATTAGGATCAAATGTGGGGTTTGGGGGAAGGTAGGCAGTCCCAGCAGACTGACACTTCAAATTCAGCTCCCCTGGATAGATTGAATCAGTCTGCTAATGCCTTCACTTGGCTGGCAGCAAAGTTACTAGTTTTAGGATTGTATTTCTCCACCAGTTGTTAACAAAAGTCCATTCCTGCTGAGTATCAATAGCTTTTATTGAAGTCTATGTCTCGGGAGACTGGGCCCAGAAAGGACAAGGGAAAGGCATCCCTCTGCTCTGACAGAGATGCCTTCGAGGCAGAGTTGAATAACACAAACCTTGGCACTGTGATGGAACTAAGAAAGGTAGAAATTACTTTCTTCTTCCTACATAATCCTGGGTTTGTTGTTTTTTTGTTTTTTTTTAGCTTTAATTACACCAGGTTGTTTAATCTAGTCTGGAAGGGGAGAATTTCTGTCACGAGGAGTTTTGTTATTGTAGGATTTTGAGCACATATGTAATCTGTTTGTGTAATTTCTGTTTGTGTGCTGCACTGAAAGTGCCTGTAACTTTTTTTCAAGCTCCACAGATGAATTTTGAGCAAACCCACAATGACTGGTGATCTTTTGGGAGCAAGGGTTTGGTCAAAGGAAAGCAAGATGGTGGGTTTTTTTGTTGTTGTGAGTGGGTTTTTTTTTTTTGCTATGGTGATCCTCTTAGCTGTTCTGAACTGCTGTAGCACAGCACACAAATGTAAAATGGAATGTATGAGGCAAAAATAGAATCAAGATAATTTTCTGTTTAGTACAATGAGGAAATTTTGGTGTGCAAATGTGCAAGAAGATAAGCTGGCTATGATCTAAGGTTTCAGAAAAAAACCCAGTGATTTCAGACACCTCAGTTTTTATGGTTAGTGAAGGTCTGTCCCTGTTTCCATATGTCAAGCTGGACACCCAGAGGCACCAGTCTTCTGGTGATGTTTAGGGATTATCCCTTGATTCTAAGTCCAGGGTCACAAAGGTTGTCTGCAGTCTGGTAATTCACAATAGAAATAGGAAAACTAGGTCAGAAAAATGCTTAAGGGATTTCCATTTAATGACATTGAGGCATTGGTGTCAAACCATTTATGATTTCAAGTTCTTCTTTCTTCTGTGTGGCAAATGATTTCAAGAAAGTAAAGTCAATTTCAAGTTGAGGCAGCATGGGAATAAATGTCAATAAGTATGGAAAATCATACTCTTGTATTCCAGCATACTGCAAAATCATTCAAAGTGTCTCTGTCCTAGCCACTCTTGGAAGTGGCTGATATATTAGAAAAATCTGTTGGGAGGGGTAATGCATAGTTTAAGGCTAGCAGAAGTGCTGGGAAAAATCAGCATAGAGGTAGAAACCTAAACCTGAGCTCATGTCTGGACTGTTCTGTATAGTTGGTGCAGAGAAGGCATCCATGGGATTGATGCATTTGATCCAGCCAGTGTCAACCCACTACTAATGGGAAGGAAAAGAGTTAATAAATTGTTTCTTAAAGGTACTTCTTTATCACCACTGAATTTTGAGGATGTTTTAAAATAGCTTGTGTGTAGTTGTCTATCCCTTGTCTGATATTTAGCAAGGAAACACCCCAGAACACCAGAGCCCAAAAGAGTGCCCAGGAACAATGTCTTGCTGTTCATTTTTGGTTACTTAAAAGATGGGGGAGGAAGCTTGAACTGCTCAGCTTCACCGACTTATTCTAGGTTAGAGAACATGTATGTGCCTATGCTTTTTATCTTGACTGCAGAAAAAGAGGACAAAGAGGTGAGGTCATACACAGCTCTGAACAGACTTACTGCAAATCAGAAATCTTGAAGCCTTTTGCAACCCTTGCTGAAAACAGTCGGCTTCAGTGTGACCAGGATGGAATATTTGGAATGTTATCTAACTCTTGTGTTACAATAACTCTTGTAGCGTCTGGAAAAGTCAGGGCTTCATAGTACCAATGCAGACAAAACACACTTATTTCAGAAAATTTACAGATATGTACATTTCTCAGATGTATGTTTACTTATTTAAGATCTGTCCTTGAGTTGAATGTTATAGTCAAACAGAAAAGCTCAAAGAAATACATTTTTTTTGCATATTTATGAAGTTCTATGGGTTAAAAAAAATAAAACATCCAATTCTCACATATTGAAATGCTGTTTTAAATACAACCACCACCACCCTGCAGCAATGTAAAATTTTAAGGGTAAATAGAGGTGAAGGCAAAGCAGTTAATTTAAGCAAGTACTTTTATACTTAATGTTTGCTGCTTCATTCACGATGACAAGCTCAGTTTGGAGAATGTGTATCAAAAAACATAAATCCATTTTGGAAGACCTTTTAGGATCATTGATACATGAGGTTGAAAGGGATCTCTCCCAGTGCTTAGTCCAGTCTCCTGCTCAAAGTCAGACTAACTTCAGAGCTGTAGCAGGTGGCTCACAGCCTGGTGTAGTTCAGATCGAAAGGTCTACCAGAGAACCCACAGCTTCTTGTTCCAGGGTTTACCACTTACAGATTTCCACTGATTAACATAGAAGTTGCATATTCTTTGGTTTTCTTTGAAAATAATCCATTACCATCAAGAAAAAGTTGCTAAGGACTTGTTTCCAGACTCTCCAGCTTTTTAGCCCGGAAAGACCCATGGTGCATTTTGGTTAGCTGTGCAGAATAACCTGTAAATGTATTAATCCAGAGGCCAGGAATTGTCCCAGGCCACTTTACAAAGAGGTTGCTGCTGCTTTTTGAGCAAGGCTTTTTTGTTTGGGTTGCAGAAAAGATCAACAATGGATGCTGGTTGTTGATATTTGTGACTAGAGGGAATTAATTGTCTCTGAACTTCTAATTCCCTTTAAAATTTGTTTTACTTGAAAAAACTGTTTGTACAGGTTTGCTGATTTAGTTCCTTGTCAAGAGAGGCCTAAGTGAGGGGAGCTGGTTTTATATTTTTACAAACTACTTTTTCTTTGGAAAGTACTGATTCAACAGGACCAGAGCATCCTGAGGAACACAGCAGTCCTAGTAATGCTTTCCCCAGGAAAGGCTTTTAAAGTGCCTTGACTGTCTGGTCAAGTCAATGAGATCTGTGGGGAGCCAGGATTTTCCTCTGTAGTGGTGGATACAGCTGTGCAAGACATGAGATTAATAACCCCCTAGGACATACCTGTCTTATCCATGAACTATAGAGTATGCAAAGATGCAAATCTTAGGTGAGACACGTAACTTCTGCAGGGCTGAAGTCAGAAAGATCAAATACCTTTTTTGTTATATATTTAAATGGTTAGTTGTCTATTCCTTTAAATATTTTGTGGATGTAAATTGCTTTGGAAATCTTCATGGCAAAATAAGAGGGAAAGAAACTGATACAATGAGCTTCTTAAAGATCATGTGTTGTGAAGAGTTCCTGTCCCTAGGGAGGGCACAGCTGGACTTGGTTGCCCTTTTGTGACATTCACCTGGCAAATGATCATTAAGGACCCCATGGAGAACATCTAATCTTTGTCACGTATAGAGGTAGAACCACTTCTGTTGTTCTGAGCAAAGTTTTCAGGTAGCAATTTCTGTTAGCTGTTTAGCCCACCCTGTGGTCAAAAGACAGAGGCCTCTGCTCCCTCAAGTAAAATGTGCAAATTTTCAGTAATCTAAGGGTTTTTCTATAAGCGTGTTCTCAAGAGAGAGAGTGGCTTGTCACATACATGACTGAACTGGGTTCCCACCTAGTGCTGTTCAAATGCAATCCACAGCCATGAGAGATTGAGCATGATTTCTTAAGGATGAAGAACTTCATCATGTAACTGTGCTTTCATGAGGAAAGCAAGTTGGTGCTTGTTTCATGTAAAACAAGGGTCTCAGAGCCTGAATGAGCTCAAGTGCTATTTTAAGTTCATTCATAGGCTTCCGTGATCTTGTTGACCTTTTAGTCCTGACATCACTGGTGCCAAATAGGATGAAAAGCCAGATTCTCAATGAAAATGAGATTTTTGTCTGTGATTTAAGCTTTCATTAGCGAAACAGATACAGCACTGAAGACCTTGTCATGTGAAAAAGATATATTTGACATTAGTAGGGATTTCTTTTATTATTCTCTACAGCCATCATAGAGCTGGGCATGTGGACAATATGTGTTTTCAGATCTTTACCATTTCATCTCCTCCAAAACTAAGATGCTGCTAGAATAGCTTCAAAGCCAAGAGGATTCAGAGCTAAAACACAGGATTGATATGAGAGGTTTTTTTGTTGTTGTATACACGAACATCCACTTTGTTGTTGAGTACAGATTTAAAAAAGCAACACTTTTTTTTTAGTTACGTTTTTTGTCTAACCCGCCCTGTTATTGGGGGTGTCCATCTTTCTCCAGAGTTTTGTGTTGTGGCTATATCCTTTTAGAGACCATTTATTCATTAGTGCAGCAGTAATCATGGAAATAGGTCACAGCCTCTTTGGAGTTAAGCTGTTACGTCCCCACAGAGAACGGCACTTAAATATCAATAGCGTAACCGGGAAAACTCGGCAGTTATTCCCCTGTTTTCTGCAATTCAATGAGGAGCTGTTCCATACAGACCCCATTGCACTCCAGATGAATGGTGGTGATTGTGAGAAAATGATCTTCTATTAATGCAAGATGTCACACTGAGAACAAAGACTAGTTCTTACCATGATGGGATGAGCTCACTCTAATCCCCAATTTGGGAGACTTTGATGCTTGTTCAGGTGCCAATTTTTCCATATATGACATACCAGAAAGAAGAACTTTAAAAAGAATGCTGAACAGGGCAGTGTTAAACTGATTCATGGCTCCTGAATCTCAGGGTCATATTGGGTGAGATGTCATATAATTATCCTTTTGCATGCAATTTCCCAGAAAACCACCTTTCCAATCAACAGTTTGAGCTTTCAGGGTGCTATGAAAATCATTCATACTAAATTTGCCTTAAGTAAAGAAGTGCAGGCCTTTTTTTGAGATGCCTTAACTGTTTCAGTTTATCTAGCATAAATGGTTAATATATGTCAGTTTAATTAAAACCAGCTTTGCCTCCAGGTTTTTTGAACTGCAGAACTTTACACCTCCATCCTGGGATTTTGCTGTGTGACCAGTGAAATCTGGGGAGAACTCATTGTGCCTTCCTGACATATTGTTCCTCTGCAGTGCCCACCCATCTATCAGAACAGGAGGGACCAAAACAGTATGAGTGCTCTGTTTCAGGAGCTATTACAAAGCTGTGATAACAGGAGATTTTGTATAAATTTACTCAGTTATAAAATTTAAGAAAAAAAAGGACAAGACATGTCATTGTGGCTTGGAGATTTAAAAATAGTGAGAGAGCCAGCAAACTCTATAATCCTATAAGCTTACAGTTTCCTCTCTCTGTTTCAGTAGTATTTTATGTTGATTTCTCTATTCCACTAAGATGCCCCTTCTCTTGGTTCGTTATCCCTTTGGCCCATAGCTGTCTTTTGCCCAAGATCCCTAAGAAGGCATTTAGAAAGTCAAGCAGCAAGTTCTAATTAAAAAAGGACATGTAATGCTCATTGCACTAAACTTAACTTTTTTGCCTTGTGATCTGATGCAGGTGGCAAACAGAGGAGGGTCTGGTGGGTGCTGTCCCACTGTCCTGCTGTTCCACCTTTTTATTGTGCCAAATCCTTTCTTTGGGGAAAGCAGGCAGAGTGCAGAAATATTTCCTATTCTGTATATCACACCAGAGTAAAATGTGAACATTGCATAACCAATAAGATCAAAGATTGTTAAAAACCTCAAAGAAATAGCATAATTCCTTTATTCTAATTTTGAAGGTTATAGGGAAGACTTTTTTGGGAGGTGTATGCAGGGTGTCAAGAGAATAGAAAATAAACTCTCTGAAGAAAAAAGAAATAAAATATTCAAAATAGTGCTGGAACTGCCAGACTCATATTCCTTAGAGAATATGAGTTTTTGTTCTGTAGGCTGCTTTGTAAGGACTAACCCCTCAACATTTCTATTTCCTGTTACGAGTTTATTTTAATGTATATATGCTGTGATGTAAAGTAGAAGCAGATCAATTAGTAGAGAACTAGGCTGATGTGCAGAAAGATAAAAAACAAAGTAACATTCCTTACACCAAGTAAAGGCCTGTAAAATTCCAGCCTAGATTTGTGGGGGAAAAAAAATCAATGTCAGAGTAATTGGCAGTTCAGAAGCACTGTATTGGAAAGATGAGGCACATTTTGAATATGACAAGGTTAGATTCAGAAGCAGAGAAATTGCAAGAAAACAGAAATCTAGCATTTACTTCAGTTTTAAAGGCAACTTAGAGTTACTTGTGTTAGTGTTACCAATGTGTGTGGTTAATGAAATGCTAGAATGCATCTGGCTATCTCACTAATTTCTGGAATGTTCTTTTGTTTACCCTGGAGACTATTCCCCCTTTTTTTTTTTCTTCCTACCTTTCATTAACTCTGGATGCAGAATCTTTGTGGGTTACCATCAAGTTTTAGCTGAGGAACTTTCTGAAGATTTTGTAATTATCGCATTTAATTAATACTGTCAGAAAGCCACAGATGCTGACAATCTTTCATCACAACAACGGAAAAACAAGAGATTGGAAAAGATACAAAGAACAGCAATCCCTCTCAGAGATACATAGATGTTCTTCTCAGGTGGCCCAGAAGGAATTTGACACCTGCCGTGGTACCAGCCCATACTGGGATGCCTGGCAGTGTAGCAACACCTCTTCAACAGCTGTGTAAAGCAAGAACAGAAATTGCAGCACTGCTTTAGAGCACAACTCCCCTTGCTCCCTCCTTCCTTCCCAGCATGTTACAAAGCTCTAGGTCACAAACATACCTCGCTGGCTGCCAGAGCTCACAGCAGCAGCAGGGTCTGGTGTGTGATCAGCTAATGACATCCCTCTGATTTCATACGATGCTTGTGAGCTCCTCTGGGACACTCCTCCTTTGGTTACTGCTGATTCTCAAATTCAGAGCATGTCAAAAGCCAAACTGCAGGTATAGAGGGCTCTTCTAAATAATAGTGATTTAAGCAATGCTGCAAACTCCTAATTACATTTCTATCATCAACAGCAGGCTTTTTGTGTTAGCCCTAATGTGGAAGTGGTGTTATTCTAGTCCAGTGGTTTTACTTCAGTGCTCTTCTGTAGAAGGTACTCATTGCCTGAAGGGCTTGAAATCAGCCCTTTTTATGTTGTTTTGCTGGAGCTGTTGTAGTCTAAGAGGAAACTAGGGACGTGTGAGCCACAGCAAGAAACAAGTGGCTACTTGCACTACGAAATTAAAGGCCAAGCACAATTTAAATGCACAAACAGGCAAGTTACTGTGCAGGATTCAGAGCTGACAGATGAAGTGGCTTAAGTTACGTGTTACTAAGTGGATGTAAATGGATCTGGCTGAGTCTGAAGGAGCAGAAATGATAACCTGGAAAAAAAGTCCTAATTACAGCAGTGTAAGTGATGTTAGAACAGTTTTAAGCACCAGTCCTAGGGAAGATTAGCTTAGACAACAACGTGCAAAAGTTACATAGAGCTGCTGGGAGAGATCTACTCAGTTGCCACATTTATCTTAGTTTCTTTCATTGCTGAAACCCTCTTCCTGTTTTTCTTCAAGACTGGATTGCTGCATACATGGTGCATAGAAGATGCTGTGTTCTGTGCATTCTCTGAGCCTCATCAACCTTTTCTGATGGTTGACTTTCCTCTCTGTGCAAGTAGGATGTGTGTTTAGGGAGCAGGGAGGGCTGCTGCTCTGCCTTCAGGCATTCCTGGGGCAGCAGAGGAGCACAATGTGCTGCTTCTCTTCTGCATTTTTCTTGTATGTCATTAGCTGTTGACTTGCTGAGCCTTGCCATTTCTGTTTACTGCCTCAGAACATGTCAGCCAAGGCAATATAAAAGGTACTAGATAGTATCTGGGATTTTTAAGATATAGGCAAGTGTTCTTAGACACAAAATCCTAAAGAGCCAGTAATGGAAAAGTTGATTTAGTCTGTGGTCTCAATCGGTGAGAGCCCAAAGAGCATAAAACTACCAAGACTGTGCTGTCAATAATAGTGTATTGATTTTGCGATCTTAATAGAAATTTTCAAGGATTTGCACACAAAAAGACCATACATGTTTTTCTACTTCATGCTATTTTTTGGCTTGCTTTTCTCTACTTTCTTAATGCAATAATAATAGAGTATGAGGATCAGTAAAGTAGTTCTCTTTGTTTAAATATGCCAGCTCAGACATCAACATTGTTGTTTCTGCTCCAGTGCCCTTTCAGTTCTAGTTTGTGCTGGATTATATGAAACTCATGTGTACATTAGTTGTTAATACAACTAATTTTCTCCACTTCATTGCTTGACTAAGTTCTGCTGCCTCATGACACCAGCACTTGATTAGAATTAGATTTGTTCATACTGGAGCAAGGAGCACTGACGAGATGGTTCTATATCGGAGAAGCATGTGCTTATCCATGGATCACTGATGCATTTCATTTATTTGGCAGGATTTGCTTTGGATTGGTTTGGGGGATGGAGATAGTGCTTCAACTGCTCTCCAGTTCTGACAGCAAAGACAACAGTAACCTTGGCAACTGAGGATGCTGAAATACCACTTAATCCTTACTCGTAACTCAGTAGGGTTTTGCTCAAGTAATAAATTATCAAACTTCTCAGCATGTGGCTAAGAAACTATAAAACAAATCAAGCGCTGCAGTTCAGATAAAGTATTGGTGCAGCCACTAACTGCATGGCTGCACAACTGAAATAAACTTTGTCAGGAATTTTCCAGCCAAAGTTTTTTTTTATGTCTGAAATTGCTGATTCACAGAAACCAAAACTGTGGGACAATATTTGTTTTCAAGTTTCTCATTTCAGAGCAAAACCAAGTAGTTGTTAAATATTTATTCTCTGACAGTTTCTTAACAAAAATGTTAAACACTCAGTGGAGAAATATTTTGCTAGGTGCGGTCTTCGTACAGTCTCTTGACTGTAAATCTAGCAGCAGTGTATTACAGAGTATTTTGGAGCAAGCAGGTGCCCAAGGAAAATAACCTGTTCCCTGTCTTGCTGTATAGAGTTCAGCTGGGTGAGCTGGTGGGGTCTGAGTTGTTTCACAGCTGTGAGAGGGCCAGGGTCAGGGGCAGGAAGGAGGGCAAGAGGAAGGAGCAGAGTCACCCCTTCTGGCTGCAGCTCCTGCTATGCTGCCTGGAATATAAGGTGAAGTCATGCTTTGATTTAAGGTTTTGCTCTGAATCACTGTTGGAAGACCTTCTCTTTGTATCTCTCTCACATTTGTTTCTTTTTTGTCTTTGGGGTTTTCTTTTTTTAAAAAAATTTGACTTTTTGTCTCTACAGCAGAAGCCCTTACATCCTCTTGGTTTTGGAACAGTTTCCTTTTTACATTTATACGCACAGTAAATAGTAAGTTCCTTTGATATTTCTAGCAGTGACTTCTATTTATTATCCTGAGTCATTCAACATGATCAAAGGTAGTAATTGTTTCTTTATAGCCCAAAACTCTATAGAAGGTGTGGAGTAACAGGACCACAAGCATGTACAGCCTTTTATTTACGGCCACAGCTTCATAATGTGCAGAAAGTTGCAGCTGAAGTTAAACTGCTGTGAAAATTTTTACAATAGGGGAAAGTAAATATTTTTTCTTTAAACTACTCCTTAATATAGGGATGGCCAGCCAAACAAATATCAGTTGGCTTGGGAGGAAAAAGAAGACATGGCAATGTGGGCAGGGTTTGGGGTCAGGCCAGGAGGACAAGCTGACTGGAGTGAAGGTGGGGTGGGCAGGAGGTTGGCCAGGGTGTGCTGCCACTACCTCGGCTTCCAGTGCTGCTTGCCAAGCCAAGGCTGCGTGCAAGGAGTGGAGAGACAGGGATGCAGCACCAGCCAGGGGGGCACCATTTGCTGAGGGCAACTTTTAGTTGCCAGTTTTGGAAATGCCTTCTTAATTTAGTGAACAGTTTGAGTGAACCAAGCCCCATTTGTTGACTTGCCATATATAGGTATATGGAGCTGATGCAGACAGATGGGTTTTGATACAATACAAATAATTTTGAAATATATACAGGTATGTTTAAAGGCTTGAGAAATTACATGTTTTTTGTAAGGTTGAGAGAATGAGGAAAAACTTCTACTTTGTTTTTCCTGTATTGCTGTCTCATTCAGTTATTCCTTAGTTCCCTATTTCTTGCTTTGTTTTTAGGCTGTCTTCCTGAACAAGGTTTGGAAATGTTTTCAGGTCATCTATAAAACCCTGTCCCTTTGGCTTTTCCTGTATTCATATATACACACATATAAAAGAGAAGTTATCATTACAGCTCCTGTCATGTCATCTTGAAAGGTATTTTCAAGGCTGGAGAGCAAGATGCTTCATCTTTTCAGTGTTGTACACTAGTCCCACCTTGTGAAGCTAATCCATCTGCTGACTCCTGTTAGCATTGTTAGTACATCTTCTCATTTTATTCCCTTGGTTTTTCTCTTTTAAATATCTAACAGGAATTCAGCCCAACCGTGGAGGAGATATTGAATCTTGCAATGCCTTGCTGTATTACTTTAGCAGTGGGGATATAAGGAGTCCAATATTCATATGAAAGATTTGCCTCCTGTAGGAAAATCCTTAAAAACCTAGCCAAATGTTCTCAGAACCAAGGGAAATAAAGCTGGGATCTTAGAACAGCTAATTGGATCTTCTGCTATCCCTGTTATTTTTCAACAAATGAAAAGCATAAGTGTGTTTTGGAGTTCCTTGTTGTTCCTCCTCAAATCCTTTTCTTGGAATGACTTTTTTCTTAACAAACAGGATCCAGATGCTTTAGGAAAGAGTAATAGCTACTACTTAAGTCTCACTGTCTTTTCCATTTATAGAGTGTTGAAGGCCTGTTAAGAAAGGTTTTACCACTTTAAAAGGATATGCAAATAGACATGAAGGAATCTTTTTGCTTTTGTAGATAATAAGTGTTAAAAATAGTTTGTAGAGTTCACAAGGCAAAAGATTCTCAAAGATGATTGTGCTGTTGTGACAGATTAAAAAAAAAAAAAAGGAAAAAAGGTTGGAAATGAGAATATTATTAACTTGTTAGATGAACATTTGCAGTTGTGCTGTCAATATCCTGCCTGCCCTTCACTCCCATTTCTAAGGTGAGTTAGTGCTGAAACAGAGGACAGAAAGTGGTCCCTCACACTCCATCCTGTGCCCAGGCAGGGGCTCCTCACTCTCAGGCATTTGGCTGGTGCCCACACTGCTGCCAGCACATTACTGGATGCCTAGAGGCTGCTGCTCCTGTTTTTAGGAGAGCCAGCCAAGGTTGCAGTAGTGCTCCATCACTCCCTTGAAGTTTTAGAGGGGAGGAAAGTCTAGTTTACTTTGTTGGTTGATCAGTGTGCTGCTGGTTTGGCTTTGTACCAATGTGACTGTCAGGTTTGCAGCTGTGCAAGTTTTACCCTCACCATCCAAGGGGGACCTTTCCTTCTCCCTGGCATGTGTTCAGTGCTCGTGTTACACTTGTGTTTTCATGGACATCTTCAAAACGGTGAGCATTTTAGATCCCTCCTGAACTGAATTCTATTCTGTTTAATTACTACATGAGCCATAATGTTACTTTGTGCAACTGGGACTAGTTTGAACAAGTCCCCTGAATCTTTAGGGCTGTCTACAGCAGTACCTCAAGCAAGATGCTGTTGTAAAGGGCCCCTAGGAATCTGTAGCATCCCTCATCCAAGTGTAGAATTATACTGGATATATTTGCTCTTGCAGCAGGAACTACAGCTTGTAATGAGAAATTTAATAAAAGGGAACTAATAAAAAGGCAAAGGTGGGCGAGAAACTATTCTGAGGGTGAGTTAGAGAACACAGTTTTGTACTTACCCTAGGTCTAAGGCTGCCCTTAAAGCTGAGTCAGATGTTGTAAACTTTCACGTAACACCAACGCTGGTCTGGAGCATGGTAGTTCATTGTTGCACTCCTTGGATTGTGATAGCAGTGCTAGTTGCCCTTTCCCCTTTTCTAACAGGGCTGGGAGGTGGAAGGAGATGCTGCATAACGTGCTGAAGCAGCCCTGATACTGTACCACTGATACTGGGAAATAAGGAAGCCCAACAGACACTGTTCAAATGCAGGCCTTTGGCGTTCGGCTGTCTGTGCTTAAATAGCAGTGCTGGTCCTTCTTTGCCTGCAGTGATACATCAGTTTGGTGTGTCTGATTGCTGTGGCAGCTAGGTTCACTGCAGATCTTTAATCTTATGGTACAGATCTAAAACATTTTTCTCAAAGTTTGCTTCTCTTACATGGAGTTGGCTTTTTTTTTTCTTTGTGTCTTTAGTGGTGGGGTTTTTTTCCCCCTTCCCACCATAACAGTCACTTTATTTTATTGCAGTATGCTACAGGTACTGAATTTGGAGTCTTGTAATTTTTAACAAGTTTTTATTTTATTTTAGTGCATTTCCTACAGATCGATGCCTTTTTGTTGTCACAAAGTCAAAGGGCTGAAATGAAAATGAAAACTGGTGACTTCCACAACACACAAATCAAAATTAGAGTTTCCTTTATGACTGCTTGGACTTTCAATTGATAGAACATTTAAAAGGAGCATTGATGCCTATGAATAATAAAGTAGAATGTGCTAGAAGTAGGTGAAAAGAGCATTTGTAGAATTGTGATGAGTTCTGAAGCAGCTTTTGTATGTATGAAATTTCTGCCTAATCACTTTTTTTAAATGAAAAGTGATAGGGAGGTGTCGTACCAAAACAATGCCACTGCTTTTAAGAGTCCTTCTGTAAACAGCAATCCAATATCAGACAAACCCTACCATCCAGGATACAGTCTTATTTCATGCAGCTACTAGACAGGCTTATTTGCTGTAGCATCTCAGGCTTGACTTCATTTTAGTGGATTGGTGGGTGAGATCTTCCCATTCAACATAAAGACTTAAGTGTCTTTTTTATTTATGATGAAGCTGAAAAAAGGGGAATTATTGAAATTGGTACAATCTTTTTCAACTGATAAAATCTTTTCTGCCTTCTGAGTACACATCAAAATTGTGGAGCAATTCAGGAACCTGGATGGAACTGAGCATCAATGAAAATCAGAAAGTCACTTCATACATGGACTTCAAAATTTTGGGGCGGCCCTTGTGTCCTTTTGCTTCCAAATAAAATAAAGACACTAGTGACAAATCAGCCTTTTAAAATATCCTCACTATTGTGGTTTCATGGGTTAGTTCTGAAAATCATTGAATCTGAGTTAGTAGAAAAGTTTTACATTTTCTTTTTTTGTCAGGTATGGAAGTATTTTTGCCAGGTGTGAGCTTTGCAGCTGACACAGGTTTCTCCCACATACCATGTAGTGTGCAAGGATGGGAAGGTAACCTCATACCTTGGAAAAAGTCACTGTGCTGCCACTGGGTAGACACTGACCTGTGTTCCCTAAACGCAGTGCCACTCATCTCAGCTCTCCTGCCTTTCCTTTACATCCCTGAGTTTCAAAGCAATCACTTAGTCTCCCATTTGGGCAGAAGTAGCTCCATAAATGCAGCAACTCGGGGTTTTTCTTCAGTTTGATTTTAGTGTGTGCTTATAGACATTGCTCGTGAAGTGGTGAACGTGAGAAATCTGGAAAGTGAGAGCCAGCATATGGAGCTAGCAAATGAAAATGGGAATGATGAACTAAATGTGGCTTTGGGGAGACATGATGTTAAGCATTTGGCTTTTCAGCTTTACAGCTTAGACTGCGTAAAGCTAATTTATACTCTTCGACCCAGTGATGTCTGTCTTCTCTCTGTTTATTGGAAACATGATTGCAGTTTATGTAGATGTTTTCATACAATAACCGTGTTGTCAAAAAAGGGGAGAGCATATCGCTCCCTCAAAAAATCTTATGGTTCACAGCCACTTTCCACATTTTCATATGAGTGTATTAAATTATTTCTTTACTTTCTGTGTATTGGAGTATCTCATGTGCAAGATTCATGGACTTACATCATGAGGCACTTACTACACTTAATGATACACACACTATAGAGTAGTAGGAAGAAGGAGAAGAAAATAACTGTTTTGTTTGGTTTTTTTTTTTTTTTCTAATAGCCAGGTCTTCCTTATACATTTTTCTTTTTCTTCAGGCTTTCTCAGTGTTTTGATAATGTTAATGCTGTTCTCAACTACTTTTTGTGGAAGGTGGGTTGATTTTTTTTTTCTACTTTCACTGAAGCAGCAAATAGTCTCCCCTTTTAATAAAAGTGTTCTTCCTCTAACTTTTTCACATACATCAAGCTAGCAATATACTTTTTTAGGCAAAGTCAGAGAGTATCAGTAGTTATGAGAAGAGACACTGGTAAAAGGATTAAAGCAACAGTTGGTCAGATTGTGGCTTTGTCAAAAACAAAAAAGAGGACAAGTCTATGTGAAAAAAAACAAACAGTAAAACACAAGCCCCAAAAAACTTTGCTTTCAAGCGTTTTACTGTGTTACTGGTAAAGTTTTTGAAATTAATGCCACAGAAATACATGATGCAGTAGCATTTCTGAGTACTCTTTCAAAATTGCCAAGGGCTTATAGTATTAAGTACCTTTCCAATACCGGAAAGAATTAAAAGAGAGAAGATTATTCAGATTTTTAAATAAAATAAATTTATTTCTGGTAATGGGACCTTAAGCAACATGCAGATTTTCAGAAGCTTTATTGCCTGGTACTTTTATTGGCAGAGTGAAGAAGGATGCCTAGTGGAAGGGTAGCCTTGCAAGAAGTTACCCACCCCTATGTCTAGAGAATAATTGGGTCTCACACAATTCTTAGATCTGAGGCTGTGTGCACATCTGGTTGATAATACCTTAGCAAGTATTCCCTGAGTTACATAATATGGATCTGCAAATTGTAATTTAGAAGCAGGTATCAACTTAAATTGTAGGAGTTTGGTTCCAGCCACCAGCCCTGCTGATGGCACCAAACAGCCGTGGATGCAGCACCTCGCTCGTTAGGAAACGGGGCGCTTGTTAGGAAGTGCTATGGCTGGCTGCAAGCCTGCCTTTCTTCATGTGAAAACAAGGAAAAGTCCTGTTTTAAACACAGTGGCTTGAGTCTGACCCCTGTTCAAGGGCATGAGTTATCTGCTTGAGACCACAGGAAATATTCCTTGAAAGGAGAGATTGAGTCACAGTGAATGGCTGCGCTTTTTTTAGAGATTCACAAGTTTTATTGGAGTTTAGATTTGTTTTTTGTTAACCTCTGCTCAATGCTGGCTGATTTCTAGCCAGTTAAGATATTAAATATAATTCAAAAACACCCTAATTTTCTCTAGTAAATTACCTGTAAACATTGTGGGTAAAGTTGTTTGGCTTGGCATAAACTCCTCTAGGAAGATTTGCCTGTGGATATGGCGGCCGAGACTGACTTCTACTGAAGGAGGCTCTCCTTACAAAAAATAAACAATTTAAATCTTCTGGAAGAGAGCCCAGATTGTTTATTCTTAGGCTTAAAATGATGGCCTTTCATAAAAATCTGGAGACACTCAATCTACATATTCAAGTAAGATTCGCAATACAAGTGAGCAAATGTGAGTCCATATGTTTGTTGCAAATCTTCAAGGAATGACAAGAGGGTTCTTGGTTTTGTTGTTCTGCTGGCAGCAATGGCTTTGTTGAGAGTCTGATTCCTTTATACGGGATGACTTTTCCACAAAGGGTTTGCTGCCCTTGTGACAGTGGTGAGGCTCCTTCCTGACTGACAGACAGTATCAAATACTGAGCACTTCTATTGAACTTTTATACCTTTTTGGTCTTACTGCCACTCTCCTCACTTCATTCTCAGGATACAGACTGCTCTTAGGATCTCTGTGAATACTGAGGAGAACTTGCTGTTTTTACACTAATTGGCAGCATTGCCAGTTGGAAAGTTTTTTTCTGGATTCTCTGATGTTTCTCTCATTCTTTGCATTTTGGTGGCTGTTCCTGGTTCTCCCCTCTTCAAAATGGGTGCATATTACTAACAAAGTTGCTTGCAGGTAGCAGGGATACATCTCATTATGAAGCTCTTTATAAAGCTTATCTTGTTCCCCAGTCTGTACACACAACAGGGTTGCCTCATCCCAGGTGCAGAATCCAGAACTTGTCCATTTTAAATTTCACACAATTGATGGTTGCCCATCTCTGATTTGTCAAGGTCTCTCTGCAGGGCCTCTGTGTGGTCAAGAGAGTCAACAACTCCTCCAAATTTAGTGCCATCAGTACACTTATTTAGTATCCCTTCCAGTCCTGCATCTGAGTCATTTGTGAAGATGCTGAAGAGCACAGGGCTGAGGCTGGAGCTCTGTGGAGCCCCACTAGTGACAGGTCACCCATCTGATGTCACCCCATTCCTTTATAACCCTGTGTGCCCGACCTGTGAGCCATTTACTCACCCATGGCATAATGTGTTTATCCAGCCGTGTGCCTGACATTTTGTCCAGGAGCATCCTGTGAGAGATAGAATGGAATAGAAAGCTTTACTGAAATCCAGAAAGGTTACATCAGCTGGGTTCTCTTGATCAACAGGGTGTGGTAGAAGGAAAGTTAGTTCCATAGAAGGAAATTAGGTTTGACAAGCAGGACTTCCCCTCATGAAATTGTGCTGGCTGTGACTAACGACTGTTTTGTCTTTCAGGTGTTTTTCAATACCTCCCAGAATAATATTTTCCCTGAAAAGATTTTCAGGCTTTGAAATAAAATGTCATGTCTTCTGTAGGCTGGCCACTAGATGACTACAAAAATTGAATCCGTTATCTGAAATAGTCTTGATTTTGTTCTTTTCATTAGCCTTTTATGTGCGGTAGACTTTCTTCTTTTTTTCTTGTGCAATCTCAGAAATATAGTTTATATTCTACATTTTCAGTGTAAACCCTTTGCGTTTCATGCTGTCCTAACACTACTGTGTACTTCTTTACTTTATCCATACATTTCTTCTAAAATTGATGCATCTGTTTAATATAACCCTCATTTAATGCCTGACATGCTCTTTTGATTGCAAACTATTGCTGTGGCATGTTTTCAAAAGTTTAGTTTTTAACTGTATTCTTAAATAATTTTCATAAATATATTGGAAATAATAAGAAAATCATATTTCAAATATAAATTTGTTCCCACAAAGCTGTTAAGGATTTTGTGAAGACATTGCTTACTTCATCATTCACTGGAAAAAATCTTGAAAGAAGTAGTTAATGCTGGTGTCAGCTTGTGATTTGCAACACAAAAATGAAGTGAGTTTGCCTGCTCTTGGTCTTGATCTCTTATATGTTTACCTGTATGAAAATAGTGCCAGTGCAAGAAGACATACGTTTAAATTTAGGTGCTTAAATTTCCTCACAATCTGGGCTCATTCACTCAGGAATGCCCAGCATCAGTCAGTGATCAGAAATCAGGCTGTTTCTACAAGAAACGGTGCTGGAGGAGATGGACCTGCTCAGGATCAAAGCAGTACTGATATTAAACTGTAAATGTAACACTGGGGCAAAAAGACAGATCACTATACACCAAAAAGTAAGAGTCCAGCAACAGTGTTAAGAAGGTTAACATTGTCTAATTTAACATATTTTTAAATAGTGTAAAGCAATCATGTAACATTACAATGTTAAGATGTATAGTAAATGAGAAAAGCAAGACAAAAATACTATATATACATAATAAACCTCAATTAATACCAGTAGTGGAACAGTTGTTTAAAAATTTACTGGCACTTCTGACTATTGATGGGAGTCTATTAATATTTCCTTTTTTATTTAACTCCTAACCAATAAAAAAACCCCAAACTCAATGTTGTCAATTCCGCATTTGATAAGTAGAATATTGGAAAAAAGAAATAGCATGCAACCTTACTCCTTTTTAATTAACTTACTTTAGGGATAAAATTGTCACTAACCAGATCCTTTCAAGTGATTTGACTGTTTGGTCTCTTTGCATGTGCAGTTGTTGGTCTTTGATGCAGTCATTTGTCTTTTTCAGGGTGGCACCAGAAGATGGATCCATGACACTGTCATTGGGCAGGGGCTGACAGTGGTGTGTGGAGGCAACACAAGCCTCAAGGCACAGGGAGAGGGGGATGTGTCTGGATGTTTCGTGCTCCTCATTCAGTCACATGACAGTAGCAAGATAAACAGCTTTGGTTTTGAGGGGAAAGCCTCAGTATGTCGAGCGTCAGAAGACAGATAGCTTGAAAATATGGTTATTGTTTATTTTAAGTATTAAAGACTTAAAAAAACTTCCACCCTCTTAACTGTACAGTTTCTCTCTCCAGATTTTCAAATAAGGCATACAACGCTGAGAAGAAATGGACCATGGAAATTTTAAATCTGAAATGGATTTATTTTGGACATTATCAGTACATGACTAGGAGCCCCTAATGGAAATTGCTTTGTAAATGCCATGCCTACTGAAAGTATTAATGAAAGTCTGATTTGCATTTTTATTCCAGTCACTCTGATGAAATTGAAAGAGACAAAGATTAGCAATAGATCAGTTGGAACAGAAAACTTCCGTTCTCACACTATGTCAGAGAGATAATTTTGAATTCCCACTTTGATCTGGGTGGACATAGGTGGTGGGACTGTTACCTGTTAAGTTATGGGACGCTTCTGTTCCTCAAGCTTTAAATTGGTACATAGATATCACTTTACATATAAATGTGCATAAATGAAGTCTCTGTCACATGCCTGCCAAAATCAGCCAAGCTGCAGGGAAGCTGTGATGGAAATAGAGATTATCTGCTAAAACTGATGGATCCTGATGGAGGAACTTCAATGACAACTTACAAGCGTCCTCCTGACTATTTGTATCTAAAATGATCTTTTTGCCAATGAAACAGGGAAAGTGGCATAGTGGTTTAAAAAAAAAAAAAAAGTAGAAATCAAGGTTCTGATTCTGCTACGACCTTCTCAAAACAGTTATTTCTATATCTAGTGTTATTTCTGTTACTATCATAAAGGAATTAAAAAAAAAAATCTTTATCAAGGAAATGTCAAGTTTCTGTAGTAAAATCCTTGAAAACAGAAAGTATCCATTGTTAAGGTTGCAAAGGATTGGTATCCAACTCATGATGTTTCTCCTAAGATTTGAATTTTTTTATTTATCATCTTCATAATGGTCTTTCCTGTAGACTAGCTAGAAATAAATAAGTATGTAAAAGAGCTGAATAATGTCTTTGCAAGATATTCTTTTTATCAGTAGACCTAGTGCAGAATTAGTTTTTATGTTAAGAGCAGCAGAGCACTAGAGCAGGTGATGGCGCTTGTCCTTGTAGTGAGATTTTTCATTCTCTTTAAAAGCAGCAGAGCATTTCCAGTTTTGGCCTCCTCCAGGCGACAAATTTCTCGCTCTGCCTTCTCATTCTCAGGGCCCATCCATTACCAAGCAGTTTTATCATATATTGCATTCTAAGGCAGCATCAATTTTTTTTTTTTTTTTTTTTTTTTGCATAAAAGCATGTATTCTGCTGGTGGCAGATTCTGCATGACCTTATAAGCTCCTGACTCCCATTGGCTACATGTTTAAAATAACTTTTTTTGAGAAGCTACATCTTCCCGAAGGCCACAGGTACAACTTATGTTGAATTTTTTTGGCCCTGATTACTCTATTGAGATTCCTTACCTATTTATCACATTATTTTGACTGATTACTTTCAGAGGAGCATCCATAAAATGCCAAGCGTGATGGAAGTTGGCAAAGACAACTGGTGCTATGTTGGAACCTGTGCTAAACTGTTCAGCATGAGGTGTCACAGAAATAGATTATGCAGCTTTTTGGTGGGGGCTAAGCCAAAGAGTTGTGTGATGGATTGCTGGCTCCTCAGGAATCAAATTACTGATACATGCAGAGCCTTGCTACTGTTCTTGTCACTCATATTGTCAACTGGAGGAAAAAATACTTGAGTGTAGTGCTTTGGTGGAAAGCCTACAGGGATTGCTCTTCAGGTTGTTACTTGGGATGGTAACTAAGAGGCAGAACAAATTTTCGTGAAAGTGATACAAGGGCATTGAAGAAAGAATTTTCATGTGATGTGAGGATACTTGAGCACATGTTCTCTGTAAGGTTTAAAATATTCATTTGTTTGTTTGCCTGCCTTCCTTCTTAAGTCATCTTTTTCCTTTCCTATTACCCAGTCTTCCTTGAATTTAAAATTGGTGAAGTTGTGATATATGTCTTCCTGAAAAATGGTAGATGATACATACATTTGTGTCTCCACAGCCACTGGAGTCTGCCTTCAGTTGTCTGCAGACTGCCAAACTGCATTAGGTCCCAGGAGCTCAATACATCTGGCTCTTTAAACTAAACAAGAGTATAGCTGGATTTAAAATTAAATTTGAGGGACTGTCAAAGAGGTTAATTAGTAAACTAGTTTTCTCAGGACTGGGAGTAATACTGCCTGCACAGCTCTTCTACCACAACATCTTGCAAGACTGAAGCCCATAATGCTGTACTGACCCAAGAATTCAAACTTACTTGAGGTTGGTAGGAAAGAATATAGTAGATGGCCTTAATGAGCCTTGTGGGTGAGGCACCTTCCCTGGACGTAGGATGATGAGTTTTCTTTGTAGTCTATTAAAAGGATTCACAAGAGAATCAACAGACACCTTTTTAGTTTGCTGATCAACTAGATCTTTTAGCTTACCAGATTTACACAACTGGCACATTCCACATGGTTTGGTGCCATAGATTTCTGCCCAGTACGCAAGGCAATGCCTGCCCTTATAATGCTTTAGACTGGTTTCTCCACAGTTCCTTGAGCTCTCACCTTGGCATCTCAAGTGACTCAACTACTGCATAGCTCAGAACCAGATTTCTGGGACCCTCTTGCAAAGAGCAGTGACACTGATAAGTTGAATGCTGTCATTTCATTATGTCCCTGAAAGTTCCTGTATTCAATGGTCCAAAAATTACTAAAATTATTTTAGACATATACAGTTATTCTACACTTGGTTTCTCTTTGCTGCAATAGACTAGTTCTGTCTATCTTGTTTCTAGAGGGCAGAGCTGTAAAAGATTGATGAAATTCTTGAATGTTGTTTCTTTCATTCTTTCCCCTTTTTATCTATATTCTGTGCTTTCATTTTTAAGTCTCTTGCTCTCTTTATTGGCTCAGTGAAGCTCACTTCTGCAGCCAACCTTGTACACTGCAGAAAGCAGGAGGGGGTGTGCAGTGGTCATCTCAGAAAGCAGAGCCAGAATCCTCCGCACACACCGCATTTAGAGCATAGCCAGACTCTCTGTTTGTGTGCTGTTTTCTGCCTTCTCATTCCCTTTTCTGTCTGCTGGCAGGTGCTATTAAGCAACTGCTTTGCTAAAGATTTGAATTTCTGGCCATGAAGAGATTCACTAAAGTAGGTGTGATGTTTGTTGATCTGTAGCAATAACCTGTTTTCCTTAGAAAGTTTTCTGATGTAGGTGATTCCTTTTAAGCTGGATTTTCTTTGCTAAATTTACCCTGTGCTATTTGCACTGGTGCATGTGCAGGACAGGGGCTGCTCTGCTTGCTCCTGACAGGAATGCAGTAATTACAGACGGCAGAGGATGAAAAGGGCTCTTTATCGGCTAACCTGGCTGCCCTAAACACTGTGCACCAGCAGCATTTTATTGGCAGATTAAATGTCAGGTACCTGGCTTTAGAACTGACTCCTGCTGTGTTTTGATGAATACTGGTACTTTCCCAGCTCACAATAGAAGAGTGCCAGGAGTACACTAGTGCTTTAAAACCTAATATTTGAAACAGTCTGCAGTATCATGAGACTTTTGTCATCTTTCCCATATAGCCCACCTGAAAGCATTCCTGGCTTGGAGCAGATTCTTGACATGTACAAGAAATTAGCTTGAGCTCTACAAAAAACAAAGCCATATGTTCTCTGCACAGAACAAGAACATTTGCAGTAAAAACAAGTTATGAGAATAAACAACTTTACCTGTCTCTTGAACGCAACATCTTTATAGTAATTTTCATATAAGCAATGGCAAAGGAAGCTTTCAAAGTACAGTCTTCTGAGATTTTAGCATAAGCCATAGAGGATAAATCCAAGTTGTAGGATGGAGATTCTGATTTTTATTTTTTTTAATATTACCACTCAAATCCATCAGGAAGTTTGTTTTTGCCTTAGTAGGAGAAAGGCTCTGATGGTTGATATGCACTCCTGCCCCAAACCCCCTTTTTTTCTCCACTCCTGCCCCCTGACTTGTGTTTCTCCAATGCAGACAGATAATTACAGGCTTATGCAGTTTCTGGTATTCAGATGAGAACATAAATCACAAAGTTCACTGTAGTTCAGCGCTTGATGTTGTAACTTTTATCAGTCTGCAGTGCAGATGCTGTAATTACAAAGAGAAAATCACATCACTTTTCCAGGTGCTGCCTTGAAAAAAATGGACATCCTGAACTTGTTCATACTGTATTTCCATTAGATTGATTAGGAGAACCACAAGGAGAGGGTATAATGCTCCAGTGACCTTTTCACTCTCCTCGCTAGTGCAGTTTTTTTGACAATTAAGGTCAATATCTGCTCTGTGCCTTGCTTTGTTGTGGATATGTAGTGAGGTTTTATTCCCTTGTAGCCAGGCATTATAGAAAGGAGAGTTTTGCAGGGTAGGCAGGCATTTAAACAGGCTTATAGGCATAGCCTGTACCCTGTTACTGATACAGATTCTTTACACTTGATGTGTAAATTGTAGGCTCAAATCAGCCCAGCTGAACACTTTGTCACCAGTTCTTCCCAGGTCTGTATAGCTGCTGTGGCACCACTAATTTATACTTGCAGCTTACCAGTGGTCCAGAGTGGTGGATAAAAAACGTGTCTGAAGGAACACACTTTCCAAAATGAGTCTTCTCAGTCATCTTAAGATGTGGGTGAGGAAGATATTTGGTACATTTTTCTAATGGAATGAATAGATCTCACTTCATTCCTTCAATTAAGTAAAGCTGTGGCAAATATATACTCTTAGGCACACAGAGATTCAGGTTTGGGTTTTCTTTGGTTGTGGGGTTTTTTGGTGGGTGGTTGGTGTTTTTTTTTCTTTAGGGGTGGGGGGGTTGGGGGTTTTTGGGTTTTTTTTTAGTTAGTTTGGTTGGGTGTTGTTTTTTGGGGGGTTTTTTGTAAGATTTTAAAAGAGTTTGAGTGTATTAATTTGAAATGCTCTGAAGCAGCTAATTATTTTACAGACTGTTATCTAATGGATTCATAGGCCTATTTTTTCCCAGTGATTGCATCATTAATGATTGCATGCTATTAGCAGATTATGGAGTCCAGTTAATAAATGCATTTACATATTAGACACCTGACAATGTAAGTGTGCGTTTGTTCATAATTTTATTTTACTGAGCTGTTGTGTATTTAGTCGTACACATCACACTGCTAAAATCAGTCAGACATTTTACAGGCTTACCAAAGAACAGTGTTAACAAACCTGCTGTTAATATACACATCTCTTAGAGGTCTGCATTTTACTCTGGAGTCTTCAGAAAGAACAAGTGAAGGAAGAATAAATTTGACCATCTTTAAATGTTATGAATATAAAGTAAATGAGAAGTTTTAACTAACCATATTTATTAGTTAATTCTTTTTTGCATAGCCTCTATAGCTTCCATCTGTGAATGTGCCCTGAAAGAATAACATTTGTTGATTTAGATTCTTTGGGATTTCTGGAATAAAAGAACTATAAACTTGATAACTTTAAGAAGAGCTGCTTTCAGCTTTTGCCATATCCTCATAATAATTTTTAAATGATTTTCTAGTATGCCAGTCTCTAATAGCTGCAGAAATACTGTGTGACAGGTATGCCAGGTGAGAGATCCCTTACAGCTGCTCAATGCATTGGGGCACATTGTGGGTTTGTGCAGTATCTCACTGCTTATCATAATTGTCATTGATCTTACTCAATGGTGTCAATTTGAACACCTTTTAGAATGTTTTCTCTGCTAGGCTGTAACTTCTGACCAAGGGGGCTGAAGTTTTCCCATCTGACTGCTTCTGTGTAGTGGTTTCACGTTCACCCATTTCTGTTTCCCAAAATCAGTGTACTGGTCTGAGCGCATATTGGAATTATTTACTCTTTTTTTTTTTTTGCTGTGAGATAGGAGAAAAGCAAGGCAGGCTCAAAACTTAAAAGATGTAAAGACAGGTTTATTAACAAAACTGTAAGAGAGAAAAAAATAATTAAAATCAGAAGAAAAACTTCAAAACAATTCCCTCTTCCCTAACAACTTATTTTCTTTCTCACAGACCATATATAAAGACAAAACTAGGAACTCTAGGTCACTATCACTTAAAATTAGTCTTTCATCAGTCCTTTTAGAGAAAGAAGTCTCTTTTAGTTTACCATGGAACTCTCTGCAAGAAAGAACAGTCTGCTTGTGGCTTTTAACTCTCACAAAAATAGCCGCCTAGAGAAATCTGCAGTTGTGAAATCCCTCCCATATCACACAGCTTTTCCTGCAGCTGCATATGGGCCATGAAGTTCATTGGGGTATCATTTTAAAGATGAACAGTTCCAAAAGCAAAGGTTTTTCTTCATCTGTCTCTAAAATCATGTCCATCTCGAGAAACAGAGGTCTTCTTTTTCCCTGGAGGCAGAGGGCTTCATGTCACTATCTCTCCATCTTCCTCTGTTCAAGCTTCTCATAACATCACAGCAGCTTCAGTATTTACTTACTCCATTACAAATACCTTTGCTCAAATCTACAATCTGGATACTCTCATCATCTCCCCAGTGCATATTTTCCCACGATTTAAAGGGATATTCTGGCATGTTACAGTCTGTCGCCATGGCTCACAAAAGACTTTCAGCCCAAAAACCAAGGCATCTTCTCATCTCCTCATCTAAGATGCTACTCTTCCTAGCTGACCCCGGTATCTTCATGGTGTCTCTTTACATGTCTCCCACTCAGAGAAAGTTTAGTGCTTTGCAAGTTTCATCTGTGCAAGGAGAGAGTTGACATTCTCCCAGGTCTGTGGGGGCCATGCTGGTTCTTCCCCGGGAGTGGCCGGAGGTGGTAGATTCAGGCCGCACTGGGGCTGGAGCCAGGATCTCGTGTGTGGCTGGGCTTTTCCCCTCCATCCGGCAGCCGCTGGAGCCGGGGGGCTCGTCCTGGGCCGCAGTGGAGGTGTGGTGTAGGGCAGATGTCAGCACCCGCTCGGGCCCAGTCCTGGCTGGCACAGGGCGTGCTCTCCTCCCGTCCCTCTGCCCAGGGCCATCGGCTCACTCAGTGGCGGGGCCGTGGGGCAGAGTGGGGCTGGCCCTGCTGCCTGTCCTGAGGCCAACAGGAAAAGGAGCTTTCCTGGAATTCCTCTGATTTTTATTTCTGTAGCCCAGAGGCATATCCCATATTTAATTGGTCAGTCAAGCTGTCAACATTTTGCTATAACTTCCTTGGAAGAAATCACTTCTGTGCTAAACCAGCACACTCTGTCAGTGTGGGAGCTAAATCTGGGTATAAGCCATTCAGCTATATATTAGAACAGATTTAGAAAACATCTATTTTAAAGTTATTAGAATGTTTTGTAATTCTAAGGTCTGGACTAGAGACTTGAAACATGGCAATGTTGCACACACACAAATTTTTAAAAATAATACTCTCTGAATAATTTATTTTTTTGTGAGTTAGCTTACTTAACTGGAAACAAAAATATTTCAGGTGAGAATTATATTTTGTTTTCTCACCAGACTAGAAAAGAAAATGGCTTTGGATAAATGTTGAGTTTAACCTGCCATGCTTTACCTGTATTTTTTTTAATGTTGAAGAGTGTAGTAGCTTTTTTTTTTGTTTTTTTTTTGCGGATGCCTTTAACTTTCTTGAAAGGCTCTTACAAACTTAGCAAGTATTAATTGCTCAGGTTTACCGTGTTGCCTTTTGCAGGTAGGGCTGCACAGATGCCGTGATGTGCTGTCTGCTGGGCTTGTTTTTAGAAGCTTCTAAAAATGGCAAGCAGTATAGGAATTTTCTGCCAACATTTTGATAAGACACTAAAGTTTCCATGATCTGTGTGGCAGCACCACTGTCCAAAGACTCCTGCATAGTTATGTGTGGCTCATACTCCATGCTCAGTTCTAAAGAAAAGTACATTATGAAACATGACAGTAACAACTCCTTTAACTCTCTGGACCACACAGAGCAGCATCACCCCAGCTGTCCCCCGAGGGCTTGTGCACAGCACAGTGCAGTCAACCACAGGCAGGTGCCTGCCCAAGCTCTGTTTCCAATGCTCTAGCTCCTGTTTTGGGCGCTCTGTCAGGACTAGCCTTGTTTCCTTCATGCTGTCTTTCTGTGCTGTAGCCATAACTATTGATGTGCTGTTTGCTACAGATACACGAGCAGCAGGAGCAGCAGCGGCCTGGCCTCTGCACTGAATTTGGTAAAATACACTTTGGGGAACATTCCTGCTGACTAATGAAATTGTGTTATTTCTAATTAAAACAATGTGTATTGGAGCGCTGGCAAGGAGTGCACTGGTGTTTGTATTTTTTATAGGCACTGAAGGTGATCCAGGATATTATAAACCAGTGTGCCCTGTCTCAGTATCTGGCAAACTGATTAAACTGAAGAATAAGAAAAAAATACTGCTATCAAGCAGCTCGAAAATCATGATAAGATGGGGTCAAAATAGCATGACTTCTGCAAAGGCAGCTTGTGCTTCGATAGTTAATCTTCTTGAATTGTTTTAATGTGGCAATAGAGGAGCAAATAAAGGTAAATGGCTGGTACAGTTTATGAAAATAAGGGAAGGTCAGTGAAGCATAGAGCTATTATAGCAGAGAGCAGAACAGAAAGGAGTGAAGGCAATTAGACCAGCAATATAAGACTGTAATATCTTTGATGCTGAACAACTGCCTTGCCTAAAATCTAAGATTTCTAGCTTCTTTCTTATCCATAGAAATTATTGCAGTTATTAGTAATGGTTGTAGTTTTTTTAAAAAAGTCAAATAATTGTAAGAGGAAGACTGTAAAGAAGAATTCTGAACAATTTGGAATGAAAGTATTCAGGTATTTCAAGTGAAATTTGCTTTAATGTTTTTAATAAGTTCAATGAAAAAGTTTTCCATATTCTGACTAGCTTTGGTAATCTATATACCCATGATATAATAAAAATATACAGAAAATGTGAAGGATGCATTTGAGAAAAATTTTGAATCTTGGAAAAATTTTTTCCAAGAGTGGGATTTAGAAGTTCTTGGAAGTTACTATAAAGAATTTGTGTTGTGAACTTTTCTCTTTTCACTCTAAAAGGTGATGTACCATAGTCACTAAAATACGAAATTTTCATTTTAAAAGCCTTTGAAAAGTTTCAAAGCTGCTGTTTTCCAGTTGTTTTCTCTTAGTCTGATTAATTAATTTAACTCTATCTTGGCTGCTCTGTGCTTTTGCCAATGAGAAGTGTGAGAGCCAAGGAGAAGTCTCTGCTGCCAGTGTTCAGGGAGACAGTCCTGTGGCGTCTGTTTGGGTGATGAGGTGCTCAAACCAGAAAGTCATGTTGAGGAGCATGAGATGAAAACTCACACTGACAGACAATTTTGCTGAGTTTTCTCTTTGTGATAGCACAAATTTGATGTGGAGTCAGGCATGCCTTTGTTGTGGTTTGAAAACAAACCAAGTGAGAGGCTCTAAGTCAGAACTAAAATTTAATGAGAAGAAAAGGAAAATAAAATAAAATAAAATAAAAGCAACAATACAAAAAGAAAAAAACCCACTGACAGAGTCAGAATACAACCTGGTCAGGGTGATGGAAGCAGTCCAGGCAAGGTGGTCTTCCTGAAGCAGTGATCTCATAGAAAGGTCTGATAGCTCTGGTCCTCTGAGAATCCAGTGGGTGAAGACTGCTTCTACTGTCCCAAATCCCAGCTTATATCCAGGTGAGAATGCTTGGCTCCTCCCCCTGGGCGGAGCATCTCAGAATGGGATGATGAGTCATAGAAGAGGGCCTTGATGGCCCATTAAAGAGAGAGAACTCCTGGAGGGAGTCATGCACAAGGCATTGATGGGCGATTAACTGAAGATGGTGATAGAATACATCCTAAACTACAACGCAGGACAGTCCTCCAGAAGGGTGCCCAGCACCCTTGAAGAGAGTGCCGACGGAAAATGTGGCATCCTCCTAAGCTGTTTGCCTCAGCAGCTAGGATCAATTTATCTGGCTTTTCTCTGCATTTTCTCAACTTAATTAAAGAATACTTTGCCAGGGAATAGTCTTTTATAAGAGCATTTATAGAGTATAATCAGGGTTTTTTTATACTAAACAAATTTACCAATTTAAATTTACCAATCTACACTTTCACAATGAGGTGTTTTCCCAGATCTGCAGCCTTCTTACTGGGTTTTTATTAGACAGGCTTTTCTACACTTTCTGAGTCTTTGGAGAAGGGGTCAAGGGAATGTATCAAGGGAAACGTGGTCAGCAGGTCAAGGGAGGTGATTCTGCCCCTCTCTTCTGCTCTTGTGGGAACCCACCTGGAGTACTGCAACTAGCTCTGGGGCCCCCAACATAAAGAAGGACATGGACCTGTTGGAGTGAGTCCAGAGGAGAACCATGATGATCAGAGGACTGGAGCACCTCTCCTGTGGAGACAGACTGAGAGAGTTGGGGCTGTTTAGCCTGGAGAAGAGAAGGCTCTGGTGGGACCTCATAGCACCTTCCAGTACCTAAAGAGGCCTGCAAGAGAGCTGGAGAGGGACTTGTGACAAGGGGCTTTAAACTGAAAGAAGGTAGATTTAGATTAGATACTAAAAAGGAATTCTTGATTGTGAGGGTGGTGAGGCACTGGAACAGGCTGCCCAGAGGAGCTGTGCGTGCCCCGTCCTGGGAGTGTTCAACACCAGGTTGGACAAGGCTTTGAGCAGCCTTGTCTAGTGAGAAGTGTCCCTGCCCATGACATGGAATTGGGAGTAGATCATCTTTAAGGTCCCTTCCATCCAAACCATTCTGTGATTGTAAGATGTGTAGTACAAGGATGCACAGCATTGCCTCTCACAAAAACACCATCATCGCCTTGTGCTCCCATGTTTAGCCCTGGTTCTGACTTCGCTCTTTTTATCTCCTGTTTTTTTAAGGTTTTCTTTTAAATTTATTACCACTTGAGTGACTTGGGTAGCTACTATTTCTGCATTTCTACCTGCCAAATATTTATTTTATCCCAGATTCAATAATTAAAAGATTACATTATTATAATTCTGTATTAGATTTGGAGAGGATTATGACTTTGTGTAAGTATATGTGTGCAAAAGCACTGGATTACAGCATATCTTATTAAATAGACTATACCTTTGCAAAGGTTATCAATTCAGCTCTTTACATGATAAACTTTATTTCAACACACCAAAAACTCTTCTTACGAAAAAGACTTTGCTACAGCTCTAAAGCTGCTATCTAAGCCCTGTAAGATCATGTTCTTTCTACAGCTCAGCTAAATTACGAATAACAAAGCTAAACTCTAATCCAAAGTCAAAAATATCCCAAGATGGCCCAATGAAACTTTGTGGTGCATATTGCATTACCTTTATCCTTCTAAAGGAAGGTATGTTATGACAGTAATCATATTGTCAGATACTTAAAAAATTTGTACACTCAAAGAAAAAATATTCAGATAGTCTGGGATTCCCCTTGACCGCATGCTTGCTGTCAACTTGGGTATTTGTCAAATGCTTTACAGTTGGTAAATCTCTTTTCCACTTACTAGGTTTGACTTATACCCTAGTACTGAGAAAGTTTTTCCTCTCAGCTGCAGCATCATGATGTAAATGATGTCAGAGCATTGCTGCTGTGAGAAAGTAGCCTAGTGTCTTGTTTGATCTCTTCAGGATGAAGCAGATATCTGCCCCCAGCTCCCTGGGACTGATGGAGTTGATTCATTTTCATCTGCAGTGAAGACTCTTAGCCCTTTCTCACTTTCTAGAACAGGCAGCTGCTGAAATGAGGTTTTGGCTTTCACTCAGAGATGGTTTGGTACAAATGTGATGTACAGGTGTGTTATGCTCTACTTTCCCTTTTGGTTTGCCTGCCTGCCACCACTTGAGAATTTGTGTGCTCTCATTAGAGGCAGCATGGTGATGGATGAGTACTCCCCAGTGAACAAAGCTCTTCCTGCTAAGATTTCACTCTAAAGAACATTTTAAAATGTGGCAAATTTACTTCCAGATTTTGATGTTTGGGATTGTTATTCTTTCAGGATTACAGTCTTGCTGTAGAAGCATAGACATCTTGTGATTGCTTCTACAATCAACTGTTACCATTTTATTTTACAAATTAAACAGGTTGCCCAATGCAGCTGTGGATGCCCCATCCCTGGAAGTGTTCAAACCCAGGTTTGGTGGGGCTTGAGCAAGCTGATATAGTGCCAGGTGCCCATGGTAGGGGGATTGGAGCTAGATGATCTCTAAAGACTTTTTCAACTCAAATAATTACTAAATTTGAAAAAGAACTTGCTCAAATGCTCTCAGTTAAAACCCCATTGCTGATCTAAAATTGCTGAGTTCTGGCTGAGGGCTGTGTTCAATCACAATAATATTTGGTTCATTATCTTCTAATCTGCAGCTTGCAAACTGGCTGTTTTCCTGTGACAGTGATGTATGGTCCATGGCATGTAACTGAAGTTAACATTTATATAGAGCTTAGTAATTTAAGTACAGTTAATCTCTCTATTAATGCTGATTAGTACTCTGCATGATCATGTTTTCATTTCTAGTTGACAGAGAGACAGCATTTGGTTAATTCAATGGTGAAAGCAAGAATATGTCTTTTTACCATAATTGCAACTATTTCTAACAGTTACTATTGTATTTTATAATTCCTAACAAGAAGAAATAATGGAGGGAAAAAAAAAAGCTATGTACCACATTTTACACAATTACCATATATTTCATTATTACCTTAATGCCTGAAACTCTCTTCTTCAGCTTGATATTATCACTGGAAAGCAAGGTGCCAAGCCAAGGTGCCAAGCCAGGGTGCCTTACTCTGCTTTGCCAATATCATATGTAAACAGAATAGCACCAGATTTTCAGGTCTTTGTTCTGTCCTCTGCAGATTTTGATGACCTTGGGATTTCTCCAGGGCCTTTACAGTGCAGGCTGCCCTTTCAGAGTTGGCCTGGCACAACTGTTTCTGCTAGAAGTGGGTTCCCCCTCTCTGCCCTTACCCTGTATCAAGAAGTGGTATGGAGTGTTTTGGCAAAGCTGTTGACTCAATTAAGAAATGCTGTCAGTCTTGCCTTTCTTTTTGAAGTGACAAATTGGTACTTATACATCTGGGAGCAAAACCAATATAACATGTTACTGAATGTTAAATTTTCCATCTGAAGATTTATTAAGTGTTCAGAAGGATTTTGCTTTAGTTCTGAATATTAACAGGATAATTGCATTTCTGGAGTTGTCTGCATTTGAGGTACAAATCACCAAGTGTTTTAATTCAGGCCAGGTAATTGTGTCGCTTTGATTGATTGCATATTTAAGGCAAAAGCGTATTTTTTTTTAATCCAGGCTGAACATTTTAGTGAGTTTGCTCTTGATTAAAAGTGGTGACGTATTATCAGAAGGAGGTTTTTTCACTTTCTTCTTTGCTAGTAATATATCACAAATATACCACTCTTCAACATTTTTCCTGTTTCTCTCCACACAAAAAGTAAAGTTATTGTGAAAATTCCACGCCCTCCTAAAATGGCTGAAAGGGAAAGCTAAAGATTATACATATGTACGTACATGCATACATATATATATATATATATTTATATATTCATTTTCAGAGGACAGTGTTTTCATGTACTTCAGAAATCTCGCTGCCAGGCCATCAATTGCATGCTATGGCAGGACCTCAGTGTTGTGCAGTAACTGGTGAGAGTCCCAGGCTGTGCCAATGGAGGATGTTGCTTCCTCTGGATTCACTGAGTATTGTTTTCAGCACAGTTTTTCTCCATCTTGAATTAGCTGGATGTGTGCATTTCCTTTCCCCACTGCCATGTAACGTAGAGTTGTTATGAGATGCTGGACTTGGATGGGTTAGGAGAAAGGAGCAAGAGGGTTCTGTATCACATTCTTAAACTGATGGAGTCAGAGCATCACAAATCTTGCTGCTGCTGTGGGAAGGGACAGGTGCTAATCTTGTTTGCAGAGCTCGAGGCTACAGTGTCTCACATTGTGGGCAGTTGTTTAACAGAGGCAAGGCTGTAGAGAGTCTATGAGATTACAGTGAAGGTGAAAGTGACTGTGATGGACACAGAATGAATGAGCAACCCCAGCTGGAGTCACGCTCAGAAGTGTGTAGGAAAAGATGAGAGGACAGCTGAATGAAAAACCACTGTATAGAAAATGTCACATTTGGGAAAAGGGAGCAGTGTGAACAAATGCTCAAGTTAAACAAAAACCTAAACCAACCAACCAACCAAAACGTAAAGAGAGAAAGCAGGCACTCTTGAGGAGCTGCTGATGGCCCTGGGAAAGATGGACGGACTGAACCCCCCTGCTATGTGAATATTAAGTTGTGCTGTTGTAACTGGTACAGACAATGTGCCAGGCAGCAATGGACAGGAGTTTTCCTGAGCAGGCAGTTGCCAGAGTTGGAAATTGAGTGATGAATTTCAGTGGCCAGTCACATGGTGTTTTCAAATTACACTTTTTGGCCAACGATCGGTCCATGACTCCTATTTCTGACCTCAACAGTCATCTTTCAGGAGCATTTTCATATCAGTATCGATGCAGAGTGGTGGTGGTGGTGCTTCAGCTGCACTGTTGTAGTTCAAATTACAGCCCCACAATTGTAGGAGATAAAAGCAGCTGAAGGCAAAGCTGGCCAGTGACGGTAGCCTTCAGGCTTTAGACATGGTGTTGATGAGCAGAAAGCAGGCAGTGTTACGTGGAAGAAAGGTGCAAGCAAACCTTGCATAGATAGATAGAAAGGTCTGATAGCCTTTGTATCAAAAGCTACAGAGAAAGGATTTCATGTCTGTGCCTCATCTTGTCCAGATGTAGAATGGAGATGTGAAAGATATTTTGTGCAATAATGTGGAGTGTGAGAAGTTTATTGTGGAGGGGAGTTCCGTGCTGGCGTTTGTTCTTAGTAAGGACCTTTTGAAATTTTGAGATGGCAACAACAAATGTTCACCTGGATACTTCTCTGTGATGTGGAGATGCATGGTAGATTTCTTAATAAATATATTTAATATTAGTTTGGTTATAAAGATGTTCCTTTTCTGCACTGAGCTTTACCTACTAACCAAAATTTCAGTATTCAGAGGAGATTAAATAGATGAGATAAATATTCAAGAAGTTGGATATTTCATGTCTTCCTGTAGCTGGAGTTCATTTTATTTCTTACAGATGAGTATAGCAACAATGAGGTAATTACATTTTCTGGTGATTAACATTGCTCTGGTGTAAAGTATGAGAGCCACAGCCTCCAAGAGCACTGTCTTCCAAAGTTACCCTATCACATGGCCCATTGGCAGAGGTAAATGAAGTTAAGTAATTTAATTTGCTATGATTACCATTTAAAGCTGTCTACCCAGAAACCAATAATGAGGTTCACAATTCATCCTGTATTATTTCACATAACGCTTTAACAATATTAGTTGAAGGCAGTCTAGTTCAGCGAGGTAGTAATCCAATCTGTCCTCCTTCTCTGAATTCCTGGTTTAAAGAAGTAATGAGCAACAAAGGTTGTTATTAGGCAGCTGTTATAGTTCTGGTGGAGAGCAAGTAGGTGACAGCAGCCTGGTTCCTCCAGGACAGCTCTCTGTATGAGAGAAAGTGTCATCCTGGGTGGTGCTGAGCTGCCACCTGGGTTGGCAGGAGCAGCATTCACCCTGGCTGGCCTCATGCCTCTGCCTGGCATCAAATAGTGCTGGGAGAAGGTGTGGGAAAGGCTGCTTTCCTCCCACTTCCCTTGTCCAGGCTGCAGTTTAACACAAGTCTGGCTCTCTGAATTGCAAATTTGGCTTCTTCAGAACTGATGAATTCAGTTAGGAAAGCCAACACCCCCCATCCCACCCTCTGTCGCAACTTTAAAGGATGTGCCAGTTGGGCATGCTGCAAAACCCATTTACAGTTGGAATAAAGCAGGACCTGGGGTGGCAGTGCCAGGCCTAGCTCCTTTTTGAAAGGAAAGGCTGCTGGAGTGTGGGTGCCTGGCTGTACTCTTTTGTGCATTAACATACGTGCCAACTGGGCAAGTGTGGGCAAAGGCAGAGTCTGGCTTAATGGTACACAAAGCAAATGTCAGCTAAATAGGTTTTCTTTATCTTAATAAGTGATGAGATGTTGGCTAGGGTACAGCCGTGCTGGATGGTGGTGCAGTGGTTTCCAGCTCTGCTCTCTGCCATCCAGCCCAGCTGGTTGCTGAGGTGTCACTGCCTGCCTGGGCATCCCCCTCAGGGACAGGTAGTGCTGCCACCTGCATATCCTGTTAGAAGCACTTGGGGTGCACTCAGCAAAATTTTCTCCTGAAAGCTTAGTTCCACGATTTTTTGCCAGGCCTACTGCCTGACCCAAATGGCACCCTGATTTTCATGTTTAAATGTACCAACGAACAGAAGAAAACCCAAGGTCAAATCGTATTGTAATGCTGTTAGGATTTGTCACTCCCCCAAAAATAACATGAGCAGAGCTGTTAGTCAAGGTGTTAATAAACTTTTTTTAAGGGTTGATGGAAAATCCTATATTCTTTTTAATGCATTTTTTTTTAAATTTTCACAGCCCTTCATAAAAGCAAGAAAATAAAACAAGCTGCTTCTTCTTGCTACTTTTTGCCGTTGAGAGAGTTTCTAGCCCTTTGAACCAACTCTTGCTTTTTTTTCACTTCCCACCTAGTACAGGAGAAATGGGATGTTTCATGTGTAGCACAGATGGGGACTCAGCATATGGGTCATGCCAGCGAGAATTAAGAGGGGGAGTGAAGCGTGAAGACGTGTTGCCCCTGACACCTCAGTGAGAGCTGCTGTTTAGGATGGTTTCTTTCTCTGCCCTGATGGATTGGCAGCAGTGCATGGTACAAAGCCTTTCTCTGATTTTTCTTGCCTAGAGGAGAAGGGTTTTCCCACTTTTACAGCCCCGGTGCCTTTTTGTAATCTCATATGCCTGCCCAAAACCACCATTTCAGTAGCTCGGGTGCATTATTTTTATACGGTCTGTAAGTATCTTAAATAGCCGACATGTAGAATGTGCCATTTGTCTTTGTAATAGTGCTTTCCTTTTTAATCATGTTCCTTCTTTGCTGTTTTTCTGCCAGCCTTTGGCAATGTTTCATTTTAGCTCAAAGTGAAAGAACATCCTCTTAAAGTATTCTGTAATCCTCGGCTATTGTTTGATCAGTTTTAATTCAATTTCACTGCAATGAAAATATAATGGGAGGATGAACTCCAGAATGTGCAGTTCAAGAAAGATTGCTGTCAACATTACCAAACCTGCAACCAACTTTTGAGACAGCAATGGAGATCTAAGCCTAGCAGCTCTTTAGAGCATGGTCTGCAGCTCTCTATTTATCTGTTCAGGTGTGAGTCACAGCTTTCAAAAGTTTTCCAAAGTAATCTCTTAAGTTTTGAGTAGATGCCTTTTGGGATGTTTATACGAAATGCCTTGAGTGTGCCTCTCTGATAGGATTAATTGCCTTTTATTTAACAGCAGTGTTCTTTATCCTCAAACCTCTTTATAAGCAGGCTTTGAGGACTTCCTCAAAAAAGTTAGCACTTGTTCAGTGTGCTTTCAGTGCAGATATAACTCAGAAATCTGTGATTATCATGACTCTTCTATTTTTTCTCTTTTTTAGCCTTGTGTGGGAAAGAAAAAAAGAAAAAAAAGCCTCATTCTCCCCCAGACTGCAGATACTTTGTCTGGGTCCTCTGAAATTCAGTAGCATTGTCGTGACTGCTCTGTCTCTGATCTATGTCCTCCATCCAGCTTTAGCCTGTCTGTTGCTCTGTCGGGATTCAAATGCAATTTCTCACTCTTCACAGGAATTATTTTTGGAACTTTAAAAATACTCCATCCGTAACACGGTGTTCCTACGCGAGCTGCCTGCCTCGGGAGGATGGCTTGGAGGAGGAAAGCGAGGCTACAACCTCCCCAACAAAGCTGATACAATGCTGTCTTTGTATCTGGCCCCTATTCATGCATGACTGCAGCATAAAAGAGCAGCCCCAAACTAGTCCTGCTCTTGGGTCTGGTCCAAGACCTGCTTGGAGGTGAGAAGGGGGTGCCTAAGGGAAGGATTCTTTACAAGTAACTTGTACTCTGCCTCCATTTTATGAGCAGCTAAAAGCTGTTGCTGGAAGATACAGAAGTTAATGTTTGGAGCTGATGATGCTTGTTAGTTAAGCCTGAGAGTAGTTCCTGAGTGAGATGAATTGTGGAAGGGCATGCTCTTTTCTCATCTTTCTTTTTCTTTCTTTGGTGTTTAAATAGCATCAGCCAAAGAAGTAAAGAGTAGGTCAGACACTCAAAAAAGGTGTCTTTTCTTGTGAACCCACCAGTGGTCCTTATGCCTTCCTGGGAAATCATCCCTGTTCCTGCTGGACTGAAAGACATACCATGCTTGGGAATCCTGCTGCTTCCAATCTGAATAACAGTGGAACTTACCTTGGTGACCACTGGGTACACCTAGAAACATCCCACCATTCCTCTTGGCTGCTCACAGCAACTAGCCAAGTTCAAGGACTTACTTGTATGGTTTCCTCTTCCCTTAATATACTGAGTTTCTTTGTTAAGCAGCCAGTTGCTTTGATTCCACAAATAGAAATTAATCATCTTGCTGTGCAAAAGGCTGATACCAGAATAGCACTGATCCATTTCATTGGCATCTTTTGGTTCTTGAGTGATATATATTTTTTTAAATTTAATTTAGTTATGTATGCATGTATGTGTATATATATGCATGCATGCAGGTCTTGCAGGATATTGTTGTTCTGAGCAAGATCATTTATTCTGAGATGTTAAGAGGTTGGGGTGAAAGAGAATTGAAATCATCTTTCTAAAACAGAGGCCAGAAGAGATATGTGCCATTGGTGAGGTAGCAGTAATCAAAAAAATAGTGTGAAAAAAGGGTAGGTTACACAAAAATGTTTGCAGTCTCTGGGAAGAAGCACTGGTACTACACAGGCTGTTGCAGTGTGGATCCAGTTGACATTTCTTTTGGGAGTGGGGTATCCACAGGTCTTTTCCCAGCAGAATTCCCCAGTTCAGAGGGACTGACAGCTTAAGTCTTAGAATCCTGTCTGTAAAGCCGTGATAATTCAGGGGGTATGAGCCAAAATGGGCTCTGTGTGCAACCAACCTGCACTGACACTTTAATGGTGATTAATTTAGAGAAGGACCTGCAAGTAAAATTTATTGTGAAACAAGATTACTTTCATGAGTTATGCTTGACTCCAGACAAAGAGTGCATGTGATATAGATGCTTATCAGCCTTTAAAAAGTGTCATAATACTGGAGGAATATAAGATCATAATATACTGGTAAAGATTGTGGCCCCAATTGCACTCCCTTGTCTAGGAAGGCTACATAAGTATCCACTTAACGTTAAGCTTACACTTATATTCATTGCACTTCAGAGAGATTTAATCATGCGCTGGAATAATTTCCTGGACTAATACTCTCCAAATGCACAAAGGAGCAGAATCAAAATTTAAGACAAGCAGTTCTTTGCTGTACATTGTTCATTAGTGTGGGTTGCTTTCTGAGAAATATTTTAACCTAAGTTCATTAATACTATTTCAGAGGTAAATTTATTGTCTGTACATGAGTGTTCAAGCCCACAAACCCACCCCATACTTGCAAACTCAGAAGGAAGTGCTGTCTCATTTACTCACCTGATCAGTTTGTGAACTCAGCCAGCAGCTATGAAAACATCTCCAGTTACTCCATTGGCCAAGCATTGGTGAAGGGTGTTTGCATCTTAAAATTCAAAGAACACACAGAAATTCTATTTATTTGCCACCAGTGTGGTTTGACCTGGCTTGTACAGGGTAAGGCTGATGTTGTCAATGATCTAAGGGGAGTTTAGGTAGGTGACTGGAATCCACCTCTCTCTGTTCCAGCCTGACTGAAGGCTCCATCGTCTGTGCATCACCTGGAATCACTAATGCACAGCAATTAGAGTTAATGAAGGGAAGCTGCTGATACCTTAGACATGCTGACAGCCTCTCTGTTTATTTTTTTACAGTAATGGATTGTGCAACCTGTTTTTTTCATTGGAGCTGTGTTTGTGTTTTCATGAACTGCCATTTTTTTCTTAATGAGTTTAGTTTTTTTGAATCATGAGCTCATGTGCACTCAAAATTTGTTACAGCTTTCCTCAGGTTATTTTGTATTGGGTTTCCTCTCCCTAGGTTCATAAAAATGATTTTTTTCCACCATGACTTAGGAATAGGAGTTGTTCATTTACAACTACTGTCACACATCTCCTTCCTGACAAACATATTGTAGGTCTGCCAGCTCCTTCGTTTTCCTGCTTGCTGTTTGTTCTTTCTTTTGGTGGTTGATTCTGGGTGGATGGTACTTCTTGCTTAGTGCTTGCTGCTGGGGTGGCACCCCAACTGGGAATCAATGGGAGAGCATTGACATCACCCAGCATCTGAGGTTCACTTCTGGGAGTATGGACTCCTTCTGGGAGAAGAGCATTTGGGGGTTGCACAAAAGTAACTTTCTAAACACACCTTTTATATCTTAGTTGTTTCACAGTGGTATTTTAGACCATTGTCTATCGTTCAATTCCCACCCATTCCCTACCCTTCCCCACCCATTGTCTATTGTTCAACTGGATGCACAATTCTGACAGGCTGCACGAATCACTCACATCAGCTGTTAAAGCTGTGCCACTTAAGCTTATGCTTCATCACCAGGAAAAACATAATTGTATTGGACATCTCCAGATGTTCTCACTTTAATGAAATGGCATGTCTGTATTTCATTTACAACTCACAACTGAGACTGCTGTGGTCTTTCCAGATACTGGAGTAGCTCAAAGCAGACTTCTCTGCCTCGAGTTCTGATGACTTTTTCTGCAGAGTCAAAAAAGCTTTGTTAGTCAGGAGAAGGAGAAGTCACAGGACCCCATGAATGCTTTCAGGTTCCATGGTAGCTACAATAGATGTGAGTGCATGTTGGTAGAGCCACTGCTGTCATTATTGTCTAAGCTGCCAACAGGGAAAAACTTGGGATCTTGTCAGTCTTGTGGCTGTTAGCCTGAAAACTCCAGAGACTATCCCGACACCCATTTCATCAAAGCCATGGTCCCAAAACACACAGCCTAAATCTTCCAGAATGGATTGTAGGATTAAAATGCCCCTGTGCAGCAGGTGTTAAACACCTTAGTCTGCCTGTTCCAACTGCCCATCTTTGAGATTCCCTCTACAGTTCTAAAGGTCACACGCAATACAGCAAGCAGTTATTTTGTTGTAAGAGGCAGATATTTATCTGTGGCATACAGTTTTTGGTTTCTCTGTCTATCTTTTGGTTTATGGAAAGCACATTCCAGCAGTGTTCTTCAGCTACTGAGGCTGTTTTTCATGGAACTCCAAGGCTTTGCTAAGAGTAAGTGTGGATTGTCAGAAAGTGAGAATTTAGGTTACAGGTTGTTGCAATCAGATGGGCCAGCAAGAAAATATTCCAGACTCTGAGAAGTAATTTCTGTACATTATTGGCTAAAATGGATAACACATTTATAGGATACATATGAATGTAAATCTTAAACAGCCCTGAGGAGCTTTTATGATTTGTCAGGTGACTACAGTAAAGGAAATGTGAGGGGAAAATGTATAATCTTTTGTTGGGAAGACTAATTTGGCTTGAAATGGATGTTTTACTAATAGTTTTCATGTTTTAAATATATTCTCTGATTATTCTGTGTAAGAGCAGATCAGTAACAGCATAAGGCTAGAATTAGTAGGAAATTTAAAACCAAGACATTTGGGAGTGCAGATGCTTAGATTATACCCATTAAGCAACTTGGTCTAATTATTCTTATATATGCTATTCTTAGTGTTATTTGTTTCTGTCACTTTACCGGCTAAAAGCAACAGTAGTAGGTTAATCTAAACAGTATATTAAATATAGCTGCATTTTGGTAAGCTTCAGTGTAAACATAGAGATTTCTTTATTACTACCTTGGAAGTCACTGGAAATAATCCTCATTTAATCACAGTGTGTATCACAGTCTTGAGATTTAGGGAAACAAACGTGTACAAAGGTGAGTAACTATCTGTTCTCTGAAAATTCTTCTCTATTTGCTTCATGATCCATCTCATCAAATACTTTATATGGATTGGGATATACATGTGTGTCTATATAAAGAGAAAACGCTTAAGCAGGAATCTTTAACTAGCTATTGAAGTTTTAAATTACTACATTTAGATATTATAAAGATAAGAAAGATCTCACCCACCTGGGGAAGTCACAGTCACCTGTCCACTTACTGTGTTCAAGAAGGCAGTTGTGTTTCTCAGCTTGAAAAAAGCTACTTTATACATTCGGTAGAGGTGAAGAGAGAGACTTTTGATTAAAAAAATAAAACAAACAGTGGTATGAACTATTTTAGATTTATTTCTTGACAAGAGGGTCTGCTCATGTGAGGATGGAGAAAGAATTTTTTGCAGTTCTAGTCTGTAACTTGAGAAAAGTTGATTACTGCAGCGTACACGATGTCTCTCTCCAATCAAGTAAGTAAACATACATGTAGATTGAGTATAAATGCTGGTGAAATAAGAGGTTGCATGTATCCATGCTTTGACATGAATAAATTGTAGGGGTATGGGTTAATAAATTAATAAATAATTAATAAATACTGGGGTATGGGTTCTAAACTACTTACGACAGGATGCATGTAATCAAGTAACACAAATTACAGAAGACTTTTGTGGTTGTTTATATACATAATGTATTCTGGTTTATGAGTAATCCTGCAATTGCTCCCTGTATCTCACATGACTCAGGTGCACAATCTTTTTTTTTTTTTAATTTTAGAATTTAAGATCCTCAAAATTATTGTTGGGTAGGTATGTATCTATTATAATTAAATTCCAGGACTTTTTATATGAAAAATTTATTTGGAGGAAGCTGAATAAATAAAGGAGTAGGCCCAGAGCTGGAACTTCAGGAGTTGTTTCTGGTGTTTTTACAAAAAAATCCCCCATAGTTTAAAAAGCCAAAGGGCAAACCAACTCAATGCTGAGCTTCTCCAGAAAGTGAAAACCTGCCTCTCAACCATGAATTATAGCAATCTTAAAACATATACTACAAACGCTTCTAGTTTACCTTAGGGATCAGATTAAGCTAGACTGCAAATATTTGCAGTCCATTACAGATGTTTGAGGAAAGTTCTGACTCGTTTTTCGAAATAGCTTCAGTTAATTGGCAGTCAATTAACTTGAGATTTAAAAGAAACAAAACACCAAAGAGTGAACAGGCGCAGTTCTACAGCAAAATTACTTCAGCATGAAGACATGCACAGATAAAATCTCAAAGACATTATTTGCAGAAAAGGAAAACTTCAGAAAAACTTCCCCTGGATGGCAATTTGTGTTTGGTACCCTGTAGGTGCCCTAGCATCACATCAGGATATGTGTTTTACAGAGGTAAGGCCTGTGTTCCTAGTGGCGTCTGGCTGTGGGGCTGCAGAGAAGAGGTGCTGGGAGCACTGGTCCGTGCTGGCCCCACATGTGTGTGTGGATGTGGGTGCAGAGGAGGTGATGGTCCTTCCTGGGGAGTCAGACACCTGGCCTTGAGCAAAACTGTGTCAGAGCCCAGCAGAATTTATCCCTAACAGGAAATTTGGTGTTATTTGGCCCTTAGAAATAGGAAGCCTAAGGATGATTTTCTCTTAGGTCACTTCTCTGAAGCTCGTTTTTCCCTTGCTGTGCAGCACAGGAGACCAGCCACACCTAGAAACAGAGTCTACCCCGGTCCTCCCTTTCCCATCTTTCTCATAACTATGGAAGAGAAGTTACTGTGCACAACAGTTTGGTTTGGAAGTTTTATTTTCAAGCTACTAATCCAGTTCTTTCACATATAGTTTACTGCTTTGAGAGGTTTTGTCTAATCATGTAAACAGTTCTGGTTTAAAAAAAAAAAAAATTTGCGATTTATTCTTTTACATTATGATTACAAAATTTAGTTCATGGCAGTAATATATAATATGGATACATATAATATGGATACAATTAAAATCTTCTTGTTGCCTTTATGTGAGTTCAGCTACACCACTAAAAAAATGGGTGATGTACTTTAGCATACAAAAAAAAAAAAGAGAGGATAACCTGTATTGGTGTAATTGTATTTTTCAGTAGAGAGATCTTGTAAGTTGAACCCAGCACAAGGAATATGCGTAGATGGCTCTGCACTTGACCTTGAAATTTCAAGACATACTCTAATGTTATAAGAAATTAAGCTAGAGAAAAAGGTCTAAATGTCAGCAAGAAAAGGGACTTTAACAAATGAAACCATACATAAAATTTGTTGCTGTGTTATTTCATGGTTGGGACATTACTCTTTCTTCCTGCCTTGCTGTCAGCTGGCCTGATATATTTTTGTTCTGATTAATTGTGGTACCCTTTTGGATCAGACAGGCATTGCTGGTGGAGGCCTGCTAGGATGTGTGGCAAAGAAAATTTGCAGTTGCTTCTCCAAGCTGAACTTCTAGGAACAGAGATTGTATGGTATAAGATGGAGAAAAACTAATCTCACCAGAGCTGCTGCTAACTGATGTAGCAGAAAGTATACTTTTAGTTTGTCAGGGGATTTGGCTGTGCTGGTTTCCTGTTCCCAATATTGCACTGCTCTGAGGACTGGAGGGGAAATATCTGCAAGGAGTGATAGGAAATGTAGGAAATGTTTTGAATTGCCTGCAATATCCAGTACATAAGTGGAACTCTTGAAAGTTTAAGGTTTGGGGAGATTTTTTTTTTTTAAATGATATTTTTTTAAAATTCAGAGCTGCTTCATACTGTCAGTAAACACCCTCTAACATCTTTTGGTTGCTTCCCCCATGGATAGAAGAGTTGTTGAAGAGGTGCAGAAGAGGTGTTGTCTCTGGTTTTCATTAATTTCTTGTTTTCCCATTTTGCTTGTTTAAGGTCCATGGCTAAGCTGTTTCCAGCATCTGCGGGCACAAGTCTGTCAGAAGTCCAGAGGCTTTTTTATTCTACTTTACTTAAGTCCTTAAGTCCTCAAGTCCTCAGCAGTTAAGTAACACTGTGGTAGGTAGCTTTGGGAACACAGATCACTGTGGTTTCTTCTTTTGTCTCAGTGGAAGAACTGTTTTGTGGTCTACACCACTCCCAAAAACCTGACCCTTAAGCCAGAACTCAGACCAGGCAGTGTGTTTCCCTGATTTACAGGGGAAAGCCTTGTCTTTATTCCTTACTGGCATTTTAACTGTCACCTTAGAGCCGCCATTTGTCCTGTGGAGCCCATAAAGTTTGTGGGCAGTCTTGCATGGTTTGCCAGCTTTTGCCACCTTTCCAAGTGCTCTGATGGGACTTAAAAGTCTTTGGTTTTATTACAGGAATGCATGCTTATGGCAAGTGGCAGAGGGACATGTGGAGAGTGGGTTGCAGTTTGACATCTCTACCAGTAACTAAGCTGCTAGATCATTATCACTTGTGTTCTGCAATGATTTCTGCTTCCTGTGGCTCTGTCACAGAGCAAGGGCTGTCTTTGGGTTTAGTCAAGAAGAATTAAAGGGGATCTGGACTACATGCTCCCTACAGTGAGGAAGCATCCTAAACAAAGCAAATTATCTGTTAGACAAAGGAATAGCTCAGGGCACCCTTTGTTTTACAGCTTGGCTGAAGAGTCCTGAATTGGCCACAAAAATATTTTTATTTGTTTTTCTAATATAATTTTAAAAAATGAACAGTGGCTGATTTCTCCAGTGCCTTGGGGATTCTGATATAAAAACGTTAATTTTGAAAAGTGAAAAATACGAAGCAAGACTTCAGCTCATTTGTTGAATGGGACTGTACACTCAGTAAAATGTCACTGCCTGTTCCCCTCCTCAGGTTTCAAACTGTACATGTCAGCCATGATAGGCACCTTCTTTCTTCAGCCTCCAGGGAGCTGTACAGTCCAGCCAAGTACATTCAAGTCAGTGGAAAGAGATCAACTTAAACTGGAGGGAAAATATTTTTTTTCTCTTTCTGTCAGCTTTTCATGGTTATGTGTGTGTCTCTTTGCCAATTTAAGAGCATTTGTGTTAACTCTGGCGCTTTGATAAAATAAATCAGCTCATTTTATTCAGTTAAAAACATTCTGGTTTGTTCCTAATGACACAACTACATAAATCCTTATATGAATAGGTAGCTATTAATTGGTACAGTTCTGCCCATTTGGAAAAAAAAAAAATCACAGAATTAACTAGGATGGAAAGACCTTGTAGATCATAGAGTTCAACCTATGACTTAACACCACCTTGTCAACCAGACCATGGCACTAAGTGCCACATCCAGTCTTTTCTTAAATACCTCCTGGGCCAGTAACTCCATCACCTCCCTGGGTAGCCCATCAGGTAAAGGCATTCTGTTATCTTGCAGGACTGGATCACAGACAGTGTTAAGTTGGGCCAAACCTTTGAAATATATTATTGTGATTAAGACAGTGATGGAAAAAGTGTAAATATCAATGTGGGGAAATGTGATGAGTTAATGTGAGTAACATAAAAGCAAATATTTAACAAAGAGAGTGGGAGGTGTCACTGTTCAAAAGCATCTCTAAGTCACTGTACACAATGCAAATATGGAGGAAATATTTGTTGTATTGTCCTGAAAAACATTTGGGTTGTTTACAAATTTAAGTGGGAAATCACAGGCTTTGTATATGGTAAATTAGGTGGTAAATCTTTGCAAATTCATGTGTAGGAAAAGCTTTTTTCTGCATTTTTTTGTTTTGTACTAGACCTAGAGAAGCTAGAATAGGATAATTGATCTGCAAGACACTTAGGACTTTGCAGTTATTAGGGAAGGTTGAGGTTGAGCGGTTCTAGGAGAAAACAGATAATAGCTTAAAGTGACTTGTGCAGCACCAAAGACACTGATTGCGGTGGGGCAAATGTGCAAAACAAAGCTGTAAGACAGCATCCCTCTCTGTGTGGCAGGGAGCAAAAAAGCCTCAGTGGAAAAAGGAGTGTTTAGATGACGTATTTAATATCTTAAGGAGAGTATTTTAAGGTGAGGAGTGTGATCAGTGAAGAACGAGGAGGTAATGTGAGCATAGCAAAAGGCAAGTAAGATGTCTATGAGGAAAATCTATTTTTATGAATAACGTGGGTAAAATGTGGAATTAGAAAGCATCCAAGGTCACAGAAATCACATTTGGAAAGAGGCATAAACGGGAGCATGTGCTATGTGTGAGCAGTGGAGGCGGAGAAGGGTAGATTTTAGACATACAGGAATGATCAGTAAAAATAAGACATAGGTAAGGATGTGTGGAGGAACTGAAACTGCAGTGGCTAAGGAGGTTGGAAACCACTTTCCAAGGAAAGGATAAAGAGGTGAAAAAGGGGTATCTGCATCCCTGTGGAGCAGAAGCACCCTGGTCTGACTGTGTGGGGGAAGCTGTGCACATGCTCTCCAAATTGTGCCTCCTCTTGCGAGATGCAAGACCTATTCCTTCAGACTGTTGGGTCAGCTCTTCCTGCACTTTATGGAAGGGAATAGGAGGCAAGAGAAAGAAAAGCAAAATGTTTTCTCTCTTTATATAACAATTACTCACTGTTGGGTTATGAATGGCAGAACATATGTAATGTGGATATCTGATATACCTTCAAATTCATTAGATTAAACATAGAAAACATGTAACACTTGTCATGTGTAATTCAGAAGTAGTTAAAATACTGTTTTCTTGCTTAGACCATTCTGTCTTTCCTGTATTGTGTTAAGGGCTACTCTGCCCTTTAGAAGAAGGGAGAACTGCAGGAAAGCCAGCCATGGTTCATGGCAGCACACTGCTCTTGACTGCTTGTGCAATTGCACAAGGGTAAATGTGCTGGATTTTTGATGCCAGATATGTTGGCACTGAAGCCCAGCACCAGGTAGGAAGTTTCTACTATATAGTGACTTGAAATTATAGAGCCTGAAAATATTTCCTTTGACGCAGAAAAGTAACTGAAGTCTTATTTAATTGCTTTTTTCCAAACACCACCAGAAAAGATTTCATTACACAAGCTGAAGTGCGGTCAGTCGAATTAGAACTGGCACAGTGTCCAGAAGATATTTATTCTCTAAGGATATTTGTCATTAGCACCAAGAGTCATTTGGATTCTCCATCGGATCATACAGTGGGCTACTGAACATTAGTTTCAGCACTATAGTAATAATAGAGAAATAACTGCTTAAACCACAATTAGGTGGGAATGTAATGCTCCCTTCATGAAAAATTCAGTCATTAATTTTATGTTGATATCTTTTTAACATTATTAAACTGCACGCTGGAGACAGTGGTTCCATAAAACACATTTTTCCTATAGGAGCTGTATGACTTAGATGACTGCAGCCCAGTATGCATTAGGAAGAGTAATGAAAACGTTAAGATGACTAATGCTATAATTAGGTGTGCAAAGAGCATTGGCAGGTGAACACCTACTAACAGACTGTATGTGTTTGTGCTGCATGTACATTAATAGCACATATTCATTTGTTTTTTTGCTGGGTTTGCTTGAAGCCTCTGAACTCTAATTAGGAGATTTGCTAATGTCATATAATCTCTTCAAGTACATACTACATGGTGAACTGGGGCCTATATACAGACATGTATTTCTTTTTTGCACAACACTCTTAGCCTGAAGAAAAGAGCTGTGTTGCATTTCACAGGGCAGAAGTGATATTGTCCTACAGTGTATATAATATCGATGTAACTTAATTTTCTATTTTTTTGTCTGACTGAATGTACTCCTCTATAAGTCTTATTTGGAAAGAGGACTTCCAGTTCATTTTTGGCCCATGTGAATAAAACAGGCATATTTTAATAATACACATCTGCATTGATCTGAGTTCAAAAGAACACTGACAGATCACATCTAGGATTTTTAAAGCTCTCAGCTGAGTTTAACTGATGTTATCAAGTGTCAGGTTTTCTATTTGATATATGATGGGGTTTGGTTGTGGGGTTTTTTGTTGTTTTTTTTGGGGAGGGGTTGGTTTCTTTTGATTTTTTGGGTGGTTTGGTTTTTTGGGGTTTTTGTTGGTTTTGTTTTTGGTTGGTTGTTTGTTTGTTTGTTTGGGGGTTTTTTGGGGTGGTTTTTTTGTTTGTTTGAGGGGTATTTTTTTTTTTTTTGCTTTTTTAATGTTGTCAGTCCTTGTCTATTTTTTTAAATGAAATGGTTATGTAAAAGCCCTCTTCATGGTCAGCAGCCTAGAAGACTTGTTCTTCAGGTGTGTTCACTTAAATGATGACAGGAAAAAAAAGCAGGAGACATCTATAGAGATACTAAAAAAGAGAAGACCACAGCCAGTCCTTAGAGATGTAACTCTAGGTTCTAAATGGTTCAATCAGCGAATGAAATGACAGTGAGTGATGGAATTGTAAAAACTGCTCTTGCAGTACCTCAGAAGTCTTGCTGGAACTGTGGGCATTGCAGGCTGTAGCTTAGAAAATTTGTCTCTTTTTCAGAAGTGTTTTTGTACAGTAGTATTACATTGCCCTGTGATCTGGCTATCACAGATGTCTCATCTGAGAGGACTTTGCTTCTCTTCTGCATCACATTCATACTTTGTCCAGGGTCCCTTCACCACACCTACTCAGGTGAGAGGAAGCCCTTCTTCCCCAAAGAGTCTCTTTCCCCTGCCCCAGAAAATGACATGAGGCGATAGAGGAACCTGGCCATGCTCCTAGCTACTGCAAAAATTAACCCTGTTCTGCCCAAAACCAGGACAAGAATCTAGAGACAAATATTAGACGGTGCAATAAAATATTAGACGGTACAATAAGCCAGAGACCTGCTGGTGCGACCAGTCAGTCCATGCTGGTAATTCTTCTGGATGATTGATACTGGTTTTCTGGAACTAACTGAGCTGTTAGAAGCTGAGCCAGGTTTGAAATAGCACAGAAGCGCTTGCAGCATTTTCTGGTGTTTGCTCTGTGGTTGCAAGGGTGGTTGAGGAAAAGGTGGGAGGCTATTCTGTTTAGCCTGGGCTCCAAATAATTTCCATGCCTAAAGTGCAGTGCAACCAGTAGCCAAAGGTTTATACAAAGTCTACCAGTTGGCCTTTGTAGTGTTTTTTTCAAGTGTGGCTGATGTGCTGATGCCAGCACTTTCATAAGACACATTGACTGAAAGCATTGCAGTGCAGTAAAACATGGAGTAAAACTTCTGTAAGAAAATAATGAATCATGTCAGATATTTAGAGCAGCACTGGTGTGCTGCCATTGGAAATCTTGGATTGAATCAATTTTGAGCTCTGGAATGCAAAATGAGAATGATTTGTGTTTGGAATTGTAAATTTTACAACAGGGTTTAAAGCAATGAGCCACTAAATGTGTCAGTCTGGTTTTGGGTGGTAAAAATCATAATTTGGATGCTGGTGTTAGAGATACTGTTGAAATACAAGAAAAGCCTTATTGTTCTCGTAACTACTCTCTCTCTCGCTCTTCTTCATTTAAGAATATTTGCCTACAGGCTCTCCCAGTTTTCTTTGCCTTCTTTCTTCTACAGATTTACAAAATACTACATGCATTCCCACAGGGTGCTTTGTATTTTTTTCTACAATTCCCTGTTCAGCAGCAAGGGCTGTTTATGGCCTGAATGTCAGATGGGTTTGCACACACAGAGTTTTACCTACAAGCAAAGACCAAGAGAGAGCTTTCATTGTGTGACACTTGCATATATAGGCTTACTCTGTGGGAGAGTTTATATAAATCTCATTAACAGAATTATTTACCTGACAGCAGAATTATTTACCTGTCACAGGCTGGTAAACCTGTGATGGCAATGCTTGACATCAGCTATGCAAAATTCATAAAACAAACAAAGATCACCCAGGTAAAAGCTTTAATAGTAATCATAAAAAAACCCTTTTTACACCATAGTTATTCCAGAGTGCAAACGTAAATCTTGTTGTGACAAGGTGGAGGTTTTGGCCCCTTACTACAAATAAGACACAGAGTGCCCAAAAAAGAGCAACAAAGCTAGTGTGGGGTCTCAGAAGCAGCTGAGGGAGCTGGTGTTGTTTATCTTGAAGAAAAGGAGAACTGTATCACTCTGTACAGCTACCTGAAAGAAAATTCAGCTTGCACCAGGGAAGGCTTAGATTGGCTATTAGGAAAGATTTCTTCATGGAAAGCATTGTCCAGCATTGGCAAAGGCTGCCCAGGGAAGTGTACCTCCCTGAAGATATTTTAAAAACATGTAGGTATGGAGCTTAAGGACATGGTTTAGTGGTGGACTTGGCGGTGCAGACTTAAGGTTGGACTCAATGTTCAAGGTCTTTTCCAACCTAAATAATTCTGTGATTCTATATAGCACTGATGGAAGTTGTTGCACAGCCCAGGCCAGTGTGTGCTCAAAGTGACAACTCGGTGGTCCTGCAGCTGCACCTCTCGTGGCTGCTCTCACTGCTGGGCTGGATGAGCACATGTCCTGACTGTCACCTTGGCTCCAGCATGTGGCTGCTGGCTCCAGTGGGCTTGGGAGGGAAGGGAGAAGTTTGGAAGGCCCCAGTGGGAAGAAGCTATGTGTGGGATCTATGAGGAGATGCAGTGGTGAGGGCAATGCAGTGGCAGGAATTACTGATTACACCACACTGAAGAACTGTGGGCATCCTAAGGAGGGGCTGCTGGACCCAGTCTGATTAGGAGTGAGGCTCGTTCACCCACCTGCAGCACAGCCCTAGGTCTTGTGGCTGCCCAGGTCTAGGCTAACATGGATGGCTGTGCTACACTGTTCCTCAGCCTTTGGAAACCTCTGGGACCAGCCTTCTTTCTGCTATGTAGACCTGCCCAGTGGCTGCCCAAGAGAGGGTAAACTTGAAAATTCATACAGCATTCATTTCAGCTGTTGAGCAGAAATAAAAAACAACAAAAACAGAACTGCAGATTACCATGGCCGTAAGGTACATCTTAAAAGCTCACTGTTTGGGTAAGAAACAGCTGACTCAAGTACTTATCATTGCTGAATCTTTTTTAAACATAGCTCCAAGTTTGACAGATCTTGTGGTTAATTGATTTAGACCTGGAGGAAGACCTCAATTTAGATTTTGGTTGTTTCCTTTTTCATACAGCTTAGACTAGAGATGAAACCTGCTTCTGTCAGAGTCCCTAATTTCATTTGCTCAGCTCCTGCAAGACAGAAAAATGTGCCGTAGAAACAGAATTTGCAAATTAACTCAGTTGGCACAGCAAATATAAAAAGGCCTTGCAGGTGTGCAAATGCCCTCACCTGATGCTGGACTGCTGCCGTATTTCTTGGCACTGAGGTAACACACAGCCGTGTTTTCTGGCCTGTCTCTAAACCAAGATTGTTTAGATTGTCTGGGGAGCGAGAAATTAGAAGGCAGGGTTTAACATTTGGAAAGGTGTGCCCACTTCAGCCAGGGCTCACCCACTTTTGCTGCAGGAGATGCTCTCGAAGTACCAGTGGCACCCTGTCACTGCAGCTGTAACCAGGTTATTAATTAGATGTTGCACAAACTTTGGCAGGTGATGGACATGCTCCATCACTGACTGTGTCAGGCATAGGACAAGGAGATTCACAAGGCTTATTATATCTTTCCTGAGTAGGTTCATGTAAAAGTCCAATGTGGCAGGTGGGAGGGAGAGTGTGGAAGGCATCTGGGATTGCTGAGTGGCATCTGTGAGAAGCTGCCATATCTGGGTCAGACAGTGTCCTGTCAAGAAATCTGTAGAAGAGGAACAGCTGATGTCCCTCCATGATCTGCTTATCCCTTCTCAGAATCAAAGGAAGATAATGAAAAGGAGATCATGTAGTGCAGAGGTTCCCAACACCTCAGCTACTTTGTGGAACTACTAGCAGTTGCAGTAGCTCTTCCTTATCCCAGATCATACAGCTGCTTTGACACTGGAAGCAGGAGGGGGAAGAGAGGGAGTGGGGAGGTAGGGTTGTGGGATGTGTCACAATCTGGGGACACCATCTTGTGCTGCCTTTAACTCCCTCTTACAAACCTTGAGTGAAGCAGATTTTCTAGCCTTCCTAGGAAATCTCTCCTGATGCTCTCCTTCCTCGTCACCAGAAAGTTTTGTGGTTGAAAGAACAGGAGATGAGCCTGGAGGCAAGGGGGTGACTGTCTGTGAGACCTGTGGAGGTGATTCCTGGGAAGATGTCTAGAAGTTGGAGCAGCCAATAGAAGGTTGAGCAACTGAGATTGGCTGTGGAAACCTCTATGCAGTGTGGAATCTATTTGCAATTAGCTGGTTACATTGCTGGTGCCACTATGTGACCATTACATTCCATCTGCTCCACCCTGCCTCCTTGTTGATCTACTGTCTGTGCCTGGCTTCAGCAGTGGCAGAGGGAGAGAGGCAGAAATCTGCTCTCACTGGGACTTCAGTCTGGTGATGAGTGCAGGTGAATGTTGTCCATGCACTGTCAGCCTTGCATACCCAACCCATGGCTAAATCAGGCTGTGATCTCTGTACCCCAGATTGTCACCTGCAAAGCAAAGGTAGCCCTGTCCTGAGTGCTGGGAGTTTTGCTAGAGGAAGTGCGTCAAACTTCCAAGCCAGTGGTACTAAGTAGCCTCCTGATAGGTAGAGTGTGGCTGCCAGAAGAAAGGCAATGGCTCTTTGCCTACTAAAAACAATCAGTGCAGTGGCATCTAGTGCACAGCGGGCAGAATTACAGATGTCCAGCAGCCCCCCAGCTGAGCTAGGTGTCACTGAGGAGGGACTGTAGGCTGCCTTTTGAGGAATCTCTGGAGCTAGGAGCATATCTGTTCCTCTCCTTCTCTGTTCTCCTGAGTGAAGCAGGGGGCCTCAAGTTTTAGCGCAGCTGAGAGCACCACAAGCTGCTGTTGTCTTTTGCTCATGAGCACTCTGTCATCCAAACACAAGATTCTGGTGTAGGATTAAAAAAAAAAAAAAATAAAAATTATCTAGTTCAGGCACGTACAGAGAAGAGAGGGTATTGGCAGTGTTCCTGCTGGCAGGAGCTGCTGATGAGCCAAAGAAGTTGTAGGTATTTTAACCAACAGGGGATAAATGTCCAGGTACCCAGAATCTTAGTCACAGCACCAGCATGTGCTGCCTCTTCTTGAACTGAAATGCACTGGATCCCAAATAGGCATGTCACAGAGTCTGGCCTGAGTCTGGCCACAAAAGCCAGTGCAATGGCATGCTATGCTCTATTTTTCACATACAAGAAACAAAATCAGCATGGAAAATGGTAACGAGCAGTCCTGGGTCAGCACTCTTGAGCAAGGAGACACCAAAAAGGATGCAAATAAGAAATGTGATGAGTCACTATTAGGCACTAGTGAAAGTCTATTTCCAGTTGATGTTTTGGTTCTTGCACGGTGAAGTAATCCTGATGGATGTCACAATGTGTTTATTTGTGTAGGGACCTTGTGTACACGTTTTGAGCAGCAGAAATGTACATGCATACATGTGCATGCTTGTGCTGTGTTGTGTGTATGCTGTGTTGCATTTTCAAAGCAAAGTACAGGTCCTATCTTACTAATACTAAGAACTGTTTTGTTGTTGGGAGGTTTTTTATATATAAAATGTATGCAAATGTTCTAGATAAGCATAGAAATTTGAAAGAAAAAGTTTATTGTAGCATAAATGCATTTTTATCAATGGAAGACTTAATTTTGCTCTTAATGAAATCAGTGGTAATCCTTCAATTGTAGTGGTCTAAGCAGCACTGACCCTAGAAACCTTCAGTTTCTAAATGATCTCTCATTAATGACAATAGGTCAAGAAAATCCTCTTATGGAAGTATGGAAACTCTTGGATTTTGCCCTAAAGAAGTTGGAGTTGAAGTCCCCTCCTAGCGGCATAGAAAATCAACCACATCCTTATTAATTTTCCTATCTTGTGTATTAGCACACATGTACAGCTTGTAGGTACTGGATGAAGCCTTCAAATCCCATTGATTCTGGATCTGAAGACTCAGAATTCTTAAGCATGCAAATCAGAGCTGGCTAACACTGAAGAGGAAGGGAATAATAGGTGTCAAAAACTTAGCTGCATGTGTCACAAAAGGTACATTAATGCTATTGGAATAATCTGCTAGTTTTATTTTAGAAATTTAATGAATTCATTACTCTCCATGATGAGACTTGTCCAAATGTCTCTTAGTTTTCAAAATACTTCTTTATCTACCAAGCTACTAAACATATCTGACCCTTTCACTCTATTCCTGCAAATCCATTTTCATCCCTTCCTTTCTGACAGGAGTAAATAAAATAGAGCCCAAATTGAATATTGCTTTAAAAGTGTCATTTCCCTGGGCTGTAATATATAGTTAAGAATCTGTTTTCTCAACACAGAGAATGCCCCAAAGATTACCTACATGTCTTGCTCTTGTCTGGACATGGATGATCCATGGGAGAATTTCTAGATGGAGTGGGGATATGGTGGGTGCTTTGGGGAAGTGCCTCTTCATCCAGGCTGGGTAAGATGGACTTGCAGGTATGATTTGCTTCTGGAAGCAGAGAAGATAAGACTCAGTTTATTTTTTTTTCTTTGTCTTTGTATTAAAGGATTATTTAAAAAAAAAAAAAAAAAAGAGGATTTCATAGTAAATTATGGATTTCTTTTGAGTTCTTTATAATCCCTTTGGCTACCATCAGATTGGTATCGTAATAGCAACACAGTAAGTATTTATTTATAAGATGGAAAAATACTTGATGATAGTAGCTGCACAGTTGATTATCTGGTGGAAACATTCTAAAAGTTACAATGGTTGTGAATTGAAATTTTTTTAAAGCTCTGCTTGAGATCAAAGGTAAAATCCTTCAAGTTCTCAGATAGAAAAACAGCCACAGTGCTGCAAGAACTCAGTTATCAATAGCTCTTGGAGAAATTGTTTTCAGAGTCTGGGAAACTTCATAGCTATCTTTTCTGTCTGAAGCCTCTACTTGAAGCATCCATAGCTGCCTGTATATTGCTTTTGACTGCAGTTAGCTAGGATGAAAAACCTTATTGGTGCTGGATGCTAAATTTGTTATGTGCAAAACTTTTCCTGGTGCCTCCAGGTGTAAGCAGCAGTTACTGCACACATTTTGCACCTCCTTTCCAGTTTTTGTGTCTACCACAGAAATATTTTTTCTCACTAAGTAAGATGAAGTAAGTTTTCATCACTAAAAAAAACCAAACCAATATGCTTTTCTTAATAATAACCCATTCATGGTTTCAACAAGGAAGCAGTCTAATTATGGTCATTTTTTATTCCGTCTGCCTCCTCCACTGGGGAACCTGAGATGGACAGATGTAAGGGAGGGCTGCAGTGTGCACTGCACCAGCCAGGGATAAGGCAGGGCACAAGTGGAGGGTGCTTGCTGAGCTGTGAATGTAGCACCTAACAGAGGAGGCTATGTGTCAAGGGAGTCTGAGAGGGGTGGGAAAAATGCAACTGCTTGATGTTGTCTTTCCAAATGTGCATTGCCTGATGACTTCTAGGTTTCCTTTTAAATGTCTTCTTATTTTCCTTTTAAATGCCTTCTACTTTTCCTAGTACCCTTCATTTTGTAAAGGCATTGCAGATATTAGGGTAGATGAAATGGCTGTTTAAATAGCATCTAAAAAAAAAGAGAAAAGGTGTGAGACAGAAGTGCTCAGAAAGAACATTTCTCTGACTTCTGTGAAATTAACCTTCTGTGTCTGGAAAATTAGGACTTGAACCATAGGGAGATTCCAGATTACAGTGTTGTGTGTTTCATACGATGTAATGGAAGTCCAAATCAAATCTTACTGAAATATGGACAGATTAGATGTGCTACAGTTATGAGAAAATTTCCTATGAAGAACCAAATTCTGTTAGCATAATCTGATACTTCTCCAATGTTGTTGGATGAGTAATGCCATTTATGCTCTCTATTATTTGATCCATTAGTGATAAAATCGTCCCCTGGCTTTTGTTTTTGAAAACTTGGACAAAGTCTTTCAGTGTTAATGGAGTGGCAGCAATGTGATAACAACACAAAGGAGTGGAGAGCCAATTGGTTTGAACAGACTGTATTGACACTGATGGGGACAGAGGCAGAGGTCAAGAGCCAGTAGCAGAGAAATCATCTGTTCTTAAGGAGTGTTCCAGCAGAGATGTGCAGCTCAGATAGTTCCTGGTCACCATCAGAGCAACATAAGCATAGTGAAGCTCACAAATATATTGTAGCTGTTGCGTGGATTGGATTAAGAACAGAACAGCATCACTGCCTGAACTTAGCTGACCTATGAAGCGCTGTGAGAGCAAGGAGCATGGCAGCTTGACTCAGCAGTTATTTAGGTAGGAGGATAGGCAGAGTTCATGCAGTTCTCCTTTCATTAAGCCAGCAATGTGCGTTGTTCACAGTACGCTCTTGAGAGAAAGGTTCAGCTGCTGTACCACAGCAAGGAAACCACAGAGCCCTAACATGTGGTGGCACAGCAGGAGTTCTGCTAGGGATGTGCCCGGTGGCTGATGGCTGCACTGTCGCCTGTGATTTCTTTGTCTCTGTTGTTGTTTACTTGACTGATGATACCTGCCAAGGGCAATACACCTACAACTATTATAGCTTTTGGTGTGCCTGGTGGCAGCCTGCTATGATTCTCAGGAGCAATGTGTCCAGTCAGTTAGGACTAATCCCCTTTTCAGAAGCCCAGGGTGTGTTCCTTTGCTAAATAATCTTGACTTCACTATCCTTGTCCTAGGCACTGTATTCCTGCTGTTTTCTGTCAGTTGGTGACTGTTGAATTTTTTACACTGTACGTGACATCTGCTCTTCTGTTGGGTGCTGATAGAGTGCTGTAGAGCTAACTTGTATCTCCATGGCTCATAGGTAGGGCTGTGCTACTGCTGGAAGCAGAACTGTTTGCATCCTGGCTAAAATAGTGGGAATACACCATGACACCTTTGTAAGGCTTCTTTCTATTCTTTTCCCCCCTAATTTTCCCTTTCTTTTTCTCTCCTGCTAACCCTGTTGAAAATGTCAGTGGACCAAAAACAACCAAGGCTGCCTGATTTTTTGTTCTTCTTTCTTTTCCCTTACTAGCTTTTCTTTATGTGCTGGGATAATTATGCCCAAATTGCCAAATATAAAATATCATTCATTGTATATATTTTGGCATGCATATAGTGTTAACTCATATGTAATATGGAAGGATGGCAAGTGTGTTTTCAGGATTCAGCTGAAACAAACCTTAGCTTGCCTACAGCTGCTCAGGTTTTCCTTCAATCTGTGCTAGAGTGCTTTTAGTCCACATGTTGCAATTGATCAGTTTGGTAGTCCTCATTCAAGTATATTTGGCCAACTCCTATTGTATTGGGGAAAAAATTAGTTTTGCTTCCTAAATTTGAAGGAACATACAGTGTTTTCCTCATAGGCTGAAAATTGTACTGCTTGTGTTTAGTGTTTTAAGTGGTATTTGCTGTTTATTTTTAAAATTTCAGTACAAGTCAGAGCCCTCCCCAATGCCTGCCTTCATGCTAACAGCAGGCATTTCTACAGTGGTGACTACTGTAGGTTGCTTTGGCTGTGAGAGCCTCAAAAAGAATGTCTCTTGAGTGGTTTGTTTGCTTTCGTCCCCTCCCCCTTTCTTTTCTTCTGGTTAGTATGAATGCCTGAGCACATTCTGGCTCATCATCAGGACGTTTTATCTTGGTGTTGACAAATGCCATCTTCTGTGCAAAATTTTTCTTTTGAAAAAAGAAAATCCAACTGTCTCAGTGAGTAGATGTGGCTGTCAAGTTGCAAGTGAGAGAGCTGCTGTAGGTGCATTGAAGACTGCTGGGTGGGGGAGTGGTCCAACCATGGAAATAAATGCAGCAGGCATCTTTAGAAGCTCTTTCTGAATAGTGGCAATGTGTATTGGCCTTGGATTGAATCTCAGGACTTTGGATAGTTTGGGCTTTAGAAATTTAACAGTAGATATGTTTGAAAGGCAATTAAAAAACCTGATGTAACGCTAAGCTACCCTAGAAGTAGGGTGGTATTTGTGAAAAGGAGCTGCTTCCAGGGGAGACTTAAGCAAAGAGAGGAATTTTATGAGAATAAATATGATAAAATTTTAGCCTAAGAAGACTTGGTGCCTGTGCTTCTCTGCTGTTGCTGTGTTTACATTTGCTGTAAAATAAATGACCAGTGACAAATGCCTGTTCTCTGTAGTTACTTGTACAGTAGCATATTTTAGGATTGCTCAATGGTTGTGCGCTGAAAATGAGAGCAGTTCATGGACTGAAACCGATACGTGTTTTCCTACAAATAACAGAGGTCCGGCCACGCACCCCAGGCCTCTTCTGCCCACCCACCCCTTCCCTTCCAAATTTTCCCTTCTGGATCTTCCCAAGCCAGATCCCTCTGGGCTGGCTGTCACCATGAGCTGTCCAAAAGGAAATTTTCTCCCCTGATTTCCTTCTCCTTAAGTTGTGTTATTGCCTGGCGACCCATCACAGGCAGGAATGCTCCTGTTTCTGAACACACAAGCCTGCCTGCCCTCTGCCTGTGGGATCCCCTGGTGTCCCTGGACAGCAGTTGTCCCCTCCCTCCCATGTGGCAGCAGCCCACAGAAATACAAGCCTGGCAGTCCATAGGTGCGTGTGGAGCTCCTATTCAGCCCTGACATGCCTCCCACAATCTTTAGTTTAGATCCAAGCCCTGCTAGTTTTCTCTACGCAGTTGCAAACAATTCCTGGATGAATAGTTCATGGTCCCTTGTCTGTGAGCCAGGACTCTGTGGCCACAGCATTCTTAGTGTTGTCTAGTGATGAATCTGCAAACCTGCTGTTGAGGGCAGTGGGGGAAGAGTGGGGTGAACCTTTAATGAAAGGTTAACTGCAGCGCTGTATATTTCCCATCATTAATGCTCTCGCTGAAGGAGATGGTGAGAGTTTAGTGCTTGACTTTGTGGATGCCTTCAGCCTCATCTGCTCAGTTTGAGGCTTTCTAGCAAGGTTCTCAGAGAAAGTGGAAGCAGAGCATTTCAGCAGGGATTCCTGAGATGCTAAGCTGGGCACAGCTGAAAAGCAGACCACCCATTGCCTCCCATCAAAGCTGACCCAGCCATCTCTACTCATTGTGAAAGTACATGACACAAACCTCCCAGTCTTCCTAATTTTTTCAGTGTCTGTTAGATTCCCCTTCTTAATAATAGCACAGGAAATTCAAACCATCTCTGGACAATTGCAGCAATTCTTGAGTGGTTAAAATTTAATATCTTGCTATTTGTGGTATTATATTGATACCCACAGCTATTTTTCTGCCATATATTATTGCTTGATCATATCAGTTATGAATCAGTCAAAAGCAGCAGCAGAATGGACATAGAATTAATTCTCAATTTAGATGTACATAGGGATAGGGGAAAGAATAATGTTGATGCTTAGCTTCTTCTAAAGCAGGCTGACCGCTCACACTAAAAATAAAGGGCAGAGACTTCAAAATGGTAATTAAAAAGTGAGTTAAATGAGGCTACTATGCACTGCAATCAGAACACTAAATTTCCAAAGTTTTATCTTACATTTTGCCTTTCAAGTATATGTCAAGCTGCAGGGTTTTTTCGTGTCGCTCAATGTAGTGCTCTGGATATACAAATAGAATTTATTGTGTCATGTAGCAGCTATGCAAGACAAAGTCTTAAATCTCTTGCTATTGAATTCCTCTTTTATGTTATTCTTCCATATCATCTCTTAAGTCTTCATTTCCAAGTTTCATTATTAGTAAGAAGGAGAAAGCACATTGTTTTGGAGGCGAGATAATAAAAGGCAGTTCTGAGTATGTGTCTGGTTGAGATATATATTTAGAAAGAAGGAAAAAAAAGCCCATTTTTGTTAAGAACAGAGCAGTACATGCAATGCCACCTGGGGAGAAGAAGAGTTATAATGGTCGCATTAAAAGGAATCTTAAAAATGTGAAATTAGAAATCCCCCAACCCTACATGTGACTAAAATTTTAATGTACCTGAAGGAATACGCAGACATCCATTCACACTGTAGTTTTTCCTGTGTGTGCCTTTGAGTGCAGCATCAACAGTGTATAGTAGAAGCCCATGCTCAGGAAAGAAGGTGAAGCAAAGCTAATGAGGAATCATACTCTGTCATCACAGGTGCATGTTCCAACCTTTAACTTTGAGAATGCAGGCAGGCAACTAAGAAATCAGGGAATACCTAAAGGCAGAACTCAGTTTGCCTAAGAGAGCTTTGAAGACTGACAAGGAGACAGGTGACCAACTTCATGTGAGCTGAGTGGGAAGTAGGCTAGGACTTGAGTAGGTTGAATTAGGACCAGTCAGTTTTGACTCATCCTGCTTATTAGACGTACGAATATCAGTCCTTAGAGCTGACCTGAAGGCCCTGCAGCCTCCTTACTGCACTCACTAGCATCTTAAACTTTCTGACCCACAGCATTTCTCCCAGGACTCTCAGCTGCCCTGCCTTACTCCTGCTTTGTGAGACAGTGTCTGCCCCACTGTAACAGCAGAGCCTCTGTGGCTTAATGCAGAGTTTCAACACTTGCTGATAGGAAAGGACACCAGGGAAATTGTTCTCTCTTCTTACAGAAAAAAAAAATCATCTCTGGTTTTGTTCAAGCTTTTCTATTTTAAACAGGAATGGATGACACCAGAGACACAAAGGTTGTCCTTAACAAATAGGGGATTGGATGTGGACTTCAGGAAATGTACACCTGCTAAGGTCCAGAGCCACTTGAGAGTCCTTCAGGGCACACACACATTTGCAGTGCGTGTAAGAAGAGTCATTACACTCATTTGTTCCATGCTCAGGGTATAAAAGATGCCTCTCAAGGTCAATTACTAAGTCAACAAAAGTAAGAAAGTACAATTTTCAAGTTGGTTAAAATTGAGATATCTCAGTGGACCTAATGGACCAGATCACTTACACATGAAGCTTAACAACCTGGCCTACAGTGTCTGAGTTCATAAATTGTGGAAAAAACCACCAAATCTTTCAGAGCTGTGCTAGCCAACAACACGAGAGCTGTTGTCCATTGAAATGTTGTCCATGGACTGTTGTTGTCTATTGAAATCCATCCTTGAGCTGTCAGTACACATAACATCTATCACAATAATTTTCTTCAGAGTCTAAAATTAATTATTTTTTTTTTGTCTATAGATAGTTTTAATTTTTAAAGTGAAATTTTCAAATCATAGTTTGGTGTACTGGTATATTTCAGCTAAGAGTTATTTTTCTTCTATGGTTAGCTGGTTTTGGGTCTTTTTTCTGGTCTCAGTATGAATAGAGATCTGTTTCTTTTTAATAATGAGATTTGGACTGCAAAACATGGGCAAATAAATTGGATTAATATATATACGTATATAAATACACACACATAGATATTATTTTTGATATCAAGCAGAGAGACATGACCAAACAAATCCAGAGATTGTAAAAGATTGGGGAGAAACCCCACAGCAACAGTACCAGGGAGATTATGTTAGCATAATGGAGAGAACTTGATAAATAATGGTTAAAAAGGTAGAATTTAATTTTACTGATAGCATATATGTGTAGTTTATGTCTCCAGGCTTTTCAGTATAGAACTTCAAAGCAGCCAAGCTGACAGTAACTGATAGTGGGGAAGACAAGTAAGCTGAGGGGTAGAAAGATGGAAACAAGTCAGGAACTAATGGTGTTTTAGCTGACAAAAGCCCAGGGGTGTTTATGTGATCTCAAAACACCGGCCCTGTGCAATACACAGGGATGGTTGTAGGAAGATGGGAGCAAGTTTATTAATAAAACAATGAATTTTTTTGATTGCTCATCAAAAAAGTGTGGGTTTTGAGAATTATTTAAAAGCGTGTCGTTTGATACTGGTAACATTACCAAAGGAGAGTTGCTGTATGCAGTGATACTCAAAAGCAAATCATCATTGTGCAGACTTCATTCCTCTTCTGGGACAGAGCATTTGACAGTTGAAGCCTTTCAGGGACTGTGTGCAATCTTTCTCTAGTGATGGTTTAACATGTTCCTTTCATCCTAAACTGCTGAACAAATAAAACTGCATGTAGGAAAATCAACCTCCCAGATAAAGGTGATGAACCATGAAGAGAAACCCTATTCCTTCAAATTTATTGAGGATCAAGTGTAGATATATTTCTTCATGTCAGATAATGTCTTTCCAGTCTGTCTGCGCAGTCATGATAGAATAAATGTTTCCAAATGGAAGTCACAGTGCCAAGTCAAGCAGTGCTATCAGTAACGTGGTTGGCTGGCTCTCATACATCTCAATATAATCTGGTTTGGAAGAACATGCTGGATTTAAAATACAAAATATTTCTATGAAATAAATAGTGAGCTTAAACTAAGTAACAGTAATAGGAAATACTCTTTTTTACTTTTGACATTATTCACTATTTTCCACATTCCCATGTTTGTGCATATGAATGTACAATGAATTGCTATACAGAGCTGTGCTACATGTGTATTTTAAGAACCCTACTGCATTTTCTGAGCTCTCTCTAACACTTCTGGGAATTCATCCTGCAGTTCTATAAAAAAGGCCTTACTGTTCCCACCAGGACCTCTCAGGAGAAGAGCGATCCCATTTCAAAGCAAGTCCTTCACAGAGTGAATAAAGCCCCCAAGGAATTGCAGAACCAATAAAAGGATCTCCCAGTTCCCCTTTGCAATACCAGGCAGTGATTTTTTCAGTTGGTATCACATTCAGAGCAAAATGATGCTGTAACAATGTATAATAGCAAAATAATTGAGTATCCAATTTGTTTTGTAAGTGCATTGCCTCTCAGTCCCCTCATTTGTTTCTCTCTCTTCTAGATAGAAATTTAAGTACAACAATATTAGAACATAAAGTCTTTTTTTTTTTTTTTTTTTTTTTTTTTTTTTTTTTTTTTTTTTTTTTTTTTTTTTTTTTTGTGGGTATTGAAAAAATACCATGCAGCAAAGATTAAAGTGGCCTGACAGCTTTGCTCCTGCTCTCTTGGTTATGCTATATATACTGGCATTAAAGATTCAGTAAAGGGAGAATTGCCATTAAACATTCATTGGGATGTTTAAGTAGGGGGCACCTCAGTGCCACCTTTTGGGTTGCTGCACCCTCCTCTGTCACTGAAAAAGACACGTGGGCTGAGGCAGGTATAAATGTCCCATCCTGCAGAGCAGCTTCTCCAGCTGAATTTTCCCCCATAATTCCTGCTGTACATGGCCAGACATTTTCTTTCCTGCCTGATTTTTTTAGTGCTGCCCAGTGCTGTTCAATAGCTGTGAATTTTCACAAGGTAGATAGTTAATGTGAAAGGGTTTTAACCAGGTGAAGTGATTAATATATACGTATGTTTTCAGCTGCTGCTGCTGAAAGTATTTTGTGTTCCAGTGGATTAAAAAATGTGTTACTTGCAAACTGGGAAATTACATGGGCCTTAATATTAGGGAGTTCTGGCAGTAAATAAAAGGACATGAGGTGTGCCTGCTGATTGCATACCATAGGGGATGGGTAGACCTGGAACTTCCTGGGGCATGTGATGGTATTGGTAAAACAGGCTTTGTGTCCCAGAGCCACACTGACCTGCTGGGAGCTGAGCCACAGCTCAGCCAGGCTTTTGGTACCATGAAGGTGACTCAGAAAAAATCAAATGAGAGGCTGGAAAATATTCAAGGGAGAGATTTGATGAATTTGTTCTATTCAGTTTAACTTTTACCTAGATTCAATGACTGTAGAAATTCATAGTCTCAATGTAGGAGATGTTACTAAAATTCTGTGAGAGTTTAGAACAGAATTTGAGGGATAAAAAAAAAAAATAAAGCTTTTTCTTAATTCACTGTTGTACCTGATGCTTGCTGGAAGGAAGAAGCCTTGGAAAGAAAAGATAACTCTCCTAGGGACTATCTGTAAGTGGAGACCTAAATGGCAGGAAATAATGGTGGAGAAATCTTTAGTCTAACAAGGGTGGACAAGATTCAGTATTAAATGAGTCAAGGTAAATGCAAACTAGATCTTGGACAGTGAAAAGAATCTGATACTGATAGTTTATGGCAACCATCAATAACCATCAGTGGAAATTTAGAAGTCATAACTGGATTTTTTTTCCTTCAAAATTAAAACCTTTGTATATGTAATATTTTATTTTTGTGTATGTAATATTATCATTTTGCTTATGATTATCCACTTGATACAGATATATCTCTTCAGCTCTTGCTGAAATCTTTGTATTTCCTTTTAGGAATCTTGTATACTTCAAAAATTAGTCACTTTTTCTAATTACTTGTAATTAATACTTCTGGTAAATGAATGGCATGTCTGATTTTTTTTTTGTTTCTTTGCTTGCTTCTTTTTCCAGAAATGTTTAGGAGAGATGCAATGCATTCATTAGCAAGACGTTAACATTCATTTAACATAATTACCATCCTTTTTCCTAAGTGGAAAGATTTCCTTTTCAGACCAGAAAGCTGTGCTTTGAGCTGATCACAACACAGGAAAACTGACTTTGGTGAGGCTAGAGGAGAGCACTGAGAAAAGCCTGAGGAGGGGAACAGCCAGAGCTTAGCATCAACCAGGGAGAAAATGGGGGCAGAACACTATATGCAAATACTTCCTTCTCTTAAGCATTAAAATGTCAAAAGCTTATTCATCCAGCAAAATCATTACCTTTCACCAAGAGCAAAAGGAAAATTCATAGTTTTGTTCATTAAAATATTGCTGCTGTTCCACACAAAGAACTATTGTTGCTCCCCAAAAGAAGAAGACTTAATGGCTGCATAGGATTCACATCATTTAGGGAGTATTTCACTTTCATTTGCTAATTATCAAATTCTCACAAGGTGCCAACTGGCAATTTTCTCCAAAGTCTGTTCACTTTTTCTGAGGGGGGCTAGAGCATCCATTTGAAAAGATAAACAAAGAAAGCCCAGGCACCATTCAAACCACACTTAAAAAGTCCAGCTGTGTTACAGACTTTTTACATGCAGGTGGGTTTCACTCATTGCTGCTGCTAATGCATCCAGGACATGGTTAATCAATTATCTTTTTCACTGTGCCTGCTAAGGCACTTCATGTTTGCTTTTAGAAATAGACCCGGTGTCAAGAGGATAAAGAAAGGCAGGAATGTGTTACTTGTCTTTAGAGAATGTGGATCGTGGCCCCTTTCACAATGGTGCTTATGAAGTGGAGGATAAAGTCTGTAAATTGAAAAAACTGATAACCCAAGAGGACAGGGGGTATGCCCATTTAGGCTTCATCCTCCCCTAGTGCTGGAGATTCTTCCTAAAAGTGATGAGGCACAGATGACTGAGTCTCCCTTTTATCACATCCATCTTTATACCCTTTCATAACGTTTGTTGGCTTCATTTTCAGTGCCTTTTCCTAAGAGAAATAAAGCTTCAATATTTATTTAGGTTGCCCTGCAAGCATATCTGGTTTTGTGGTTGTTGTTCAGCTTGGGGCTGACCAGATAAGCACACTTAGTACAAATGGAGGACAAAATACAGTAATGGCTGGGGAAGGCCTATTGACCCAGAATGCAGTGACACATTCTTTGCTTGTTTATGTAGCCTTTCAAAAAGCTGAGAGCGTTAGGAGGGGAAATTTGCTTCCTGGGACTGCTGAAATCAGGAATACAAATCATTCTAATTACATTCTAAATGACAGCTTTATAAGAGTTGCGTGGTCATGCTTTGCTTCATCTCCTTGCCATTTTTCTATTTTTTTTTTTCACTCTTTACTGCTAGTCTTGTATATCCATGAAGCAGGCACAGTTCTTAGAAAAAAAGAGAGGGGAATAAATAAAGAAGCTTTTTTCTCATCTCTTTCCATCAGCTAGACTTCCCATAGAAGCTGAACAACATCCTCTTTATCAAGATTATGGGTTTCCACATCTTGGCATACTATTTCTTTCCTTTAGTGCATGCCAGCAAACTGAGCTATGAGTGATGAAAGTAGAGAATAAGACATGTATAAGGCCATATTTATTCACTTACATCAAGAGCATTTATTTACATGAGCGGGGCAAGTGGGATATAAGTTGCATTTGGAGCTATGAACAGCACACACCTGTGTTTCAAAAGATGACACATCTGTAACATTCTGCCTTGCACGTGAAAAGAATTGGTATTATTCATGGAAATATGAATGAAAGAAAACAGCTGTCAGCCTTTTGAGCCATTTTAGAACAAAACCAGAGCCCAGCCCTGCACCCTGCCCAAAGTGCAGTCTAGACTTGCATTGACAGGGGAGTGTAGTGCTCTGACCTGGCTGTTGTGGATATATGGACTGATGGCCATATAGCCACAACATTAATCCATGGTATTATTCATGTTAAATACGTACTGCTGAACCATGGAAAAAGCCCCTGAGAAGCCAATCACGTTTTGTTGACAGCCTGAGTGCTTTTTAATTCCTATTCACTTATGTGGGAGAGTATGGCAAGCAGTGTCCTATGACACTGGGCCTTTATATTTGGTTCCAGTATGTTGAATCACTCCAACCTAAAAAGCCACAGTAGAACAAATTCTGTCTTGGCAGGTTTGGACTTGGCAGTAGGGAACAGTTCTTTCCTAGAAGGGTACTGTAGTACAGGAACAGGTTATCTTGAGAAGTTATAGATTATCCATCCATGGAGGATCTTAAGTCTAGGATAAGCAAAACTAAAATTGATCTAATGTGCTGTAGTGATTGGGCAGAAAGTTGGACTAGATAACATCCAGGCATCTCTTTGAATCAACATTTCTCCAATTCTGTGCCTTTCTCAGTAAAATACATATAAATTAGGCTTTTGTTTTCACTATGCACTCTTTCTCAAAATCGAAGAATAAACCCTTCTTTTTAGAGAAAAAGTAAACCAGAATCAACTCGCATCTTTACTGGTAAAGTGCCATTATTTTTAACAGTGACAATAAGGTTTGTTCCCTTGGATCACTGAAGAGCAACACCACTATTATTTCAGTGAAGCAATAGGGAGAATGATTTTCATTTGAATCCAGCTGTTGTTACAATGAAATTCAAAAGGCAATGCAGGCCAATGAGGAGCTAAAACTCTGTGGTTCAATAGCCAGCATTGATCTCTCTCTTACTGATCTCAGGGAAACCAAGATTTCATTCTGTAGTGTGAAGAGCCTCACAAGAACTTGCCAGCAATTAATTTCCTTTTAAGTCCTTCTCTGATGGCTCAAGCAGTATTTTAAAATTAATTTTGGTCATTCTTCCTGGAAAGATGATTTTTGCAACTTAAAATAAATTTTAAATGTCGAGGTGCAAAACTTCTAGTTTTCTAAAAGAAAATGAGTCTTTTATTACCAGGACAGATCAGATAGACTCCTGTAACTCTAATAATCCTTCTCACAGTTATAGCGTTCTTTACGTGCTGTGGGGAATTATTTAAAAAGAGTTACTCTTGCCTATCTTGAAAAACTTCAGAGTCTGAACTATAAAAGCAGAGTTTCTGTGGATCAGCATAGCAGAGTATTCATCCCTGTGCAAATTATGTTTTGGAAAGCAGTATTCAGTCCATACAGTGAAAAATTGTGACAGAGGTAGAACAGTAAAATGAATTTGATTTGGACTACAGTGAAGTTTTCTTGGGGTTGAAAGTTTCCTAACATTTGATGGAGCTGAGAAATGCCACCAGTCTTGACATTACTTGCATTTGAATGGATTTCTCTGACTGAGCATGTTCTCTAGCTATTTCTCATGTCTTCTTTTTAGTTTTTCTGAAAAGCGTTTCATAGCATTTCTTAAAAGAACACCCAAAATATTCTACCTCCAGTCAGTTGTGCTTTCATGACTACATTAAAAAAATGAACAAAAAGACTTAGAATGTATAACCAATGAAAGAAAAGGAGAACAGATGGGAATTGATGTGCAGCAAAGAGTGAGGACTGTAGGAAGCAGGTGAGGCTAGGCGAGGCAGAAAGCAGGAGAAGTGGTTGTGCTTTGCTTGGGGGTAGGTGGCTGTACTGTCTTTGCAGGGAAGGGAGGAAGTTGTTTGGTCCTTTTGCTTCAATAGAGAGATTGAAGAAGTAGGATTCTCTGAAACTGAGATCATGTATGGAATGCAACAACAAAGCACTTTTTGTTCCAGCAGTAGCTAAGGAAGATAGAATCCAAAAGCTGGACACCTGGAAATGAGCAAGGTCGTGCAGTCTGCATCCAGAGGAGTGCTCTGGGCTGTTGGTCCTGTGTGTCGGTGAGGAGGTCCTGAGAAGAGGAAATAAGTTACTGTTATACTGGTCTATTAAAGACCGAAGAGGTGATTCAAATATTCATTGCCCTATCACCAGCAATCTGGCATTGCAGCAGATCTGGCATCTGATTAATCAAATATTAAGGAAAGGTTAAAGTAATTAGTTTTAATCAGTGTGGGTTTATGGTGAATACTTTTTGTCAAAATAGCTTTGTGCCTTGTCTGAGGTTGTTTCTTGTTTAGGGACAGTCTTGAAATCATCTGTTTCAACTCTCAGCCTTTTCAACTTGCTAATACACAATGTTTTGATTAAGAAAGCAGAATGATACAAAATCAACATTGTACACACATTGGGTGGTGTTAAAACTGGCACAGTGGCAATTTCTAAACCTAAATGTGTTTCTCGAGCACAGAGAAACATACTATTTTACATTTTTATCAGTGGATGTGAAAGAAGAGAGAAAATTATTCCACATAAAATTTGCAGGTGACACAAAGTTAAAGGGGTGGGATAATAGGTAACAGAAGAAGCTGTTGTACAGAGTGGTCTGCTCTGATTGCTATGGACAAAATGCAGGAAAGCAGTAGGAGTCTGTATGAGGCCAAGTAAAAGGACTATATATAGGAGCAAATACCGTGGACCATGCTGATAGAATGGTTCTCTCTGTCCTAGAAAGCAGTATCAGAAAAGGTTGAGACACTGTGTGTGGAATTAGCACGGTATGACCTCTGCTGTGAGTATGTGATGCAAAAGGGATATTGAGACTTTTAATACGTGAACAAGGGAATATTGAGGAGGTCTTGGTTTTTGGGACGTGGTATGACTGGCTTTGGGACACTGTCCCATTCCATTGTTCAAGACTGAAGAATACTGATAACTAGAGAAGTTTTAAATGAGAGCCAGAAGAGTGCTAAAAGAAAGAATGTTTTATAGTGAAAGGCTTGGACTGCTTAATTAAACAAAAATAAGATTAGGAAGGGACTTGATAGAATTTTATATATGTTAAACAAATATTGGCAACAGAGCATCAGGAAGCAATAGTAGAGTGAAAGCTGATGCTTCATAAATTCCTATATAAAATAACAGACACAGATTTTAGTAGTTAGGTAATTAATCTCTGGAGCAACTTGTCAAGACTCTCAAGTCTTTCCACTGCTGAACAATGGACAGTATTGGATACCTTTATGAAATACATACTCTGATTCAAACAGATATAAATTTTGAGACGTCCTGTAGTCTGTCTTATGCTGGAGGTAAAAGTAAATGGACATGTGGTTCCCTGATGACATTATAGCTTATTATATCTATGTTCTTTTGTTGGAACTTACACACACCTCAATCTAGTCTAATGCAAAAAAAAAAAATAAATAAAAGGGAGAAAAAAGAAAATAGAATGGATACCTGCAATAATTGTATTAATTTTCTTTTCAAACATGTTAGCTGTCACTGTAACAGACAGCTTCACTGGAAAAACCTTTATTTGCAAAAAAAGGTTATGCAGTAGCTTTCTAACCAGAAGAAGCTTAGCCAGGATGCCGGGTCATGCCAAGCACAACTGGTTACAGGGTCGGCCAGCTGCTGGTCCCTCATAAATCTCTTCTGATAAAGTGATTTTTCTTCAATGTATTTTGAGCTTTGTTTCTGATGTATCAGCTGAATTTGTAGTTTATGGATAATTTTTTTTTCTCTTTTTCCCATTTTAACTTCTTTTCATACAGCAGGTAGCTGACGAAAGCCATAATATGACCTGATTGTAGGAAGTTGAAACTACGAAAATTCATGCTAGAAATAAGGTTCAAATAAGCCTTCCTTGAAACAACTTAATTATGAACCTGATGGGTTCCCATGCCCTGAAGTCAAATAAAACTGGATGTCTTTCTGAAAGAGGATTTTGTGCAAGAAGTGCTAATTTCAGTTCTAGAGTTGCTTTGTAGAATATTTTGGTGTGTGATATCCAAGGTTAGATTGCATGAATGGATTGTTTCCATTTTAATTATAATATCATAGCATGAAAAAATCAAGCTGTGTATTTTTCTAAATACACTGTACTGCTTGAGTTGGCTGTTTGATGTGAAGCTGCCTCAATGCTAGAACTGGGATCAAAATAATTTTGTTGGAAAAAATTTAGAAACTCAAACCGATTTTTTAAGGAGGAAACAGTTTTTTATGAAAAAACAAGTGGAGGTTGCCTTCTGTCTTGTTTATATCTATGCTGTGATGGTTTACTCTTCTCAAAAGTGATCTAGGCATTAAATATTGTATTGAACATTAAAAGTTCTGAGATAGTCAGTCTCGTGAGGTGAATCACTTAGCAGATAGCCAGGGAAACTTTCTGAGATACGAAAATGTGAAAATGCTAGGTTTTAGCAATTGATATGCAGTTAGCAGATGTATGAAGATTTTTTTTTTTCTGTGGGAATTTCTTCTCAAATTGTGAACCTTGCATACTTTGGTTATGAAATTACAGCTAATTTTTGTTTGCTTGACAATGAAACAAAAAAGCACTTACCCTGGCAGTCTGTGTTGCCATTTTCTCCAGGGTATTCACAATGACAAGAGAAATGTTTGGCTGCTGCGACTTTCATTCTGACTCATATTTCACTTTTAAGAATCTAGTTTTCTCTGTGTCCTTTTTCAATTGGTTGAAGTAAGGAATAAAGACATAACATCAAGTTCACCTCTAGTGAGATTGGACATGCCATCATTGAATTTTGTCAGTATATATTTCTTCCACAAGTTACATTCTGACCCCAGTACTGGTATATTTGTGTGAGGAAAAGAAATTGCCTATAAAATCCCATGTGTTTAGATCATAATTGTAACTGTCCGACTTGCGGTTTGGGTTGGAAGAGACCTTTAAAGCTCATCTAGTCCAACCCACCCACAATGAGTAAGGCCATCCTCAAGTGGATCAGGTTGCTCAGAGCCACACTCAGCCTGATCTTGAATGTTTCCAGGGATGAAGCTGGTACCGCCTTTCTGGGTGACCTCCTCCTGTGTTTTGTCTCAATCTCCCCCTTTTAGTTTAAAACCATTATCTATTGTCCCATCTCGGCAGGCCACTTATCTGCAGAACAAGTTCTGCAGAAGAAGTTCACCAAGATAGAGGTTTCCTTTTGGAACAAAACCAGTCTAAATTGTATTCAATTTCAGTCCTTTGGCACTTTGGAGGAGGATGGAAGTGATTAAAAGAATGGACACAAGAGGAGGCTGGAGCTGAATGGACATAATTTTTAAGTGCCTGATGAGCTTCATCCAATTTGATGAGAACTGTTTCTTCAGTCACGAGCAAGGGAGAATGGGATTGTGAAGTTCAGCCTAAGGTGTGTCAACGAAACCATGGAAAAAAAAGCACAAAGCTTCAGGAAACTGAAAATCAATATATCCAGGAAATGAAAGCATTTTTATTACAAAGACCCAAAAGGTGTCACACAACAAAACATTCACTGAAAATGGAAAAAAGGAAAGCATAAGGCTTCAGCTTTCCCAAGTAAAAAATAAATTGCAGTTACAAAGAGACAATACAATATACTTTTTGCAGCATAAGAAGCTTTTGCCTACAAGGAGTTAGAAGGGATGAAACCTCGAACACTGGAAGGCACCTTCCAGTAGGTTTTATTGTGCAGACTATTTTTGTGTTGCCCCTCCATTCCTATTCTGCTTCCTACATAAAGGCTTTTCAGTAGGTGCTCATTTAATATAGAAAGGAGTCCTTTCCCTGAGATTTTTTGACCTGAACAGACACAACAGTGGAGAGTAAATTGAGGCAGGGAGAGCTGAAGATATCCATGGGAGGTTTGTGGTAGAACTGGGACTAGATGTGCTGAAAAAATCACAGTTAGAGACCTCTACCTGCTTTCCCTGATCCCCACTGCAAGGGTAGGTAAGACGTCTGGACCAAGGACCATCATTTTCATCCCACAAGCCATCCTGGATTGCTGAAGTGCTTCATCTGTCTGACCTTGCAGAAACAATCAGACACAATAGAAAGTCTAACAAGTATTTGCCAGAGGGTCAGAAGGTGCAGGGCTGCTGGGGTTTTTTGACTGCTTGACTCTGGTATGAGGCAAGCTCAGCAGAGAGTGTGGCCCCACCGTGGCAGCTGCTCCTTCACCTTCCATGTGTTGGGCACAGACAGAGGGAGGGCAGAACTGTCTTAAGGCGAGACAAGATCTTCTCCACTCCTGTGGTGGATTGACCTTGTCTGGCTGAGAGGTGCCACCAAGCTGCTCTCTCATTCCTTCACTTCAACAGTTCAAGGGAAGAAAGTAAGATTAAAAATTCATGGTTTGAGACAAAGGTAGGTAATTGATCCCAGCCAGACCCAGGGTGACCCCCAAGGACCCTGTATGCAAGATGTTCTCATCTTAGCTATTTCTTCCCCTTCTCACAACAGCACCAATTCCCAACTATTCTCATTTCCAGACATTTCTTCTGAAATACAGCAGTGCACCCTCCCAACTGAGTAGTTCAGAAATGCCCAAAACATTCATTAGACTAACCCAAAGATTAGGCAAGCAATTTAGCAAAGATTAAACAAGTGATTACTTTCACGTTTCTCATTGATTTGATCTCTCCCTGTGCTCAGTCAGCAGCTCCTCAGCACCCCAAGCAGTCCTATCTCCATCTTTGGGCATGAAATGTTTTGAGCAAGCTGTGCAGACAAATTTGTAGGTCTCTTATTGCATAAATCTGTATTACCTTCATTTTCTCAGAATGTCATCCGTACAGACCTGTAAAATCATTGACCTTTGTACAAGGTTTGTGTTGAAATTATTATTACTGTTGTTATTTCTTCCTTCTCAAAGTCGTCTTGTAGTTTGTTCCACAGTGTATATTGGATTTTTAATTCTGATCTCTGACTGTGAACATACATTGTTCATTCTGCTATGAATCCATTTTATTGAACTGAAATTCTCTTTTTGAAGGAGTGGTTTCTAAAGCCACAGGTCTTGAACTGTTTTAAACTAGAAGAGGATAAATTGATGATATAATGAGTCTTCCTAATATCTGATTTCCATAGTTTGATGAATTTCAATATAGAATGTTTCATTAATATTATATAAAGAAGTGATTTGCAGGCAGATTAAGTGGTTGACACAGGTACTAAATAATAAAAGCATATAAATTAAATTCAAGCACACAATTAATTACAAGATTAATCTGTTCTTATCTGGTCCCATAATATCTCTCAAGTATTCCTGTATATTCATAATCATGTTAGCTGAGCTTGAAATTATTTTTTAGTAAATATTTTTATATAGAACCCCAACATGCTGCTGCTGATATTCTGTATGTCATGTAGTTGTACAGTGCACACAGGTAAAGTGGAGTATTTCCCAACAGTGTAAAATATAAACTAGCAAAAAATAGTGTCTTGGTCTCAGATTGCTGTTGTGTTTGAAGGGCCGTGTGCTGCCCACTCCTGCAGGCAGTAAGGAAGCTCTAGCAGCAATGTGGCATGATTTGATACAACATTTTCTCATTGACTGCCACTGTTCTGCTCGGATAATTTCCCCTGTGAGGCCCTCTGATGTCTGTCCAGGTGCTTGGCCTAGTAGTCAGACTTAGGGAGCAATAGGAAAATATTCATTAGGAAAAGGATCATGCTCATCAATTTCATTTGAATATTTGAAGGGCCACTGTCCTGCCAAATTTGGTTTTGGTTGGTAAAGATATTTTTACATCTGCAAACAGTCTTCTGTGATGTCCTTCCCATCTGTCTTCCCAAGAAAATAAATCTTGACAAAAAACATGTTAGGAAAATAAATCCACAGTGCCAGAGGTTCATGTCCAAAGAGGAGACAGAGGAGTCCTGTAACTTTATTTGAATAAAGGGAGAGGCCATGGGGCATTTCCCATGGGCTCTCTCAGATTGTTGGGTGACACAGCCTCGGTTTTACCCTGTGTTCCCAACCACATCACCCTTTTCCCCACTGACTGAGGTACTCAGAAGGTACAAACCTCCTGGATTGCCTACTCAATGCCCCCCTTTAATATGCACTCCCTCTTTTGTTATATAAAAGAAAGAAAGAAAGAAAGAAACTGTTCATAATTCTGTTAAGTATTTGTTCTTTTTCTCTAGGTTCAGGGATTTAACGTGGCCTTGGCTGAGCAACAGTCCATGGTGATAAGTAATATTTTCTAGAACTAATAATTTCTTCTGTTACTTCTCTATAAGTACCTGGCCCTATCTACAAACGGATTCGCACAGTCTGTTTGTAAAGACACGTTCATCTTATTCCTTTCAGACAGAATCTGAAGAAGCAGAATGACATCCTGTTTGGTAAATCATGGTACAGTATTTCACAAAGATCACCAACTTTTCAGTCTTGTCTGGATTTCCCTGCTCCCACTTGGACAGGCCATTGGGATGTCAGGCCTGCAGCAAAATTTTCATGGGGGAAACTGAGGCGTGAGTGCAGTGGCCTTAGGAAAACTCACTCCAAAGTCACAGCAAGCCCTGTCATGGCTTAACTCAGATATAACTATGGATGATCCATGTGTTTTGCAAACAAGAGCATTTGACTTATACAAACTAATTTAATTCAAACTGAATGAAATTTTAGTTTATTCCATAAGTAAATGAAGGCAGTAAATTAAAAGGTAGATTGTTGCATCTCTGAAGTATTTAGGTACTTTACAGCCCCACATGGCCCTTCTCAGATAATCCCTTCCACACATAAATTACGCAGTGCATGTTATTCAAGAACAGCATTTAAGATATCTGCAGTCATGTTGCAGGATGGCCCACATGAACATAAGCACTTAGCCCAGCTGTGCACTGTACATGATGGGTGTACCACTTGAGTAACTTACACAGCTATGAGAGAATTTCTGGCTTTTTTCAATTTGTCTTATGTCTTACTTGGAAGAATAAGAAGCCATCAATGGAAAACGTAATGCATATCATTACAGTGAAATCCAATTTAATGGCTAACTTCAACTCCGAAAGGCAAGGAAATGGAGCACTATGACTGGGATTTTATCCTTCAGTTACAACTACAGCCTTAGATGCCTTTCAGAAAGGTGATTTCTGCAGAGCAAATGCTGTTGAGTAACATGGAAATGCTTCCTAATCTTTGTAATGCTAATGATAGGTTTATGCATATATTTTTGTAACAGTAGCAGTCTAAAGCTTTAGAGCAGAGTGCATCAAATGTCATGCTTACACAGAATATTATTTCATCTCTGATTCTTTCTCACACTTTTTAACTGTCAGACTGACCCCCTGCTCTCTGTGCTGGAAGCACAGATGTGAATCATGCTGGGAGGGAAAATAAAATAAAACTTGCCAGCTGAAGGTTGTGACCACACTTATATGGCTGGGAGGCAGAAAGTCCTCTGCTGAAGAAAGGCAGCTGGTCTGTGAGGAAGCCTCCCTGCACACCAATGGACTTTTTATTCTGGTTTTGTGAAGCCATCCTGTTGGAGAGATGCCTAACCTGTAGCAGGATCCTCCATGGCTGTCTTCACAGGAGATGAACTTCATCAGAAAGAGCAGTTTGAGCTTCGTGTAGGCTGGTTCAAGGAGGTGATTGTCCTGTTCTGCTCTGCACTGGTGTGGCTTCATCTTGAGCACTTTGTGTAGTTTTCAGCGCCGTAGTACAAGAAAGTTATAAAGCTGTAACACAGCATGCAAGGGAGGGGCATGAAGATAGTGAAGGACACTGAGGGGAAGCTGTATGAGAATTGGGTGAGGTCACTTGATTTGTTCATCCTGGAAAAGATGAGACTGAGGGGAAACATCATTGCAGTCTACAACTTCCTCATGAGGGGAAGAAGAGTGGCATACACTGATCCCTTCTCTGTGGTGACCAGTGGCAGGACACCAGAAAATGGACTGAAGCTGTAGCAGGGGAAGTTTAACTTAGCTACTAGGATAACCACTACTAGATAGATATTAATGCTTAACCATTCTCAGCCAGTGGGTGGCTGAGCATGGGCACAGCTCCCCAGGGAAGTGGTCACAGCACCAAGTCTGCTAGAGTTCAAGAAGCTTTTGGACAATGCTCTCAGGCATGATACGACTCTTGGGGTATCCTTTGCTGGGCCAGGAGTTGGACTCAGTGATCCTTGTGGGTCCTTCCCAACTCAGGATATTCTGTGAATCTCTCCTATTGGGATGTTGTGAGGGTAAACCAATACAGGAGCCACTGCAGCACAACCATGGAAAATACAGGGGTGCCACTCCCCGGTATTGGGGGTTGGGAGTTGGCACACCGTAAGAATAAGGGGAGGAGCAGATCTGTGCCTCCTCTGTATTCACCACTGTCAGGAGAGTGACATGGTGCTGATTAACTTCCCAGCATATACTGGGAAAACCACACAAGGCTGATCTCATCTGGTGCAGCCAGAATATCAATTTTGATCCATGTTCTCGTGGGTAAGGGTGTGTTTTGGCATGCTGTTGCCCTGTATATGGGAAGGAGATGGCATATCAGCTGCACACTCTCTCAATGGCCTGGATACAGCCTGCTCATTGCCTTTGCATGACTCTACCATTCAATGCTGGCAAGGCAAAATTGCACCTATTAAGAAAATCTTCTACATGATTGAGTTTTCTTTTCTTTTCTTTTTTTGCATACCTGAAATTTAGATGCTACTATTGTGAAAAAATTGCAGTAAAGCAACCTGTAAGACAGGGAGCAATGTTCTGGCAAATGTCACTTGGTTTATTTCCTTCAAGAAGACTTTATAGCTCACCTTTTTTCACCGTTTTCATTTTAATTTAAGTGATTCGTCATTCTCTGTCTTTAAGCGATCATTGATTTTGGTCATACATTCAGCACTGCAGCAGGTTCCTGTAGGCCAGGAATTTCTCTGTCTTGACTCTAAAAATCTGCAGCTGGCGACTTCCCAGACCACTTACAGTTTATTTATTTTTATTTATTTCAAACACCTTGCAATTCTGAATTCTAATAAAACGGAAAAAAATGAGATCAGTGGCCTTATGTTTTTTCAGCTGAGCCTGTTCCATCATTGTGTGTCAGGTCTGTAGAAAATTTGCAGTGTTGACAGAGGCAGTCATGCTGTTCATGGAATTGAAAGAAGGGATGAAGGAGAGATTTATTTTGAAGCCTAAGGGTAGAGCAGTAAACCAGAACCACCACACTCTTTCCTAAAAATTAAGAACTTGGTGTTGTTGGACTTTCCATTTAGCAGGAGTTGTATCCTCTCCAGTTGTAATTTCCACTTAAAATGGCTTTCTTTCTCTTTGAATTATATGCAAAATGCAGAAGAATGCAGATGCAGAAATTTGGACCTCTTGTGTAGTTTTGGCTGAGTAATGATTATGACTGCTGTGTATTGAACAGACAGCAAAAGCCAGGAGAAGGAGAAGTACTTGCACTCCAACTTTCTGTAAGACTGGTTTTGCTGTGTCTCCTTTCACTAAGTGCTTCCTTTCCTGCAAGACCCTTCTGTATCTTAGAAGTAAGAAGGCAGAGCGGACCCGTGAGAGCACCCCTGGGTTTTTGCTGAATCAGTTCTGGGCACCAAGCTCAAAATGCCTTGGAGGGACCTGGCTTTCAGAAACGAGCAGTAATAGAGAAGAAAACTCAACACCTTTCAAGTCCTGCAAGTCGGGCAATTGATCCAGCGGGGCCAGGAAGGGTGCTGCCTGCTGAAACCTCTCATTACTGTTGTCCTGGGGTAGTTACTGACCCAAACCAGGAATTCACTCTCCACCTGTGCCTCTGCAATTTCTCTAGAGTCAGAGCACAAACTTCTCTTCCAGAAGGTGACACCCAGCTCAGTAAAGCAGCCGAACTCTTAAATTGTTTGCCTAAGTGGCTTCAGTGGTCTTGTTCTGAGGACTTGCGCTCACATATTCTACCTCCAGTGGTGTATCAACCACCAGGTTAGTGGTAGATCTATTGAGGGTGTTTTCTGTTTCTCCATAATGAAGTTGTGCCACCCTGAAACTCAGTATACAGGTTTCACAGGCAGGAATAGGATAGAGAAAGACACTCAACCAAAGGGGGAAAATCCTGGCCTCTATGAATTAAAGCACTGTTGGAGAAAAAAGTGCATACAATTTTAATGTCCTTGTGTTTGTCATAATATCCATGAGCAAGCAACTTTGAGCATTACTCCTGCTTGAGGGGCTGCAGAATGAGGTAGCAGCAATACAACCCACACATGGGAAAAAGCGAAAGAAGGTAAGAGCCTGGAAGAGCTGAAGTTAGAATGAGCCATAGGCACATGAGCATCTCTCCTTTGAAGTAGATGGAGATATGGAAAAGTGTGCAATGGTTTAGTGCTGTCCTTGATGAAATGCTAATGTGGGCATCCTTTGTCTTTCTGTACCAGGGGTGCAAATAAGGGGCTAGTATTCAGGGGCAAATTTAAGGACATTTTTCTTAAGGTTTCTTTTAGATGCTTCAAGCATGTAGATTATAGACTAGAAACTCACTGTAAAAACAATGCAGACTTATGGGAATTGCATATACCTACTTGGGGGGAAAATGTCACACACAGAAGCAGGGTTTTTTGAACTTGAACAATTTTCAAGAGTTGCAGAAAAAAAGAATAACTGTTATGTTCTGAAATTTTAAATGTAGTTATTTTTTGTGAAAGATTTTGCAGAATCTAGGCAGATAAATTTGATTGTTAAATTAAACATTTACAATAGAGATTAAGTGCTCTCTAGAATGAAAAATCATTGTAATTTATTTTGTAAATGCACTGATATTTAAAAAATGGAAAAATATACCTCTTGTAATAATTGAATTAGTAATTTAATTTCTCCAAAAGCCAGCCATGATATTAATTGATACATTTCTGCACTTCCAATATTGACACCTGTCTTTTTTTGGCTTCCAGTTTTACAATGAAGCTGTAATATTTTTAGCTACTTAGTTGCAGATGAACAGTCAGTACACACATATGCATATGCCTAGACTTATGAATTGTATGGGAACAGAAATTGAGAAACAATTTTTGCCACTTTCAGGAGCATCAAGGAAAATCTGAAATCACCCATCATCCTGACTCACATACATACTATTTTCTAGGAACTCCAAGTCCATACTTATGTGCTTCTGACAACACTGAATTAAGTTACAGCAGCATCTATCACTTGAGGAATCTTGAGTTGTTTGAACTTGTTTTCCGTCAGACCGTTCAAATCAAGATTGGCTTATCAGTGGCAGGGGTATAGCAGGAGCTTTAATGCTTTTCATCTCCTCCTTTATCAACTGTCTCTCAAAAGCTGTAAGAGTCCATAAACCCCCATCAGTTTAAACTGTATTAGCACTGTACAGTAATGGCAAGAGAGCAGTAAGAAGTGATGTTGTATTACTTTGGGCACTGGTGAACTATTTTTCTTGATGCTGGGAATCATCCAGTTCTATTACTGTAGGCTTTCAGCTCCTCTGAGAAAACTGGGAGCTGATGATGATCTTAACTGAACTGAAACTTTATAACTCTTTCTCATACTATCTAAAGATAGACGTCACTGTATTTATAATGTCCTGAGCCTTAGGCATAAAAACCACTGCAAGTGAGATGAGCTAATGTAATTTGACAGTGAATTTCTTTTCTACAAGAAACAGAGAGCCATCAGTCCTTCCACATCCTCATTACTTTCAACATCTGAAAGCTCAGACTGGTGCATTTAGAAGCAAGTAAAGATAAATATCTATCTCAAAACCATATCTATTTGTGTGCTTTATTCTTGAATGATAAAAATAACTGTTCAGCAGCCCAATGACTACCAAGATTTCATTGGCAAAAATGTGGTATTTTCAGTAGCTGTCACATGGATTTCTAGCTTGAGAAATTACAGCTCACTCTTAATACATAATTGAGTATCTTACTCTATTTCTAAGACTGGAAATATCACTTTTGAATTAATTTCTGGATAATGATGGAAGAAGCTGCTTTTTCAAAAGTACTATATTCAGCAGTTGGTGTTTGTAACTAGTTTTGTAAACTCTTGTATGGAACGTTAATTCTGTCATTTTTTATTCCAATCTAGATCAAATACGTACATATTTATATATTTATGTATCTTTATTTCTCTAGTTGTACTTGGGTAGACAGTGAAATTTATAAAAATTTATGGACTGCAGGTAGCTTCAGTCAATTTATTTGACTAAAATAGCCTGAAATACAATTCTTTTATCTCATGGTCATCTGTAATTCTACTTTTGATTTCATCAGAAAGATTGAAATATTTTCAGTCTATCTGGTATAGACTGAGAAGTTGGTAAGAACTATATATGGAGAGACCATAATTCTTAAGGAGAAAAAGCATCTGGGGCTCAAAGTCTGATGATTTTTTCCTGAAAAGGAACCAGGAAATTGCTGATTGGAAGGTAGATGGCTGTTTCAAAACCTAGGCATGTTTTTAGGATAAGCATACTTTATTTTCTTTGTTATCTCTCTGGTAGGATGAAGATGACTATAAGCACATTGCACCAACATGCACACACACACCATGCCTCCAATTTGCTTGTAAGGTTTTAGCAGTGGACTCCATCGACATAATTGCATCGAAGTTTTGTCACCACACTTTCCATTGCTGTCTATAAACATATAGCTTATTCAATAATAATAATAATTAAAAAGGAGTGCCTTCCTTGCGCTTAGAGTCAGTGCAGCAGATGTCTCAACAGTATATAGTTAACTGTTAAATGCAAGGATATGTTTTATCTGTGTAAGAATAGTCTTTAAAAAAATCCAGTTACCAAAGTTTCGTAAAACACACCATAACTATGAGCATATTCATGTGTATGTGTGTGAAGTTGGATATAAGCATGTGGTAAATTAAACCCATTTTCAAGAATTGCTGTAATTGGCAATATACAAGAATTGGGACATTTATTAGGTAAAAGCTCATCTTAAGAAACTGCTTCAGAGACTCCCAAGGCTTGCTGAATGTGATTCTGCTTTGTTTTCATCCAAAGTCGACAATCTGGGCTGGTCTCTCAAGCTATCACTGAAAAGCAGCAGAGCCTGAGTCTACCACAGCTTTGAGGCAGATGTATCTACACTTTGATTTTAAGTGATGTCCCCAAAAGGCTCTTAAAACCAAGCTCAATTGTATTTGCATACAAATTAGAATCTTAATGTCTTGAACAGAAGAACCTCAAAGCAACTAGGAAAGCCAAAAAGCGAAGGATAAGAAAAATGGGCAACTTTCCCCATGCCCAGGGTGTCCCTCTAGCCAAGGCAGTGGCTGCTGGGGCTCCTTCAACTCTTGTGAAGTGCTGGCTGCGTGTCCTGTTGCTGTCCCTTCACTGCCCCTTGGGGCTGTCCCTTGGATGCTGCAATGAGGTGCTGGCCCCTGCTGAGGAAAGCAGCTGTGGAGCTTGATCCAGAGCTGCAGTGCAAGTGGCAAGTTGCTGGGGAAGTGGCAAGGGAGGATGATGAGAAAAAGAAGGTGCAGAGCTCCTCTCCTACCCCCAGCTTATGGCACAGAAAATTTCTTTTGAGCCTCAGGAGCTTCAGGTAGTCTGCAACTCACTGTGTGGAAAACCCACCCTTTGTGCCAAGATCCAGTACAAAGCCTGTACATCACATAAATGCAATAAAGATTTCAAAATAATGACTCAGGAGGAATTAAATTATGGATAGGCTTGCTGTTATGTGGATTTCTCTCTATGTTAGTGTTGTTTGTATTTTTCTATGTTAGTGTTGTTTGTATTTAAATGCAGTGTATGGCTTCAGTTGGGATTCAGACTTGGATATTTCACTGTTCAGCAATAGCTTGATACCTATATTCTGAAAATATTTTACATTGGTTTGTTCTTCCTTGCCAGAAATATCAGAAGTGTCTTTTATTTAGAGTTACAAATCCACTGTATTTTCTTGAGACATCATCTAGAATGACTGCAGAGCATGTAGACTATAGGAGTGGTTGGCCAGTAGAATACCATGGCACATCAAGCCCATGATGTTATTTTCAGTATATGTGTTGGGCAATGTGATTGCTATTAGTGCTGTGAACATCTAATTATAGAATATTGGGACTGCTTCTGTAAATTGCTCTAAAGCAGTGTAGAGCAGCTTTGATGCCTTAACTGAAGGTACTTGCTGCAATCCTTATCTTTTTGAGAGAGGCAGAGAGGAGGGAAGGGTTGCATGCACCAACTTGCAGCATTTCTCCCCTGTGTAACAGACATGTCAGAATAAGGGGAAAATAAGACAAGTTTCCATGCAAAATTAGTGTAGAATATTGTCCTCTAGATGCAATCAATTTCAGAGCAATGCAGGGCTAATAGGAGACTTCATATGCTTCAAAGCTATTAGAAAATCTGCAGCTTTAGCTTTTAGCGAGAGCTCAGTTGATTGTCCAGAACAAATCTTGTTAATTTATTCTTTCACAAGCTGCCTATGTCAGTGTTAAGTGTGAACCACAAAATATGAAAGTAATGTCCGTGTCCTCATTAAGCAGCTATTTAGATGGGGGGTGGTGTGGGAACTTAGGAACTCAGCTGCAGTGAAAACAGCCACATTCCATGCTGGTGATGGTAGTTAGTATTTGTGATTTTGACATGTGCTATTCCTGTTTTGTCTATGGTAATATGCATCAATATTTCTACCAAATAAGTAGAATCTTAAAATAAGATTCCACATCCACCTGTAAGCATTTAAATAAATGCTTGACTGGATTTCTATAGGGGCATAACTTCAGCTTACTTTGAATCAATGTGAAGTTTTTAAGACCTTGTTTTATGTTTCCTCATGCTTTTATAGAAACACAGTAAAATGCACTCAAATGAAAAAGCTTGGCAAAATCACAGTGCTGTGACAGACATCATCAACTTCACTATGGCATAGCAGTTGTCAGTCTCTGAATGAAGTGTATCTGCTTTTTCCTTTTTTAAATACACGCTTGGGACATTTGGAACGGTAACTTTGTGTGGCAGTCATTATCGTCCTGGAGAAAGTGTGATCCTGCCTGCAGGCCCTTTCTAACAGTGCTGTAAAGCAGCCTTTACAGATGTGTTCCTCTAGTGAAATTTTGGCTCAGAAAACAGACCTACCAGTCTTGTGTCTGCTGGAGCCTGTGGCATGCTGAAGGATTAACACATCTCATGCTGGAGATTAAAAGTAGTAGTAGCCTCTGTTCTTTACCGTCTGAGATACTCTAAAACTGATGCAGTGGGGACTTACTAGTGGAAAGATACCAAATAAAGTGCAAAAGAGAGGAGGGAAAGCAGTTAAATTAAACTGACAGGGAGAGTGCTTTAAAACAGGATTTAGTGTCAATTAAATAGGCCTGAATGTTTAAATCACTTGGCTGCCCTCTACATGTCACTGATTCTCCAGCATACAGCAGCTGTGATTGTGGTTGCTCCTCCTGAATGTTGCACTGCCTTGATTTTGTGTGGTGAAGAGTGTTTCTATGTTCTGGGGAGGATATGGGAATGAACTAGTATTCAGACCTAAATGACTTCATGAAAAATAATTACAGGATAACCTTCAGATAGCTCTGTAGTACACTTTATTACACCAATGTGAATGTGCAAGGAACCAAGCACTAGCTTCAGAGTTCTTTGATATGAGAATGTCTGCCTTCAGAAGTTTGGCTTTGTCATGGCTGATAAAGAAGGAGATACTCAAGTGACAGAAATTTCCATAAGCCTGGAGGAACAAGTACAAAGGATGCACAGCAGCTACCAGCCCAGACATTTAAACAGAATTAAATGGTTCCAAATGTAAAGATGAGGCTTTGTCTTCTGGCTCCACTTCTAAAGAGACAGTAAAGAAGTATTTTTTTAAATTCTGTTCATGTGCTGTGAAAAACCCACTTAGCAACATGACACCTGGAGGTTTAGGAGTAATTCTGACCTACTTCTCACTTCAAAATACCCATCTGATCCTAGGTTAATGGTTGGACTAAATGACCTTTTCCAGCCTAAATGATTCAATGATTCTATGCGTTTATGAGATCAAAGTTTAACTACAAGCTGAAGATCATTCCCTGTTTTAACTTGGTTTGCAAAAGTACTGTTGGTGTTAGTGAGGGAAAATGGGATTTTTGAAGAATTGCTTTATTTTGATTTAAATAGAATACAAGTAGAGAAATAGAATAGCACTCAGCTAAAGAGAAATTGGACCCCGAAAGGCAGAAACACTCACTTTTATAAAGCTTTTTGTAGTGAGACTCTCTTTTTGGTGTACTGTTTGAAGGCCATCAAACTACACAGCCTTTCTTCAAGATATGAATGAATGTTACTTCCTCAGTGAATGAATGTGCTGCTGAACCCAGCACGATAGACCAGAGGCTTAGGGAAGAAATCATCCTTTGTGCCAGCCTTTGAGTGCTGGAGCATATGAAAAGCAACACAGAAGACATTGCAGATAGGAGCCATGTTGCATATTTCAACATTATTATGATTTTTGGGGAAGATACTTAGGAGTCTAGAGATGACAGCACTGAGTTAGTGTCTTTTTACTTTGTCTAAAGGAAACAGTTGGTTTTCCACAGCCATTGAAATCTTCTTTTCAGTGTTTGCTTGCTGATTCTTCTTAAAAGAATGGGTATGTCATTATTCTTGTCCAGGTATTAAAGGCTCAGGAGCTGGGACTCTTGTATAATTAGATCATTGTTTGCAGGGAAAAAAAAAATGCAGTAGTGTATAAAAAGTAAAATACAGTTAATATAGTTAAACAGCATTTTTTTGTAAAATTCAGGTATCTAACATTGGTTATTAGATTTATCAAAAAATTGCATTTTTCTGTATTGCTGCTGACATTGTCACCAATTTAAACAAGTAATTTAGATTTGTTTCCACTTTTCATTTTTGAAGAGAGATGAGTTGTTCTTTTCCATTCAGCCTAGGCAAAAATGAGCATTTTATTGATCTTGTGATTTGCTTTCTCTTACTTACTTTTCATTTCATTACTATTTTCCATGGTAATAGTGTGTCACAGGCTACAGTGGTGAGAGAAGGGGAGGACACAAAATCTTCTGTGCCACTGCTTGACATTCATGTCTCTAATGGGCATATAACTAGGTGTGGCAGGAGAGTTTAATGTGAGCATGAACTGTCTTAGGAGTAGTTAAGATCTATTAGATCTTTTTTATAAAATAGATCACCTTTGCTTCAAGTCTGAGCATTTCATGGGCACTTGAATTAGTTCTGCTTAAACATCTAACTCTTTGCACTGATGAAGTAAGAATGAAAGACTTGTATCTCTCTGTGTCATCCATTGATTGTGAAATGTTTCACTGAGTCCTGACTGGAAGAGAGGCACAACAGCTTGATTTCAGAATGAGGTTTTTTACATAATTAGAAATACCAAATGTGTGCAAAAATCAGAGACAAGCACTGTGTATGTACTCAATATCATTTATGTAGTCAGTGCTTTGAAAGACAGTGACACTGATGGTACTGCTTGCGCTTGGAGTCCCAAAAAGTAGTTTTCTGCAGTTTTTGCATTCTGTTTTCATCTAAAAGACAATTTTAATTCAACAGCTCTTTCAAATTACAGAGATTATACTGATTCAACCTTTACTTGCAGACCTGGTGGTATTTAGGTTCACAGTCTTGATTTTTGTCCATATCTGTATTTACTGAACTCCAATTACCATTTGTGTTCATTGATTACTTCAATAATACAATAGCAAGTGGATTTTTGGACATGTTTCATAATTGACAAGACATAGAAAGTTATTCTCAATGAATTTTTAGGAATAAGACCATAAAATATGAATTACATTTATAAGTTTATGAAATGAAAAATACAGAAGCTGAGGACAGGCTGTATGTGTGTGTGTGTGTGTTTATGCTGTACACATCAACTCTTTAGAAAAACTGCCACCTGTAGATGTGGTTGAATGACTTGGCAAAGAATCAACTATGAAAAAATATGGTTGTTTTATAAATTGCAAAATAGCAATGAAAGAATCAAAACCTACACCAGAGAAGGCTGCAGCTATCAAACACAGCTTTGAAATTTACCTGGTGTTTCTCAGGTTTTGTTGGTTGGATTTTTAATACAAATGTCAGTACAGGCTGGTTCGGCCTGGTGACACACCTGAATATAGAAAGCTGAGCTAAAATATATGCCTTTTGTAAGACCTCATCAAACTTCCCACCAGTCTGAAAAAATGTAATGATTACTGTGGTTCCCAACAGCTAACAGCCCTAGGGAACAAAAAATATGTTATTGTGAGAATCCTTTCCTGAGAGAGAGTGTGTTTAGCTTTATGTAAATCTCAGTAGGATCCAAGATGCTTCCCTTCAGAGCAGGTGCAGTCCCACAATGATTGTAATGCAACTTTCACTCACAGGCACAGCTGAGATAAAGGGACACACCTGCATTTCATGTAAAGCGGGCAACCGATTTGCAAACATCTCATTTACTAATGAAATGAAACTATAGAAATGGCAGTAGGCAGGAGGACAACCCTGCATGAAGCTTAATTACAGAAGGATGTAGGAGACAATATCCAGCTTAATGAAGAACTGTAAACAAATGTGAAAGATTAATATTTGGATTTAAATTGCAGTCACTATTCAAGTTTCCTATTCCCTGTCAACCGCAGAGCAGATAACAGCAGGAACTGGGAATCAACAGTGTAGGCAGCATTTGCATCGTGGTCTTGGGTGTCACCTTTGTTGAGTGTGTTTGTTTCCCATGGTTGTGTTTCACAGTAAAGTGAGTAATGTGAAAGCAGAGATAGCAGTAGTAGAGTCTTACTTGCTACTTATCCAGCCATCTCCCATCAAAACACAGGGTTCAGCACAATGAAGTTTGTTCTTTACTCTGTGTGTCAGGCTGTTTGTCAGTGAGGTATGTTAGCTGACTATAACTACCCAGCCTCCTGTGCTTTCCTGTGCCTATTTGGTTAAATCACGCCATGACTGACACCGTGACACATTAGTGGGAGGATTGTTTATGAGAAAAAGGGAAACAAATTTGACACTTGAGTTTACTAAGTTGTGGGAGCACAGATGCTCATCACTGCCAAACACACAGAGCTGAGGTCAGGGAAATCTGTCAGAGAAAGCAAAGCAGCCTTGAAGCAACATTTGTTTTAACTGTCTGGCAGAGAACATGCATGAAATACTGTTGTAGCTGAGCAGGGTTCTGCCCTCCTTCCTCTACTCCCTTAAGATTGCCTAGTTCCCTTTCCTCATTCCAGGTTCAAATGAGACATTGCAGAACACGCTCCTCTCCTTCATGTCATCCCCTAGGGAGCTCAGCTCCTCTTTTCTGAGAGCTGGTGACAGCAACAGCAGCAGTGGGCAGGGCTCAGACCAGATGTCCCCTTTGCATGCCCTTTGCTCTCCCTGGTGTGGTTTCTCTTGCTTCTCTACCAGACCAACACTTTTGCATTTCATTCTTCTGCATGGGAAGGTGTAGCTGTAGAGCAGGCCTGGTCAGCACAAGAGTGCTGACACGTAGGGGACCTGAGAAAACACTTCAGGGTAATTTAAAAATACAGATATTCCTGTGTTGTGGGCATAGGAGATCCTAGGACAAAATTTGGAAAAGGAGGGTTGTTTAGACTCAGTTGGGCTGTGTGGTTAGGTAATAAATTCTACAAGAAGAGTAAAAGAGATGGAGGTATTTGGAGGGAAAAAGTCTTTCAGATATAGCAATTTCTGCAGCAAAGAGACAATTATAGGAAGACAGAGAACATGCACAAAAGAAGAAACTATTTGAAACCTGTGGGGAAAGAGAATGAGGTTGTAATAAGAGAACGCAGAAGATACTGGAGATGAAGAATAAGAAAAACAGATTAAAGCAAAAAAGCCTAACCAGAAAGTACATTTCTAACAACCGGAAGGAGACAGGAAGGGGAAAATTGGAATCTCCTGTTCCCATCAAGCAGAAGAGAAAGTAAGGAGTTGGAAAGATGAAAGAAAATATAAATTTATTTGCACAGTAGATGGAAAGAATAGCTTGTATGATTAAATGTATATTCATCTTGATGATGAAACATGATCCTTTATCATCTTTTTCCCTTTGGCTGCTAGGTCCTGAAAGAGCTGTGTTTCCCACTGTGTCTGAATGATGCTTCTGGGTCTTTCTTTTAAGGGCAATGCACAAAGGAAGCAGTACTGTGTTTTGGTTGATTTAAACTATCATTTATCCTTTGTGAAATGTGAAATGCAAAATTAAATGGTAGGGACATGCCATCTGCTGTTGTTTAACATGTGAATAAAAGCTCCTGTGTTGGTGCAGTGTGAATAAAAGCTCCTGTGTTATGCTCATGATAAGAGCAGAAATAATGGAAATGTTATGTTGGCTATACCCAGAAGGTCCCCTCATTGACTGAAGCATCATGTTTCTTACATGTCCCAGAAATGCTGAACATGATTCCTGGAGGAGGATGAGCATTTCCTTCTTTGTGAGGAGGCTGAGTGTTTTATGTCTGTTGTTCTCATTCCTTTCAGGGATCTCTTGCTGTCTGTGGCACTTGGCCAGGTACTCTCCCTTCTTATCTGTGGCATTGGTCTCACAAGCAAGTATCTGTCAGAAGACTTCCATGCCAACACACCTGTTTTTCAGAGCTTCCTCAATTACATACTTCTGTTCTTGGTCTACACGACAACACTAGCCGTCAGACAAGGTAAGTGTCTCTCTGAAACTGTTTTACAGAAAACACTGGGGATAAAGGCTTTTGCAGAACAACAACAAGCAATATGATTTGGACACATACCCCACTCACATTTGTTCCGTATTTACCTAGAAATATATATTGGATGAACCGATAAAAATACCAACAAATCTTCATTAGCAAAGAATGAGTCATTAGATCTCAAGGATTGGGGTGCTACCTAAAAGCTAAAATAAAATCAGTACTTTTGAATTCTTACTGTTCTTGCCATGCTGGAAAATACTAAGATGCTTTACATCTTTTGTAGCCTAAGGAGAGCTCAGATGCTCGCAAAGAAGAGCTTGCTAGTTCTAGTTGCTGATCATGGCAATTCAGTAGTTCACTTACTAGACAGAAAGAAATAGCAGCCAATTTTTAGCTACTGGGAAGTAGGAGATGAAGGGAGGGATTTCAGGGTGCTCCCTCTCTGGGGGGATGTTTGCACAGAGCAGCTCTATGGCCCTATCACTGCTTTGCTGTGGGGTCTGTGTAACCAATCTGACCTCCAAAATGAGAAATGCATTATAGTATGCTTTGGTACTGATTATCTAATGATCTTCTCTTTGACAGTCTATATAATATGGGGGAGTTGTGCCTTTCCTGCAAATCCCTCTGTTCTTTGAGATTTCGTTTCTAGATGAGGTGTGGGAAGTGAACGCATTTAAGTACATTTCTCAGCCACTCTTCTTTTTTTGTAATAATTTTATTTATTCACCTTCACAGAACACGTAGATTAGAAGCTAAATAAAAGAGAAAAAATATCATATGTTCTCCTGACATGAGGAGGGTAGGGCTCTGTGGAGGATAACAACTACAAAATGTATTAGGCTGTGGTACATTTATCAGCATACTGCAAAGCTCATGTTTTCTTACAGGAACAATGATTTTTGGGTCGTTCTTTGATGTTACATCTTTTAATGTTTTGGGAACAACCCTGAAGCCTAAGTTCTTCACTCTTAGTACGATCTTGTGATACAATGCTAAAAGTGTTCCAAAGCAGCAAGGACTTAATTTCTATGCAAAAAATGAGCAGTCAAAAATATACCTCTGTACTCCAGCACAAAGACCTTAAGCATATTACAACAGAAGTTCTATAAACATTGGTCCCCACTGACATTTTTTAGAGGTGATAAAAGCCAACATGTGAAGAAACTGTTGGCTCTTACATAAGGAGAGATTGCTCAGGCAGTGTTTCACTGTCTTGGTTTTTCACTTTGTGTAGGGGGAAACATCACCACGTTCTTTGCTCTGCCAAAGGTTTAAAATGTGTTATTAGTAGCAGCTTTCTGGAGAACTGTGTTTAAAAATAATTATTCTTAGTGTAGGATTGCCTAGATGTTCACAAATTCTGTCCCAGAAACGTCCTTCTCTGGACTGATTAAATACTGTGGAAGGCAAGTCCCTATATGGACTCTTAAATAGATTTTACTTTTTTTGAAAGTGCTGGCTTGAGAGAGAGTGTGCCCATATAGATACTGCATTCTGCTGTGCATTACAGAGGCTAATTTGGAATAATGTTTGATGCCTGGTGTATATTGGCATCTAAAAAATGCTATCAAGCACTCTGCTTTACTCATATATAAAAATGTATTAAAATAAATAAATTATTTATAAATAGTATAATTATTATAATATAATACAAATAATTTTCTGACTCTGTCTAAAAATACTGTGGTGGATTAAAGGGTGTTCGCCAGAAATATCAGTTATGCCAATAAGATAGATTTGGGAACTAAGGGGCAAAGTGTTAGGGATATGTGTAAAATATTTTCTGAACAAATGAAGGGGGCTGGGGACGGTGTTTGAAAAAGCCTGTGGTTGATTACAGACTGTACAAACAACAGTATGTTGCTTGGTATGCTTCACATGTCCATGGTATGCACATGTGAAGCATACCAATGGAATTGCCTGGAAAAGGAGCTGTCAAAAAAAAACTCAAAAAATATGACTTCATCCAAAAAAATCCAAAATAAAATTGGCTACAGAAGCCATGAAAGCAGTGATCCAGGCATTCAGCATAACATTCCTGCTGGATGGTATAGCACTATACAGCCTATTTATTTACTCGGCATTTAATGTTGCCAGCTGACTGAGCCTGACATTGTCTTTTTCCGTGTGAATTTATTCAAATCCATTATCTGTGTTTGTTCCATTAAGGCAGTTTCTCTAGCAGCTCTAATCGTGTGGCTTCGTTAACAGATGGAAATCACATAATAATATTAATGATGATTCTGTTCCGTGTGCTGACATCATCAGAAAACTTTTTTTTTCAAGTATGGATCTTCTACTCTCTATGCAAGACTGATTTTTTTAAAATAACTATCTTTCTCCTTTAGAAATCTAATCATCATAAATTGATTTCTAGTAAAAAATAATTAGATCCCTTTGTCTTTTTCTTTCCTTGCTTTCTTAATCCTTGAGATTTTTGCAGAAATGTACTGTTTAAGGAGATGTCACTCGAGGCAGGCAAAAAAACCCTGAATTCACTATAGGGACTGTAAGCCATAATTTGCTCAAGACATAGAGACTTCCTCTTTTTTTAGAGGCTTCTTCCAAATTTTGATTTACTCTGGATGTCCTTTGATTTAGCTGTCCCTCACTGTTCTTATATACTCCCTGAGTGCTAATGAAAAGGTAGAATTTGACTGGTCTCTGCAGATCGTCATTAGCAGATGATTTAAGCTCGTGAGCTTTTCTGACTAAAGCCTTCTGCAGTGAATGCTCAGCTTCCAGCCACTAAAGTTAGCCCAGCATCAGCAGCATCCACTACATTTTTATATTGTGAGATTGCTTTCCAAAATAATTTTACCACACCTTTTGCTCTAATGGACACAAAGACTGGGACTGTCACTTTGCAATGAATCAACATATCATCAGATAGTGGAGAGGCTGTTCAGATAGTAGAGGACTGTTCCTGCAGGTGTCAGAATCTCTGGGAGCTTAAAACTTCATTTCTATGTTAAAATAAATAAATAAATAAATAAAGATACCGCCCCCCCCCCCCCCCCCCAAAAAAAAAAAAATTTAAAAAACCAAAATCAAACCCAGACACCCAAAAAACAAAAGTTTCAAGGAGTAAAAGTAGACCCAATGGGACTCAATAGTTTTAAGTAGTGAAGTCTGTGTAAGTAAGGCTTTTTCATGATTATTGCAACTTTGTTCTCATGACCAGAAATAAAAAGTGGCAAAAGCATTGAAGAGATCTGGTTTTGTGAGATTTTCATATGGGCCTTAAAACATGGCTACCACTCGGGCACAGATCATGAAAAAGTGAAAGAATTTGTCTAAACTTGGATTTTTCTGAAGAAAAATAAGTTTGCTAGACATTTAACAGATAATGAGGACATCCTCAGTTCCTTCTCTAGAGGAAGCTTCCTCTCATACCTGTGGTTTTCACAGCTGAAACTTGTATTTGTCCATGGTAACACCTCTGAGAAGGTTTTAACACGTATTATCTCACCTCAGTCTCCTTGTTAGCAGAGGATTCTGCTTAACAAAGTCTTGTAGGGATACTTCCCTACATCCTCTGGGTCATGTGTCATTATCAGTCAAGGGAAAGAAAAACCTTGGCTATCAGTAAGAAAAGCCTAAAATGGGTGAAATGGAGCTATGGGACATAGAGCTGGTGGAGATTAGTTTTAGCACCTTAAAAAGCAGTAAGTGAGAAATTGTCCATAGTGGACCAGAAGGTGTTAATTGCTAACAGCCAACACAGGAGCAAGCATCAGCAGCTTGCCATCAAAAATAAATTACTTCTAAAAGCCATGTCACATATGCTACAAATGAAAACAACACATCTACTAGACATCATTAAAACAGAAAAAAATATGAAACTGCTATTTTTTGTTGTTGTTTTTCTGTTACTCTGGAAAACAAGAAATGAGGGAGCAATGGAAGTGTCTTCTGAGCAGACAGGAGCCATAAAACCTTGAGGGCCAGATTCTGCGTGACTAGGGCTCCACATTGCAATCTATTCCTTGAATTTTAGTGCAACAAGTTACTGAGTGTTTTCAGCCCACCAGTACTAAGGGATCACAACAATTTGCTAGTTCAGAAACATTTTTTATTAATCTCTCTATGTCTGGATGAGTTCTGCATCTAGGTAGATGTGATAAGGTTCTAGAAATCTTCTAGACTTCCAAGTGATGAGGTTATATCATCTGTCAATGGAAGCAGAGTTTTCCCTACAGTAACTGTAATGTCTTAGATTTGACGTATAATTAAAGGTGATCTGTGCCCCTGAGTAAGCCAGGGAGTCCTGTGAGACTGGCAAGATTGCAGACCTGTTACTGGCATATCATTTCTTTAAGCATTTTTATCTCAGGGTGGTTTATGCCATTAGTATCTAAGCCATGTGTAATTTCCTGATGTGTCTGCTATCCAAGTCTGTATTTCCATTTAGATAATGGCACCCCTCCCCAGGATCATTCCTACTTCACCAAAGTTGACCAAAACCAGGCAATTTAAGGAAAATAGAGCACTATATATGAGTTGCTTTTTTTCACTGCAGTGCTTGTCAGCTATTTATTGAATGATAGAAAGGCAAATGTCTCTTTTTACTTAATTTCATTCCACTAATATATTAAGGTATATTAATATAAATCTAGAATTATTCACTTAACTTAGGTAGACATAACAGAGTTTCTTTTAAACCAGCACCTTTTTTTTTTTTTTTTGTCAATTGCCAGTAAGAACAATCTTGTTTGTCTGGGAAACAAACAAATGATGATTTAAGCTGATCAAACTATATTAAATATGTACTTTGAACAGTATATGCTGCACCATTGAGATGAAATGTCTTCTGGAAAGGCATTGATCCCATCAGAATTTCCTCTACACTGTCATCCTTGACAGGGAGTGATTTTGAAAATATCCATTTAATCATTTTTCAGTTTCCTAAGCATGCTCATGCTACTGCTGTAAAACAAAGAGTTTGGTTATTCCTTCAGTCAAATAAAATGCTCAGAGCAAGAGCCAAGCAGCTTTATTGTTCTATCTAACTGTGATAGAAAGGGTCCTTGGATTTTCAAGGCAATAGCTCAGCCCACACACTGGCCTGCCAACACATGGCAGACAGTGCAAGAAGCTGTGACATTGCCCTTGCATGTCCAGCTGGCCCATCTCTTCTATTCGACAAATGTATGTAGAGACAGGACAGGGGGAAATGGCTTTAAACTGAAAGAAAGTAGGTTTAGATGCCCCATCCCTGAAAGTTTTCCAGGCTAGCTTGGATGGGGATCTGAGCAGCCTGGTCTTGTGGAATGTGTCCTTGCTCATGGCAGGGTGTTGGAACTGGATGATCTTCAAGGTGTTTTCCAACCCAAACCATTCTCTGATTCTGTGATTCCCACAGCCCTCCCAGTGCAAGGGGCTATGCTCAGTCTGGGTTGTAAAAATGAAACACAGCAGCAAGTGTGGCTTGGAACAAGTGAAAAATAATGACCTTCAGCTCTTTGGTATTCTCATAGCAGCACTGCAAAATCTCCCTGCTGTGTTACACATTGCAGTCTGCAATGCACTTTCTCCTAATTACTCTGGGCTTCTAATTAGGGATGCCAAACCGTGTGGGATATGTTTATTATGAAAATGGTCAGCCAAATAGTCCCTTTGTTTGGGATCTGAAGAGCCCTATTCATATTCAGAGGGAATTCTGTACTTTAGGAAAAATGAAACTATAATGCTGGCTATTTACAGGCACTTCAAATTGCAGAGATCTTTTTTTGTAATGTGCAATTTTCAGTTTTGGATAGCATGCTCAGAGGAGCAAGGATTATGATATGTTATGTATTTGGGATTTGCCTATCACATTGTGGACACCACAGCAAGCTAGCTGGAAAAAAACCAGTATGACTAGAGCCAGATTTCTGTTGAGTTCCATTTACATAATAATTGTGTTTGTGTTTGAATTTTCATTCTACTTTCAATTGAGTTTTTAAAATTTCCTGCTATAAAATGTGGACGGCTGCTGAATGAACCTTCATTATTTTACTCTGTAGGTGATAACAATTCAGTGAGGTGTCAAACTTCCTGGGTATATATAGTTTTCATACAGAACCTTGGGAGTTTTTTCTTTATGATAGTTGCTATAAACCATAGAATTTCCCTTCCCAGTCCAATGAAGTCTTCTTGCATTCTTAGTCATAATACTAAAACAGATGCAATTTCAGCGTGATGTGATTATCCCACATAGCTGGAAAGCCAGGGTAATATTAAAAAAAAAAAAAAAAAAAAAAAAAAAAAAAAAAAAAAAAAAAAAAAAAAAAAGAAGACCACGTTGGAGATACACAGACAGGATTAAAACCAATAGACTCAACCTCCGTCTTTTGCTTTGATTTGTTTGGCTATTCCTAGCAGAGAAGTTGTACGGTATGATGGTATTTTTTAATCCTCAGGTTTTTTTTTCACTGTCAACAGTTCTTGTTACACTGACCAGCAGACAGATGCTTTCTGCTTTGGCCCTGCTGCTCCTTTTCACCTATGCAAAGGAGCGGGTGTCTCAGGGCTTAGTCAATTTTTATTTTCATCAGCTGTGTTTTGCTTTGCCAGCTGTTTGACAAGGTACAAATAAATACTTACAGAGAGGAATCCTGGCCCCAGACATAGGACAAATAATATGGCAGGTAAAGGCTCAAAAAGCCCCTCAGCTTTTTCTTTCTAGAGGTATTTCTCTCAGTGAGGTACTCTTGATGGTTAGGTTAGGCACCTACTGTCCAAACCCACAGCATGCATTTTGTGTTACAAAATACCTTTCCTTTTTTTAATCCTGGCACATTCTATGCTCTTGCATGGTATCATTGGAATAAATCATATACATCCTATGGCACGTACAAGCTGAAAACTGGAAAGCCCTGTACCTCTAGGATGCAGGTGGCAGCAGGTAAGCGTGAGCACTGTATGTCGTGGTTTAATGATGCAATCATTAAACTAACACAGTCATGATAACCCCAAAGCAGTAAAGGCCTGGCCTAATCAAGCATCCCTGCTGTAGTAGTATCCCTTGATCTGTGATGTAACTCATTCAGCCCTGAGAGATCTCTGGTTACTAAGTTGCTTTCAAAATAGCTTTGGCACTCAAGGAAATATCCTTTGTGCCATCAGAGACAAAAGCTGCAACAGGGCGTTGTGTGAAAGGATAGGAACACCTCATTTTTCCTGTGCCTGCTGGTGCAGACAAGAGCACAGGAAAAAAAGGGAGTTCTCTAACCATTCTCTTGACCTAAATAAGGGAATGGGAGGTCTTGTCCACACAGAGAATGAATTTGTTCTAAAGTTGCACTAGGGGTACTTCTCCTTGTAAAAAACTCCCTGGAGGATTCAAATGAGGCAGTTCAGATCACTCTCACTACTGGAAGCTCAGACCTTGTCATCTTTCTGGCTGCCAAGTTTATGCCCTCAGCCAGTACCTTCCAGACACAGCATTCAGATTTGCACCATGGTTCAAAGACTGGTGCATATTTTATGAGAGCAAGCCTTACAGGCACTGAGTGCAGTGAGCATGAAAGGGATGCTGAGCTTTAGGCTGGCCAAAGTCCTGGGTGATGAACCATGTTTGCATCAAGATGCTGCATCATTGCTATGAGGCAATGTCTATACTCAGTATACTAGTTGAGAAAAAGGCAGTTTTACCCTGGAGGTAAATGTACATTCATTTTAGGAACATTTAGCCAGCTGTGGCCATTTCATGCCAGTAAGTCCATAAATAGAAACCACAGATGCAGTAAAATGAGAAACATTGCAGTTACTCAGCTCACAGCTGCAGAATCACAGGTAGCTAGCGGAATGTAGCAGAATCAAAAAATCGTCACAATGTGGCATTTCATACTGTCATGCTTTTCTCAGTGATGCCAGCACCTAAGTCATAGAGGCAAATCTGCAACATATATTTGCGAGCATTTATGTTTGGATCAGGATTTAGATTTTGTTGCTGAGCCTGGGAAGCTCCCTCCTTGCTTACTTTTCCAGGAGCCTTGCCAGTCTTTCGAAGACAGTGCCAATCTGAACACAAGTCTGTGAGTTCCTGTTTGAGAAGATAAACTTCATCACTAGAAGGATGAGTGGGCAGGCTCGAGGAAGCTCTGAGGAAGTGGTTTGTACCACTCGTGCATCTTGCTGCTTGATTTTTGTCCCCATCTCTGCAGATGCCATTACATGCATTTGTACCACAGGCTGAGGTAGGGGCACAGATGTTGTAGGTGCTCAAGGCACTTGAGCAAGTAGAATGCAAAGTATTGTGTGGCACAGCCTTGGAAGTGCTGAGATACCATGACCATGAGCACAGATTGAGCTTTGAAACTTAGTCCACAGTATCAGGGTATTGCAGAGGGGTGAATGTTGTTCTCAGTAATTTTATTTGAGGGTAATGAAGCTTCCTATGTAGCCCAGATTGCCTCACAGTATGTCAAATAATAAATTTTCTCATAAGGCTGTGAGCTGAATCACAAACACTTGATTTATTTTTTTTTTTTTTTTTTTTTAGAATTAAGGGATAACTGTCCTTTGTAGAGGCAGTATGTGGGTCTGGCTCTTGTTAATACATAAACATCTCAAGTACTGTTTACAAAACCAACCATCCCTTCCCACTTCAATGAGGAAAGTTAATGGTTCTGATAAAATAGTGCACCCTTGATTCTACGGCTGTAAGCAGAATGCAAGGGTTGTCTCTGCTGCTTCATGCAGTATCAGTATTTCCCTGTGATTTATGGAATATTTAAACATTCATCAAGCCAAACAGCTAGCCAGGGTAGCAGGATCCACATTCAGCACACGTAGCTGCAGCGTTCATATGGGAGATTTGAAGTGTGGTTACAAGATGATAACTGTATTGCCTGAAGGAGATAAGTCCTGCTCTGCCAGAATGGTGCTTTGTATGTAATTAGTGTAAAAATTCAGAGGAATGGAGTTTATCCTTGCGATTGTCTTTCTCATTAAAAAAGAATCATAATGAAAGAACAAAGCAGTCCCTGCAGTGAATTGAATTAACTTCCTAAGTTTTCATTAAATCAAAGACTCAATAGCATCCCATTTTGCAGAGCCCAGTTGTAAACTGTACACAAGGCTTGCAGCAAAGTGCCTATGAAGATCACATTCTTTCTGAAGGTTTGGAAGAACTACCTTTTCTAAAATAAGGACTATAAGACAGCATGAATCAAGGGAATAAAAAGTTATGCCAGTAGGATAAAGCTGTATTCTCAACTTATTCTTCTGTCTCACACTTAATACTTAGTCCTAACATAAGCAGTGATTTTGTCTTCTTTAATGTCCCTTACTACCAAGGTAATAAATATATTTATTGTTGCAACTAAATGCATCTTTGAGGCAAAAATGTACAAATATCCTGGAAGTTTATCTACCCCTTTGTAAGCATTTTTTCCTTTATATTTGGCTGAATTGTTAGCTATTGGCATCTGGTCACCTTGAATTCCTGTTACATTTCTGGATGACAGTGCTATAATAATAATTGCAGCTTCATCTGAAAGAATGTTTATAAATGCAGTGCTCAGTATTCAAGTTGCAGTTGTGCTGTTTGCTCTCCCTTCTGCTCATGAGCTTCCAAGCACAGGACACAGGACACCAAAGTCACTTCTGGAAGGTGACCCCTTCGGGATGCAGGGACCTGGGGAATCACCTCTTCACCCATGTGTCCCTTTGACTGCAGCACTGCTTCACAAACCTTGAGGACGCTTTAGACCCAATTCACTACAGAACAGAGCAGCTCAAGGTTATTTGCAACCAGCTCTGTTAGAAGCTCCCCCTATATTTTCTTTCCTGATTTAACATTAAAGAGAAAAGGAGAAGGATAATATATGCTGTCTATCAGCCTCCTCCATTTCTTGCAAACATTTCCCTGATGAGAGGAGGGAGCTTTGAGGTAAAGGTGGGAGCTTTGCTGACAGCAGTAGTGAGTGCTCCAAATACACAGGGGAGGGAGAGAATGTCTCAAAGGAGCACTTACCCCTTAGTTTTCAGTTATATCACAGTGACAGTCAATTCACAGGGATATTTTTGTAACTTTTACAGAAATATAGCAAAAAAAGGTTTCAGAGGAAAATTATGCATCTGTGCCTTTTCTGAGTTAAATATTCATGAACTTGATTCTGTGCAGCTACTAGAACGTTTACACAATATCACTTGTCCGTGCTACTCTGATTATCTGTCTGTGATCTGATACTTGGTGTTGTTTTGTCTAATTCTACAGGAGGTTTTAATACCCCAGAGAAGAGATGGACTGTCACTATTTTAATAAAATGGATCTGCACTGATTTGCATCATTGATGACATAAGGGAGGGAGTAGCATGTTCATGACCATAAATTTTGATACGAGCTGTTTGTTTTCATTGATAGTAAAAATCTTTGGTTTGAACATGCTTTTAAGTGTCCTATTAAGATTTCAACAGCTTGGTGTGGAAAAAGAACAACTAGTGCCCTTATTTAGTGAGTCTGGCGTGTAAGAGGTTTGTTTCCATTTAAAAGGACCTGAGATGGTTTATATTGATGGAGTTTTTCCATGCACACACATCTAATTATATACATATGTACATATAAAAACCCTCAAGCTATGTGTTTTCAGTAGAATTTATTTTTAGAATTATTTTGTATTGCTTATCATCTCAAGATCCCAGAACTTCATGTTTTCCTGGGCTAGGCTTCATGCTTATTTGGGCAGGCATATGATAAGAAACAGGCCACAACATGACTGGGAACATTTCCTGTCCACTCACAGCTTTTATAGCAATTCAAAGAGATGAAATGCCACAAGGAGAACAGTAACTTGCCAATTGGCAAGCTTTCCATGTCACCAGTGAGCTCTTCCCAGGCATGGATGTGAATTCCAGAATGCATGGATGCTGGTGAAGGACCCTATGGAGTCTTTTGCAATAGTGTGTTGAAACTGAATTGGGTTAAATTTTGTCTTGGGACAAAATGTCTTGTGTTAAGACCGTATTCCAAAGCTGGAGAGACCATCAAAAGCACTTGGAGGATTCCAGTGAATTTCTGATGATCTCATGACTGAGCCAAACCTGATGCAGAAATGCTTTCTGGGAACTGGTCCCTGCTAAAGCTGGAGATTAGAGGTCTGCACAAACTTGGCCATTGAATCAGGCAGCCAGCAATCATTGGGTTGAGTGCTTTCTAAGAAAACCAGGTAGCTCAGGGAGTGCTAGGCTGGCAGGAGCTGAAATTACAGAAACAACTTCACAGCAGGAAGTCTGAGGGGATTTTAATTGGATATTGGACATGATCCTGCCTTGGTTTGGGAGGAACCACAGCCTCTCAGATGGGCAAGGTGGAGAAACCCTGCCAAGGGTCAAGCACAGTACATCAAAAAGCATATGCCCTGATATTTTAGTTCTTCTTTCAATGAAAGCATGATTGCACGTACCACTTGTTCCTCATTCCACTGATGATTTATACCTGTGGCAGACTGCCTCTCTCTCTGGGGAAGTGCTCTGCTGAGGATCTATAGGGAAAGTAATAATCACTAGAAGTTACTGAGCAGAAACAGGACTAAAACTTCTACGTTTATCCCCACACTGCAGCTGTGACACTGAAATTGCATGGATAATACTACTTGGGAATGCTTGAGAATCTGCAGTGCATGATTGAGATCTACACACTCAAACCCACCTACTTTTTCTCTGGTGAATGGAGTATTAGAAATGTGGGAATCCAGCCACTTTTAATTTAGCAAGGATATTGGATGTGTTTGTTTCTTCTATTGTTGTTTGCCTAGAAAATATAAAATAGTCTGTTTTTATCAGAAAATTTTTCTCTGAAGCATGGAGTAAAATAAAACCAATAACAAAGAAAGTAGGGCTCTTTTTTCTTTGAAGGAGATGGCACATTGCAGAAAAGAAATGTGTTGCTACTTCAGAACATCCTACTTTTAAGAAGACAACTGATTTATGATAGTATTTTTTTGCCAGTAATATAATGACTGCTCAATAGAATCTTTTTTCAAAATGGAGAGCACACTCAGCAAGACCTTTTCAGAAGCCTGTTGAAATAAACATAAGGTACAAACAACACAATTGCTTAAAAGTTTGGGCATGTATACATAACTACTTCCTCTTGTATACATTTACTTTTCTATTAACAAAAGTATGTGATTGCAGGGGGGAGTTCCCAGAGTGTCTGTGAAAGAGTTGCACCGTTGCTATGCCTTGATGATAGAATCATTTTTAGCAGGGCTGACTCATTTCATACATGGGCTATATTTCAGTGTCTCTGTCTATAAGGATTGTATCCGTGCCTAGAGCTATATGAAGTTAAGTCATCTTTATGGCTGATTAATCTCTCTTTAAAACCACCTTTGTACAAACAATCTTGATTTAAAAGCAAGGTGCTTGTTTCAGTTGTCAAGCAGTGAAGACAACTTTCTCTTTATAGAGAAAGGAGGGAGTCTAAAATGTAGAGGTGCCTTGTCAATGAACTTGTATGGAAAAGCACAAGGTGCTTTCATCAATAGGTATTTCTAAGCATATACACACCAAGTACTTAAAAAATATTTATAAGTATGCGGACTGGAAATTCAAAGTTTAACAGTCAAATAAGCATAAGGCAACTGCCACAAGAAAGAATATCCCATCTTCAAATTTACACAAGATGTTTCTGCTTGAAGTTTCCACAATTACCTTCGTTTTTCTTTACTCATTCCAGATTGGAAGCTGCTTACTGCAAATCTTCAGGTTCTGTCAGCATTCCTTCTCAGTCTTTTCACAAAAGAATCAGGGTGTTTTAGTCAAATATTGCAATTTTTTTTCAATAACTTGACAAAATGGCATGTCCTTTTTTCTTAAAATTCTGAACAGTGATGTAAACCTGTCAGCTTTACATGTTGTGTGCGTTACAGAGGCATTTCTTCACATGTGTTTGGTGAAGCTTTTATTTCCATAATTTTAATGAATCCTGCATTGGTGAGGGAACAGTCTATCCTCTGTTAATGACAATTAACATTGTTATTGAGAGATAAACTGCTTATGTTTTTTTAAAAATTATCTATAATACTATTAATATTTTCCACTGTTGCTTTTATTTTCTACTTTCCTGAGCTCTGTTTAATGTTTTATGAATTTAATCAGTTATGTACAGAGTTGTATATAATGCACTTGATCAATTATTGGTTATAGATGTAAGCAACACTTAAAGCAGCAGAATTTTACACAGAAAAAAAAATCCTCTCTGAATGTTGAGAGAGATTACTGGTAGGTATAAAAAGCTGTAGAATTAAGGAAGTAGCAGGTGATGGGATCAATAGCAGTGATGTTTGTCATTGCCTTTAGCAGTCTCATAGATAAAGATTAATGTTTTTTAATTGGAATTAATTAGTTGTAGAAGCCTAAATTTATATCTTCAGCGAAGATTTATGAACAAATTACTGATAAGTGATTTCAATGGAAAATCATATTCCATATCAATAGTGCCATTCAGGAATAAAGCATTCCCCTTCAAGGAATTTAGTAAACTAGATTTCTTCATTACAACTTAATTTTATTACCTATTAACATTGCTAACTTCAAAGCAGGGACAATAAGTATTTTAATAGATACACTGGTAATAAGTATTTCAGAGCTTTAAATGATAGCAAGAAAGGGTTTTTATTCACTTTCTTCCAAAATTATATTGCCTAGTGATGATTATATGATCATAAAAAGTAGTAAGACCTCCTCAGTTAAATTTGCAGAGAAGATTTAGTGACCCAGTTGAACCACTCACTGCATAGCAATCACCTACTAAATTTAAGAACCAATATTAGAGAAGTATCTTCCAGGCATAATGTATAGATACAAGAAATCATGTTGCAAGGTTTTCAGTTAGGAACTTTATATTTCTGTAAATCTTTTGCCAAGCATAACCAATGCTTTCTCTCAAAAGTGGTTACCATCTAGTAGGGAAGGAAAATATTAATATGAGAAATTGAGTTTGGTGAGGCTTCAGGGAGACATGATCAGCGAAGAAGTTCTTAGGAATGTTTTCAGACATCTGCAAGGTGGGAAAGCTCAGAAAACAGAGATATTTGCTCTGAAAACCACCGTTGCAGCCCAGCAGCATCCTTAGCAAGAGGATAATTTTTGTTTTGTTGATCCATTCACTATGCCCTAGGCACCAAGACAGTGGGTGTGTAGCAGAACAGCACAGTCACCAAACAGACACTCGAAATATTGCAGTCAGCCTTTTCTTCTTAGTAAAGAAGACACAGGTGTGTTTCCACCAGCACTGCCTGGATTCCTCCCTGCGACCTGCCTAGGTCATTCTTCCTCTCTAGTGGTCAAGTGTTCCCAGCATGGGAAAGTGGTACTCAATTAGCTGTGTGTCACTGCAGAAAGGATTTGAAACATCACTGCTGGAACTCTGGTTTTGCTGGTTTGATTGACAAAAGGACTCTGTGAGGGAACTGCTGGGGAAAGAGACTGCAGACAGGAGCACTTAAACGGAATAGTTTCTCAAGGACTATTTCCTGAAGAACAGATCTCTGGTTTCCCAACTCTGAATGGCACTGGAGTCACAAAGTGGCGTTGCTCAGTGATCACCTCCAGGAAATGCTCAAACTGCCCTGTTTCCAGTGGTGACATGACCGAGAGGAGCAAAAGGGATTTTGGTTCCTGCATGTGGCAATAGAATTCTGTGGTTTGTCTCTGTCAAACTCAAAAGCAGGCACAGGCTGCAAAACCAAAGGCTCTGGCTGCCTGAAATTGCAGATGACACAGTCTCCAGATGGTTACATGGTGGCTGGCTGTTTGGGAAGTCTGGTTTGGGTATTATATTCTTACCAACCAGACCAACCATATGCAAATTGGAAATTTGGGGTGGAGGGGGTTGGCTTTATGGACAAGAGTTGATGGTACCCCTTTCTAAGTCCTTGACTTCCTCAGGGAATAATTGTTCAGAGAAAAATCGTCTTTTGATCTTGTCCTGTTCTGCTTGCCTTTGTCCAGTTCTGATTGAAAAGACTGAATGACATTAGGGCTGAAATAGAGATAGCCACAAGATTGAGCATGGAATTAATATTTTGAAATTGGCTGAACCTGGCTAAAAGCAAAGTGCAGCAGAAACCAATCTTTTATTTTAGTTTCAGAACATAAATACATTATGATCTTTCTGTAGACTTCTGGAAAATTTTGGAGGTTGCGTACAAAGAAATCTGTGAAGAGATTGCCTGAACAGACAAACAAACATGTAAATCAAGGAAACAAAGATGTGAAGAGCTGTGAGAGCTGAGACCAAAACACTGATGTAGGCTTGCAGAAAGCTGAGTGAGTCAGCATGCCTGGAGAACAGCAGTTTACATCCTCTGTGTAATCTGAGAGCCCTGTGTCGCATCTGTGATCAGAGGTATTCCCCGCTGATTCCATTTATCCCTGCCATACCAAAATAATTTTTATGCTGCTGGTCCTACTGTCAGTGCCATCTAAAGCTTTATTTCTCTTCTTAGTTTTGTTTTCCTCTTTTAGTCTCCTTTCATTTGTATTAGACTCCACACCCTGCTTCCCTAGCTTCATCCTATAAGCATTTTTGCAATTTATTCCAAATATTACCTACAGATGGGAATTGCTTCTTAACTGATCACATCTTTGAAATTATCCTCAGACGTTGCATTTGATTCTGAATGAGGCATTAGCTTCTTTTGTACTTACTCTGTGTTAATATGTTAGGAACATTTTTTATTCCAGTATATTTTCATGTGGACAAAATTTATTTACTATTTTTAGGAGGAGAAATGAAATGAACATCAAAGCAGCAATACTGGGTCATACATGGCATGCTGTTATAAAAAAAAATGATACAATAAGACCAAATTATGAGGTAACTTCTCAGGGCCTTTGTCTGAAATAATCAAATGTATAAAGGTGAATTATGTGCCATAGAGCAAGAGAAAAAAGAAAAGTACCTGCCTTTTAGAATGTTTTCTCTGTCACAGAGTTGCATTTTCACTATGTCAGTAATGGATTGCATCCATATCCAAAATACAGACAGAAATTGAATGAAATTTCACAAGGATTTGATTTATGTATAAGCTGTAATAAGAATTTTTCATATAGATGACTTTTGAGGAAACATAGACTATTTTGAAGTCAGGCATTTTATTAACACAGAAATGTCCAATCAGCTTTTGAGCTATATGCTCTAATAACACAGACAAATTTGCATTTCTATCTTTTTGAAATATAATAAATATGAACAGTATCTGATAGGGATTTGATGATTAAACATTTCATCACAAATACGGGTGCAGTTAATCTGAGCAGGATAACCTTTTCACAGCTGCTGCCATGGAAATAAAACCAATGAAGTTATGTTTGAAAGGTGTGCCCCTTGTGGTTGGAGTTCAGTCAAGCACGGTCTTAGGGAATTTGCAGATTCAGTTCTGTACAGCACAGGTTCCTACAAGGCAGTAAATCACACCAGAAACACGCAGATTATCTATCTGTCCATCCGTCCATTACTGTCGTTGCTGAATGCCTTTAAAAGATGCTTTATTCTAGATGCCATATGTTCAAATGCATTACACAACAAGTTTAAATTGTCAAAATTCTATTTCCAGCTTTGATTCAGTGTGTAACACTGAACAAATTGTTTAAAGTATAATCTTATTCTTGTTTCTCTGCTGTGAACAGGAAAGAAAATCAGCAGAGGCAGTGAAGCAAACTGCCAAACATTGTGCTTTGTACAGAACAGTGCTGCCAGCTTTTATGGAACACTGTTGTGAAGAGATTCATGATAATAAATATGTCTGGTTTTTTCTTAAAACCTTCATTTAGTTTTGTCAACTGAAAATGCCTCCTCTGAGTTTCATAAGAACTATGTTTCTTGCATGGTAGCAAAGAAAAGTTTTCAAACATGGAATCTCAATTTCTTCCTATAATATCAATTTTACTATGTTCAGCATAATGAGATTCTGTAAGCTCTCTCAAATTTCAAATGAGATATTTCATTTGAAGAAATTTTTGAGTGTTTTTGGTTGAGTGTACTGAGAAGGGTGCCTGCCTGATTGATAGGTTTGGTAGTTGGCACTCTGAAAAGGAGATTACACATGCCTGTGCTCTTTTCAGCCAGAGGAAGATAAAATAATGGCAAATGAGTGAAATGACTGAACAGTGCCTCTGATGTTATGCCCAATGCATGCAGTTTGTCCACTGATCCAAGCTTTTAGAAGGATAATAGAGTGTACAGCCTTCAGTGAGTGCAGAAGTGTCCCATGCCACCAAAAGCACACAGCCTGCTGAAGTGTTGTTATGATGGCTGCCTGCTTCCTCCACTTGTAAAAGGAAGAAAATCTACTGGCAGCAGGTACAGCTTGTGAAGGAGGACAAGAAGCTATTTGCCACTTTTGACAGTTATCTTGTAGAATAAACTCTTAGTAATGTACTGAAGCAATTTTACCTACGTGCCTGCTGTGGGCCACAAGGCATTGCAGCTGGAATCCAGTATCAGAATATCCTGTAGGTCTTGTGGCTTTAGTCTTGCAAAGGTAACTTAGGTACAGCTATGTACTGGGTGACATGCATTTCCAATCCAATTTATAACATCCCTTTCAGTCTTGGTGGCCCGATGCCCCAGCCATGGCCCCAGTTGTTCATTCTAAAACCAGTTGTAATGACTTTCTCATCTCACCCTCCCACTCAGGAACAGTATGCGGCAGTGTGTTCCTTCCAGTAACAGTGAATCCTCATTTCCTGATTCTGGATGATCACTGTCAATATTTTTTTGTCTGGCTTTGGCAGACTGCCTTTTGTCTTCTGGCTCCAGTAAGTGAGCAGCTCCTCCTTCCCTGCTGTTCCCAGTTGCCTTGTTAAATCCATCATATTAGAAAGCTCAATTGCTGTGGTAACATGCAAGAAAAGCCACCCAATTGAGAAGCTCTCCTGTGTTTACTTTTCACACTTACTGCTTGGTTCAAATGCCCCACTGGCAACTCTAGCTAGCTTGTTAGAAGAGTCCTTCCCCTACCGATGAAACAGCAGTGATCCACCTTCTGCAGGTCTGTTTTGATACAGGAGGTAGAACAGTGTTGAACAAATTCAGGGTCTTCTTTCTTGTACCCTATAGAAATTCGGAGTTCCATGATATTTTCTGCCTTCAGCTGCCTACAACTCAAGGAGTTGAAATAATCTCTGGGAAGATTTCTTTATTTTCTAACACCAGATAGCATCGTTTTGACACTTTTGAATTTATCTGTAATATGGCCTAAAACCTGTGAAGTATTCTACAAAGCGGTATCATTAAAGCTAGTGTGTATCCTGCCTAAATGGATCTTCTGCCATTTCTGACTCTAGATAAAAGTAGGGTCATGTCTCCTTATTAATAAGAGCAAATTCACAAAGTAGAAGATGAGAGAGTTTTTAATTTTCCAGTTGAATATTGCAGATTGCTTTTGATGTCTGACAAGGTTGGGCACAGCTAAAGGAACACTGCTGGCATTTTAAATGACCATAGAAAGGGAAAAAACCCCTTTTGATCTTTTCTATCTCTAAACAGGAATCCATAGAGATACTGCTTTTCTACTGTACTGCAGGATTAGACATGACTTAAGTTTGCCCTACAGCCAGGTGGGAATGGTCCTGTATTCTATTGTCTTCACTAATTGCTTATGAATTAAAGTCAAAATAGAGCACATGGAGACTGGCTTTCCAACACCTTACTTTAGACAAAGCCTGTGAGTGTCATGCTATGGTAGTAATAATATTGAAATTTATACCACCCATAAACCTTTTATAGCAGTGTAATTAGTTGGGCTATTAGTACTATCCAAGCTTAGCCTTATTTTATTGCTATGAACACAGCCTGTAATCACATAAATGGTAATAAGTAATAACACTTAAGGGCACTGTATAAACACAAGCATTTTAGTCTCTCTAGTGAGTCTTCTTTGTGAACAAAAATAGGGGATCCTATAGCTTTTCCTCTCCTGTGGGTACTTATTTCCATTTTCTCCTTAGAGGGTTCTGTAGTGTGAAATAAGATTGTAAAACTTCTGTTCTTTTTAGTAATGTGACTCTGCTGACTTCTGTGCTAGGTGCAAAGTAGGCAATAAATAGGAGGAAAACTGGATTCAAAGAGTTTGGGTACCATTTCTGCAAATCAGAGGTGTGTTACTATGTTCTCAATAGTAGATTATTCAAATGAACTTCTTATTGTCTTGTGGTTTGTGCTGGTTTATAGAATTAATATTAGTCTATAAATAGGGCAATATTTTGGAGAAGAGAAGATGCAACTTTTAATTTTTAGCACCTTCTTGAATAGAAAGCATAGTTCTTTTGGCTTTGCAACTTGCTGCTGAGTTTATTCTGTGCCCTGTAATGGCGCAGAATGTATGGCTATTCCTGTTGTGCATCACTCCACATCTCCAGCTTCCCTCCCAGTTGGCCTGTGCCACCATCTAATGATATTTCTGCTGTTTCTGGATCCCTAGTGCAAGTCAGCTGGTACAAGATCAATTCTGCAGTTTAACTCTGGGGAGAAGAGATTGCTCACAAAACCAAAATGGGATATTTCCTTGTAGTGTTAATAGCCAGAAGGAGATTCACTGTGCTGGTGAGCAGGTTTTTGAAAGGAATTAAATAGGCCAGGAGCTAACTGTAAGAAATTGGTCAATAATCATCATCCAACCAGAATAAAATGAAATTTAATTAAGTGGCCTGGAATGATTGTGTATCAGTCTTGGGCATTCTTCCCACATTAATAATCTAAATGCATTAGGGAGGGAAAAGAAGTCAGTACTGATCACTTGATTCAAAAGGAATTTAAAAGCATGTTTTAAACAAAGTAGAAGATGAGAGGCAGGGAATGATCCAGGCTGTTACACCAACCCTGACAGCAACCCCTGCTGCAGCTCAGTGACATCACTGCCTCAACAGTTGGCTTTTTTCTTTGGTCATCTTTTTAGCAGTTTCCATCATAGTGCTCTCAGGACTGCTTCTGTGTCTTCCAGAAAACAGACCCCAAAAAAACTCATATCTGTGTGAGAATTCAATTTCTGTTATGTTTATTAGTGCCACCTTTGCAGCATTTTGCACCAAGCTGTGATAAACATTAATATCAAAGAACATAGTTACTATATTTTAGATTTCTTACTTCCAGGGTTAGTTGCATAAAAGCTTTCCTAACACTTCTTATGCCTGATATCTTCCATTCTTGGGGATCTTTCAGAACTCCCCAATCTGTTGTTTTGGTACATGAAACTACTAATATATGTTTCTTAAAACCATCAGTTGATTTACTACTCTAGAAAAAAAATTAGAAAGCTGAATTCAAAACGTAAATATATTTGCCCACAAAAGTGCTATTCTTCTGAGCACCATAATCAGAACTATCACAGCAGAATGTGTAAGGAGAAGTTGACCTTTTGACTTCATCATATTTTTGGAATGCTTGAAATTATAGCATCATGTCTACTATTCAAGAACTTTCCATGCTGGTGGATTGAATGAGATTTTGTTTGACAGATTATCTAAAGATGAAATTTTGGACTTCATCTCTATTATGTAGAGTTTCTTAGCTCTTAGGGATCATTGCTTCTAGGCTGGATGAAGGGTCAAGTCCCTTGCTGTTTTCTTTTAGTATAGTCCTGCTTTTTCAGCTTTTACATGCTACTGTTTAATTTTAAAGATGTTTTTTGTGTTTCTCAAGAAAAAAGCCTGTTATTAAATCATAGAGTACTCTGCTACTTGGAAAATATGTCAGAAGCATGCTCCAGAGATTTAAATATTTTTAAATTGTTTATTTTTCTATACTTTTTCTGCTTCATTACAACTTAAGCATCCATAAACTGGTCTCATGCTAAGAAAGCTTTTAAACCCTGAGGGTCTCCCAATATAGCCAATACCCTAATTGCTTTTAAGCACGTCTCGGGTGGTTTCCTGGTGTGCTCCAAGTCAACAAATGGTGGTTGAGAGACAGTCACTTCTGCCCATGAGGTTCTTTTGTGATGCAGTTACTCTAAGATGAGAGATTAAAAAGTAACGTAGGAGAGGAAATTAAACAAAGAACAAAATAGAGCAGCCCTTTTATGTTTTCCAGGACAAAATCCTTATTAAAACTGGCCAAGTTTCTCATTCTATGAAAGCAATTGCTGTAACTGAACCAAGTGTGATGTAGTTGCAATCAGGAAGGGACAGATTCCAAAAGACAGTTACTCCTGACTTATGGTTCATCCATATTTGCATTGCAAAGAATATTCTGAAACTTTCCTTGAGCATTATTAGGGGTTTGCAGTTTGGCAGCTTCTATTTGGAGTTTGGTTATAGAATGGCTGCTTAATATACAATGAATTTTTTATGAGCATAGAGAAGAAGCATTTTCTGTTCATCTGTGTAGTGGATTGTTGGACATACTTGGCTCAACATAAGGCTCCATGGATAGGTTTCCATTCACAGCTGTCTCATCAGTTAAAGCTCTTTGAGATGAAAGCAATAAAAATTGCTATCCTCATTTATAATTTAGAACATGGGCATCTAAGAAATGTTGCCTACCAATAGATAAATACTAAGGGTTTTTTTTCTAAGTGCCTGTATTTTTGTAATGGATGTTAAAAGTGCTTGTTTGACCAAGAAACTGAAACTACCCTATTAAAAAATAGATTATTATGTCATCATCTAACAGACAGGGAATGCAAGTATGTCTAAAATACAACGAGGCCTATTCAAATAACACTGTAAAACCGTTTTACTTCTGTGTTAGTGCAGTGCAGATTTATATAACGTAATTATGTAAGAAAATAATTCACAATATAGTCCTTCACTTCCTGAGCTATGAAACACATAACACCAATCAAGCAAAATAGTGTTCAGTAAGAGGGTTTTAAGGCAGTAGGTGCTTAAATCCAGAATTTCACATTAAAGGAGTTTCCCAGAACCTTCTAGCTGTACCTACTGCTTCTCAGCATAAGAGGACAGAAAGATGCCTTCCTTGCAGTGTAATCTGTCCCATGTCAGATTCAGTATTGCTCTATCTTTCCTTTGCTTGCACTTCTATTCCCACACGAAGTCTGGGATCAGCTGAGGTTATTCTTATCAAGAAGCAGTTTCATCTTCTGTCTGATATATGTGTGAGCAGGATCCCGCAGTGTGGAAGCGCAAAAGGCAGCCCAAGGCTGGGACCAGCCTTGGCCTCACACATCCTTTGTCAAAATGCATCCTTTGCCTTCTAGTGGGGTCCATTAATCACCCGTTCAGCAAAGAAAACTTTCCCTTTTAGGTAATGAAAGAAAAACAAAAGGACCTTATATTTGTTTGGTTGGGATTTTTACCAGTTTCATTACAAGCTATTACTAATACTCTGTCCACAAAGATCACTCAGAGTTTTGGCTTAGACATGTTCATCATGGAAGTGATCACAGTTATCCTATAAGGATTGTTTTCTCATTGGGCAACAACTAGACTTGACCCTTGATTTAAAAATCAATCTCAGACAACCTTTTTTTCTTTTGTCTTCAGTTAACACTAATTAAAAGGACAATTTGCACATACTGATTCTTGAAGGCTCAGTTATTTCTTTTCACCTGTTTAATTTACTGCTGTGTGCTTGAATACAATCAGCTGTTACTTGAAACAATTCAGATGAAAATTTGCACATGAAGATATAAGCAGATGGTGTGTTAAACAGCAGTTTCTTCATCTTCCTCTGATGAAACCCAGAATTGCCTTTGCAGTTCTATAGGAGAAGATGTATTTCATAGATCTGGTTGGTTTGTATTGTTTGTTAAGTTACCGTTCAAATGTTATTGCTAAAAATATAAATTGTTTTGAATTTCTCTATATTTTGTTGAGTTCTTTAATTAAAATATGAAGTGAAAAACAAACTCTGGACTTCAGCTTTGTGTCAGTTCAAAGGTATTTGGGTTTGAACAGAGTTCATTTCCCTTCATTTTGTGCATGCAGTGTTCTACAAAGAAAATATTGATCAGCAGCAGTGAAATGTTTTAGGAACTTGTTATTTTTCTCAAGTGTTTCACACTGTTTCATTCTTTAGAAGTCCATGATTACCCTTTCAATATTTTCCAAAATGAGATTGTTGGGGTTATATGTGAATTGCAATATGTAATTTTTAAATCAAAATAAACTGGGTGTTGGTTCTTTCAAGTCACATACTATGCAGTCATGCATGATGACATCTCATGCCCTTGGATTACATATCTAATAGTGCAATAAAGCATGACTTACTTAATTTCTCACCACTACACAAGGATTATTTACAAAACTTGGCCCTAACACTTTTTGCCTTTATTTGCCACAAAAACAGAAGAATTGCTACATGGCTGCAATGGCACACAAATTTCTAAGGCAGCTTAACAGTTAAAGAAGGTTACATTCTGAATTATCTATTCAAGTTTTCAATAATTTTAGCCTTGGTAATGAACAGTCCTATCAGAATTTACTATTACTTTTAATTTAGTTTTATTAGAGGGTTGTTTCTTTTCTTTCTTTCTGGGCTCCCCAGTCTTTCAGTCTTTCCTTACTTTCTTGCATGGCTAACTCTTCGGGCATCTTATCTGGACCTTGCAGTGCAGACTCTGAGAGGACGAGTGTCTCTTGGGGTCACAGCAGAAGCTGGTGCTCACTTCTTCAAGCTGTGCCGATGACTCTTCTTTCACTATACTGTTAGTAGAACAAACAAACTTGGCAGGGTTTTTTCAGAGGGGTTTTTATCACTTTATCTAACTAATTATGCTATCATAGCAGGTTTGCTGAAAGCCCACTAGAAACATCAGTGCTGATGAATTCCTTACCTCTGTTTCCTGGCACAAGTCCTTATAAATGCTCCTTTTTTGCCTATTTTCCTCCCATTCTCCAGCTGCCTGCTTCATCTGCTTTCTCTTAATGGGAGCTAACTATTTTCATTTGCTTAAGACATGGCAGTGATTAGCAGTAATACTGACCACCAGAGATGATTTCTGATCCTTCATCCCTGCCATGATATTCTTGTGTTTGACTCAGTTAAACTACCTTCTTACTGAGAAATCTCCAAGACTTAAATCAACAGTAATCAAACAGACAAGCAACCAATAATGGAATCCTAGATTATTTTTAAGCTTTTGCAAGGAAAATTTTGCTATTACTCTGGCTGCTTACAGGAAGATTTGTGTTTGGGATTTAAGGACAGGTATGAATTACATAATATAGATCAACAGTTACTCTAATTTAGCTACAGCAGTTTGCATCAGATAAGAATTGAATGTTTGGTGGAGTTTTACAGGAGTCACCTGTAAAGTCACCTGTTGCAAGTGATAAGCATCACAGGCCCAAGAAGGGTGAAGTTGTTGCAGGTCTCTCTGTTGGTGGCACTGGTGGTTACAGTCATTTGGAAGCATTGTTCCAGCTGGAACAGCCAAGGAGTCGGTGGCCAACAGATTGTGTGAGCCTACTAGCAGGACTATAAGTACAAATGAAAGGACTGTAAGAAATGTTCAAGTTTCACTGATAGAAGTGGGAGGAGGGCATAAAGATGACTTAAGAATGACTTTATCCTGCAAGGGAGGCAGACCATCAGTAATGAATGTACAGTGACATTCCCAAATACTTCATTGACTTACTGACTTCTTAAAATTTTGTCTGTGATTACTTGAACTCTTACTTTTGTGTTATAAAGTCCTTGAAGCAAATCCAGTGTAAATGCACTCATCAGACAATGGCACTGTTCACTTTCTTTGTCTTCCTCATAACAAGGACTATCAGAAGAGCAAATAAGCCTCAGCAGACCTCAATACTGTTTCTTCTGGTATTTTAATCAGTTTTATGTTTATTTTAGATATTCTGGTCTTAAAGTGTAAATAATACACTAATCATTTTCTATTAAAACTAAAAAGTGAGCCTTTAACTTTTCATGGATAAAAAAATGCTTTCAGATAATAATTTGAAGTGCTAAAAAGCAGAAAGCAACTAAAGAGCATTGTGCTCAACAATCAAGAGCAAAATTAATTATATTTACTCTTATCATTGCGAGGACACCCTCATTTCGATTTTAAAGGAGTGGAGATGGTGGATCTCTCTTTTTCATGTGTATAATCTACAGAAGTTCAGCAGTGCTGGATCTACATAGCTCCAATGGGAATAAAGCCTGTTCTTTAATCTACATTTACATCCAATTTACTTCAGTCATGTGCACACTCTGACTGCCAACCACTACAGAGCTAAATTCTAAAAAATAATTTGGTAACAAAAATTTTCTTCTCCCTGCTGTCTAGTCTATGCTGAGCACATTGATGTACCTCTCAACTGTTTTAAGAAGATAAAAATAGATGCACATTATTTGACCATCAATGTCTCATCAGTTTTAACTATATGCTTTCTAAATTGCTTGTGAGACTAAATACGAGCCTGGATGCCAGATGAGTTGGCCATCTGTGGGCTAACAGTTGCAAACTGGTGCATTCTTTCATCAGCAAAATGCTGGCCAGGCTATTGCTTCAGTCAGCCATGGCAGCAGAGAAAAAAAAAAATCAGACAATCCTTAGCATTTATGCATATTCAGAGGAGGTCACCATGTTCACTCAGTGTCAGCTGCACATGTGCTCTGGAAGAGGCACAGAGAGGGGGAACAGCAAGCAGGGAAAGTGAATGATATTACTGAGAGGGATACTTTTATTCTCTGCCAGAGTCAGCTGAAAGTGCTGTCAATAACAAGCACCATAGGAGAGTAATGACTGCAGAAGACCTCTCTCCCACAGTGAGATGCTGCAAAGTCTGAATGCCAGTCAGACCCCTCCTCTTCTGGCTGTGCAGGAAAAAAATTCCCTTTGTTTCATGCATGTGTGGCTGATTGAAGCAATTGTTTACCCTGGCTCCTTTCCCTTTTCCCTCCCTTGGGGAAAAGCAAGAGTTGAATTGGGGCTTTCCCTCCTCTGAGAACAACGATGAAGGAAATCAGTGCCATTCCCAATTAAAGACTGCAGTCCCACAGGGTTTGGTTATTGCCTTTCATAGCATTCCAGGTTGGGAATAACATGGAGTTTGTGGAAGGAAAAACTACACGATAGTTGCTGGATCTCACCACTTAATTTTAATGCAGAATTTCATAAGGTTTCCCTAATTTCAGAAATTTACCTGATTTTGAGTACTAGAGCCAATGCTATGCTGTTGCTATGGGCTGAGGAGAAGTTTGGTCTGGGTAGCAGTTACCTGCTGGATGCCACTCAGAGAAGTCAGAAGTCTGTTGAACAAATTGTTAAGGAAAGGTTAAGGAAACATAGCAATGAACGGAAAAAAAGGAACTTGTGGATAAATTACGTCAGTTTTTAGGAGCAAAACCTATCTTCCGTTGTTTGTTTTGATAGAGACCAGCAAAAAAACCCACCCCAATTTCTGTATCTGGCAAGCTTCTGGATTTCAATGACAGTGGCTTATGGTGCCACTGTCAGGTGAGCAGGTAGAAGGTTGTCATTTACTGCAGAGAAAGGAGAATTTTATTAGTTTGGAACAATCCTTTAGGTCTTAAAGGGTTTGCTGAAAGTCTGAACCAGCATTTGGAGATGTATCTTAGTAGTTAAAAATAAGACAAACTAAAAAAAAAAAAAAAAAAAAAAAAATACAGTAAATGGTAGAAATAAGACTGGTGCCACATTCCTCACCTCTGAAACCTCCATTGTAATTCTGTTCAATTCAATAAAACCCCTTAGGCTGGTGCTTTTCCATCACAGCCCTCTGGGCCTGACTGATGGGCAGCAAGTCTGGGCAGCAGTGCTGGGATCAGCCAGATGGGCAGTGAAGCAAGCGCAGATGGAGCAGCTGTGGGGAGGTCCACTCACAAAACCAGAGCAGAATCTGCCTGGCTCCTAGCTGATGTCTGGATGTGAAGGTGTTTCATCTGGTGCTTCCTGCTCTCTTCCTCTGTAGTTCTCCAGCCAATCCCTCTCAAAAGAAGATAGATATCTTCTCCTGTGCTTTCCTGCAGTTGTGTCCCAGAAGTGGTGAGAGTCTCTCCTCAGCCCTAGTGACAGCAGGGGTGCAGAGCAATGTAAGCAGCTGTGGTTGGGCAGCAATGGCTGAGCTGCTCTTTGCTGGAGGGTGATGTATCCTTATGACACAGCCCACCTATGGAGACAGTGACACAAGTGTTTTCCCCATTAGTGGTCCCCACCATGTATTGGAATACCAGATCCATAGCTTCAGTGTAGGCATCCCACAGCCCTTTTCATTCCTGCTGTTTTTCCCCTGGGTGGGAGATCAGTTCTGCACCTCCCACTTGTCCTTTATAGAGGCCCCCCCAAAGAAGAGAAGTCTATTCTCCCTCAGAGAAACTGGAAACAGTCTGACGCTATCTGATATGGAATCATTAATGGCTGAGACTGTCCAGTTGAAGTTCAGATCTTGCACTCACACCTTTTTGTTCAACTGATTGTATTAGTGGCCAGAATTTGCTTTCAATGACCTGCAACTATGCATCTCTATTTTTGAGTGCTTTAGCACCCCACATAAATAGCTATTTCTGAAAGCTTTTTTCTTACCGATCCTGGCCTTCAGATGAGACATAGTAACAAATACAAGCCTTGACATCTGTGTTTGTGAGAGTCTTGGCTTAAAGAAGTGACATAAATCTGTGTGATGCCTGTGGCAAACACATTAGAAAATAATTGGGCATTGAAATTGTCATGTTAGGAAAGAAGTAACAAAACCTAATCTGTCTTTTATGATTTAGATCTCTCACACACAGATTTATGAAGTAGATGCCTTGCTGGTAATTATTGTATTGCAGACATTAGCTTGCTTGTTTCTGTTCAGCTTTGAGTTTATTTTAATGGACGGGGTCAGACATAGTAAAGAAAGTAATGGTAACCCATCAACAGTGTCCCTTTTTTCTTATGTTTCCTTTCTCTTCAAATTCTTCTAAGAATCCACCATAAAATCACAAAATCTTGGAAAACACAGACTCCTTTCCTTGAGAACTGTAATTATCACCACGAATAGGCATTATTGTAGAGTTATTTTATGCATTGCTATCCAAGCTTGACTCTGCTTGGGTCATGTGCAGTCAGGCCTGGGCATCACCTCACCCAGTGTCCTTCTGCTGAGCCATTGTCACTTCACCTGGCTTTCCATCCACAGCATGTCCTTAGGAAGACAGAAATAAATATAGTACAGGAATTTCTGAAGAGCATAAAGAACATGATTTCTCCATGACTTCTAAGCTCAAAGTTTCCTTTCCTTCAGTTATTATATTCTGGGATCACATTTCATCAGCTCGTCTCAATTCAGCGGGCAATTTAGGCAAGTGCTTAACTTTATTAAGGAGTTTAGGCTTCAGCAGCATTCTGGGGTGCTAAAATACTATTGGCAGAAATGGGATGTATTTGCTGAGATGGCATTTTTGTGGTTTATTTGCACTTGTTGTCTATTAGGTCAGAATATCACAGTCATTAGGTCAGAATATCACTCAAGAGCCATCTAGATGCACTCCTGGGCAAAATACTCTAGCAAGACCCTGCTTGAGCAGGGAGTCTCTAAATGTGGTATCTGGCGCCTCTCTCCTGTCCTTAACACTACTTTTTCTGTGGCAGAAACAAGTGTGGTCCTGCATGGGGTTTTTTTGACAACTTTATATCACTGTCACCCTTCTTGCATTGCGTAACCCTTAGCACTGTGAATCCTCCAGGAGACCTAATAACATGTTGGTGTCTGTCTCAACAGCTGTTTTCAGTGGCTGAAGACAGTGCTTTTTGGAGTCAGCTGATTTTAAGACAGAAAATGTACCTAAAGCACTCCAATCTACACTTTTGCTCTTTTTACCCCAAGCTCTTCCCCCTTTGCAACCAGCAAGAGCTGGTGAGACCCTGGAGCGTCAGTGCCATGTCTCTTCTGTAACATGACAGTGGCTCTGGAGGTGCTTTTCTCTGTGAGGATGTGGATGTGTGCTATGAGAGGTGGCCAGGGAGCCTGCCCAGAGAGACGAGCTTGCTTAAAGTGGTTGAAAATATTATTATCTGTTTTACAGATGGGAATTTGAGAGGAACTGAAATGAAGTGATTTGCGTGTGATTACACAAGCTGTCTCTGGCAGAGGCAGAGGAATGCTCCCTTTTTTAATATCTTAGATTAATATTTAATAATGTAACTGACAATATTGATTTAATATAACCACAGTCCTGGCTACCATTTGCAGTGCTGGTGATTTTCCAGGACAAGTGTTTGTCTTTTACGGACTGATACTCCTTTCAGCTGGCCATCCTGCCTAGGCTGCTGAAAATGGGATAGTTATGAGCTCTCCTTGTCTTCGCTCACCTAGTGGGCTGTCGGTGGGCTTCTGGCCTGGTGAGAGTAAGAGCTTCCATTACTGATCTGCTGGACACTGTAGTTCCTTCAGTCTGTCAGCTTTGATTAACAGGAATAATTAATCGTACACTGATGAAACTTGTGGTGACTAAGATGCTACAGTTAGGGGAGCAGCATGTAGATGACGGAGACCCAATTGTGAAAAAAGAAAGAAAGAGAACAGGAGAAAGAAGCCATGAGGACTTTTGTTCCTTTGAAGTAACCTTCCAGTGCAGGTTCTTTACTTTTTTACATCCTTTATGTTGTTCTTTTCCTTATTTGTTCTGCAAAGGAGCCTTCCGTGCAAAGCAATTCGTATGTAAAAAGTTTTCACATTGGGATTCATCTGATAAAGTCTGCAGAAGGGACTTATTTGCACTGACAAGTTGGCAGCCAGACAGCCTCTCCATTTTCTAAATGAAAGGAGAGTAGCAGCAGGACATCTCCTACCCTCGCTGCCTTCCAGCGCTGGAAGAGAACCAAAATCTGCCCAACAGCCATTCAGGGGAGTCAGCTATTTAGAAGCTGCAGAAATGTATGGACACTGGGAATGTAACATAAGGTTTGCCGTCTGTGAGAAGCAACACAGACAAGTGACATTTGGGTTGGTGATTTTCAGGGACAGGAAGCTTGACCTAGCAGATGCAATTTGCTTGCCTTTATTTTTTGTAGCAGGACCATTCCAAATGTGAAGTAATCTAAATGTATTTTTAATTCCTGGTTGTAAAAAAGGAGGTAGTCATAAAGACCAGGTAATTTTCTTCCCCGTTCAATCTCATATTCTGGCATGTCATGAGCATAGGATCACCCCCATTTCCTTCAAACGTACCTGTAGGGAAAGAAGATGAAGGTGCCTCAAAAGCCACATCTTGGTCACATCCGTAGCACTGCAGACTAATGGCAGAAAAAATAATTGCTGCCCCTGCCCAGGCTCAGTGTTTCTGTATATATTTATTCTGTAGAAGCTAGCACTTGAATTTTGCAGATTTGGCTAGACAAATGACCTGTTTTAATTAAATACACTGGTGGGCATTTTATGGAAAGGTTTTACCATAATTATGGTGGTGTTAAAAATAAGTTTGTTTTCCATAAAACCCAAAGGGAAGCTGTTAACTGCCTTTTGCATAGTTACTAGGTTATTTATCTTGAGAGAAGAAAAGATTATCAGCCATATGCCTGAACCAATGTCCTTTTCTACCAAATTAATTTACAGAGCCTAAATAACGGCCTGTAATACCCTCAAACGTTGGTGATGGTCACAGCATGAGCCTAATGCAGGCATCTGCTGAACAACAAGCAGATCACAGACATTTTCAAGGGTTCAGATGGACATTTTCCAGAGGGGACCCATGTGTCATGGCAAGTTCATGCTGCTAAATTGGACCATACATGGGTGTGAATCTCAGTGGGAAAACATGATCTTCTCTGGTGCCATTGCCAGTTTTCTGTGTTTGGTGGTAATAAACCCAACACTAGAAATATGATTGATGTCCAGTACATCCAGTAAATGGTGCCTATGCATGAAAGCTTTCACATCACATCTGAAGGAAACAGCAGGTCCTTGTGTTATGGGATTGGGAGCCTTTGGTCAAGAGAACCCGTGCAGGAAGTATAATAACCGAAAAAAATCAATGTTACCCCTACTATTTTACATTCAAAGGTCTGTGCTGCTCTAAGCTTCAAGAAAAGAAGGCAAGTGGTGGGAAAAAAACATACAATAAAATCAATTTAAAGACTAAGGCCTCTAGTAAATTTCCAGATCAAAAAATGAAGTATTGCTGAATAAGCCCTTATTATCCAGTGTCAAGCACAATAGCATGTAAATGAATGTAATAGAGATGATGAACTGCTCAAACCTTGGCTAATGCTCTTAGGACTGATAGAACTGATGAGAATTTGAAGTACAAGAGGGTTTTTTTTAGAACAATATCACTGCTGGTTTTGAAAGATGTTATTATGGGAAGCTAACAGACTCATCACAATCTTTTAAAGCTGTGTTGCTCTAATGAGCAGCTAAATGGCAGCTCATATATAAATGACAGCAGTTCATTTAAATTACACCTTGCTGCTCAGGCTGATGGTCAAGCAGACACATGGAAAGTAAAACTATAAAGCAGGCATAGCAATATTTGGGTAGACACCTCTTCCTTTTCTCAGTCTCTGCCTAGTGTTGAAGTGCCAGACATGGAGTGGATGAGAAATAAGAGCACAGGGGGTGTCAGTAAGAGCTCTCATGAGCTGCCTTGCTTGTCTAAGGAGGAGGAATTAAACATGAATATGAGCATAGGGCATTTTTTGAGGTGTCATTTATAAAACCAGGGAAGGATTGGATGGGGGAATTGTCAGGATTGGTGTCTGGCAGGGCATGGAACCAGACAGCTCCAGTAAGCAGGTGGCAGTGGGACCTGTGTGGAGGAAGAGCAGGAGACTTTGCGGAGCAAACCCTTGTCAGAGTACACACTAGGCTGACAACCTGGCATCAGAAGTTCCACCTACTGCAGGAAATAGCAGAAAAACTTTTCAAACCCTGGGGAAGTGTAAGGCTTCAGGCCTTGATGGCCTTTTCCTACAGGCAGTGCTGGAAAGTCAGGAATGACACATTTCCACAGGGAGAGCTGTTATGCAAAGAGACACAAAGGGAAAATTGAAATATGTTTTTTCATGTATTTAGAAGACTGATGACCTGAGAAATTTACCTGGCAAGACATTCTTTACCTGCATGTTCCCAATCAGGATTTCCCATTTAACCCATATAATGAGCAACTTTTCCTTTTTAGTCCAGAAGCCTGGGAATTTGGGCTTCCCCTTGCTTGATTTCCTCATATCCAGACTGGCCTCAAAGAAAACAGAATTGCAAAACAGGAATACCCTCTCATATGATGAAATTATAGTGTGCTTCAGCTGAAGGTAGTGGTACTAATGCACTGTGGTATTTAAAATATGGTTCTTCAGGTCTCTCTGTATAATTACCACTCCACTCACCTTTCAGATCACAAGCAGTACCCTTCACCTCCTTTCACTTCCATCTAAATTAATTTTATGTGCAAAACACCAGGTTTCCAGATTTTCATGCTACAGTTTGAAGCAGTGATTAAGGGGAAAAGAATACCCACTATCTTTTACTGGAATAGAAATATAAAGAATAAAAATTCTGAAGGCATGCCAGATTAGCATTTCAGTAGTCCTGTAGTTATGCAGGAACTTTCCTTCCCCCTTAATGCTTCCCAAGTCCAGTCCCAACTGCGACTCCTTGGTCTTTCAGTTTCTTTCTCAGCATACATTTTCTCTTCTACAGACAAGGGAGAGGCAGGCATGTGATGGAAGGGATATTTTCTGGTCCTGTGTCTTGCTTTTTAAGCACCTACTGGTATTTTGCAGTGAGATGAGTGTACACTCATGTATCAGTAAAGCAGCTCTTAAAATTGCATACCAAAATCCTGATTTTTATGTTGTGAGTATTTCTAGGAACTGAGTAGATTTCTCTGGCTCTTGAGAGCAGCAGCATTGGTGAGGAAGGTGGAGGTGACAAAGAGGTAGCCAGAGCCTTTGTGGTGTTCCAGATGCTGAGGATATTGTGGATAGCTGAGTCATTTGGAGTCATAGAACCATCAAACAGTCTAGGTTGGAAGAGACTTTAAAGGTCCATCTAGTCCAACCTGCAATGATCAGGGACATCTTCAGGTAGATCAGGTTGCTGAGAGACATGCCCACATGTCCTCTGCTGGCTGGAAAACTTTATATTTTATGTAATTGTTGGAAAGGGTCCTAGATGGTTGTCAAACTGTCAGAGGAGAGGGGATTTGCTGCTCTCTTATAGAAGCTGGGCACAGCTAGCCTGGCTCTTTTCTGTTGGGGGCAGGTAAATCTGCTGAGTTGGTGAGCATGACTATAAAGGCATATGCCAGCTGCTGACACAGAAGGTGAAATAACCGGCTCAAGGCTGATGCCACTTGCCAAAACGTGAAATGGCTGTGGTGGAAGGTGTAAGCCTCAGTTGCTGCAGGCTTACCACAGGAGTAGGCGTTTGAATGTAGGATACATTCATATTTGAATGTAGCAAAATAGCTTGAAAAAGCAAAGGTAAAGCTGCAGTGGGCGTGTAGGGAAAAAAGTACAAATGGGGGAGTAATATGCAAGGTGAACAGGAAAAAGAAGGAGAGAGCATAATTATTTTGGGGAGTATTTTGCATTTGAATACTGGAATTTTTCAGACCACAGATCAAACCAGCACTTGGAAACATTTGCATGTATGTTTCCAGCTCACAAAATAATGATTACAAGAGCTATTAAAGGCCTGTTGGTATCAAACTGTCCTTTAAAAGAGATTCCATTCCAATATTTAGTCTAAATTCTCTACCTAACACTGTACCTGCAGTATGTAAATATGATATCTATAAAATAATAAAGAATAGTGGATGAATTATATCCTTCCTGCCTGGGTGAAGCCATCCATCTGCCTTAGTCCTCTTAGTCCTTTGACAGAGGGCTGCATGCTGGAAGGCAGAAGGTTTGAAGCAAGAGCTGAGAACATGAAGCCACATCTCAGAATATACTCTGTATATATTCTGGCTAGTGATGAGTTGCAATATTATTTAATTTATTTTATTTTGATGCATCTTACCTTCTTTTTGAAATCAAAGAGTCGCTATTTATTGTATGGCATATTAAAATTATGTGATAAGAATACTCAGTATGTCACCTATTCTATGGACAGGTTTTACGTTACAAATATCAGACCAGGAGTCCATCAGTTCATGTTGCTTCTCCTGACCTTCTCTGAAATTTTTAAAAAGTAATAAAATAAGCCATACAAAATCAATCAACTAAAAATCAAAATAAAATCTCGAACTTGTAAAACAAATATATCAGAATTCTAATGCAAAAATGTTTACACCTTCTTCTCACTGGAGATAGTAATCGGTTTTCATAAAAATATGTTCATTTTGTCTAAGCAAACTTTATTGCTTTTTGACTGGTGAAATTGATGCAGAAGTCTGAATCCCAGGAAGATTTTTTTTTTTGCCTTTCTTATTTGCAAAATGTGGAAACAAGAAAGCAGTTATAAATGCTGTCACTTATTTTGAAGTGGGAATTTTTTAAAGGAGATGCATAAGAGAGATCACAGCAGACCTGAATAGTTATTATGAATCTTGTTCATTTAAGAAACTCAGAATTTGGCAGTAAATGAGCCTATGTAGTTCAATATCTTGACTACACATATGCTAAAGCATATGCTTTCCTGGACCTACATATTGAAGGATTTTGTTTGTTTCTTTGTTTATTTAAAGCTATTTTTCCTGGATGTTATCCTTCTTGGATGCAATTGTAAAGGTGACATATATATCATACAGATTAAATGTATTAGCCCATTCTTTCTCCTAAAGGAGAAGGTTTGTGGTTTTATGACCAGATATTATGCATTCTTCTTCAGCAGCATTAAATGGAGCAAGGCATAAGAACAGACCAAAAAATAGAGAGGTTGTCAGGAGAGCTCTGTAGTCTTTTGCTGTCACAACACAAGACAGCCCTGATGGTTTCTGGTTTTGGAACTAAAAATGGCTTGTTACTTTTTCCTATCTAGGAAACAAATTTAAATCTATATGTCTAAAACCAAATTAAATTCTTATTTACACCATAAACAATCTAAATCATACCACTGGAGTTGTCTTTTAGCTCACTTAGGAGTAGTAGAGGTCTTCTATGCAAATGCTGAATATTACCAGGATGAAATTATTGAGAATATGTGAGTGTTACTACACATAATGCATGGAAGACAGTAAAGAGCAGGATAATAAATTGATGCATTCCATCAGACCATGGAAAGGCTGTCTGTCGTTTTCCATGAAAATCCTAAGAGAGAGGGGGAGAGAAATGGAGAGCAGGAAAACAAAATAAAAGAAGGGCTTTTTGAAGTCCTACTGGTGCACTTGTGGTTACAGTCAGCGACAGTACTTGCTGGGAGATCAGTGGAGATCTCATGACCAGCCTGTAAAATGTAGTGGCTCCCAGATCTTTTGGGGATGTTTCTACTTCCATAAGCCTAATATCAGCTCTAGCAAAGTAGATAAGCAACCATTCCTGTGCAGGTACTGAATGCAGGTACTGTATGTATAAAACTGTGTGTACCATAATGTATAAAATTTCACCTGTTTTAACAGGTAAGGCATATGTCCAAGCAGCACAGTTATGTCCACATGTTTCCTTCATTCTCTCCCTCTTCCTTTGCCGTCTGTCTGGAATCTTGGGGTTTATGCCTTCAAACATTACTTGCTTCTTCAGAGTTTCAGAAAAGCTCAGCCTGGCGCTTTGAACAAGAAACACACAAATGTGTGAACATCCCAAATGTTCTAATCGTAATGCACAAATTTCACCTGAAACCTGCTTACATTTTATGTATGTGAGCTTGTCTTGCTGTCAGTGGTAAAGTTGGCTGAGCCTTTACATAGGAATACATTTCAGTGTAGGAAATGTAAATGAAATCTATTCACATAGATGAAATCTATCCACATTTCACTCCCCCAACTCTCTGCTGTTGTGCACTTTGTGGAGCCATTGCCACACTGAACAAAGCAGATTCAACTCATCCTCACCAGATTACACTCCCTGGGCACAAGGCTGCAGAAAATAAGGCTTACTATTAAAAAAAAATCGTGAATGCATATTTGAGTATCAAAGAATGGGAATAGTTATGAGATGTTTTATGGCACCTTCACTCTTGTTTGATGGGTTACAGAACTCTCAGCTTTCCCTTCTATAGTTCAGGGCTCCATAGCACCTGCTACCTCCTTTTCCTATCAATTTCATGTTCAGATTCATCACTTATGAATATTCTTCCACAAAAAAATTTCCATCCAGTTTTTTTTACAATAAGGTTTTCTTGATGCTAGATGCCACCCAGTGTTTTATGGGAATTATTTTATTAGCTGCATTTCCTGAAAGGTTATTATTCTGCTTCTCTCACAGAAGATGTTTTACTGTTGCTGACAAACCAGATTTCATACTTAGCTGTCATGGCCTTTATGATGAAGTTTGAGTCTTCCATACCAACACATCTTTTCTCTGAGAGGGTCAGACAGCCTGTTCACCCTTTCTGGCTGCCTGATCTTGTGTGATATACCTTCATTCTGCCTGTGCTGATGGGTTTCCTGAGAGATGGGATTGCTAAGGTGACCGCTACTTTTGGAATGGTTTCCTTCTCTTGAATCATTGTGCTTATGCATTTCTCAGCATTGGATGCATCACTCCCATATATAGAGTATAAAAAAGCAGACACAGAATCACAAAATATTCCAGCTAGAAGGATTACTGAGTCCAACTCTTATGTGACTGGTCCATACAGGGATCAAACCCAGAATCCTGGAATTATTGGCACCATGCTCTAACTAACTGAGCTAATGCTCTGTCTGTGCTTCCCAGCCCCCTCAGCATTCTGTTGCTTTTATTAGCAGTTTGGAGATGCAAAGAGAGTGCATTGGCTCCCTGCTTTCATGTGGTGAACAATTGTTGTGTGATGGAACTGCCTCTGGGCTTCAACTGTGGAATGGGAGAAAGGAAGAAAAACTATGACTCTTGCACAACTGGATTGATGTCCAAGCATATGTATCTGAGTCAGACATGCCTGTAAGCATGGAAAGATGTGTTCCTGAATAAAACAGTAGATGACAAGATGGTAGAGGTTCTGTTGGTGTGTAAGTAACCAGCTGGATGTGTAAGGGGGCATCCCTTACTTGGGATACATGGCCATAATTTGCACATTAATGGTTGGCTACCTGATCAGTTGGTGAATTTCTGCTTGGATGGTAATTGCATAGGATGCAAGTTCCTTTTATTCTAACCTTGAGTTGTTTCACATTATAGAATTTCATGTTGCTCTTATCAGCCAGAATATCTTCCTAGCACATTAATATTTCCTCTCCTATAAGTGAATTGGACATATTTCTAGTTAGGTGTTACTTCTCATTAGTGTGGAAAGGCTAGTGGGTCAATACCTTTAAAACACAGGCAAGACAGGATAAATGTCAGTGAGACATTCAGCAATTTGCTTATAAATCAGGGTTTGGGTAAAGGAAACAGTTATTTTTATAAGTTTATTCATTGTAAGTATCACTGCTTTTTTGTTGCTGGAGACTTTTTAAGCTTTGTGGCAATCAGCTGGAATCAAGAGAGGTGCAATCACTCCTCACAGCTGCTATGTCAAGTTTGTATACTTCTCAGCAGTGTTTTCAGATGTAAATTCTCTTGAATTCTTGGTGAGGAGGAGTGGGAGATGTTTAATTTTTAGTGCACCCTGCTGAGCACTGCATGATTCAGTAGCACGCATTACAGAATAGTGTGCAGAAAGTGACTGAGATTTTCAGGGATGACAGACACCAAGAGCTGATTATTTCAGTATACCATTGTGATCTACTTGCATTTATTCTGAAACTAAAATGAGGGTATTGGCTGCATCTTCCAGTAGCTGCCTCCCACACTGATCTCTTTTTGTCCTCCCAGAACTGCAAGTTTTCCTGGGATCAGAACCTAAATGGGCACCAAACCACCATGCTGGGAAGTACCAGCTCATGTGCTGGCTCCAGATTCTGCCCCTAGAACCAGCTCTTCCTAAAACCATGCTTGGCTTTTCCAAGATGCACAGTTCCGTTTCTGCATGAATTAGTGGAGTTTCTCTTATTACAGTAGGATAACAAGTACCAAATGCAATACTAGTCTTTTGCTGATTAAGCAGCAGCATAGTGGCATTAGCTCTCCTACTGTATGATACCTGGATCCAAATTACACTGCTTTATGGTGTATATTTTATGAGATCCTGGATTTCTCTATCGTACTTTTATTGGCCATCTCTTTCTTCCATGGAAAGATAATGCATGTTATCTTCAGTTAATTACTCTTTTGATACCTTGAGCATGAGCACAATCTGCAGTCGTCAGCAGCACTATCACATGCATAGATCACTCTGTAATGGAATGGAGATGGAATGTCTCTCATATTTGTACATCACTCTTTTGCCAGACTTTAGAGCACTGCAGACCTCCAGCTTGCTAGTGCATCATCTAACTGCTTATCAGCCTCACTCTCAAACTCTTCACTCTTTCTGTAGCACAGCTACAGTGATTAGATTCTGTATTTTTCAGACTTCAAGCCTGCGCTAGGCAGAGACACAACACTTCGTCTCTAGATTTTGAGTTTTGCTTTGCATTCTAGCCATCATTTTGTGCAAGACCAGGAACACGTGAGTTTTGGTCCCTGATACAAAGCTTTTTTTACCAATTTACTGAAGGTAAACTGGTACACACTGGTCATTCAATTAACATTTAATGTTCTAGCTAGAGCAAAACAATGCCTGAAGTGTATTGCATCAACTTTCACCACCCTCTGGGTATGATTGCACTTACATGCTGGTCATGACCACAATGCTTGTGAAAGATGGCAAAAAATATGCAGAAGTTGACTACTCTGATTATGCACTTCTTAGAGGTGCTTTGTAAACCTACTAAGTTTCCTTTTTATAGAGTTTGAGTAATGGAAAATTTTTATTTTTCCTGTGAGAAATGCTACAGTCCTGACACCATTCTAAAGTTTTTCTAGTCCAGTTCTGCCAGGAAGAGGCAAGAAGTGCAGGATGGAGGACTGCTCTCCATGGTACCTGTTGCCTCCCACATCTCTTTCTCCTTTATGTAGACATACGGATGTATAATTCTGATTTGTTTATCTGATACTAATACTGCTAAATCTTCACGGGTCACATCAAGACCCTGTTGATTTAGGTACATAACAGGTATGCAACAAAATATCATCTGCTCCAATCAGTATGTCATCTAAAAATATATCTGGTTTCATGTCTAATCTTAATCGTCCTTCTGAGAACTCATTCAGGATTATGTGATTGCCAGTTTCTTCAGCAGAATTGCCTGTAGATGTTAAGTTGACATGGTGGCAATGTGATGCTTTATGCCAATTAATTAGCATGGTTCAGTGATGCTTTATGCTTTTGGTATCATACTTAACTAGTCATGCTGCAAAAGATATAAACAGTAGGGGTTTTAATAGTTTTAATCATTATGCAGATATAAACAGATGCAATAATGAGATTTCTGGTGTGTATGACTCCTGAAAGTATGGCAGAGGCAAATGAATGCACCAGCTCTTGCTGTTGTATGAAGCCATTGTGTTTCCCATATTTCCTTATGCTCATGCCTGCATTTTCTCTCTTCTTAGCTGGGTTTACTAATTTTGAATAAGCCTTTTGGAATCACTGCCACGCATAAAACAAGGTGCTCATGCTGTGGCCAACAATGAAGGAGCTACAATGGATTGGTGTGTCTTGCATACTTCTCTTGGGCCTCTGCTGCTGGTCACCTTGGAGACCTGGACTGGGCTTACAACTAGTTTTCTGCTTTGTGTGGAATTAGTGGCATTTCTTGAATAATCTCTGGCTGTTCTAAAGTGAGAGTTCTACCCATGGTGATGAGATGTTCGTAAAGCTTCTATATTCCTCCAGGGATAATATTTAATATGTAATTTGGAAGTTTAGCAAACTTTATTCCAGTTCACCAACAGGGGTGTCAGGAAAGTTCCAGAAGGGAGATAATCCTCCTAGATTTTCCCATGGCTGTAACACAAATAAATACTCCAAGAGGACTGAGTGTGTTTGCAGATTTCTAACACGGAAGAATGCTGGAATATCTGTAGAGCTCATGGAGCGTCTGTAAAGCCATATATGTCTAGAGCCAGCCACCCATAATGTATTCTGAACTCTTCAGTTCTCCCCGTGGCCCTGGATAATGACATGAAATAGTTCTGGCTATTAGGATTTTACATATTTTTAGTTAACATTATTGACTCCAGAAAAAGTTTTAATTCTGCCAGCATTGCTTCTTTATAATCAGCTTCCCATCGTATTCTACTTGAAAACACTCTTTTAAATGTCAGTTAATTTATTGCAAAACTAAGGAGAATTTTCAGGGTTGGAGTGTGTATGTACCGCAAGAAACAACACTCCCATTTTTAATTGTTCATCAATGGCCTTATTGCTCTTAATACTACTGGCCTGTTGGTAGTCACCAGCAGAGAGGTTTCTTTTTTAGTAGCTATATCTAGGTTTCATACCCTGTAAGAAAACTGGTTCTCCTTCATGTGTGCCATATCCTGGATACAATCCTTGGTCATGTTTCATGCTGGTGCCTGCTACTAGGTAGCAATTTGGTGATCCCCAGAGGGGCATTCCCTGATCTCTTAGGGATTTATGGCTTATGTGGAATGACCTGTGTAAGAAGATGCAGAGTCCCAACTTAGGTGCCTAGTAAGTAGTGTGAGTACCTCCAAGCTTGTATGTAGTGGTGGCAATGTTAGGTTTCCTTTCTTCTGCTCAGTTAACTATTAAATCTATAGAAAGTAATATCTTTGCACTCTCTGTCAGATTAGATTTAAATTGGATCAGTGTGTTCAGACATTACTGATGGAGAATGGAGAAAGATACACACTCCTTGACTTCCTTATTCTTTTCTTACCGTCTTCTAAAGAATGGGTACATACTCAATTTCAGTTGTTTCTGCTTGATCTATGAATGGTTAATAGTAATGACAATTTGCATTGGGTCTTTTTTTTACTATCTCAGTCAAATCTCATGCTTTAGGGAATAAAGTTTGTAGGAATCATGAATAACAAGTAGGTAATTCATTATTCATATCTGTCTTCTGGGAAAAAATGTCACAGAGTGGGTAGGTGGCTGGACCAACATTTTGTAATGAATCTATGAAAGGTGGAAAAAAAAAGAAAACTCATGCATTCTAACTGATTCTTCTGCCTTAAACAATGAATATTATTTCTCTTATGACTATTTGATTTTAATTAATCTTATGAATATGATTAAAATGCCCAGGTTTATCCAGAAGGATAAATTATTAATGCAAATTACACATTTATAAATTATATACAGAGATATATATACAGATTTCTTTCATTTGATCATTTGACCTACTCTCTACTAAGTTTGAAAACAAGGGGTTTTTTTCTTCTGAAAACCTTTGTATTGCTGTAAGTAGTTTCATACTAGATAAAAGAGGATGATGAATGAAAAAGGCTGACTGCAGAGCTTACAGGGAATAGGGAAGGGAAGGGAAGGGAAGGGAAGGGAAGGGAAGGGAAGGGAAAGGAAGGGAAGGGAAGGGAAGGGAAGGGAAGGGAAGGGAAGGGAAGGGAAGGGAAGGAAAGGAAAGGAAAGGAAAGGAAAGGAAAGGAAAGGAAAAGGAAAGGAAAGGAAAGGAAAGGGAAAGGAAAGGAAAGGAAAGGAAAGGAAAGGAAAGGAAAGGAAAGGAAAAGGAAAGGAAAGGAAAGGAAAGGAAAGGAAAGGAAAGGAAAAGGAAAAGGAAAAGGAAAAGAAAGGAAAGGAAAAAGGTATTCAATAGAAAACAATCTACAGTGATCATCTGTCCAGCAGCCTGTTTTGAAATAGTTTTGTGTGCGAGTGAGTCAAAAGCAGACAGACTACAGTGTTAGCTCAGAGGTAACTTAAGTCTGAGAGTATTGTAGATCATTGTAGACTGGAAATCAATTTTGAAGTTTTCATGCAGAAAGATATAATCAGCTCTCAGGTTTGAGGGAAGGCTTCAGCTTCTCACTGTGCTCGTGTCCCTCTGCATTACAGAGAGGGACACATTTCAGGAAAAGTGCTTACCTAAATTTAGGCTAGAAGATAAACCAACTTGAATTAAAAAAGTGTATTAGGAATAGCACAGTGGTCTTTATCTTGACACAGTAAAAGGCTGGGAGTTTGGCAGTTTGCTTTTCGAAGAGGTGCACTGTTCCAAGCTTTCTTCAGGTCTTACATGGATCTGGACATGGACTCTTCTTTGCAGTAACCTGTGGTAGTGGCACGAAGCATTGTGTCTGCCACCAAAAGGAAAACCATATGTAGTCTAGTGGGTGGGCAGGAGGAAAGAAACTGGGCATTAATAAAATGATCAACTACTTTATTTGTGTAGTTTTAATTGTAATTTACCCTTTAAAGTAATGACCTCATAATAATCTCATGAAATAAGACTTCTGAAGATTATAAGATCTAACATCAGAGCTTAGGCTGGATCAAAATCAAGGCACCAAAAATTATCCTTTCATGTTTTATGAAAAGGCATGTTCAAATTCCTAGATCTGACTACAGCTATTATGATTTACATCCACGGTGAAAACAGACTGTTCTGCAAAATCTCTAAAAGGAAATAACAAGTCTAAACACTTCAGATGAGCTTGTAATTTAGTAAAGGGAGTGCTGTGTTGTGTCATGTTAACAGACTAAACCTGCCCTGTGTCAGAGGAGAAAGTTGTCCCTTGCCTGGATCTGCTTACTTGGTGCTCACCTCCCACATGAGTAATCTGGATTTGGTCGCATACTGCTCAGGACACAGTCTAAAAATTAATCTGAAAATTCCAAATCTTTGGCTTAAGGCAGGTCTTTGCCCTGGCTCAGTGTGCAGCCCCAGTAGCTCCAGCTGGCACAGGGCAAGGAGCAGGAATATATGAGAGCTAGTTGCAGCAGCAACTCAGGGCTGCTACACCAATGCAGTTTTCCCACTGCGAGAGAGGAAGCAGGAGGGAGCTGTGAATAAGAGCAGGTTGGATAAAATCAGATGTTCTGAGGTGGCAAAAGGAAATGATGCCATCTAGGCTCCCAAAGGAAAGGAAAGGAAAATGTGGTAGAGGACAAAAAGCAGTGCAGCCCGTAAGCAGTCATCTGTGAGGGGCACAGAGTATTTTCAGTGTTTTGGGACGCCAGACTGGTGGAGTATTCCTGTAAGAGTGCATTTTCTCTGTTGTGTAAATAATTTAGCAGAGTTGGTGTTTTGCCTTTAAGCTACAGCATTCCCATAAAGTAGTCATCAGTAATACAAGTGGAATGAGGAAACAAGAAACCTTTTTGGGTCAGGGGATGTAAAGTCACACAGAAGAGGAACAGTCCTTTTGAGCTATTGTGCAGAGATGAAAGTCTCCCACAGCAGGCCTTCAGTCTCCTGAACCAGCGACCTGACCAAGCAGAAGACAAGCTAAGTTTTATTGTTCAGGCATGGGAGCCTTTTGGCTCTGTAAAACATCTGTGTTACCCCACAGAGTGTAACCTCATTTGACTGCCTCCTTCCTCCAGTCCTGTGGCAGGGCTGGATGTCTATAAAGTCTGTAGAGAAACAGCATTCCTACTGGTGAAGCTCTGCAGTATCTGCAAGACTGGCTAGAATGGGCAAAAGTTAAACAATTATCCTGTCATTTTGATTGGTTATTGAGATTCTTTTTCAAACAGAGAGGCAATAAGTAAATGCTGGTATTATCTTCGTCCTTTGTGAGACTTTTGCTTCTTTACCACGCAGCACTTGACCCTGGCATTCTTGTGAGAGGCAGGGGAGGACCAGCGTGCCTGGCAGCCCTCCCCAGTCTGCCTTCCCCCTTGCAAGGCTCCTGCACTCATTTAGATCTCTCTGCTAAACTGTAAGGAAGAAGGAGAGCACAGCTCCTTTGATGATCTTGATCTAAATAGCAAGTTGTCATCATCAGTGGATGAAAGAGAAGCAATATGCTGATTTTCTGGTCTAGCAGTGCTGTTATTCTACCTGTGTCCCCAGCCCATATACAAATAATTGGGAATTTGCTGTCTTAATGGTTGTTGGGTTTTTTATTGTACCTCTGTGGCTGTGTGGGTGAATGTAAAAAGGGTTTTGTACATGCATATTTGTATATTTGGTAGATACTGCACAGCTAAAGCCTCTTTCAATTTTCTCTCTAATTTATTTTTAATTTTGTAACCCCCTGGGGGTAAATCCTTATTACAAGATGTAAAAACATCTCTTCTACAAAGCAGCTTATTTGTTGATTTTTAATTCAAGCCAGCAGATGCAAAGCTGTAGCTTTTTTCCAAACACTAAGAGTTCCTCTGTATATATAACTGTCAAGTGTGTCTCACTGCAAAACTAGTAAAAATTAAAACATAAATGTCATTCTAGAAAGAGCAAGAAAAAAAGGGTTTTATTTCTCTGTATTAAGACTATGCTGGACTTCTGAATCTTGAAACTTGAATCTTGAATCTTGAAAATCTGAATTCTTAATAGGAAACTTACTTTTAAATCTACATTTCATTTGGATTAGACTGAATATGAAGACTTACATTTTCAGAAGCACAAGGGCTGAAAGAAGTTGGGGTGTTGTTTTTTTTTTTTTTTTGAAGAAAGGTAGTGTCTTGGATGTCTTCATCCAAAGAAGGCAGTGTCTAAAGACAGCATTACTGTGTGCACTTACCTAAATGCATGTTCACTGGCATCAAAGTCTCATGGGAAATGTTGCCCTTAAGCTAACCTGTGCAGTTTATGGTTTAATATTTGTTTATATGACTGGCTGAAAGTCCTAGTCACCGATGTGTCGTGATAATAACAAAAGATGCGATCTGAAATAATCTCTCTTCCTACTGTATCTCATTCTGACCAAATAATGTTTTTAAAAAGTTAGCTGAAAAACCCTTTAAAATGCTTTACCAGTTGGTTCATGTGTAGGCATCTACATTTCATCTCCTATGCTTACAACTCAAAGACATGAATAATTAGTTTGCTTTGAGTTGTCATTGAGGAAAATAAATTTTTAAAAAAATCAGATTGTCTCTTTTTCCTTTATTTTTAATAAAGGTGATGGTTTTGTTCCAATCATTGTTTTTATGCAAAGGCAATGTTCATTCTATTCAGGATGTGAACCTTAGAATAAAGTTCTTGATTCTCTCTGCTTCTCCTTTTAGTCTTCACAAGTCAAGTCTTCCCACTTACCTCCTTAACTCCCATTTCCATTCTCTTTGAAGTCTGAATTCACTGAGGATGCTATCTGTGATTGCTGTTCAGAGGTCCTGTACTGCTGGCAGCCCCCTGCCTTCTCCAGATTGTCTTCCACTGTTGCCCTTTTTGGGTGTTTTTGCTAAACTGGGACATTTGAGTATGGTGACTTCATCTCAGCCACCTGTCAAAACCAGGACTCTACCTGCCTCTGCCTTGATTTGTCCATAGTGCTGGACTGACAGTCACAGCAGATGATGATCTTCCTTTTGCCTGTCTCCCAAAAGGTCTTCTACTTTGGAAGTGATTCCTGAGCTTTTTGCTCTGCCAGCATTCTCAGCAGAAACTGCTCTTTTGCAGTTTGGAATATCCCAACGATCTGTATCAAAGATAAGTTACCATGTATCAAGTATTTTCCTTTTTTTTCATCAAGAGCAAGAAAGAATCAAGAAAGCAGAAAGAGATAACTGTGTGTGCCAGTTTAAATTGCAGATTTAATTCCCGACGCTGGAAACTCTAACTTTACCCATAGGTCAGAAGTCATGGCCATATATATATTTATTTTTAAAGTTAACTTAGTTGGACACATCTGAGCAATACAGTGATATGTGGCTGGAAACTGAAGAAAGCACTGGCAGACCAAAGGCACCAAGAGGCCTGAGGTTGTGTCCATAGTCCTGGCTCAGGCAGCCCATTGCCAGTGCAGTTCTTCAGCCTGCTGCTTCTCTCTGCTTTTGTAGGTACCATCAAGGTCCTATTGTAACACAAATGGATTCAACTAGGGTTTCCACTGTTGGAGTAGAGACTGCAGTTTGATGTCTTTGAGTTTTTTAGTTTTATCTTTACAATTAAAATGAAAAATCACTCTGCAATGTTAACCACGTCTTTCCATTGCGTTGTTGTTTTCTAGCTGATGCTTTAAAGGCATTATCTGGGCAGCATAAAAACTTGAGATACAGTTTCAATACCTGTAAAGGACTTAACTGTGTGGTTTACGCTGATTTCAATAGAAATTAGGACACCTGATCTCAAATTGCCTTTTAAAAACATCTCCCTAAATATATTTTTAAAAGAATGGAAATAATTCTGCATGCTCAAGTCATCATAAAAGTACATAGATGTAGTCATAATTATGTCTGAAGGATGAGATTTAGTAAGGGTAACAGGGAAGTGTGGTATGATTAAATGTACTTACTCTTTATTAATTGTCTTGAGTATCACTACTCACCAGCTTGTTTCTGCCATTTTTCTGCTGCTTACTGAAAGAAAGAGAGAGAAAGAGAGAAGGGAGGGAGGAGAACAAAGGAGAGGAGGGAGGAAGGAAAGGGAAAGAGGGCTTCTAGCATTTACAGTTTTGCACTCAATGTAACAATGTAACAAAGTAATTAATAATTAGGCTTTTGCCTAATTATGTCCCACTGAAAAAGTGTGTCTGTGAGCACCTGTTAATGAACAAACATAAAATAATTCAGAAGCTTTGTTCAGATAAATACCCATTCAAGTCACTCATCAGGGCCAAGCCTTAACATCTGTGATTCCTGAATGAACTTTTGAAATAATTGTCTGTTTTTCTGTATTTGAGTCTTATAAGATCTGTACCTGTGCTGTGCAGAGCCTGCTGTTTCTGCCATGGTATAGCAGCCAATATATCACCAGGTCCATTTGAGCCAGAGAGTGAACACAATTGTGTTGAAGGAAAATGATGAAGGAGAAATTGGGAAGCTTGAGCAAGTTTTGGTGCAATTGACAATAATGATCCTTTTCTTCTGTGTTTTCCATCACCCATTTCGATTATCGCAGGCACTCAGAAAAGCTACAACAATATGAAAATATCACAGAATAGTGGGGGTTTGCTTTGAAAGCTTCAAGACAGTTCAGATACCATTTGTAGTACTTCAGCAGTGCAAGTAAATCTTACTTAGATTCCTTTTTAGCCTACAGACTCTGAAAGACCTCCAGTAATGCACTGTTCAGTCACAGTCTGCCCCTTTCACAGTGAAGTCTCATCATGTGTGGAACTTACTGTAATGCAAATAAGTTACAGGTTTGCCCACCCTCATTAATGAGCTGTTTGCTTTTGAATGGAGAACAATAATAATCCCTAGTCTACCATGAGGAATGCTTTGACCTTTTCAAAGTTGTGGGTTTGATCTGCAGGCTGTATTGTAGTGTCAGTTTTCAAGTGGTGAGGATTCAATACTGGGTGATTGACAGGGCTCCCATAGAAGGCAATAACCTGCCTACTTCAGAAAAAGTTTCTGGGAGCAGAGCAACTGTCACCCCAAAATAGGTCTCAGTGCAACCTTTCTCTAAACAAGTTTGATACTTTGAACCTCTAGGATCAGAATAACCATCCTTGGAACAGGATCTGTCGTATGCCCAAATGTGATGCTATTACTCTCCTGCTCTAGTATTCTATCATATTTAAAGATACTGATAATCTGCCACCCAGGCAAAAACATGTTAATTCATATGTGCAACATACAACATTTTATCAGTGTGTAAGAAGATACAAATGTATAAACTTCTTTGTTCTTTATCCTTTGTATGTGCACATATATGTGTATATATAAAACTAAAGGTAAGACACATCTGGTCTGCTGAAGCTGCACTTGTTCTTCTTACTGGTGTTTACATCTTGAGTGAAGTGTCAGTCTGACCCTCACATGTTACTTTGCCAGGCTGGCTCTTTTAATACCTGCTAGAGAAATAGGGTATGTTAGTTTTCACTTCATTGCAGTACCTCTTTGTATATGGTGGCTTTCAATTGCTTAGTATAAATGCAAGAGCTCTAGATAATTTTTTTGGACAGGCAGGTATTTGGGGCATGTAACCTAACTCTTACATAATTGTTCTTGTTTCCTAACACAGGAGAAGAAAATTTGCTGGCAATTTTGAAGAGAAGATGGTGGAAGTACATGATTCTGGGGATAATAGATATAGAAGCCAACTACCTGGTAGTCAAAGCTTATCAATATACGACTCTTACCAGTGTACAGGTAAGGACTCAAAGGATTTCCTCTTATGAGGTAATATAATAGGTCCAATAGGGTCAGTGGTGTAGTATCCATTGGCTTCAGTGAACCAATAGCTAATTGCTGCCTCTGACTTTTGTGTACTTTTTAATGCTGACTCACAAGACACATTTTTTCATATTGGACTATTTTTATTACTCAATATTTTTCAAACTGTACAAAAACATTCTGACTTTCATTTTATTTCTTTGTGCTGAACCATTCATAATCACATTTTCTGTCATTATCTACATAATTTAGTCCTTTGAGGAAATATTTCAGATGGCTGAAATGTTTTTCTCACTTTGTATTTTACTTGGAGGAAGCACAAGCACTTCTTTTAGGGTCCTTAATTAGATCTGAGTTTCTGAAGGTCTGTGGTGGGTTGACCATGTCTGGACACCAGGTGTCCACCAAAGCCACTCTTACTTTCCTCCATAGCTGGACCAGGGGAGAAGGAATGTAAGGGAAGGTTTATCAGTCAGTGTAAGGATGGGGACAGATCACTCACCAGTTACCATCACAAGCAAAACAGACTCAGCCTGGGCAAATTAGTTTAATTTATTACTAGTCAAATCACTCACATTCTTCCCCTACTCCAGTGTGGGATCTCTCCCACAGGAGACACTTCTCCACCAACTTTTCCAGTGTAAGTCCTTTTGACAGGGTGCTGCTCTTCTCAAACTGCCCCAGCACGGGTCCCCTTCACAGGGTGCAGCCCTTCAGGAACAGACAGCTTCAGAGTGGGTCCCCTCAGGGGTTACAAGTCCTGCCAGCAAACCTACTCCAGCATGGGATTCTTTTTCCTTGGGTTCACAGATCCTGCCAGGAGCCTGCTCCAACACAGGGTTTCCATTGCTCCAGCATGGGGTTTGTACAGCCTGCAGGTGAATCTCTGCTCCACCGTGACCCTCCACGGGCTGCAGAGGGACATTCTGTCTCACCATGGTCTGCACCACGGGCTGCAGGGGAAGCTCTGCTCTGGCACATGAAGCACCTCCTCACTTTCCTTCTGCACTGCTCTTGGTGTCTGCAGAGGTGCTGCTCTCACGTGTTCTCACTCCTCTCTCTGGCTATAGTCTCTGTTGAGTTGCAGTCCCTGCTTAACTGTGTTATCCCAGAGGTGCTACCACTGTCATTGATGGGCTATTGAAAAGTGTAGTCCCTGCTAAAAAATTATATGTGCAGTGGACAAAAGTTAGGGTACCAATTTCTTCAAAGATACAATCTGGATATTTTATAATAAAAGACAAAAGAATTAGGCTTCTTCCAATTTAAGTGGAAAGTGAATAATAGAAATACTTATACTGGAAATTGTCTGTCTTGGGAAATCATTGAATACTTCACTGCTAATTGTTCTAAAACAAGCCTAGTGCCTCTTTACATTATTTTTTAATAGCTGAGCAACACTAGGTAGTGTTCAATGTATTTTACACCTTACTTTCCTGAAGCTTGCGTTAGAGCTAATAAAAGGAGCACCAGTTAATGTTTTGCAGGATCAAAGCTGATTAAGAATATATTTCTTCCATAGCTGAAAAGCAGTATTGGAAAATCCTGAGCTTCTTTAGCAGAATAAGAAGTAAAAACAAGAAAACTATGAATTCAAGGAATTTGAATGTGAGGTTTATGCTAAATATTCACAAGTGCCTCTGGCATCAGAATCTGAGTTTGAGGATTTTTTTGAATCATGTCCAGACAATGTAATATTGTTTTTAACACTTTTCCAAATCTGATTACTTAGTATAGAATAAAGCTTAAATCCACATGAACCTCGTATTCTCTGATTTTACAGCCACTAAAAGCCTCGAAGAGAAAAGCAAACTGAAGTGCTTCTTTTGTGTGATTTGCTCGTAGCAAGTATAAACAGAGCAGGATGATTCAGGTCATTAAATCCCATCTCCCAAAGCCACCAGTAAGCACCAACAAGTATCAAAGGTTCGTCTGGCCAGACCTGTGAGCACCCAGGCGATGCAGATCCTCAAGCCAGCAATGCAATGAGCATGGCCTTTAGTGTATTGTTTCAAGAGATCCAAAGTTACAGTGTGACAGAGAAGCGAGCAGGAGAGTTCAAGGGCATTGCCTGTGCCTCGACAGGGAATTTGTTAGCTGAAATCATCCTTGTTCTCCTCTTAAACTGAGAGAGAGAGAGAGAGAGAGAGAGGAGAGTGGTGGATCACGAGAATTGTCAGAGGACGCTGACAATATCATATCCATTTTTAGACCTCTTCCACACCAAAATTACAGCAGAGTTCAGGTTTCTTTCCTGTGTAGCTTGAAAGAAGAAACAGGTAGGAACTCAAATACTGTCAAGCTTTTTTCCAGGCATGGAGAATACAGGGTCACCTTTTCCCTAGTTGTACTTTTTGCTGGGATACATGAGGAGTGACTGGGAATACCTGCTGCATTTTAAATTCATTTCATGCCCTAATATGAATGAGCTTCTAAGTGACAAGCCCAAAGCAACAATGAGAATAGGGCAAGTATGTAATGCATTAAGATGTTGAATCAAGTGACACAATTTCTGAAATGTAGCCAAATACCCTATTTCATTTAAAGATGAAACAAGCAGCTCAGGGAATTATTCAACAGTGGTCTAAGTGTGTCATGGTATGAAATGAAGACTGAAAAAGTGGAAAATAGAACATGAAGAAAAGAAAGTTTTTCCTAGAATCTGATTTTTGAAGAAGCAAACAGAACTCTCAAGAGAAAGGAACTCTCTGTCCTGAAAGGCCTGATCCTGCAGGAGCTTTACCTGTGAGGCCATAAATGCTTGCTGGCACATAGCAAAAAATGTTCAAATCCTTTCAGAACCAAGACCCAAGATGCTGTTGTTACCTGCCACAAATCAGCATGGCTTTGACTGAAGGCTGTGGCAGCTATGCCTTGTGTATATGTTGAGCTGAGAATTGAGCCCTTCAAGTCAGTTTTGGGGGATTTTATACTCAAGAGGCTATACATCAAGGCTCTTTTGATGGAGAAAATGTAAGTTTTTTAAATTGTCACTTGAGAATGAGAAATGAGAAATTCTGCAGTATTTTTGTAGTGGCGGTACATGGACCATTTCAGTAGGAAATAAGTTTTACAGCATATTCTTTTTTCCACATGACATCTCTGCTCCATCATGCAAAACTAACATGCAAGTGTACAGTGCTTGTGATGCATTTAGGCAAAAAACATTACACTGGTCCCAGCAGAAAGCTAAAGCTTAACAGTGATAATACACCTTTATTGCAAATGGTTTTATTTCAGCTTCACCAAAAAACTCCTAGCATTCAACAGCTTTGTTTGCCAAGTAGCTTTAAACTCTTGTGACTGTCAGAGTTTCTAGTTTGTACTCCATCCTTTTGGGTTTTAATATTTGGTATTATTTCATGGTTCCACAAAAGGACTGAAAATGGTGTCCTACTTTTACTCAGTGTTTCACACCCAAATTTTCCTATATTTTAAGATTCTCTTTTGGCTTTGATCTGAGGAAACAGAATTTTCTAATAAACCTTCCTACACATCTTTCTCCAGATGCCTTCAGAATCCCAGTGAATGAGAACACGTAGGCACAAATCAAAAATGAATGTGGTACCTAACCTTTACTTTTGGACATGCTTCTGATTATTTCAAATCCTCATGTACTCTATAATTACTATCTGAGAATGTGGCAGTCAGTTTCATCATAAGATGAAAGCAAAGTACTGTGAAGCCTAGAAACACATAATTTTCCTCTTTAAAAAAGCCCCAACAAACAACTAAAATACCTCCCTTGCAAATGAGGTGTCATATAATTTAGATTGAAAATCAATGCACTATTTATATTTCAGTCATCAAGGTGTAGGTCATTTGCAAAGGATAAAATCCAACTTACCCCTTTTAGGCACCAGCAGGGCAATCCAAAGACAACTTGGTTTAATGGAACAATGCAAGAAACTCACATCTAGTTGTCTACAAATCTAAAATGTTGTGGACATTTATTATCCCCTCCCTTGCTGCACAGACCATGACCTTGGGGCATGAAAACATGTTTGAACCTCTGAGGTTGCTTCTTCTTTGGTAACTTTAAGCTCTGGTTCTTTGCATGCTCTGAGTGATTCTGTATTGATGCAGATAGATGCCTAAATACCTGCCTCCATTAAAGAACTCTAAAGTTAAGTATTTCTACATCAAAGTACCCCAAGGAATTCAGTTTGTTAGATTAGCATGCCTCAAGTGCTTGCAGAATGCCTGGAGTGCTTTCCAAATTGTAAGTGTGGAGCCACCTTTTTCATAACGTCATCATAGCTTTTAAAGCAGTGGCCCACAGAAAGGACTTGACTTAACTCCATCTCAGCTGAGGGGATGGCAACTCAAGCTTCCTATGGCCATGAAAATGCTCAGGTTAGTACATGAAAACTGTTCCCTAGAGGGTACTCTTAAAAAATGGGTATACATAAGTTAAAAGGCACAGGAGTTTGTAAGTGGATCAATTTGATATCTAAACCCACCTATTTTGAGATGTACTGGAGATCAGTTACACTAAATGTTATCAGACACATGTATATTGATTCCCAGATGGCCCAAACTTGTGAAATGATCTTTAGCTTCTGTTTGTTGTATTACTCTGAGTTGCAGTATGTTTTGCAGCCTTCTTGCATGTCAGCTGTACCAGATACAGAACATACACTAAGCACTCCCTTGTACACTAGCACCTGGTCCCATGGACTTGTTTCAAAAGCTATGTACTTCACTTTCAGGACTGCCTGTGGTAATGTTGTCATATTTATCCTAATGGGTTTTAAAACAACCCTGGTATAGGCCTTTGCAAGGTTTAATAAGGATGTTTTAAATACTGTTAGAGACAGTTTTACACAGCAGATGAAATTGCTTCCCCAGAGGGAATTATAAGATTCTGAAGTTACTGCAGTTATTTAGATCTAGATATTAAATTTCCTTGAAACTATGTTTTAACTTCAACTTCCCTGTACTTCATTTACAGTATACCACACACATACATCCTCCCAAATCCATAATGTCTTCCTATAACTAGGTCTGTTATATATTAACAGTGGTAACCTTTTCTGTGAGTACATGGTTTCGTCATATCAAGCTGTGTTATGAGGCAGACTGCCCTCACCTTCTCCAAATTATTTAGCTGTCCTTGCTCCAATACACTGTTCTATCCATTTCCATGTTACACTCATGTTGCACTCTCTAGAGGTTATCCTTTTTCTATGTTATGACATCACACAGAAATCTGAATTATTTCATTTCCCATAATGGTACTGCAGAATATACATACAATGTCACAAGAACAGAGGCACTGTCAAGGAGAGAGAGATGTTTCCAAATAGCAATTTATCTAGTGATTTATTCCTTGGGCAATCAAGCCTTTGATTGGCATGATGAAAACAAAGGTAGTAAAAGCTGGGATTTATAGACACCAGGAGACAGGCTATAAAGCTATGATGCTGATGTTCTCAACTGCTCTTAGATCACTGTGAGGCTCAGCAGTACATCACACTTCCAATTACCTCTGGCAGTTTTCATATCTCAACAACCGCCACCAGAAAAGGAAAGGAGTCAGCAGTAAGTGCTTATTGTAGGAGAGCTGAATGGCAATAGACTTTACTTTGTTCTTGGTCCCTGTGGACTCAAAGTACATGGAGGCAAAAGGTTTGAGATGGTTCTGAAGCAAATCTGGGAGGCAGGGAGCAGGGGATGTGCAATCTTGAAGTTGTTGATCCACTTTGTCTGGTAGCTGCTAATGTGAATTATCCCAAAAGCAGAGATAAATTCCACTTCCTCCTTTCCTCCTCCCATCCCATGAATGTAAGATTAACCATAATTTCCTGTTCTGCTTTAGGGCAGTGAGGAAATGTTAATAATAATGTTAATAAAGTTTGCAGATCAGCGTTTTGCATCAGTGTTGCGTACCTTACATTAATATTGTGAGAGGCCATCTTGTATCTGATTTATTAACAGACTTTGAGTTACTGCTCTGTCTTTTAACTTGTTACATACCTGTGGTGTGCTAACCAGGCCCTATAGTGTCCACAGTCTCTGTATGTGTGGGCTTGAAGTCAACGGAGCCCTCAGTATCCAGAGCACCTGCCTCTACTGCCAGAATTCACCTAGAGCCAAACTTTTTTGCTAACATAAATATGCAAAATCTCATTAAATTCAGTGGAGCTGTGCCCCTTACAAGAGCAGAGATTTTGACCTCCTGTACCATTTTGCATATTCTGGCAGGTGACATGCAAGAGCAGAGGTTTTCCTGTAGGAGAGATCCATGAATTTTCTTAGGCTGGGATCTCATTCCTCACACAGGTAAAACAGGTGGTGACATAGAGAAGTTGCTAATGAGTAACCTTGAGAAAATGACCTTCTGAGCTCTTGTCCAGTCAACTTTGAGAGAAGCTAAACAGAAAATGGGGGTGGGGGATGATTCTGCAGAAACACATGACTGCTGGCAGAACTGTCTTACAATGATCTTTTTCTGACAGTGGTATGTAGAATCAGAAGTCAGTTAAAGGAAAGACCATTTCCATGGTCAGTTTGTTGGTAGGTTTTCCTGGTATCTGAGCAGATCTGTATAAGCACAGCTGGAGTTCATATATGGAGAAGAGATAAAGAGGGATTTTTTAAAGGAGTCAAGATGTGATTATTCATGTTCGTAGTAAAGCATGTAGAGAGTTTTGAGCAGAGGAACCTTGTGTAGAGTTTAGAGCAGAGGAACTCTGGGTTGGATGTGACCACCACCTTTTATTTAATATAAAAAAAAAAAAAATGCCCTGCAAGAAAGTGGTAAAGCTGTGATGAGAGCAAATAGAAACACGAGACATAAAAACAGTGCTCCTTTTTTTTATTCGAATTGCTTGAAATAACCCTGTTAGAGATGCTGCCAAGCATCCACACCTTTCCTGCAGAAGGTTTTGGTTGCAGGGCAGCATAATTGCAAGGCAGCTCCCCTGGCAGCTGGCAACCAGCTCTGTGAGGGTTCACATCTCATCTGCTTTTGTTGAATCAAGTGTGTGTGAAGGTGGTGTGAAAACTGGAGGAGAAAAAGCTCTTCAACAGGCATCAAAACCTTTCTTCCTCGGGGAAAAAAAAAAAAAAAAAAAAAATAGACAGAAGCTGTGTATCTTACTGGATATAGCACTTCCTGTTGTATTAAAATTTCCATGTCACATGCTGAAATTCTGTAGCCATCATGAGTACTTGACCATGCAATATTTGATGAGTATGACACTGATTTTACTGATCCCTCTGCTCTGGAGAGCAGGGTAAGTGGAGGGTGCAGCTGATTCTCCGCATGATTTGCTGGAGGGCAGCACTAATGAGAAACCCCTAATGTGAAAAAAAAAGGGCTTATAACTGGGGGAAAAAATCCAATGAATGTTTAAAAAGGAAGATTCAGCTCAGCTGTTCCCATAGGGAGTTTGCTGACCAGCTTTTTCTTTTTGATATCACTGCAGATCAGCAGTTCACACTCTGTATTGTAGACCTTTCTTCTAAAGCTTGCCAGCTCACCCTTCCAGTGATTTAACAGAACATTCTTGCTGTAGATATGCAGAGACATGCTGAATTTGTGAGACCAGAGACTGGATTTTTACTGTTAGCAAGAGAGTATTTGTCTTTGATTCACAAGTATAATAATTTAACAAACAAGTAATCAGAGGAAGTAGATTTCAACATTGTGTTTCGTCAACAGACTTAGATGCAGTGTGATATCTTTTAGAGTCATAATAATCTTCAATTTCTACAACAACATAACATTCTATAATAAAAATAAGTTTCTACAGGACAGTATGTCAATAGATTACATATTTTTGTATCCTGCCTTCTAAAGCAGCCCCCTTCAGAGCTGTGACTGAAGAAAGCTATGGACAAACACAGCGGTGTCAAAGAACATGGTCTGCACCACCCCATGGCAACATAGGAAATAGGTTTTCTTCTGGATTAGTGAGATGTAATAATTTCTGTGATTAGCAGGAATGTTGATTAAATCAGGCCACTCATTAATTTAGCTTAATGACCAGGTATAGTTAGTACCTTTTTAAATAATAATTAAAAGGAAGGAAAATATCAGAGATAATTTTTGAGCAATATTGATAACAACTGACCTTTATGTACTATCAATGAAATTCAGCTAAGCATCGTTTGTCTTTGTTACTGTAAAAGCTTTATAGACAGAAATTACAATTAGGTATAATATTTTTTAATAGTTGAAATAATAATAACAAACAAAGAGAAGAGAAAAAGGCAGAAACCCCCATCAATAAAAAACCCTGTTGCAGATGATGTAATCCTCAATCTCACATCTTTTGTCTGTGGACTACATGTGCATTTTTTCTTCTATTAGACAGGTTTATCTGAGAAAAAAAGAAATGCAGGGTGAATTTAGTCCTGGAGAAGTGAAATTTAAAGCAGTAACTGAAAAAGAGTTAGGTAATATTTTCTAGGTTATCTTACTGCTTACATTATAGTAACCTAATTTATTTCTGTCTGCCTCACTGTTTAATTAAAGGTATAAACTAAGCACAATTTAAGAACTATAAAATGTCGGTGACCATTGCATACATTTCATGTTTGTATCTGTTGATGCTGCAGCATTCCAAATAACGATTTGTGAATTAGACTTCAGACTGCCAGCCCAAGGAGGTGTTTTCTAGCTGTTTTCAGCATTGTTTATTTTGAAAGGTTCTGTTCACACATCCTTTCAGGTTACTGCTTAAAAGATACCCATTCACATACTTGAAAGCATAGGTATGTTTAAATATTTATGGAATGAGAGGAATTTTTAAAATTTTCCACTAGAAGACTGTTAGTGGGAATTTGCATGTTGAAGTACACATGAGGCAGGTACAAGCAATTTTTAAATACATGGAACAATGTAGACTCATAGAACAGCCCAGCTTGGGAGAGCCCTCTAAACTGGTCCAGCCTTTTGTGGGAAAGGGAGCCTAGATGAGATTATTTAGCACCATGCTCAATCACATCTTGAAAATCTCTGGTCACCCTACCATTTTGTCTCTGTGGAGTTTGTTCCTACAGTAAAAAAAAAATTTCTTTCTTTGTTGAGATGAAACCTTTCCCAGTGTAACTTGTGTTCCTTGCCCCATATCTTCTCTCTACTCCACTCTGATGAGACACAACCTGGAATACTGCGTCCAGCTCTGGGGCCCCCATCACTGGAAGTCCATAGAGTTGTTGATGCAAGTCCAGAGGAGGCCACAAAAATGATTAGAGGGATGAAACACCTCTCCTCTGAAGAAAGGCTGAGAAAATTGGGATTGCTCAAAGGAGAGAAGAAGAAAGAGAGAAGAAAGAGAAGAGAAGAAAGAGAGAGAGAGGAAGGAGAGGAAGAGGAGAGGAGAGGAGAGGAGAGAGGAGAGAGAGGAGGAGGAGGAGAGAGGAGGAGGAGGAGGAGAGGAGAGGATAGGATAGAGGAGAGGAGAGGAGAGGAAGGAGAGGAGAGGAGAGAGAGAGGAGAGAAGGAGAGGAGGGAAGGAGAGGAGAGGAGAGGAGAGGAGAGAGAGGGAGAGGAAGGAGAGGAGAGGAAGGAGAGGAGAGGAGAGGAGAGGAGAGGAGAGGAGAGAGAGGAGAGGAGAGGAGAGGAGAGGAGAGGAGAGGAGGAGAGGAGAAGAGGAAGAGAGGAGAGAGAGGAGAGAGAAGAGAAGAGAAAGAATAAGAGAAGAGAAGAGAAGAGAAGGGAAAGAAAGAGAGGAATAGAAGAAAGAAGAGAAGAGAAAGAAAGGAGGTAGAAGGAAGAGAAAGAAGAGAAGAAGGAAGGAGAAGGAAGAGAAAGAAGAAGAAAGAGGAAGAGAAGAAGAAGAGAAAACTCTGGGGTGACCTTGAGCTTTCAGCAGCATTTCAGTGCCTAAAAGGAGGTCTACAGGAGAGCTGTAGAGGGACTTTTCAAAAGGGCATATAGTGACAAGAGAAGGGTAAGGGCGTTAAACTGGAGGAGTGCAGGATTGGATTAGACAATAGGAAGAATTCTTCCCTGTAAGGGTGGTGGGGCCTGAACAGGTTGCCCAGAGAAGCTGTGGATGCTCCCGGGAAATGTTCCAGGTTGGATGCAGCTTTGAGCAACCTGTCTGGTGGAAGCTGTTTCTGCCTATGGCAGGGGCTTGGAACTGGCTCATTTTCAAAGTCCCTTCCAATCCAAATCCTCCTATAATTTTATGATTCTATGATTGCCCATGTGATTTCTGTTAAAGAAAGAGCCTCCATCTTCTTTGTAGCCACACATTAAGTGATGGAAAACTGTGGTGAGGTCAGAAGAGGGTAAATTAAATTCACCTGTTCGATGCTGCACTGGGAGGGAATGTGACAGAGGCATTCACACCTTCGGGGATAGCTGTGAGCAGGGTGAGAAGTGCCTGCCTCCTTGCTGTTTCATACCACCTTCAGCAGAGGTGGTGGGTGTAGTGTGTACCAAGGCAGCTGCTGAAAGACAGACATCCAGCAAGTGCAGGATGATGAGTGTGGAGTGAGGCAGGAGCTGTTGAGCTGTGTCCACATCCCTTAGGTTACACCGAATGGTGTCCTTCCCTCAGACGCCCGGGGTTTAGTGCTCCGTACTCCTGCCACCAGCCCTCCCTGCCCCAGGAGATGGCTGCTCCGGCAGCACAGCTCCTGGAGCTGTTCCTGTGGATGTGGTGTGTTGCGTGTATGTGCCTTTGCCCAGCCCAGCTGCTGGGTGTGAGCCGGGTACATGCTGGGTGTGCTGTGGGCTCTGCAGGGGCACAGCAGAGGGCTGGTGCTGGCAAAGAAGCTTGTTCCAGTTCTTTCAGACCTTATCCCTTTTTGTGTTCTGTCAGTGAAGGATGTAGTTTTGAGGGCTGCTGCAGAAATTTTTCACTGTGAAGAGGCCTGACCATGACTTTTAGGCGATTAGCTCGCACTTTAAATGCAGAACTTGCTTTTAGCATCGACCGTTCTTATTTGTAATTTCCCTCATCTGTCCTGCAGCTCTTTGGGACTGTTTAAGCCTGCCAAGAGCAGCGTGGTCCCACTGATAAACTGGTTTTCCTCTGAAGCCTTCTGCCTCTCGCTGTCTGGGAAATCTTTGAAAGGATGGGTTTTCACTGCACACTCCTGTTTTTCAAAGGAAGTTTCAAAAAAAATATTCTCAGTCCAAACCTGGGTTTTATATTTTTGCTGATACCACAAATATAATGTTTATTACGTATGTATCTCACTTGTAAAAAACAGTTTTCTAAGCAGTAAAATTGTTGAATAGTCTAAAAATCTTTCTTTCTTCAAATAACAATGGATGCACATGGATGAGCAAAGAAGTTAAAAGCAGTTTGATTTTTATTTAATAACAGTCCTTAGTGCCAAATCACATTGAGAAAGCAAGCAACATGTAATGGGTTTCAAAAGGAAGAAAAATCAAACAACATTATCAAAAATAAAGGTAACAATATCTGGAGTGGTTTTTGTGTAACTATGGACGTGATTGACAGTTCTCCTTCTTTAGTTGTTCCAGACATTTTATTAGAAAGAAGATGTATGTCATATGGCTTTGGTGCATGCTGTAGCAATTGGCATTGAACAGTTGTGTATCCTGCACAATTGTTAACTCCCATCATTAGTCCACAGAATTGCAACTCTTCATTACCTGTGTCCTTTTTGAAAGTGGAATTAAAGTCTAGTTTCTTTAGGTGTTTCTTACACAGGATTTTTGATTCCTGGTGACATGCAGTTAGTTTAGTTTCTAAAATATATTTTAATTTAAAAATCTGAAGGTCCTCTCATAAACATTTGGTACATTTCCTTTTTTATCACATCTTCTCTGGGCCTATTGTTTGATGTCTCTGAAAAAAACCCAAACAATTAAAAATTGTGTTTCATAACATTTCTTTAAGAAAGCTCTTACCAAGGATGTATTGGCAAGAAGATTGAGTTTCTTGCACTGCACACAAGATGGGGTTTTGGGTTTTTTTCTTCCTTCAAAGGCATATGCGATTCTATTTTCACAGAGATAACAGTCACCACAGGAACCAGATTTTTCATAAGCATTTTGCATGCAGAAAATCCCTGAATTATATAAACAGATTTAATAAATCTGGTCAAGTTGTGTGTTATGAACATTCCTACTGTCTCAACCTGAAATGACTGAATTAAAGCATATGTCTGGACTGCAGGAAAACTTCCTTCAGTCCTTGTCTATTAATCACCAGAGGTGAGAACGTGAGGACCAGATGGAGTGGTGTGACTCTCTTTTGGCCCAGGTTTTTTTCCCATGGCTTTGAAATATGCAGCTGAATCCAAGAGCAGTGCATTTGAGTGTTATTGTAGAGCAACAGCTCTCCTGAATTTCTGGAATTGCCATGGACAGTCTTACCCTGTGTCTGACGTGTGAAGAGCCACTTGAAGAGCCACTTCCTCTTGGTAGAAAGTGCTCTCATAAACTAAATAACCCACTTCCCTCTGCTGAAATCTGTCCTAGTGTTTAGGGCAAAGTATTTGCAGGTTGATATGTTCTTGATTTTTCTTCTCTTTTTTGACAGCTCCTAGACTGTTTTGTCATCCCAGTGGTGATACTTCTCTCCTGGTTCTTCTTACTGGTACGATACAAGGCAGTACATTTCATTGGGATTGTGGTCTGCATTCTGGGCATGGGCTGCATGGCAGGAGCAGATGTCCTTGTTGGGAGACAGCAAGGAGCAGGTAAGTAAGGATAAATGGGTTGTATGGCCAAGTTCTATTCAGAAAAGCCATTGACCAGTGTGTGTCAGACTGGGACCAAAAAAGGGGGAAATTTGGCAGGAAACTCTGTACCTTCATGGATCCAAAGCACTGCACCATTAAGAGTTGTCTCTGTCAGAAGGGCAGAAAGAGGTCAAACACTTTCAAGTCAGCAGTGCTGCAAAGAGGTTTCTTGGGCCCTGTGTCTTACAACACAGGTCACCCTCTGCAAGCTGGGAGGACAAGCTAAATATTTGTAGTTTTGTTCTCATTTGGCTTAACTGTTTGACTGCAAGCCTCAGTAGCTTCCTTTCCAAATTGGCTCCATTCCTGAGTCATAAGCCCCTTCACATACATCCACTGTGTGCTCTTACTTCTCCTCAACTTTGCTTGTTTTTCTGCAGAGGTGGGATCACTTGGTAGGTGCTAAAAGACACCAAACCTATATACCACCAGTTGGGTTTTGCACACAGTCTTGTACTAAAGCTTTGGGACTTGACTGTGAAATTTTTGAAAAGAACCTCCTTGTGTGTAAAATGTTCTTTTTTAAGTGTGGCATCATATGAATAATGTGTGTATCTCTTAATGCAGACTAGACAGAGTTAGATTTCATTGATCAACTTCCCCTGTCACATTGATTTTTCTAGTGCCAAGCCAAATGATGTGGGAAGGCTGGAAATTCTTTTCAAAGATTGTCAATTAGGCACAGTTTTCATTCTTAATTAAAAGCACTGAATTGTGAGCAGAGCATAATACACTGGGATTTAAAATTCTTGACTCAGCTTTCTGAATACAAATGCAAGTGCTGTAAAACTGCATTTGCCAGAATGCTACTAAGTAAAACAATGGAGTTTGTGACAGTGCTCACCATATCTCCCTGCCCCCTTTTATCTCTGTCCTTAATCCTGAAAGGAGACTTTAAGTTACTAGTCTCCTCCAGAAGTAGCCTTGTCCCAGCTAAAAAGAGATAATATACTCTGTACTGTGTAACCAGCCATCCAAAGCTGTATTGGGAATGGCTGATTTCAGAGGGCTTTAGATTTCAAGCCAGGGTTCCAGAAGAAACATCCTGTGTCTCAGCAGTCTAGAGAGTAACATGCTTGAACGGGTGAGCTGTGGATCAGCAGGATCATCTGGGGCAGTGGAAGCAGACAAGGACAGATTGAAGAACACTGACACTTTGCCATCCAACTGCAGTAATTCGATCTTATTTGCCATGTTCATTATTAGAGCATGGGTATAGCTGTTAGGTAAATTTGTCCAGAAAAATCTGTTAACATGCATTATTGCCCTCTAATTTGGACCTACACATGAAAAACTGTGTCCGTGCTTATTGCTATGCAGAGACTGCTGGTTTTTTACTTGTTTTAGTGGTATAATGATGTTATTAATGATGCTGTCTTTCACAGAGTAAAATAGATCACCTGGTTTAATTTCTTTAAAAGGCTAAAGCTATACATTAAAATGTACAAATGAAAAAAATTAATGGCAGGAAAAAATGAACAAAATTATTGAAACTCTTCATTAAGAGGTTGTACACCATTTATAGGATGTTTCCTAGGACTGGACAAACTAAAGTAAGGAAGACACCAAAAGCAATGGTGCTTTGTTCATCTTCAGTAAATGTCTCTGTTTATCTTATAGGGGACAAGAACTGTTGATACCTATGTGCCCCTGTTGACCACACTGCTTATGGTATGAGAAGAGCCATAAGGTTTTGCTAGGTACCCACAGCATAAGGCAATTTAGCCTGCCAAGTCTTACAGTAAGGGAACATGAATTTAAAATGTGCCTCTGACAGATTAATAAGTATTTCCCACACTTTCTGCAGGAATTAGGTATAACGTGCACACATGCTTTCAATTTTCAATTGTATCCTTACTGATATTTTGTACATTTTACTCAATGAGAAAACAATTACTGTTAAGTATTTAGACCTCTGTCATCTTACATGTCAAGGATACATGAAAATAACATTATTTTGAACTAATACCCACTACTTACTTTTATACTTCTGCTCCTGCCATGCACAGGAGTCTAAGCCACACAGGTCTAAGTGTTTCATCCAGGGTTTTCAAAGCACTTCGTAGCTTTAACTTACAGTCTCTGAAAACCAGTCACATCAATCCTGCTAATGCATATATCAGTGTTCAATTTAAAATGGGACATATTGAGAGTGATTTTTAGGTATCATGTTCTTCAGCAACTACAATCAAAAGCAAAGAGAAAGACCTCAATGACAGGGGATAGGGCAAAAAAGTGACAGAGGCCTATTTGGAGTGTGAAAAGAAATTGTCAGAACACAATTCACATTTAGAAGATTTGTGTTACACTATAATGCTGTAACTAGTTCCCAAAACACTAACTCCTCTCTGGACCATATGACCTCTCCACAGAATATTAGATATGGTAACAGTCATTAATGTAAATTTTGTTTTGCCAGGCTATGCCTTGTGTGTCTTCTGAAGAATGACCTACACCATTAAATTGGTCAAATACAAGTTTATTATCCTAAAAGTCTTTAGAATGCCTCTAGCTAGTTGGCACATTTCCTTAGCAGTGAAACCAGTAGATGTATGTGGATATTACATCCATGAAAATAAGTCTATAGGGATATGGTCAGTCTTGGGGGAAAGTTCCAAAGTCTCAGCCTCTTGAGGAAGCAAAGATAAGGCATTTGACAACCAGAATGTAATTGCTAAGAAAGAAAGAAAGAAAAAAAAAATTCTACAGCATTTTGACATTGGTACATATAGTTTTGATGCAGTAACTCCTTGAGTACCATGTATTACTCTAGTCACTGCATCTCAATAAGAAGTCATCCGAAAATACGCCTGTATAACCTATGGAGAAAGGTGAGAAAGCTGTTCAAGGGCATAAAATGGATTCAGACGAAGAGACTATAACCAGACTATTCCATCTCTCAGAAAAGGTAATAAAGAGACACATACTGTAAAGGTATATAAGGTCATCAGTGATATGGAGAGGATCAATACAGAGTAATTTTTAAATATTTCTCAGAAAATTATGGGATGATTAATATGATTTTGAAGTATCCAGTGTAAAAATTGAAAACATGACGTACTTATTAATAGTAGGCCAAAAATTAATGAATTTTACACAAAGCGATGAAGAATCCCTCAAGGTTTACTAAATTGAAGCCTGATGCAACTTCTCCCTCAGAAAATGCCTGATCTGCTGATAAAAGTCCCTCAGTCCTTCCCTATTTGTTTATGCTGTCCTCAGCCACCCTGTGCTGCTGAGTACCAGAGGAGGCTCCAGTGTCAGCAGAGCCTGGTGCTCTGAACAGATCCCGGCTCCCTCTTCTGGGAAAGCCCTGAAGGTTGAGGCTCACACTCAGCATGAGAGCACTTTGGGAAGAGCTATCAGGGTGTGATGCTTGAGGCCATCCCATCTGTGTGAAAATGCTCAGCCTCTGAGCTGCTTTTGTTTCACAGATGCAAAAGGATGATATTTTTGTCCCAGCAGAAGCTCTAAGGTCAAAAGCTTTTTCAGCAATGCTTCCCTGAAGTGTCAGTGAGTAGCTGCAATAAATACCAAATAAGTGAGCTCAGTGAGGAATCAATGGAGCCACTGTGAAATATGAAAAACATCAGGGGTATGAAGAAATTTTGTAAAGTGCTGATGGTTATTTTAAATTAAGAACATCTTCCATTACTGATTGCAAGAGAAGACTAAAATAAGAAGAAGAAGAAAAAAAAAAAAAAACCCAAACAACGACAACAACAAAACAACAAAATTGTAAAAAGATAAATAGTCACATGTTGCCATTCAAGGAACATTCAAAACAGAAATTCAGTGACAGGCTGGATGAGTATGTGAAAAGCAAATCTAATAACGTTTGCTAAATACACAGAGGCCATATCTCATCTGAGCTGGAGAATGTTGGAAACTAAGAGAGTATTACTGGGAATATTTTACACTTTACTGTTGTCCTTAAACAACTTATACTTTTCTGGTGCTTATAACCATTGTTGGAGACAGGATTGATGAACCCTTGGTCTGTCCTCTTATGACCATGTTTAATATAAATTTCTTCCCCATAGAAATTTCAGCACTACAGTTTGGAATGATAACTGAAGGCTTAAAAGAACTCCTTAAAGAAAAATGTTTAAAAGATAATTTTGAACCAATCAGAATGTTTGACTTCCATTTTTATTTACTGAAATGTATATTTTACAAATCAATTGAAATAAAACTTTAAAAGGCAGGGACATAAAAAATAAACCATGGTATTTTAAAAGAAAATGAGATTTCTTTTTAAAGAAATACAGTTTAGTACTTCTGCATTTCTGCTGAAACTTTTCAAAGAAAAAACCATTATATCCAGCCTTTCAGAATATGGTTCTGCAGCAATATCTGACAGCTTTGTGAAGCTGTAGCTCTTGTAGAAATAATTTAACAAGCCATATGTGCAGAGGGAATTGCATGCACCAGTTTGCAAAGCTAGGGCCTCAGTTTTCAAGCTGGAACTTGATCTTGATCAAATGTCACTGCAGCTCTCCCAACATCCAATAATAAATTCTTCCAAGACTTAAAAAGATTTCAAGCAGTCTTTGATAATGAAATGTTTTAGTAATTCTGTATACTTGGAGGTACTGAAAATACATCCTGTTGTTCTTTGCATGTATTAGGTACTGCTATGTTAATTGAACTTCTTTTAAAAATCTGTCATCATCACCCTGTCTACACCCCATCCTTCCTCCTCCCTTTCTTGTCAAACGTTCCCATGTGAGAATGAGGTCAGTATTAGGTTGTAATGATTTCTTCACTCATTTCACAGATACATGGAATTTTTCAGTTGTCCTCAGATCTAAGTAATGAACATATTTTAGACTGGTTAAATTTCAAGATGAGATGCAAACTGTTCTACAGAGCTGAGTCACATTCTCTCTGCAAAGAAAAAAAAGATAGTAATAATAAGGATCAGTCTCTGAAGAGTATCACTTGGATTCTATGCTTTTTTTTTAGAAGTTTTCAGAATTTTTTGACTTCCTTTTTCTACAGCAAGGAATATGCTCTCCCTTTGTCTCTGCTAGACTTGGCTGATGTATTGAGTGAAAACTGTTAAAATGACAGAACATTTGCATTCATTTTATTAACCCAAGTAAGGGCTACCTAGTGACTGAGGAATGAAATCTGCAGGGAAAAGAGCATGCTGTAGTTTTGGACAAGAGATGGTTGCTTTGAGGCATTCTGATTTTTTTCTGTTTATCCCTAGGTGAAAATAAACTGATAGGGGACCTCTTAGTGCTTGGCGGAGCAACACTGTATGGGATCTCGAACGTCTGTGAGGAGTACATCGTCCGAAATCTGAGTCGAGTGGAATTCCTGGGCATGATCGGACTCTTTGGCTCCTTCTTCAGTGGAATTCAGCTGTAAGTGGGCAGGTTTGAGCCCACTAGGGCTCAAATAAGTGCAGCTGTGGCCTCCATTGAGATACACTAACCGCTTCTTCCAAATTGGCCCTTTCCTGTGCAGAGCAGGTGTCCTCTGATTTTGGAATTTGCATTGGTTTTCATATTTAAGATTGGTGATTTGACTAATAAACAATTTTTTACCCAAGTACTCTAATTCAAGGATCAGTGTCTTTGAGTAGTCACATGAAGAGGGAGAAGACACATCCCACCATCTTGTTGATGGAAGACAAATGGATACTTCATGTATTAGTCTGAACTGTGAATAACAAAATCTACAGCTTCTTCTGGTTCTGTTTTATACTTTTAAAAGTTGCTTCAATTTCTAAAGAGGTAGAAAACACATCCAGTCAGAAGGTATTTTACTGATTCTCTTGTTCTATGTAACTACATTATGATATGGCGGAAATTATGAAAAAGCCTTTAAGAAAATGGCCTTTTCACTTCAAAAATGCACATAGGAGATTGTTGCGTGGATTTCAGGATCTATGGAGTCTGGTCTATATCCACATGTACCTAATGAGCATCTCAACTGTAAGCCTAATACTTGGAAGGTGGCTTCCAGTGTTGCAGTACTGTGACTGTTTTAAAAGTAGCCCTACAAGGTTGCTGCGTTTTGTGCAGGTCTGTAAGGGGTGCTTGTAACACAGAATGACTTTTGATTGTTAGTCCAAAACCAAGTTGCTTCTCTACAGATCTAAGCTACTCTGCTTCTAAGAACAGAGACTGATCAAAAAAACACAGGCCATCAATTCCTACTTCAATAGTTCTATTTTTTTTTAGCTAGAAAGCTTAATGTATTTATTTGGGATCTGAACAAGTGTCTTAAAATTATTTATATTAAATAGCTGCCATACAAGAAGTTCCCTTTTAAAAAATACGAAATTTAAGAGCATGTAAATGTACCTAGTATCTTTGGCTAAAGCTTTTTTTAATATGTTTGTGATTAAATAGATACTAATATTCTGAGGACATCATAGCATTGCCCTTGTCTTGCTCTGTATGTGTAAACTGTCATGTAAATGTCTCATATTCCAGAATTCAGTCATAGTACTGTTACTCCCTCTTGACCCAAGCAGTTAGTCACAATTCAGGGTCTGTGAGCTGTTCTGCGGGTGAGAATCTAGGTTTGGAATAAGGCATCTTTGTATAAGATGTACAACTGGAAGGAAACAATTAGAAACCATTTCTTTGCTGAAAGCCCTAAGGTTTTTCTATTCGACCTTTGGCCCAAAAGTTTAACCCAGCAGATTTTTCTCCACCAGCCTCTGCAGCTTTTTGCTGTTGGTGCATTCTGGGCACCTTCTGGAGACCCAACCACACTTAGTTAATACCTGTGCCTTTTTCTTACCTTTACCTGTAATGAATAGCAGAAGTCACAGTTATGTGTTCATAGAGATTTAATCTAACTAAATATAACACTTCAAAGTGAAGCCAGTTCCTCATTTGCAGGCTCTTTCTTTCAAAAACTACCAGGCACTTTGGTGCAAGATAGGACCTTTAGCTCCTCTAAACTGAAGGAGTCTTAGACTGTAGCATAAAATAAACACACATAATGCCTATTGTGCAGCAAAGGAGGATGAGCTAAGGTGTCAGGGGAAACAGTGAATTAATAAGTTGGCTGATTACCCAGACATGGTGGAAAGGGAAGTGTTGAATATGATTAAAGCAGGGAGGAAGAATAAGAGATTAGTTTACAAGAGTTGAGGATGTCACAATTACCCAGCAAATGGAGATAAGGTTATCTCATGGAATCACCTAATCATAACATGGCCTGTTTTCTAATGGCCTCTGAAGGTCATCTGGTTCAAGCTCCTACTCAAAGCTAGCTTCAGAGTTACATCAGGTTAGGATCTTGTTCAGTTGATTTCTTGGTGTCTCCAAGAATGGAACTGCCAGTCGTGCTGGGCAACCTGCTCCGGTGTTTCACAGGTTTGGGTTTTTTTCCCTTGATATTTAATCAGTTTCCCACATTGCAGCTTGAGTCCATTCTCATCCGTCATTTTGTTGCAAACCTCCAAGAAAAGTATGACTATCCTGTCTGTAACTACCCATTGCATAAATTGGAAAATTTACTGTTGTGTCCTCCCTTCCCCCAGCTCAGCCTTTTCTCCACACTAAGCAAGCCCTGCTGTTTCAGCATCTCCTCTGAGATCCTGTCCTCAACCTGCCTGACCATTGTGATGGAGTTACACTGTACTCCCTTCAATTTATTATTGTCTGACTTGTTTTGGACAGCCCACAATTGGATACGGTACTGTAGTTGCTGTCTCACAAATCGCATCCTTCAACTTTCTGTCCATACTTTTACCAATCCAGCTCAGGATGCTGTTGCCCTCCCATGCTCCAGGGGCACATTGCTGGCATGGGTTCAGGTTGATGTCCACCAGGACTCTAAGGTTTTATTGCTGGAAAACAACTTTCTATCCAGTCAGCTCCCAGCCTGTACATAGTGTCACTCTACCCCAGATGCAGGAGTTATTGCTTGCTTTTCTTGAACTTAATGAGGTTTCTTCTTGCCCTTTTCTTTAGACAACACTGTGGATAGTCCAGCCGTCTAGTCCATACCTCTTGAGTGTCTAAAGATATTTAAGGAAATCGTGTTCGAAACCTTGCTAAAGTAACAGTAGGTTACACTGCATCCTCTCATCCATTCCCTCTTCTTTATTTACTGATCCAATCACCTCATCATAGAAGGCAGTCACTTGAGTCAGGTTAGCTGTTGAGGGCACTTTGCTGGCTGTTCCTAGTCTTCTTCATTTCCTGAAAATGACTTCTGGGTAGATTTGTTCCTTCATCTTCCTAAAGGTTAGCATAAGGCTGGCCAGGCTATACTTTTTTTCTGTGTTATATTGAATGTTGCATTTGTCCCTTCTCAGTCATCAGGGACCTCCTCCAACTACCATAACCTTTCAAAATCATTGTGATTCCAATTCTTCAGTGCCTCTGGCATCACTAAATGGCCACTTCTGGCAAAGTTTCTCACCCTTCTTTGTTTCACAGATCATAAGGAATCACAAGCCATAGCCTATTGTTTTATACATCTGTTGTATTGGCTAAGCAATAATGTGAACACAATGTTCCTGTGTTTAAGTTACATGAAATTTTTTTTTTCCAGACCAAGAGATGTTGCAGTTTGTTTTCATTATATTTTTCAGGAATTACTGATGAAAGAGATGTGTACCTTATGCATGCAAAGACACCTATAATTTAGTTATTTTCCAGAGAATGTAGTCTTGTTATTCTGTACACTGTATTAGATTTGCCTCACATCAGCAGCAAGCAGATTAGAATTTCCAGGATGCAACTCTTTAGACTAGATTGATCTGGAAGGTGCTGAACTCCTGTAGTTTTACTATTAGATTGGTCACCTTTTCTACTAGGTAACTCTACTTTGTTTTTCAATGATGTTTTATACTTGTTTAAAATAGTGTTCAGACCAGCATGCAGAGTTCTGCACAGCAGGATTTATCTGGAAATCACACAGATAGGGAAAGCAGTTACCCGAGTGAAGACCTAACCTGGGAGACGTCTTATCTCCGAGGGTCTATTTGCCTGGATTGGGAAGAGCTGACTTGTTGCCACCTTAGAATTTTATGAATCTGTGACTCTGATGTTAATGCACAGTGCAAGATTTACAAGATACTGAGAGGGGGCTTTTGCAGTTTTGCCTATCCTTTGCTTATTATCCTGACTTTCATTGCTGTGACTATGTGGTTTTTCTCAATGTGTAAAAAATCACAGTATGCTTCCTAAACCAGCCTGTAATATGTATTTATTTTACACTGCAGAGTTATTCTGAAGTGTGAATAACTCTGATAGATGCATTATTAATAATTAAAATTCAAAAGCTTTCAGAATATTAAATCAGAAAAGTACAAGGGGATTGAACATTTAGGGGAATGGGCATGTAGAGCAGGTATATAGAGAGCTGGAAATAAACCAGGGGAAATTGTATGCTATCACATCTGATTACTGCCCTGAAGATCTTTCAAATACACAGGCACAGGGATAATGCCAGAGTAGATTAGCAAACTCTTGATTGCATTTGGTTCCTACAGAGGGGTTTTTTTATACGGTTATTTATGTTGTTTTGTCCAGCATTTGAATTGAATGGGTGGAAGTAATTTAACTTCTGTTTTCTTCTATCAAATTTTGCCTTCTCTTTTCTTCTAGTGCAATCATGGAACACAAAGAGCTGTTGAAAGTCCCCTGGGATTGGCAAATAGGTAAGAACACACTTTACCTCATTGAAGATGGCTGCTGAAGGAGGCATGGAGACAGCCAGTGTTTGGGGAGGCAGGCACAGAGTTTCAGGGGATGCAATGTTTGTGACTTTTCCCCTGGTTACTACCAAAGGTTGAGCTACATGCCTCATAACTGTTCTTAAATGATCTGTCCTCCATCGCTGTGTTGGGCCTTCCTTACACAATTAGGTTAAGCATATGAATGCTGTAACATAATCATTCAGACAGCCATGAAGTAAAACAATAATGGGGTTCCAGTTCTAAGATTCAGTGCACCACTGGGGCAATAAATGAAGTAGTCATTAAGAGCCAAACCTTTTCAATGAAAGCCAAAGAAAGAAAATGGAACCTAACAAAATAACCTGAAAAAAGGACTTGCAGTGAATATTATAGCTTCATAAATTCACTTCCAGGGGGAGCATTTCTGCATGGAAGTATTTAATTGCTTCCCAAATAGTCTTGGTGGAATATAGCAGATGTGTCCTTTAGACAAGTTTTGGGAGCATCATGTCCAATGAAGCTGTCATGGTGTTCTGCCAAGCAGGGGATTGCATTTTCTCATTTCAGTTTGGAAGCTGAGTTTATTACTCCCTTCTAATTAGTCCAATGAATTATTTGCTTTAAAAGCAAATCGATATTTAGGGGAGTCCCTATAATCACTATTTATGACAATAGAAGAAATAAAAGAATACAGTAGCGTAGAGCTGATTATTGCAGAGGATTCAAGCTTTGGCAGTCCATTAACAACAGCTCTTTACCTAGTTTCAGACTGAACATCAAAATGACAACTCGGAAGTGTGCAAAACCAACTGATTATGTGGGAAGTCGCTGAGGGGAGGGGATACAATGGTGGAATACAGTTGGTTTCTTTAAACTTGATTCACAATTTCCTTTCATCATCCTAAGCCTTGCTAAATGCAGCATATTTTTCACAAAACATTGCACCTAGAAATCGTGGAAATTTGATGGTTTTGAAATTTGAGCTGTAAAACAAAGTGACAAATCAGTTTAAAACATCCATAGAGAAACACACTCAACTGTGTACTATCAGTGTATTGGCTTTCTTTAATCTGAGATAATTAGCATAATTGCATCAGTGTTTGTTTATATTTCATGAGAAGGGGCTTAGGGACATAATTAATCTGGTACTGATGGAACTATCAGTGGTAATAGCAAATTAATCTACTATTCATGTAAGTGTCTTACATACTTCCATGAGATTTCTGTTCAAACTCAGTATCAGTGAAATGTGCTATTAAAATAAGGTCTTACTTCATCTGTGATGCTGCCAAAATGTCCCTGAAAGTTGATTACTAATTCTGAAGAGTCCTTATGCTTCACAAGGCTGAGATCATCTTAGCAAAAGCATCATAGATATGTACTTGTTTTGTTAGAGCAATAATTGGAAATGTGGTGTAGTTGAACATGGATTAAATGGTGACAGTTCTGTAGCTCTTCCCTGGCTTCCACTGCACCTGGTGTACTTTCCATTGCATTGGCAGTGATACAAGATTTCAGAAAGTGATTGACAAATCTGTGTCAGGGAGTTCACAGCCTTGTCCTGGGTAGTTATCCACTGCGACAGACTCAAACCTGCAGTCCAGCAGAGTTAAATCATCAGTCTTCTGAGTGCTGGTGATAAAGTCACAGCAGGAAATCCAATAAATAACTCAAGGTAGCCTGTTGCCATCTGCCATAACTGTGCTTTTAAGATCAAATGAGCTACCTTTTAACTGATGCAAATTATTTTTGAATATAAAGATCTAAAGCCAATCTGTTATGTCTATCATGTTTAAAACAGGCTGTGGCCCTCCTGGTGTAAATTTTGGAAATTGCCCTGATACATATCATCATCTTCACACTTAGTGTGAATCAGTGTAGCTCTGTTTGAATCCTTGAAAATTTAAGTATTAATACTTGCTGACAACCAGACTGAAAGGAGGATGATTTTACAGTTTTTACTGAGTGGTTTCATATGAGACCATGACCAAGTTTTATAGCAATAGATGAAATAGTAACAAATAAACTAAAATCAGCTTTATTTAAGAGAACACCAGTTTGTAGCTCCAAGGAAGTGCCTTTGTTACCGGGGGTTTGAATATTTCTGAATGGGCGTTGTTCCAAGGCAGTATGGAAGATCATAACTGATTCCATTTCATGCCAGTTCAACATTTGCTTTTGGAGTAAAAGCACAAAGGCAACATTCGTGCATCATTGCACCATGCAACATTCCACCACCTTCCTCGGGAACAAGACCAGAAGTTCTCAGCTCATACTGGTCTTGGTCATACTTGGGCTGTTTTAGACAGATCCTGCCCATTTGTGTGAAGACCCCAAGTGTAACAAGATATGGACAAATACTGAGGAACTAGGGCTTATTCAGCCTATGGAAAAGAAGTTACCTACAAGGAACTTCTCAAAAGGGCAGAGGTGCTTGGCAGGAGGATGAAAGACAACAGACAGAAGCTCAAATGACAGATTCAGACTGGATTAAAGGCAGATCTTCTTCACATTGAGGACAGGCAGGCAGTAGAGCAGGCTGCCCAGAGAGGTTCTGGAGTCTGCTGGGATTGCAGCACTAGTGGCAATTCCCAAGGCTGCTGTTTGCACTGCATGGATGCCTAAGGGGACTGAGGCTTCAAGCTGTTGACTTTAAACATATTTCCAGTCTCAAAATCAGCCCTCTAAGAACCAATATCTGAAAATCATATGATGTTAATTTCACTTGTTTATTGTCACTACTAAATGACACCCAGGTGGTAGATACCACATGTATTTTTAAGCTGTAAATTAAATGCCACTTTATATTCACCTCTGCTAGAACAGCTACAGTTTAAGCAATTTTCCACTGGAACTGAAATGTCCTTTGGAAAAGCAGCCTGTGAAGCTGGCTGTCAAATAATGTAAACACCAAGGCAGTACCATAAAATTATGCTGTAAGTTGAGTGCATAAACCAGCAAAGCTGTGTTAAATCCAGACAACCAGAGACTTGGTGGACCAGCTGGTGATTTGTAGACTGTGCTTTGACAATGCTGACTTCTGACCCAGAATGGCTTTAGTGCCTGACCTGTTTTTCTTAAGCCTTGAAGAAAAGCTGGCTTGCTGATCCTGTATGCAAAATAATTTCCCATTGACCAAAACTACACTCCATATGGTGCGATTGCCAACTAGAGAAGAGTCACAGAGTTCAATTCAAGCAGCCTTCCAGCACTGCCTAAATTTTAATTCTGTTACAAGTATACAGTGCCCACCTTATAAATTTGCTATCAATGTATAGAAGCAGTTTTTACCATGATTGTCCATATTCTGAATACAAATTCAAATTCCTTATCATGCCGTAACATGTATGGACACTGATAGTTTGTGTCTGCTGCATTTGTTTCAGTTGAATGTACACTTCAGTTCTTATGTTTCTAAAGGACTCAATCTGTCACAGCTGGTTTTGTCCTTTACATAGGTTTTCTAAAGAATTTTTAACTAAATAGATCCACATGCAGATATATGGCCATTATATGGCCTTTTTAAAAATCCTTTCTTATACCTTTTGGGACTTTGGCAATCAGATTTTCTACAACTTTCAGTCAATAAGTCAATAATCTGTTCTGAAGAGCTGGCATGAGTCTAAATTTAGGCTCATGCGCATATCAGCTAGGAATTCTGTAGTGTACGGCAGGCTAAGAAATATCATTTACATGAGAACAGATGTGGAAAGTGTTTGCTGGTTTTTTAACTTCATATTGATTAATTTGCCTTGGGATTTATCAAGTAATAACTGAAGGAGTGAATTCTTTCCCAGTAAGTTATTTAGGTTTTTAAATTAATTTAGATTTTTACTGTAATGTATTTTTATTATATTAGTGTCTAACAATCTAATTTACGTGAGGCTCTCTGTTAACATGCAGCAGGAAAGAGTTTCAGCTTACAAAAGTTTTATTAAGGAAGGCAGACAAAAATGAGCAGAGGAACAGAGGTGCAAAGCTGTGAAGTGATTTGTTAGTTTTGGTGCAAAATAGGACTAGGACTTCTGACACTTGAGTGCTGTCCACATGCATTCATCCATTTGGTCATTAGCTCCTCTGCAAATAATTTTGCATTCATATTTTGGGTCCATTCCCAGAAAATTCTGTGTGCTCCATCCAACTCAGCTGAACTCACTTGGTGCTGGGGACATTCAGCTCCTGCAGAGACTAGATTTGCTATGTTCAAATGCATCATTATGTCCAAATCTATGCTGGACATGAGGTAGTCACTGGTAGTATAAGACACCAATTTGAAACAACTCTGCTATTATGGAGATCCCAAAGGACCTCATGGCCAGTGTTGATATTGTTTTCACTCTCTACATATTATTGATTTGAATTTTTCTTTGAAAAAGCATTATTCTTACTTTTCTTAAAGCACAACCTTCTGCCTCCCAGCAAAGTCATTTCTGCAGGCTGCAAAGTCACTTTGCTTCTTGTTTCTCTTCTGCAGGCTTGCTGTATGTTGGCTTTAGTGCCTGTATGTTTGGCCTCTACAGTTTCATGCCAGTGGTCATAAAGAAAACCAGCGCTACTGCCGTCAACCTCTCCCTGCTCACGGCTGACCTGTACAGCCTCTTCTGTGGATTATTCCTCTTCCACTACAAGGTATGTGGAAATGAGAGATGTGTTTGGGTAGTAGCAGTGTGCCAGAAGAAATGTCAGTGCAGAACGAGGAAACAAAGGAAGCCTCCAAGCTTTGCTAGATCTAAACAGTTGAAGTGCAAGTTGATTTTTTAACGTCAGGCTTCCTACATTAAAACAAATTTTATTATGTGATTTCTTGTTTTTTAAGAGAACTCATTTGATCTTTTTCTTACAAGTTTTAAGATCTGAGTACCTGTTCATCTGCCACTGTATCATTAATTTCATCTTACTTATCAAAGGGCACTTTCAACTGCTGTGAACTGACCTAAAGGGGCAGCATGAAGGGAAGGACTTTTCCAAAATTGCCACAATTTTTATTTTTTTTTTTTTCTTAGGAGAGAGGTTACTTTATGGCTAAATTGTGTTAGAAGTGTTAAAAAAGAAAGCCTTAAAATTCTGAATGTCTAATCAACTCAAATCAGATTTTGTTATGGTAATAGTACCTGAATGAATGTGAATGAGACAGTGAAAGTTCAATTCTTTAAAGTCCAACACAAAATTATTTATCCCTACTGTCTTTTATTTTGTTTTTGTGACATTGAGAATTTTGCAGGCAGAAGAAAAGCAAGAAGAGAAACAAAAATTTGACTGAAAACACTATCTATGGGTTGCCTGCTGCTTTGCAGCTCTGTCTCGTGGTGGTATTGTTTCTTCTTCTTCTTTCTGCCTCACACTTCAAACCCAAAGTGTTTGACATTAGGTGTTATTTGAAAACTGTTATCTCCAGGTAATAATATTATTTGATACCCACAGACAAATATATTTAGTGGTGTTAGTCCACTGTTTCTAAGTAAAATTACTAAATTACACATTGAAAGACAAATGTTATTCTGAAAACAGTAATGTACTATCAAAATCAAACTCCAATAGAGGGAAAGACTTAAATGGCAGCAGAGGTTCGACAGCTCTGTGCTCAGCATTGCTCAAACCCAACAGAAAAGGCAATTTTGCAAAAATAAACTTTAAAGTTCAGACACTTGAAAGGCAAAAGGTGCATTAAAGGTTTTATTTCTTCTCTGTGTCTAATTGTTGGATGCATTAGCAGAGCCAGGAAGGCAGAATTTTCAGCTTTACTGATCCCCATCTTTCTACAGTAAGCGCGTGTCAGCTCCCATCCATAATGGCACCTTGGTCTCCCTTCAAGACCGGTATGGAAAAAGTGCTCAAGAGTAGAAAGCTCAGAACAGACAGGTTTTCTGGTTGAAAGCATCCTTCTCAACATGTATCCTGGTAAACTGGTTGAGTTCCACATCTGAAGTAACTGATGGTCCCCTCTGCCCCTTGCTCTAATTACTAGAAAACTGAAAGCCTCATTCTGCTATGGTTACTTGTGTGTATCATGCAGTTGCTTTCATAAACACTTATCAGGCAATTAATTTAACATATTCAGGTTTTTTACCTCCACTGCTGTCCTTGGAAGACTTTCAGAACGTTTATTCTCCAAAAGCCACAAACCTCCTTATTTCCAGAATAAATTTACTTGTGCCTGGTTTTGGTCCATTCATCTTTCTACAGAGAGTATCCATTAACAGCAACAATGCCCATCTCCATGGCATTTTACTCCATTGGTACATCAGTGGAGAGGAGTCATATTGTGTCTGAGCCCTTAGTTCACTATCAGAGCAAGCCCTTCTCTGTGCCTGATCTGCTTGGATTTCATCCTCCCTGAGACAGCCCCTTCAGCCCAAGGTTCTTGCAGCACTTGGTGCAATGCTTTTTACTCTCTAGGAAGAGAGTTTCTTGTTTCCTGTTTCTCTAGGAAGCCAGTTAACCCATAGATAGCAAGACAGCACTGACATTTTTCATCACTGCATTTCTTTTGTAATTTATACTCATCCTGCAATCCATACAACTCACGTGTCTCTCCTTTGTTCTACCCAGTCGAAGTGTTGATAAGGAGAAGACCTTTATCAGGGCTTTGTGAAAGGACCTTTACCTGAAATGCAGCATCAACTTCTCAAGCTGTCAAGCTTTTCACACCCTTCAAACTTACATTGCAGATGAAATTTGAAGAGAGAGGCTATATGGAAAGGTCATGTAGATTTAAAAGTCCACTTAGTTATTTGGTTTTTTCTTTAGTTACCATGTTTTTATCCATAGTCAGATGACCTTCTCCTTTTCTTTATGGTTTGCTATCAGGTATCATTTTGTCTGAGGAAGCAGAACTGTGAAATGTGTGACTTGCACTCAATAATGAAGTCTAATACGTTGGCATGAAGTGATCAGAATTAATTCCCCTCCTAGGACTGTGTACACTTGCTTGTTTCCTACTTTTAAACAGCTATTTCATTCCTAGCCCAGCTGTACATCTCCTGCTTTTTCTGCACTAGCCAATGGGCACAGACCCACTTCACTGGGAAACAAATGGGTTTATGCTGAAGTAAGATCAACTGAGTAGTTTAGTGTCCCTTGCAGAATATCATTTTATGAGGCTTTCAAGAAACAGTTGTGATATTTCCCTGTGCTGCTACTTTTATCACCAGACAGGTTTATTGCACCTATAGCAGTAGATCTATGATAATCCGTGGAAAATGCAGGAAATTATTTTAACTGAGCTTTAGAGCTTTTGAAACCAAACTGAAGAGAAGATTATCTTTGAAGTGTTTTGATTCATTAGCATTTCATTTTTATATAATGAAAATATAAAAATATTTCATGCAGTGTAAGCTCTGCAACATCACTGTTTGCAGGACATGAGTGAGTTTATAAGGAGCTGCATCTCTAGTCTTACACTACATTCAGGCATCTTCTTAGCACACTGAACACTTCCCAGGCCCATGGAAGCTGGGAATTCAACCTGTTACCTTGACACACAGTTCTGTGATATATGTGAAATTGTTCAAGATTCTATTGTATTAAAAAATAAAAACATATAGCTTTCAATTAGAGATAGATTACTAGATTGTAATGCATCATTCTTAAAAGTTCTTGCATCCCCCAAATAAAAGGTATCTTTTTAGTTCTTCTGTAATCAATAATTGATCTCAAATATTCCGGTGAATGGAGAAATGTATATGACCTCTTTGGTAGCTGAACATTCACCATTGCTATAGCATTTAAGTATACAACACCGTATCTTCAATATTTATTTTTTTTATTCTCACCATATTGATACGTGTTATACAATTTTTATGTTCAAAACTTTCCTAGCTGTCTGTTCTAATTTTACCTTCTTCTTTAGCACAACCAACAGGATATTTTGTTATGGATGGACACATGGACACCAGTGGTGCTAAAAAATTCAGGGCCACCTCTCTGGCTGCACAGAATTAGAACTTTTGTATAAACACAGGGGCATTTTTCCTTAGGAGTATTCTTTTTTACATTTTAGTCTCAGCCTCAGCTCTTTTGTTATGTGAGCTTTTAGATTTATTACTTTTCCTTTTCAAGCTCTCTGTTGTCTTTAGTCATTCTAAGCAAATTAGGTTCTCACTAAATAATCTAAGCAGTTTATTTTATATTTTCCAGCAGCTAGAGCATGAATACTGATTGTGTTCTGGTCCAGCAGGTTGAGTCACACTATATTATATCATTACCTTGCAAGCCAAGCACAATGAATTATATTATGCCTTGGCAAATTCATTCAGGTCTTTATCCAAGGTGGTGCTATAAAAATTCAGAATTTCTGGATATAGTAACAATTACCAAATGAAGAAAATACATGTATTTCATAATGAATCAGGGAAGTCATGTATCTTGATTCAGAATCTCGGAGAGTATCTGTGATGAAGGACTTGAACACACAGATAAACATGATACTCAAAACCTTCCAGGACCAGAAATCTGAAATTCTGCTAGTTGAAACCTCATTTACTGATTCTCAGTGATGTTTCTAAAAATTACTTTTCAATGCTAATTCTAACAGTATCCATTCAATGGAAGGGAGCAGATGACAGTCTTCCCATTACATCAAGAAACAAGCCATGAAGACTGGGGTTTTTCCAGATGAGGAAGAGAGGGTGAAGATTGGGGGAAAGGGGTTTGAGGTTCTTTTTTGCCAACACAGGTCCTAAACAATGCCTGTGAATTTGGGATTTACAGAGTCTTCACTGTAGTGAAAATTTGAACCTTGCTAGAAATACATATTGAAGCCAGTGTGAGTTTTTCTGCTGTCTTTGGTGCACTTCAGTTCATTTTCCTAAATTAGGAAAGCCTGCCACTCAAGGAATGATCTTTTAAAAAATTCAGTTTCATGACTATGCAGATGAAACCTTATTTTTGACTGTGACTCTATATGCTTCAGGCAGTCCTGGATTTTGTTGGAGCAGGATGGATACAAACTCCTGCTATCTGTGGTTTGATAGCAGAAGTTAAATAAAATTGGTTTGGGGGAGGATTGTTTATTACTTTAACTTTTATTTGGCAGCCATCCATAAACATCTGAGAGATTTTCCCCAAACCTCCGACCTAACTATGAAAATACTGCAGTTTATGTTCTCACCTTTTTTTTTTTTAACTTCCCTGAAAGCATAAGCTGAAGTCAGTAAGATCCTATTCTTTGCTTGCACTTGTTAGGGAGCTAACACCTACCTATTTTAAACTTTGACAGTGGTGTTGTCAAAGGTGCTGTCAGTGATGCATCATTATTTCTAGTGAAGCAGGCAGTGCAGGCTAAAATGCTGGGTTTTATTATCACTTTCTCAGTCATATACTTAAAGATATTTTCCTGAAGAAATTGGGTATGCAAGCTGCTTGATCCATAAACTTTCTGTTTTAATGGAATTTAATCACACAGGGCTTTTATCCTTGTGGATACTTTTAAGCCTGTGATAATAATGAGGGTAAGTCATATTACTCGTTAATTCTTCATGTCATTGGTAATGTGCCAAAACCTGTGTTCATGTTTCCTTTTCTTTTCAAAAGTACTAAATTTCTTACAATGTGCATCCCTCTCAACAGCTCTCCTCCCATGAAGCTGTACTGTCTACATGCCTTTAATCTAAGCAGCATAGTTTTCAAATTTATGTATTTCATTGGTTAGCTATTTGAATTTCCTGCTCCAAATTGCAGTCAATTAGAAAATAGTTATGTGTCTATATTGAAAGAGCTGCCTTGAGGTGGGAAGGAATTAGGTGTGTCTTTGGTCACACAAATTGCTGTGACAGAAAGGGCCCCATCCACTCACCCTTTTTGTGCTGGTGCAGGATGGCATACAACAGAAAAGCTATGAAGTAAAATGACAGAAGAGAGTAGAAGCTGGAAAATGAAATGCCTCCCACCAAGATGTTGTGCAGCCTGACAGATTTTCAGCAACACAGCACAGATATGGCAGCTTTTGCAAAATACTGCATTTTTTCAAAGAATGTCTTCCTTTCACGGTGCTATCTTGCAATAGATTCATTAGTTGCAAAGCACAAATAGTGAAACATGGATACTCACTCTTTGGAAGCCGTCAAGAAGGGTGTCAATGATGTGGCATTCATATTGCAGAAGTTACGACAAAAGCTTCGATTTCAAATATATTCTTTTCAGACAGTAGCTCATCATAAATGTCAAGTTTTTTAGTGTGTTCTCAGTGCTGTTTCTCAGTGCTTAGGATTTTTTTCATTTTGTCTCATGTTAAAAGACTGCACACAACAGAAATGATTTGAAGCTTTCTAGGAAAATGCATTTTTGTTGGAAATACCTAATTATCAAAACAGGAATGCTAAGTGAAAAGACAGAAAAAAACATAACTAAGTCATCCTGTCTAAAGAGATGGATCTTACTGACAACATACTTTTTCAAAATGATGCTCAATGAATACAAAAGCAAAGACCAAGAGGCTAAGTTTCGTAATTACTTGTGGAGGAAAAAAAATCAGCATAAATAAAAACCTCAGCATTTCCCAAGACAAGCATATTTTTGAAGACAAGAGAGTACAATGAATGTATTGAGTTACATATCTCAGCAGTAATTTGCAACCCAGGAGAGAAAGCCAAAAAAAAAAGGTCATGAATTAGCAAGGCAGCAGTTGCATTCAAAAGCTTAAACAAGATTCAGCTACTGAAAATCTACAAGATTTTGAAATGATGATTCTTTGAACTGGATGCTCTTCTCAGCTTTGCATAGGGAAAAAAAAAAAGACTCAGAGATGTAGACAGAATCCTGTTTGAAATAAAATGCTGATGGTTAAATGCAATAATTTCAATATACATTTGGAGATTTGTTATGGGACTGAGTAAAATTTAGAAGAAATTTTTCTGGTCACTTTCAAGAAGTGACCAGAAAAGAAGGTAGAATATTTAGGAAGTGTGCAAAGAATTATGTGTTGCCTACAAATTATACCATGGTATATGAGCTGCCGGGAGGGAGCATACATAAAATCTGTTTTTGGTGTACTACTGAATTGAAGTGCTTGTTCCAGTTGTGCCTCCTACCAGCCTAATCAGTGAATGCTGCAGACACACAGGGTTAAAACATCCACATCAGCTTCTCTTTCTTACCAGAATGGAGGAATGGATCAATATATGAACAAAGCAACAGTTAGAAAACATCACTTTTACATGCTTTCAATCTAAGTAGTATTTTATTAGCTTCTAGAACATCTACAAAAAAATCTTCTTTTTTTCCAAATCCCCCTTCCCACTAAACTGAGAGCTTTCAAACCCATGACATGGGATAGATGCTTAACTTATAGTAATCTGAATTTTATATCTTAAGGACAAGAAGACAACTTGCTGCACATGCAACTGGACAAACCATCTGTTTAAAAATTGTTAGAAATAAACAGAAAACAAGGAATCACAAAAGAAAATACTGTGCAGGTGAAAAAGAGAAGGAGTGAAGTCTAATTACTGTAAAAGATAAACCAAGCTTGGCAATGAAGAAGAAAGTGAAAGAAGCAGCAAAAAGTTCTTCTGGTATATTAAAAGAAGAAATTGTTTGCTTTGCAAGGACTGTGGAGGCCAAAATTAAACAACCTTTCACTTGGCACCAAAACAAAATCGGGACCTTTTGTCATATTCAGTAAGGATGAGAGTTAAACATGAAGACAATGCACCATCTTTAATAGAAATGGAAATTACTACGTCAGGAGTAGAAACACAACACAATAATCTGAATACTTGATATTTGATAAAATCAAAAGTAGGCCTAATAAGGGACATGGAGATAAATGGAAAATTGAATGAAATGCAGGCTTGGTTCACAGAAGACAGATAATCCCATTTAAATCTGGTGTCTATCTGATAATTTAACAAATCTTTATAGGAAAAAGTCAAATGGTAGATCTAATGTGCAGGGCTTTTGAACACTGCAGCACAGAAAATTATCAATTAAACTAAAGAACGGGATTAGTGATGTAAAGTTTGGAAGCCAGGTGAGAAACTGGCTAATGAGGATAAAGGATGAGGCAATGTGCTGAGAGAGAGACAGCATGCTCGAAGGAACCCGCTGATGGAGGTCCCAAAGAGTTGGTCTGAAGACCAATCTTGTGTAGTCACTGTAGTAATAGATTTGGCACCCTCAGTAGGAAGAAGAATTAGAATAATCAGGCAACTAGAACTGGCTGACATTGAGAAATGCTGTGAAGCACAAAGTGCGAGGCAGTGTCTGTGGCAACAGATGGGGAGAATTTGAGCACGGCTGTGACAAAGCTGTTTCCAAATGAGTCTGTCTAGGTATTTCTGGTATTGATGGAGAAGTGCTAATGCCATAGGACAGGACAACTTGCCCCTCTCAGAGACAGCACTTTTCTAGCTGTAGCTACTGGGTTTTCTCCTGTCAGCTTAAGAATGCCAGGCAGAGCTTTTTCTCTTATCTGCTCCAAAGCCTTGACAGAGTAACCATGTGGCCCCTAACAATGTACTGAATATACAGATCCCTAAAAAAACCTTTATTGTATGTAGCACAGCCTTGATGGGTTGGAATGGACTATGGAACCTTAACATATCTTAATTAATCTATAAATTCACATGGAGGAAATGAGAATTATTTGATCTAATGATACAAGAACATATGGGTAGAAACTGAGAATGTATAGAAATTAGTGGGATTTTTTGGCTATCATAGCAGGGAGGTTCCAGGATAATTTCAAATAGGTTAGTGGACAAATAGGTTAGTGAAAAAACAGCCCTAATAATGCTTGCATGAGAAGGATTTGCCAGATGGAATATGTGCTCTGATTGTAAGCAGTAATGGGGAGTTGGATTCCACAGCTTAGGACATGCTCTCCATTCTGATTCCCTCATGCACCTGCCTTGAGTCAGCTCAGTTGAGAGCTCTTGGAGTTTCTGAAGTTTGGCCTCTCACTGCCAGCAGCAAATGTGTCACACTACAGAGAACCCTGACATGAAACAGCCATGTCACACTCCCTCCAGACAGCTGGCGTGGTCACTCATGCTGAGAGTAGCTGCAGCTGCATAGTGCTTGTTTCTCAGGGTAGGAGTGCTCCCCATTTGTATTGCCAGGAGAAAAGAATGCCATTAGGGAAGGAATTTCTACAGGAATGTGTTGTTAGTTTCAGCAGGAAAATATAAACAAAGAATCCAAGATAAATCAGTTATTGTACCCGTGGCTTTGAACACACTGAGCACAATTAGCCTCATGCACAGTAATGGAGAATCAGTTACAGCAGACAGCTGCTACTGTATTAAATACTTGCACACAAACCCAAAAAGACACATGGCAACTGGCAGCTGATAGAGCAAACCAACAAAGAATACTGAAAGGTAAAAGTGGGAAGGGAAATTGATTTTATAAGTTTTTCTGTTGTGCTCCTCCTGTTTGTATTAAGAGCATCTGAAAGGATAGGTCCTTTACCACTTTCTTGCCAAGTAATTGATATAAAATAATCAGAAATGAAGCCCCCTTTTGCCACAGTAAGGATGCTCACAGGAAATTAGAGCAATGTAATAGAAGTGTTTTAACTTCACATGAAAATCTCTTCCCTCCATAGATAAGATTAAAACAGATTGCAGGACTCATTCTACCTTGCACTTTTTAATTAGACAGACTGCTGGTACCGCAGGGGTTCTGAACACAGGCTCATTTTTTCTTCATGTCTGATGTCAGAGGCAACAAAGGGAAACAGAAGAGAAAGCAGCATTCCCATCTCTCCTGGCACTCAGGAAAGGAAGATAAACCATTTCACACAAACATTTTGCCCTATCAGGCATGTATTTAGAAAGGACAGGCTATTATTAATTTTTCCAAAGGATGTCATTTGAGAAGCGTGAAGTTGTGCAGCTTTGTGCAAAAATCAGTGTTTGCCTTACAGCTGCCTATGTCAAGCTCAGAGATTTTTCCCAAAATGCTATCAGTTTTCTCCATGTTTGTTTCAATCCACCAATGAATTCCAGGAAATCTATTAAGTTTCCTAAATTTTAAAAGAATTTGTGGTGAGAGTTTTCCAGTCAACCCTCCTAATTTTTCTCCATTGTAGATAACTTCAGCATCTAAAACGTAAGAAAGATTAGGAGTTTCCCACTGACCACTGTTTTACCAATTAAACTGTGCCCACCAGCAAATATCATGGAAGAACTGAAAAAGAGGGTGCTGCTGTGTGACAGAAAGCATAAATCTTTTACATGGAGTAAAACATGCAAGCAGTAGAGCAGAATCAGCTGGAAAATACAGAAAATATGTCATCTGATTCCTTGTCATCACAGTTTCTATGCAACATTTACAATTCAGCATAAGCCATAGTAATGGATGGCATTTCATCTGAGTTAGATCAGACTGAGGGTGCAGGAATTGAGAAGTATGGCCTTTCTGCCACGCATGAAATTACAGGAAAATCTTCCTTTGTCTTATTTGTTTTCACCAAATGGCAACAAGGGCAGTGTCAGGTTTTCACTGTCATTCAGACAAACCATCACCGTTCAGACTTAAAGTGAGGACTTTAAGTCATCACTTAAGACTTCATCGTCATGGTTTACCTAAAAAATAGCTGGAGGTCATTAAAGTGTGAAGATAATGCAGTCCAGCTGGTAGTGGACAGACATGCTACTGTCCAGAAGTTATCAGCATCACTGAAGCTGTCCAGCACCCCTTGGTACCCTTCTCAGCTGGAGAACCAACATTTCTGCTCAGACATTCCAGCTTCTGCAGTTGGTGAGCAGGGAAGGCACTCTTAACCTTACCTCAGTGGTTTGAGTCCCTTTGGAGATTTCTTAAAGACTGAGAGATCTGGCAGGCTGCATAAAGGATTTCTTTTGTCTGTTTCAATGCAGTCTGAAAAACTCACAGCAGCCCTTCTGGTGTGCGGTGCCATTTGGGGTTGCAAAATACAGTGTTCACTATTGGGGGTTGTTTCAGTTTCTGTGGACAAGCAGATCAAGCTCTGAACCCCAAAGAGGTTTCTTCTTCGTAGGGTGGGACAAAAAAGGCAGCAATAGTTTAAGTCACAGTGCTGATCCAAGACAGACTCAGATCCTCATGAGTGTGATCCAAGGCAGTCACCAAAGAGCACTGCAAGCTGTGACGAGGATGCTGGGTCCTGTTGTTATTAATAAAGTAATATGGCTGTAGCATCCAGCCATGCAAGTGAAAGCACTGTGTGAATTCCTAGTTCTCAGGGCCCTCAGCCTTCTGGTACTGCTGCTGGCTGGAGACTGTGTGCATCCCACAGTGCAACTTCTGCACTTGGTCACGGTGAGCTTCATTTGCTATGTTGGAGGCGAAAATTGAAACTTGTGGAAAGAAGCTCAGCCTCTCGATCAATTTATCAAACAGAGTGGAAATGTCTGTTTGCTATATAAAAGATAATGAGAGAAATTTGGTTTTAAATCCCTTCACTCAGCCTGCTCAGGTATTCATGTGTGAAATTACCCAGGAGAAAAGCCATAAGTCAGTGAAAGAACACCTATTGGCCTTAGCTTTGATGGACTGTGCAGTGTATGCTACAAACTGGATTAGTCTGGAAGGCAGAGTTCACTGCACTGCACAGACCCACTGATGGGAAGGAAGAAGATGGTAGGAACTGCATGTCTGGAGAGCATGGATGGTGCCAGCAGATAGGCGGAACTAGATGAATTCCACCTGATATGTACATTTTTACCCCTCTTCATCAGTGGGATTCTGAGGAGGTCACTTCTGTCTGAGATTTAAAACTTGAATTAAGGGACCGGATTTCTTTATTCATTTATGCCAAAACATGGAGAACTGCCAGATGAGGTAGAAAAAAAGGTAGTTATTTCATTTCATACTTTTATCACTGAATATGTGAAACATGACAATTATAATTTTTCAGTTAGCAATTTAGCAAAAAAACCTTTTTAAACACTTGAAAAGCACAGTTGGGTTGCCATAGGCTAGGAGCTGGGGTTCATGCTACCTACCAAGACATTCAGTGTGTGACTGCTGTTTTGAAATACAAATGGAGTGCTGGAGTGCTGCAGCTCAAATAGTCTGCTCCTGCAACTATTTCCAGTTCAATGGACTGAGTAAAACAGAATTTGCATTTTCATAACCGCTGTAATAACGTTCAAGATCATTATCATGATGGCTGAGTGAAAACCCAAAATTAGCAAATTGTTGAATTTCTTTGTCTGTGTGGGCTTTTCTGCAGACTCACATCTGTCTCATTTTGTCACTTTGGATACTGTTTTGCCCTGGTGTCATTGGTAACATGGATATGGACATCTGTGACAGCCAGAACTATTTGTCTGCAGATTCCCTTGTCAGGAGTCAGTCAGCACAGCCCTTCCTAGATGGGAATTTTTCATGCTGTTTCTTTGGTCTTTCCCTTCTAAATTCATGGGCTGTGTACTGAAGAATGGCTCGCTCTCTCTGGATCAAGGCATGAATCTATTACCTTCTAAACAATTTTTCTTCTTTTTTTTTTTGTCTTCTGTTATTGTCAATTCACTGTTCAAGCAATGAAATCAGATGCTCTCATTTCCCCATTAAGAAGTTTCCTTTTCTCCCACATTTCCAAGTGGATTAATTTAAAGCATAAGAGTCTCAAGAGCAAATAGTACAAGCATTTTGCCCATAGTGATATAAGGATATATGAAAGACAAGTTTGACATGGGCAGACAGTAAAAAGTAGAGGATAAAAACTAGTAGGGAGTAAATTTTGAAAAGTGTAATAGTTTATTCTGGATTTTTAAAAATACTAAATTTTCAGGTGCCTTTATTTTCTTTATTTTAGGAATCTTGTAGTACTTGACTTATTCATAATTTTGATTCTTGTGCAACAAAAATACTATATATATATATATATATATATATATATATATATATATATATACTAAATTTTGTTTTATAAACTTCATCTACACTTACCTGTATGTTGTAGCACTGCAGATACTTTTAGCTTCTTTTTTAACAAAAAAGACTTTGTGCATAGATTACAGAAAGAGTAATTTCTTTCGCCTTACATTTGCTGTGTTCAGCTGCACTTTGCTGCCGCAGTGGTTTCCTGGTGGGGTTCTGCAGTTGGACATACTGGAGTGAGGCCTCTGTTCCTGGTGCCCAAGCCACAGTTCCCATAAGCTCATCTGCTGAACCTGATTGAGCAGATCCATTCAAGTACTGAGTTCCTAATGAACAACTCAGATAAATACCACAAATGTCCACCCACCAGAACCAATGCTTGTTTTGATAGCACAAGATTTGACCAAATCTTGTTAAGTGCGTTATCTTATTATATTTGTCTAGGTTTTGCTTTGTGTGTTTATCTTCAAATTGACAGGTACCAAAGATATGCCTTTTATATGCTGAAAGATAATGTCAGTGTAATGTAGGCTATTTTCACCACAGGTACTAAATGGTGTCTAGAGAAGATACTTTTTTTGCGTTTTTGTATTTTTTTAACATTTATGAATATCATTGTATGCTCCATAATGAATAGTATTGATTGAGGAAGCATTTATAGACATGCAGATGTCAGAGTAGAGCAGAGATGGTGAGATCTCTAGAGCTAATTTAACTATGCGATTTGACTGCTTAAAAAGCTTTGGCAGATCCTTTTCTTGTCAGTGATGAAATCTGGAATGTAAGTAAAGCATTTTCCCTGCAAAGGAGATCTCAGAGGATCTCTATTCCCCATTTCTATTCTGTAAACTCATCTTTATTCGGTAACCAAGTGTTATTATCTCTTTAAAATGTGTAGAAAACTGAGAATCATCTAAAATCATTGTGATTCACAAAATAAATTCACAGGTTGAAAACCAAATCCTGAAAACCACCGACTCAAGAGTGTCAGATCATTGACCCCACCACAAAGTCATCTGTTCTCTCAATAAGCTTCATGGATTAGCAAGTTTGTATACACATGTACCTATACCCGGAGATACGAAATCCGTAATAAAACTGTTCGGTGATACAGAAACATGAGTTGACTTTTAGCCTGTTTAGACTTTAGGGTGTGTGACACTCATTAGCTAATCTGAGCTAACAGGTTTCTCTTGACCATGTTTCTCTTTGAACAACTTATAGTTATCCTGCTTAGCGTGGAGGGAGGGATTTGGGAAGGTGTACAAATCTGGATATTTTAAAAATATTTTTTCTTAGAGGAAATATGTTTCTGTAGAAAGAGATAGTTCAGTAAAATGAAAGAGTATCATTCTCAAGTAGCTTTTTAGGCAGAGAGAGGAATTACACACTTCCCAAGAACCTACAGCTTGGTACTGCAGTTGCATAGAGAGTGGCAATGAAAAGTGATCTTCCTCCCTTCATTTCTTAGGAATAGCTCTTGCTGCTGGATTTGAATGTGCTCCTTTTTCCTGTCTATTAATAGGAAATCTCAGTAGATGAGGTGTGTGCCGATCAAGACTAAAAAACCTCCAAAACCTACATAGCAATAGAGTGTGCCTGGAAATCTTATCTTCCATAAATTGCAGATTTCAGCTGGAGTCTGAGTAGCATAGTACAGTGAACAATGAATTTTGTATTTGGAGAACTACATCTACATCTTCCCATTGCACTGATGGATTCACTGCTGTTGTAATAGGAGGAAAATAACCATTTATTTCAAAGGAGTTTGGATCAGTCTGACAGGGCATTGACAAAAAACAGAGATTTGCCATATGCTTCAGAATATATTCCTATATTAACCTCAGTAACTACCCTTCTACTTCAGTACTGCAGAGAACAGCTGCACAAACGAATTCAGCTTGAACCTTGTTTCTAAAGAAGGTAAAAAGGAAGGAATTGTCATAGGACAGTCAGAGTCCAGCTCTCTTTGAGCTAGCTGGGCACAGATAGCAAAGACAAATGTTTCACAGACCTTTGTTTAGATTTCCCCAAGCTATGTCCAAACCCTTTCTCCCAGGCTGGAGAGCTGCCATGAGGGAGGACACTACTATGGAAAGAGTATTATCTGCCAAAAGAACCCACTGGCAGGAAGCCCCTGAGAGGGGAATGAGAGGTATGGCCAGGAGGAGGGGGATATGGTAGAGCTGGAGCCATGAATCAAAGCAAAAAATGAATTGATTTTGTCTGGGCAGCTCCTAGAACAAGAAGAAAAACACATTTAGCTGCTGGAAGCCCCAGAGATTCCTCACAGCAGGACACAAGGCAATCACAGATCTGGCTGGCACTCTGGCTATGCAGTGGGCCAAGCCAATTGGCTGGCTGGGGTGAGAAATTCAAGCATAAGGTGGGAATGAGGGACAGTGGGAAAACTAGGGATGGGAAACTAAATGCATTTGGCTCCTGAGATTTGCTTCAGCGTAGTCAACTTCAGTGCTGCCAAGTTCAAATACAAAGTGAAAGAGGGGAAGAAAGTGCTGAGAACAAAATTGTTCTGAAAATGGAGGGAACCAGAAATTCAACCAAAAGTTTCTTTGAAATTATTAACTTGTGTTTGATTGCCACGTGGGGGAGATCTAAGCTTAAACAGCCCCATCAGAGCTGTGTCACAAGGAAGGAATCCTTCAGCAGGGTGGAGAGTGAGGCTCCACAGTATCTCTGTGACTGCTGGGACAGCTGGCTGGTTTCATCAAATTGTGCTGCCAGACGACATGTGAGGGCCTGGTGACATACATGTTAAAAAACAATTAAAAGCTGATGAAAAGCAAAAGTCTTCCTACCCTCTAATCCTTCTGACATACTTGAAAAACTTTCCCCATTATGATATTTTCACTGCTAAACATGAATACTGAATGTGGGAAATAGACACACAGACGTATCACCATGGGTTATATGACCAAAGCTTTCAGAGATACTGAGAATTCTGTAAAACAGCCAAATTCTTCCTCAGGAAGGAGGTTTTGTAGGATGGAGGTTTTGTAATTTTATGAAAGAGTAACAAATTAATATCACTATAAATTTAGCTTAGGTAAAATTTGTTTTCTCCACAATGATAATTTCTTTAAGGATAAAGAGCAGAATTGCTCAAAAACTTCCAAGATTATATAGTCCATCATGTCCATTTTGTGCCGTGCTAAACTTATCCAGAAGAAATAAATGGGGCATCCATCAAAGCAGAGTCAGTCAGGATTAAGAAACAGACTTGCAGATGCCTTTACATAAAATCATGAAGTACCTCATGGAGCAGCTAACAGCAGGTTGCAGGTAGTTGATGGTATTCAAATACAGATTCCTGACTGCTGCAGAATACAGATACTTCTGGAAGTTCCACTGAATGCAAATCATTTATATCCTCAACAAGGTGGCTATGCAATTTGTCCTTCATGGTTTCTCACACACAGCATGCATGGAGAAATAACTCGTAGTCTAGGATCTGCAGACAAGTTATGTGGGTTTAAAGCCGTTTTTGTGTCCCCCGTAGCCAGAACCCAGTATCTAAAGCTAGCACCCAGTGGTCTATGCTTTTGAAACTCTGTCTTTACCTTTAGCTTTATCTGCAAGGGCTAATGAGTTGCCAGAAAGGTTCTTTGTGTCATATTTTTAGTTCAGACACAAGTCTGTATATGTCAAAAAATTCAGGCTGACCTCTGATCTAGTGAAGCTGTGTGCCAAAATATGTGTACTTGAGCTTTCAGTTAACTGCCTACCATGTGTACTTTCAAACCTCATGATGCTGACCCAGAGCACGTTTCACAGCTGAAGTTTATCCTGTCCAAACTCATATTAGATCTTCTAGCACCTGCTTTCTGTTCATAAGCAAGAGAAGCTGCAGACAGGGTAGTTTTGAAGTGCCTTTATTAAAAGATATTTTAAAGTGCATATGTATATATTTTTCTCATTGAAATTATTATTTAATTATATTTTTGTATTTTCAACAGCATGTTAACTTCACGGACGTGTGGTTTAGCTGTAACTAACTTCAGATTTGACATGGAGGAATAGCTGGCTTGTGTAAAAGCATGAAAAAATCAGCTTTGGACCTGTGACCAAAACTCAGTTTTCCCAAGTCCCAGCTAGTCAATACTTAACATACCTAGCCCAGGGAAAGGCACTAGTTAGCTCTTGGCTATGGAGAACAAGGGGAATTGGTGGGAGTAAGTCAACTTGCAAAGAGGCATTCCCATAAAAAATTCAACATCCAAATGATGGGGAGTTTGTTCTGTGCAGTGCATGCCAAAACAAGGATCTGTGCCTAACCCTGTCCTTGGGTCTTCATGAACTCAGGGTACTTGGTGCTGTGTCTAATGACTCCACTGTCATTTCTGCTCAGTTTTCAGGACTCTACTTGTTGTCATTCTTCACGATCCTTGTTGGGCTGATGCTCTACTCCTCCACGTCCACCTATGTCGCCCAGGATCCTCGGGTGTACAAGCAGTTCCGAAACCCTTCTGGGCCTGTTGTAGACCTGCCAGCCACCAGCCAGATGGAGCCTTCGGTGACATACACCAGCCTGGGGCAGGAGACAGAAGAGGAGCCTCACGTTAGAGTTGCTTAAACCCAGGACTGTGGGTCACCTACTGACACTGGAGCTCATATATCCATTATCTCTGTATTGTACATAGAGAAAGGTATTTACCAGGTGCAGTTATACTGGTGAGCTGCAAGGTAGCAAATAAGGAAAGCTCATACAAACACAAATTAATTGTTCCAGGGTGCTCCTTGCGAGGAGATGCCAGTCCCTCGTTTACGAAATGAGCAGCGTGTTTGCAATACAAACTGCTGTGTATGAATCAGCTAATGTCAAACTACCTGTGAAAGATATTCAATATATAAGATGAAATTACAAAAAAAGAAATTCATAGAAGGGTGTTTTACACACACAGAGTGATATTATGCCTAAGCCACACAAACTGTGGAAAAAAATGCCTTTTTACAGCAAATACACTTTGTGCAGTCACTGTTAATTTCTCTCTAAAATTTGTTTGCACAAAACAGATGGGTTAGTCATAGTAACAACACCCTGACACATTTTTGCTAGCACCTTGGATTTGCTGAGGGAAATACAATGAGTTCTTCTGTGCTGTCTAGTTGCCCTTTCCAGGTAATCTGATCCACGAATCCAGAGAAGGGACAACTTACAATATCCGTCTCTATTCTAGGAATAGGTATAAGGCGAGCATTTTAGCCTTTCTATATTTGCAGAGGTGAAGTACTCAAGCATTGACCTCTCTATGATCCATGGCAGATTTCCTAGTGGCCAAGGTTCTGCATCAGGTGACAGGGAGTCAGTTTCTCTGTAGTTGTGACTCAACACAGATTTCTTACTTTTAAAATTTTAACCTGTAGAAAGAAAAACACATTTTCTAGTTTCCTATGTATTGTACCTCTCCATGGAAAGATGACATATCGTGTGGATCAGGGCACTTATTTTAGATACTCAGTGCATCAAGGGTGCCTTCTGCTGTTCCAGTTTGCTTCGTCTCCCGTGGTTTAGTATTCTAACAATAGCTATTTAGAAACGTGTCAGTATTTCACCAAAACCCACAGATTGTAAAAATCAGGAAGATTAAGGGAGGAATTCACTAGCAGAAAGACTGGACCATTTGCTGGTGTTGCCACAGTGACACAAAGGCATTTTACCGGCAGGGTGCAGCCAATTATTTTTCATTATCCGTGAAGCAAGCAGGAGAATTCAGCAGTTTTCTTACATTCCTGGGGACATGTGAAAATAGTAAGGGTGTGCTCCACGCTTCTGTATACAGCTGTACTTCTGCCTCAGGAGCCTCACCAGAATGGGGGAAATCTTATTCACCACCATGAAAAATCCATCCTTGCCTGTATGTTTGCTCTTCTGAGAGCCCAGTACAAGGAAATCTTTATTTCAATATCTTTTATCTATTTTTAATTTAAAATTAAGGAAGACGAGGTGTTCCTGTGTCTAACAATAGATGAGGAATCTAGGAGAGATCTTGGTTTGATGTGCCAGTCTGCCACATCTTTGCATGGATCCTTGGGCATGACTCACCTTCTGTGTGACCGAGTTTCCCAAGCAGTATATACGGGAATAATGACATTTTACCTACCTCACAGAGGTGCTATGGGACCAAGTTATTTTAAAATGCTTCAGGATCTTCAGAAAGGAGTTTAAGAAGCACATAACAGTGCTGTAGAAGTATGTATAGATTCATTGTATTTGAAAATGGAGTTTATGGCATGGTTGATGAATATTTTGCTTGTGGGCATAGAAGGTGAATTTGATTTGAATGTTATTCTGCTGAAAAAGACTGTTTCAAGCAAAAATGTAGACCTTCATGTTAGAAAAATACAACTTACCTATTCCTATTTAAAAAGAAGAAAAAAATCAATCTATACACTGGAGATTAGAAAGGTCACATAGTTCAACCAAGCAGGAGGAATTTCTGGTGAGGTAACATTCATTTTTTATAGTCCAGTTCTGCTTTAATACAGAAGGAACTTCCCTGAAGCCGACTGAGAGGAGTGTATTTATGCATAACTGACACGAAGTGGCAAATGTCAAAATGCTCTTGAACAGCAGAAGTAAGCTGTATCTTATTCTCACTGTGGAGGTGATTCCTTTCCCACTGTATTTAGGCTGTCCGCCACTACCGCTGCACCTGAGGGAAGGTTCTGCAGTATTGCCAGATCATGCCCAAAACTAGCCCAAAAGCCTTGATTAAGTTGCCTAGGTACTAAATTAACTAATGTGTGATTTTTTTTTCCCCTGCCTTCTGGTTTTTTAATCTTTTTAGCACTCATATTTCCAAACTTTTTTCTTCTTAAACTATTGAGAATTAAAAAAAACACAAAACAAAACAAAAAACACACTAGATTCCTGCAGAAGAACAGTGTCTGTATTCTGGGGATATTAAGGAAAGTCTAAATCAAAAAAATAAACACAAGAAAGATTACCTGACACTTCAGGGTAAGATCCTTGTGTCAAAAAGCCCTGTGAGAGCTTTGACTTAAGGTGGATTTTGTACATTCCCCAGAAGGGGTCTGATTAGAATCATGGCTCCCTCAGGTGCCCAGAGGCACACTGGTGGGCACCTGTCATCTCAGTCTTTTTTGCTACCTTTTGTACCAATTAAATACCTTTCTCTGAACATTAGTCCCCGTGTTGGTCTGAGAACCTTGAGGATTGTGTGCGTGTGTGTTTCATGTTTACAGTTCCTTCCTTTTGCATAACTGTTTTGATTAATTTCCTTATTAGTATTTATTTTTAAGCCAAATGTTTGTAGTCCTTCGGCCTCCCCCTCCTCATTTTTCTGACACTAACTTGTAGATGTTTGTTAGAGTCTTCTGAGAAACAGCTGGGCAGGAGGCAGCTCCCAGCCAGGTCACGGGGCTGGGAGTTTCTCCTTACAAAGGGTTGCAGTCGATGGGTGGCTGAGAGGTGCCACCTGGAGCGATTTTACCAGGCGATTCTAAAAGGTTCTGTTGTACAGGAATAGTTCTGAATGTTTCAGTGAGCACTGTGCAACCAGCCACCATTCTCTGTGCCTCTCCCTGTGCAGGAGGAGTTTGATGTGCAAAGCCGGGCTGCTTTGCTGTCTGTGTTTCCCCATAAACAAGGTGTGTGCTTGGATCACCACCAGTGCTCTAATCCTGGATGGACCTGGAAGGAGAACAGTAGTACAGCTTTACAAGTAACTGTGTTGACTGAGAGACTGAGGTCTAGTGCAGGAGGACATTCCTTCTGCCTGCTTGTGTTCTGCAGTTGGAGCCCTCAATGAGCACCAGCAAAGGTTCGGCTGTCCAAGGGCAGCTGCTCTCCGTGTCGCGTAGGACACCTCTGGCTCTGCATAGCTCAGCTCCTTGCCTGAACAAACTGCAACTGCTGGCCCTGGGCAGCCCTTAGCAAGACTGATGGAATTTTCTGACACCGGATAAAAACCCTCACTGGGAGACAGACCTTGTCTTTGTTCCAGCTTATAAAGTTTCGAAACACACGACGATAGACCAAGCAATTGAAAATTTTGCACCACTGTGTCATAAGAAGAAGTCTCAATGTATAGTGTAGAGATTGCTAACTTGTGCTATTAACATTTTGACAAGCGTGTAGTATCGTTTTCTTTCTTTCTTTCTTTCTTTCTTTCTTTCTTTTTTTTCTTTTTTTTTTTTTTTTTTTTGGAAAACCATTTAGTATTCCTGAGCTAGCTACAAATATAAATTTTACCCCATGGGTAGGATTTTATTGTTACATGCCATAATAAAGCACACTAATCTTGACACCGCAGATGGAAGTATGAACCAAAAGGAAAACCAGGCAAACAAAATCCCAACCCCAAATCCTGCATTGAGAAGCTGAATAAACCTTTCTCCATTTTGATATTTGCATGCACCTGTATGGACTGGCTGTGGCAATGTAATGCCTGTATAATGTTTTCAAATAAAAAAATAAATGCTTTATGAAAGCGGGGTCATTAGTTTCTTGACTCTTTCCTTTCTGCTATCTTAGCCTGAAACAATTTTTGGAAGTGTAGTTCTTGAATGCAGGGAATAATTTTTCACTGTGCACAGGGCTTCTTCCCCTTGTGAGGTGGTTAACCTAGAACTCTTTCCAAGGTGTCTAAGAATAGGTTCCATCAGGCATCCCCAAGTATCTTGCCTGGCCCCAGAGCACTTGTCCAGAAGGATAAGAGTACTCCTGTGTCGGAAAAACCCTTTTTCTGACCCAAAGACAGGGCTCCTGAGAGGTGTTTTAAAGACTTCTATTCCATTTTCAGTCTCATGAGAAGGGTGATATGGTACAGATGTTACAATTCACACCATCACAATAAGAAGCCGAACTATTTCCGAATTGCAATACATTATAAGTGGGTTTTGGCCTATCAGCTTTTGCCACACCATGCTGCTAATGCTTCTAAGCGAGTCATCTATTAAAATAACCCATGTGAGTCTTGCTACAGTACATCTTTCATGATTCTATTTCTCAAAAATATCTAGCCTATTTGCAAGGTCATCATTTGAAACTTGTTTCTAGTTGAATTTCTCTCTCAACAATGTCTGTCCTAGTCCAATGGCCTTTCTAACTCAGCATACTTTATCTCAAAGTTTGCATACAGATGCACAAGACTATGTGAACCGTCTGTCAGGCTTTGAGAATTCTCTACAAATCCATGTCCCACACTCCTGTATACCCTCTGTCTTAACCTGCCATTTCCCTAGGGCTAGCTCAGGTATCCTGATAGTCACTGCTCTCATTTGGAGACAAAACCACTCTCTCCGCTGCCTTCCAGAAATTATTAATTAGTCTAGAATTAATCTGGGGAATTAATCAGTGTAGAATTAATCTGACAAGTGCATGATGTTGAAGGGCTTCTCTGGCAGAGGTTACTGAGTGCCTGCAGTTGCCTTTCCCAGCCCTCCCTCCCAGGCTGCCCTACACTGCAACACTACACCCAGCTGAAAAGTCCTGAAAAGAAAAAAATGGAGACGAAATTTAAGCATTGGTGGGAAGGGAGTGTCTGAAGAAGCAGAATTAGGATAGGAAAGAAAATAAGACTTTGACTCACTGAAACTTCACATGGACAGGAAAGGAAGATCCTTAGTGTGTGAGAGCAAAGGATTTTATAAACATGTATTCATTCACTTCTGAGAGTGTTTGCCAGCATATGCACCTCTCCATCCCTCTTTGCCTGATGTCTCCCTGGGAAACTTTGCATCAGTATTTCTCACATACTTCATTGCTGAGAGTGAAGGGAATGGAGAGTGGTGAGCTCATTTCCAGCCACTTCCTGCACTGCAACTGCACAGAGCCCAGATGTTACAAAGTCAGCAGTGCTGCATCCATGTGCTGGTTGATGTCTGATATTCCACTGTGAATGTTTCTTAAGTTATACAGAGCTCCAGAAACCAAGTTAGTGTGTACAGCTTTATCCTACTAACAGTTGATTTGCATTTTCCTCCAAATCTTCTCGAGAGACTCTCTGGCATTACAAAATTATCCTTTTATTGCCTGGCTAGAATTCAGCCTGGGTGCTTGAGTCATATGAATAGTAATTGCATGGAATTACTCTAAAAATAGATCATAAATAGGCATTAATGAATCTTTCTGTATTTAAATAAAACACGTTTTAACACTGAAGGACACTCAATCAGCTTAAAGCTGCCAGTCTCCCTTTGTTTTTGTTTATTTAGAACTAGTTCTCCACAACATTACAAATCCAAAGCTGAATGCTTAGCAGCAATATGTTGTGGCATACAAACAAGGAAGCAGTGCTTTTACAGTTAGAGAAGTTGTTTTGTTATGTCTGCTCTGCAATTATAAACACAATAATTGTCAAATAAACAATAACTAAGCCAAACCTTTGTGAAAGGGAGCACCTCTGCTTGCACAGCCATAGACCTGTTCCCTCAGCAATTGCAAAGTGGGTACCAAATGCCAGCAATGCAGCAATAATGACAATATTGAAGTAGAGCAATATTGTCCTTGTCATCCTCCTCCTACAGTTTGAAGTGCAGGCTCATGCACTGTGGTATTTATTGTTAAAAATCCTGTTATATGGAAGGTGTTGATGGTACAGGGCTGGGATCACTATTCAGTGATTAGTCACGGACTGGTTGTGAGCCAGCAAGAGGAAACAAAACCCTAAAACTTGGCCACAAAAAGCCAGTGGTAACCCCCAGCTAACTTGCACTGCAGTTGGTATTTCAGTTTCACTGAAAGGCCCACAGTGTTTCTTCTGGCCACATCAGTCTGATGCTCAGAGCATCTCCCACAGCCGCAGGAAGCAGCGCAGGTGCCCAGTGATCCCAGTGAGGTCACTTGGCTGGGTGCAGGGAGGAACCACTACCATTGTGCTGCTCTTGTGGAGGCATTTTCCTCCATGAGGAGGAGCCCCTGCAACCACCGCTATGATACAGCAACCAGGTGGAGGAAAGAAGCTGGCTCAGACCAGATCTTGAAGTCTGAAGCGAAAAGTCAGCAGTCGGTGCAGTCCTTTCTGCTGTATAACCATACATTGGCTACCATTTGTTTTTGGTGTATTTTTTCTTATCCTAGAAATTCCATTTTTACTTGGAAATTATTCCCCAAGTTCCTCTGGTATTCACGGGGTCAAAATTTGGCCCTTTATCAATAGTCTAATGTATGGAATCTCTTTAAGAATACAAATACTGCCAATTCTACATACTATACAAATACTTGTAGGTTGAGACTAAGTGAAGCTGATTTTCTTGGATATATAAATTTTATTCTACTTAGATTCTGATTTGTAACCTTGAGCTACAGTTGACCTTTTTTTGTGACTACTTATTGTGTACAATGTCCTCAGGCAATTTCCTTGTGCTACCCTGATCTTAATAATGCATTATTAATTCCTTACTGCTAAATACATTATTTATATTAACTACTGCATTTTATTCCCCACATCTTGATAGCAGCAAACTCATCAGATTTTAACATAACTGCAAAGTTGTCGGTATGAATTCAGTTCTCCTTCCCATGTGCAATACGTACATGCTTGTCAAAGGCAAAGTATTGGATTTACTATGGTTAAATAATGACTTTTTTTATTCTAGACCTTACAAAGCAGAGAAAGATCATGAACATGTGTCGAATTTACCTGAGCCCTGAGCACTGAAGCACTAAGTGATTCAATGACAACACCAGAGACACTTTGCATGCAGAATAGCTGGGATTTTTACAGGTGCAGAATGCCTGCAAGCCCATGGATCAACATTATGTGAGGTCATGCATATTTAACTTCCCACTGCCTATAGTAGCCAGCATCACAGAAACCTGGCTGCTTGCCAGATCCATAGAAATCAGCAATCAGCATTTGCATGTTCTTAAAATGACTGCCTAAATGAACTTCCTAAGTGACAAGGGGGAGGGGAATGGGTTAATGACAACAGTAATCTGAAGAACCCCATTATGTGACTCACTGTGAGCTGTGGCTTGGGCTATCTAATGTAGTTCTTGGCATTAAACAGATTTCTGGATGCTAAATAGGTCACATGTAAACCATTGGAGTGAATTTCATGAGTCTTTATGTCCGCAAGCCTACACTGTAATTAAACGGAAAGAAGAGTACCCACAAAACTGTACCCACAATTTTGTTCACTTACAACTGTTGCAGCAGGATTGATTCAATGACTAAGTTCACAAGGAACATTTGTGCTGCAGGACCTGCTTTGACTTAGCATCCTCAGGTGACATCACCTCTTTGGATGATGTGTACTGCTACACCAGCCAGCAAAGCATTTGGATAATGCAAAATTTGAGTCTTTATTTTTGCCTTGAGCTTTAAAGCAACATACAACAAGAGCAAATGGGGGGATTTGAAGTGAAACAGGAATATATTAAAAGAGGAAGATAGCACTTAGCTTCCTAGTCCTCTATTATCCAGTTTGTCTAACGATCTTTTTCACCAAGTCACCATCTCCAATCTCCATGTGGCCAAAACACCTGCTAAGCTCATCTTCACCTTTTTGGCCTAAGTTACTCACATTCCCTTCTGAACCACTGACCTGAATGAATTTATTCCCAGCTTCAAGATCCTGAGCTATCCTGCCTCTCCATCCCAGTGTGGCCATAACATGGATCCTCTGCCTGCTCACTGACCTTGCATGCAAACATCTCTCTGCTTTATTGTTAGTGCAGTCCAGCCAAAGGGGTTCCTGCCTCAACACAGAGGCTGCTGAATATTTGAACAGGAGTTTCTTTCAGTTTCTGTACAAATGTCAGAATCCAGCCCCACTCCAGTGCAACTGGAGAGATTTAAAAAAAGAAATAAAAAGAAAATAAAAAAAGAAAATAAAATGTCTCATTTTCTACTAAAGTATATTCAGCATACCAGTATGGTATGAAATCAGTAATAGGAGATTCAGAAAACCATGTGCATTTGCCTGCCATGTGATTTACAGTAAAGGTGAAAGAAGAGTGGCAGATGGAGGATGAGCTACAGGTACCCTTCAGGTCCTTGGCTCTAACAAGTTAGCCACAAAAGTAGGTGTATTATTTGTATGGAGCAAGTAAGGGTAATCCACATCATTCTGTCCTCATGGAAAAAGACAAACATAAAAAGCAAAATGGCTCTTCAGCTTGTAATTATTTAAATTATTAACAGAGATGGCATTGATGATCCTTTTACATATATAGAGTTTGGCTTCCTCTCCTGCAGCTCTTGTTTTCCTCTCCAGCTTCTCTGTCTGGTCTGACCAAGGAAAGGCTTAATTTCATTAAAAAAATAAGAAAAGAGAGAAAAACAAGGGGAAGTGTTATGTAAGTTATAACTGCTTCTCTTTCTCCTTGTACAAATGCCTCCTTTGAACTACATTCGGTGCAAACATGAACTGTGGCTGAGCTGGCATTTGTCTTCACGGGCTGGGAGGAGGGCTGTGAGTCCTCTGCCCATAAACCTCAATCTTCACTTCTACCACAGACTTTCATTTCTGTGAGACGATGGAGAGATCCAGCTGAGCTCCTTTTATTTCCCCTGGGTCTAGAGGGAAGGATGTGTGCTCAAGACAGCACAAGAAAGCTTGCCCTGCTTACAGCTACTTGCGTTCAGATTTTGTTGCTGGATAGAGGGCCGTGCTCTGCAGAGCTGGCAGCCTGGCCCCTTCCACAGGTTTACTTTAGTTGGAGTTACTGTGGTAAACTGCTGATCTGAAGAAAGTAATTGCAGCAGCTGCACTAGCAAAGGCTTCTCTCTACTGCTGTAGAGGGGTAAATATCCCTGTCAGCTATAGCGTGGGTATTTCTTTACGGCAAGGGAATACTGATGGACTTTGCTCTGAGTGTGCATCACAAAATACAAGGGAGCAGTCACACATTCATTAAAAAAATACCATAGCCCTCCCATTTTAACTTGTCCGTTTTCCTTGTGAGTTTTCCATTCTTTTTGCCCATACCTGGTGCCAAGAGACTTTTTCCACATTGGCATTTGAGCCTGCAAGGCCAGGTCCAGTCTCCTGCATCCCCCTGTGATGGTGAGGGAGAAAACTCACAGCTGTGAAAGGTAAAGATATGGCAGTGGGAAAGAGAAGAAAGTGGTGATTTGGGACAGAGGGAGAGAAAAAGAGGAGTGTGTTGGGATGGAGAAGGGCTGGAGAAAGGAACATGAGTTGTGAAGGAAAGAAAGGCTGGGGCAGGAGGACCATGTCCTGGGAGGGGTATTGAAGAGGTTAGAGAGGGGTGAGAGAGGACTTCATCACCTCACCTGCTGCCAAAACTCTGCAAAGTCCAAGGCTTTAGCTCTCCTCCTGATCAGCAGGGTCTGCAAGGGAAATGTGCTCTGACAGCACAGTGAAAATAGAATAGATGGCTTCTCCTTAGGAGCTGCACCTTGGGCTGCTTGTGTTGGATGTGTGTGAACCTAAAGCAAACACTGCGAAAGCCCATTAATGAACAACCACTCCCAGATATTCAAGACGGAAGAAAAGCTTCTCAAGCAAGAAAGACAGTGTAAAAAAGGGCTTCATTTGTGTTGTCAGACAAGATATTGCTGTTGTCTTGGTTTGTGAGGGAGGGGGTTTCCCCCAAATTGCCCCCACCCCAAAATGACTTCTAAAATCTATCAGTGTATGAGGGAGCATTATTGCTCCATGGGGTGTTTGCAATCTGTGAACATGAAAGAGTTCACAGATTGATTTAAATCGTCTGAGCAGAGAGAAAATAACCCATCCTAGGTTTTTTTTTTCTGTATTTCCCAGTGTTGATACTGGCTGTGTTCTGACTGTTCTTTGCACAAGCTGAATGGCAATTGGTAAGTGTGTTTGAGGTGAGAGCAGTGTCTGGAGTTTGCCACTGACACTTTAATCTAATGAGAAATGCCAAGGACCTTCTGTTGGTTATTTCAAAATATTTTGTTTGGAAGAATTTTAAGACTTATAAAATAAATCAGTCTTGTTATATCAACATTTCTGGACAAAAACAAATCCCAGATCTTATGCTCAGTGTTTTCTCCCCTGCTTGCCTCATACTTGGCTTGCATCAGAGCTAGGAAATAAACATGTTACTTATTTCACTGCTCATTTATCAGGAAGGAGAAAAGATGGAGGGAGAGAAATAAAGGGAAAAAAATGTTGGGGCTCCATGGGCATCTTGTGTGATGGCTTAACTGCTGTAATTGTAAGTTTGTAAGCAGTAAAGCCTCAATTGCTCTGATCTCTTCCTTTCCATATGCCTAAGAGTGTTTAACATTATGCATCAGAGTGTTTAACAACAGAGTCTAAGGATGCTCATATTTGATAAAGCAAATCAAGAAAAAAAGAGCGAAGCAGAACATATTAGAGCACACTGAACAAAAGCATTTAGCCACTAACCAAGAACTGCTCCATTGGCAAATGTCACTAATGTGTTTTGGAAAAGAAACACAACTGAAATGCTCGGGCATTCTGATTTCCATTGGAATGAAAGGTGTGGTGCACACAAAATGACCCAGCTGGTCTTGCCATCCACTGGAGAGGGCAGAAGGTGTAATCCCCAAATGGAAGACGTTTATGCAGACCGGTTCTCAGGTTGCAACAGCACCTGCCAGCATAACAGATCTTCCTTGGGAGCTGCTGCAGTTCTGAGGTAGTGGAATTTATCCACAGCCCCACAGAAGAAATCTTTCTGTAGGGGTCTTGCTTACAGCTGGTGACCTGAACCTGGCTTTTCTATATGCAAAAGTGATTTCCACTTTAGCAATTTAACATACAACTATTTGTATTTTTATTATCTAGAGACAAGCAGAATGTTTTTCAGCCTGTTGAAACTGCAGCAGGTGGTGCTCATTTGCATTCTGCAGATGTTTGTGGGTTCCAGCAGGGCTTCAAGGGAGAGAACATCTTCTTTGTTTCTTATAAAGACTAAGACTTTGAATTTTCACACGGAGAAACATATAACCACATCTGAATGCTTTCTATTATGCTTGCAGAGCTGTATATAAAGTGCTGCTCCATGCATCTTTTAGGTGGCATTTGTAGTGTGCCCATTTGGCCTTCATACATCTTTTTGCTGATGCAAGTGATCAGTTCTAATTCTGGGTGATGGTAGGGCCAAGTTTTTTTTCTGGGTCTTGTCACTGAGATGATTTAATAATTTAACCTGCCATGATTTAACAACTATTTTTTTTCTGTATATTTACAAATCTGCTTGGAATATACTTGAGATATAAAAGTCCTACACTTTTAAAAGTCCTTAAAGGACACAATTGGAAATGTCAAAGGGAGTAAGTATTTGAAATATATTTGTCATTTTCCTTATTTTATGACATAGGTTTTAAAATTTAAACATGCTGTTGAGGTACAAACTAATGCCAAAATTGCTGTATTGCTCTCACTGAGGTTTCCACATTTATACCTGTTTCTCCAGTGAATGTATGATGTTCTGTGTATTGTATTTAAAAATAGGAGCAACCGCATAGATTTTGTGTTTAAGCAGAAAAGAGACCTGTGGCAAATATGCACAGACAAATTATTCTTGAAATGCATTGCTCTCTTGAGCTGTCAAGTGATGTTTCTCTTTAAATGAGCTCTCTCATTTTGGATGCCTCTCTCCCATTCCAGTCCCCTGATGGAAGATGCCTTCAGGCATCTGTACAGCTGGAATAACTTCTACAGAAAGCTACTCCATAACAGCTTCAAATGTTGACCTTTTCTGGAGGTGTTTTGTGCAAATGTTGGCTGGGCAATAGCAAATCCCCTTGCCTTCATCCCAGCTGCCAGATGTTGCTGAAGCTTCAGGATGGCTCCTGCTCAGCCCTTGGGAAGATCTTTACGAACACATCCCTGATCCTGCACCTACCCCCTTCATTTAACTGGCAAACACCTTGACAATCTGTCAGCCTGGCAGTTGCATGCTCCCCTGAGATCTAGAGGTCTGTCTTTCTGGTTTAGCCCTTCTCAGCTTTACAACTTGTCCTCTGAATTTTCTTAACTGTGCTCCCTCCAGCTCTCCTCTAAGTCTTGGAGAATTTAGTTCCTTGGTCACTTTCACTCTTTCTTCTGCATCCATGAGTAAACTTGTTCATATACTTTCTGCCAAGTTAATAGTCCCAATCCTTTTTCTTAAGTATCCAGACTAAACTTTCTGTGGGTCTCACGTACATAATTTTGTGGGTGACAGTGTGACTTAAGCCTTGCTCATGCTCTTCCCACCAGAGCTGCTCATCTCTGCTCTTGATTACTGTGAACTCTGCAGTCCTGAAGCCACTGCTCTGTTTGATGGCTGTGCACTTTTGTCCTGAAGTGCTGCTGCTCATCTTGTTTTAATTAAAATAGTTTCTCCTTAAAGGTTGTTCTTTGGGCACTGCACTTAAGAGATCAATTCCACTTCTTTTTTCACTTCCACTGCAGATAAGAAGGGAGGGAAGTAATTAGCACAAATGTCTCCAGCAGCAGAGGCTCCACGCTGTGTATCACTGAAGTGTTGTGTATTCAACTGGCATCAGACAAATGGATGTTGTTTTGGGATTATTTTTAAAGGAAGCTAGTCACTGATTTCCTTTCGAATTGAGAAATCCTCTAGTACCTGAAATCTTGTAGCAAATTAATGGAAGAGAAATCTGTGTAGGACTGTACAGACAGGGAAAGAGAGACTCTAAATAACAACTGTCACCAGTCTCACTCACTGCCTCATGGGCTGCACTGATTCACACCCAGATGTTCACAAGCTGCCCACAATCATAACAACACCAAAAACTAGGATTTCAGTTTCCTCAACAGATCTCTCAGGGAAAAATCTCATTTCTGGGTAGACTTGGTGTGCCTCTGAGAACTCAACAAGGACTATGGGACAAGCTTTTGTGTCTGAACCTTGCTTATCTTGTCTTCCATTAATCTTAGCCACTGTTACTACCCATTGCCTTTATTTCTTCATTTGGGTTGTCTTTCTGGGTGTAACTTGATTTGGTTGTGTGAGAGGGGTGAGAATGGCACATGTGATATGGCCTTGTTGCCATCATATTGTTTATACCTAGATGAGGAGACCTGTATTCCAACAGCAACAGATTTCTCTGTGTTTACAAGACTGGCGTGTGTCTGCGTACTTGGTTATTGAGTGCTGTGTTCTATTGTTTTAACCCTTCATTTTCTTCTGGTGCCCTCACATGGGCTGACACATTCAGATAAATCTTGATATTTCTGCTACAAATATTTCTGCACCTAAATTCTGAATGGAGAAATAGAGCTAAATGTTGCAATTATGGTGATTTATTTTCCTCATTTAGCCTTTTGCTGGTGTATGAATATTTAAACCATAGGACATAAGCCAGATGTACAGGGTTTCAGTTCTGTTTGGGTTTTTACATGACTGGGTTATACTTCCCCTGCTGCAAAGACCTATACAAAATTTAAAGATGGCAACATGAACATGAAACAAATCACCACAGCCAAGAAACTTGAAATGCTGGAAATTATTTCTTGAGCAAAATTAATTATAACATTTGTTTCACAGTTTTCCAATACAACTAATTTTTTTTTTCTTTCCTGAAATATAAAAGCAGAGAGACATTTTAGCTAATTTGGACATTAAGTGCTTGGTATCCCTTGACAGTAGGTCAGCTGCTATTGTCTGTATGTAGGAGTTGTCTGCCTGGAGAAGAGCACCACACTCTTAATGCTGGGCGGGTCCCCCAGGAACTGCCATTTTTGCCTGTTTCAAAGGTGATATTGTTTCAAATAGATGAAGTAACTGCCACCAAAAAGAGATCTGTGTACCACAGGCATTCCTTCACATGTGGCCAAGAGGAAGCTGTTCCTACCCCCTGTCCTGCCTCATCCAGGGTTACTCCCCCATTCCCTCCAATGAAGAGAGTCTGGTTCTGACATTATTTTCCACAATTTAAAAAAAATTTGATTGCTGCTTTTGGTGGAAAATACATGTTCTCTCTCCAGCTTGGCTTTCTTAAGGTGTCCTTTTGCAAGGACAGTACAGTCTTCCCCTTAGACCCAAAACTTCTAATATTTCTCTTTAGATATGAAAAGCAGTGATTGAAAGATCATTTAAAGCCCTCATACCTGTGTGCCTCATTTCTAAATGTTCCAAGACTTAGAAGAATTTTGTTTGCATGAGTCCTAAGACCTGATTTTTTTTAGCCTTACCTTACTAAATTGCAAACCTGAAGTTCCAGCTATTAACACGACAGCAAAAAATTAGTGAAACATTAAAAGCATAAGCATTTAAGGTCTCTTGCATCACAAGTCCTTTCCCCTTTACGTCATCAGTTTAGAGTTCTCTTAGGCCCTTTCTACTAAACTGATTCGGGGGTTACAAATTAAAACAAATGAACAAACAAAAAAACGAACTTACAACTATCTGAACTGATTTGAGAATCCTTATATGAAAGAATTGCTCTCCAGTCCCAACAGCAATAAAACATCTTCATTGTAGACTCCAACAGTTAAAAAAATAATCATTAATCCAGAAAATCTCTACAAGTTTACCTCTCTTTCCAGAACTCTCTGCTTGGAGATTTGGAAAAAAAAAAAAAAAAAAAAAAAGGAGGGGATAAATTGCCGTGATGTGTGGTGCTGTTACTGTGTGTTTACTTTTTGGCTATTTTCTACAGCAACACTGAGTTTTTAAATTTCTTGCAGTCACTCCATCCAAAACACTCATTTCTGCTCCTGCTACAAAACAACAGCTTTCAGTTCCCGTACTTTAATATCTATTCACTTCCTTACCTCACTTTGAGAAAAGATGTAGTTTGAGGACATTGTTGTGGGTTAATGAAAGCATTCTGTAATCTTCTGTCCATCAGCTGTTCAGCCTCAAACATTTTCACATTGCCTGTGAGTAAAGGCAGACAAGTGAGGGTTAAATCTGTGTTTGTCTCTGTTTACCACACAGCGGCTAAGAGTGCACCACTCTTCACTAGGAGATCAAATGGTGGCTTTTCATCTGCATTCTATTTGTTGCAGTAGTTGAATAGTTTTGTTTGATGGCAAAATTATAAGGCTTGAAAACACTATTCATTCTGTCAAAATAGTTAACATAGGGTTACAATGGGGGATTACAAATTTCAGTAAGATGTGCTCAGTATTAAGAGAAAATCACTTGTTCTGAATCTGGAGTTTTCTTTCTCCATGGAGATTATATTGCTATGTAGATTTTCCAATTTTTTAATGTTTAGGTTATTAGGACATTGTGGCCTGCAGTGAAAACTCAGTTTGCAATTGAATTTCAGGATTTAACTTTTCATTTGCAATTATTCAAACAGAGGATTTGTTCCTTAAGAAGTTCATGAATGAGTGCCCTAGTGCCCTATAGACATGACTTCGTTTTAATAGAAATGCAACAGAAAGCTGAAATACTGAGATGCAGAATAATTTCTGGTTAAAGCCTTTCTGAAAATTGACACTGGATAAGAGTCAAAAGAAAAGTTTTTCTGACTCACTTAAGGGTTAAATATGTATGAAAACCTGAGACCTACACAGCATCTCTTGAAAATGTAGCCTCTTGCATTTATATGTGATGCAATGTCTCATGCCCAGCTTTTAACCTGGTTCTTGTAGGATAAGACAAGTATTTTCTCTATGCAAGAGAAAAGGTAGTCTGTATCTGAATCTCCCTTCTTTCACTGCAGTCATGCAAGGATGTGAAGCAGCCCACATGATCAACATGTGCATTTTAAACACCACATAACTGTTTAGGAAGGGGCAGGAACAACAACAGGAGGAGAGAAGGGGAGAGTGCTATGGAAAAAGAGACGGAAGAGAAGAAGCTGTGGAAGGCTACATCTGACCTGGGAGTCAGAAAGGCTTTGGCTGCATTTATGCCCTTCCTACACATCAACTCCATACCAATGTAAGATGTGGGATGTATCAGTCTTCTCTGCCTATGGTTTCCATATGTCATATTCCAACTGCTCCTGAGTCACAAGGAGTAGGATATGCAAAACATAGTACAATGAGCCCCTACAAGCAAGAGAAGGAGATGGACATTATGTGCCAAGCAGAAGTTGAAAGTACATGCATACCACTGTTGGCAAGAAATATTTGAAGTGTTCTCTGGGAAGGGTGGCAAGAGCTAGAACATCACATCTGCTACCTGAGCTGCTCAGTGGAATTCTACCTAAATGTTTATGCTGCTCTTTTTCTTTTAATTAGCCATGCTTGTGACTTGCTGCAAAGGTCAATGACTGACACATAGGAATGAGGTAGTAGTGGAGCTGTCTGCTTGACTTTATTGCATAAAGATTAATTCATCCTATGTGTATAGAGTACCCTGCAAGGTATATACTGAATATACTCTGTATATTCAGAACATGGAGGAGTTGTATTTTGCTGATGCTCTCACAGGACCTCTGAAGTTAAGGGTTGAAATTCCATCTGCAATCTTATATTACATCCATGATGAATCATATAAAACCATTGGAAAACCTTTGCACATACATTTTATCTTTTTTTCCAGTACACACCCCTCAGTTTTGGGGCTTATTTTATTTCACTCTCTGATAGCAACTACATCTTTCAGAGAGTAAAATTTGCTCTTTAATTTCAGATTGTGCAAAAAAGTAGGGAAAGGAAAAATGGTATTCACTTTGGAAAAAGAATAATAACAAAAAAATCTCTGAAAATGTTTTTGTCTTCCTCATATCTGTGCTGCATTCTGTGAGTAAGAAGAGTTCAGCCAGGGCTGGTTTATGTACTACTGCATTAAGACTGGGCTCTGATCTCTGACTTGCAAACTGGTTCTGGCAAACTTGTGTAATTGCAAGAAGAGTGGGAAGTTTTGAGGTGCTGTTGGAAGTGTCTGAAATGTGGGGAGGCTGGTTCTGTGGGGGGAAAAAAAGTCTTTATACAAGTAGGTAATATAACATTATCTGCCCCTAACTGTGTCTTAAAGGCTTTATTGTCAAAGAGGGGATAGATTCTGAAATCAGTAGCAGTAAAATAATTTGCAAAAAAAATTAGCCTGCAGGTAAATTTGTAATTATTACCTTTTGAATTAGAATGGTTTCTTAGGTAGTTTGTTAAAAGCAACACAAGAAAAACCATCAAAAATAGAAATTGAAATAAAAGAAAGAATAAGAAAATCTCTTTGATTAGGCCACACTGTCAATAAGCTACCACTTGCTTCTTGTTTCTGATTTCCAAGAGTGGTGCTTGACAATAATAACACATTTGTTACTTGGGAGTCAGTTCTTACCATGCTAACTAATGCGGTGTAAAAAAAATTCATTATTCTGTTAACACATGCACCCTTTGTAATTTACAGTTAAATTTATATTAGATGCTTACATTGGCTTTATTGAAAGTGGTATTTCTTGAGGTTCAAGTGATCCAGTCTCAAGAGCCCTAGATAGTTCCCACCGTGGAGGTGAGTTGTCTCTTTAACTTTATTTCCAGGGCTGTCAGGGTGAAAATTTCACAGTTCCTCATTTTCTGGTTTAGATTTGAATTAGGGTTATTGCACTCACATCAAACAGAAATTATAACTGCTAATCACATTATGTTCCGTGTTGTTTACCCAAGATTATGGCTGTCAAAATAGATATGGCAATATTAGATTTTGAAGAAGCTGTCTCTAACAGTTGTAGTATGCATTAGTAAATGACAAACAGCTCAGATTTTTACTCCCTTGTTGGGGAAGTCTCCTCTGGCACAATTGCAAACTCTCATTTGCAAGTCAGCACTGAGCTGTGATTTTCAAATTATGTGCATGGTGCTCACTGTATTTCATATCCTAATATAATATTTGCCTTCCTGTATTAGTAATGTCACCTCACTCTTTCTGGGTTTTACCAAGTTGGAAAAGTCTTGCAGTTAATTGAGGTCAATTATTGCTAGAAAGAAAAAAAGACTTAGACTCTAGTAAGCATCTGTCCCACGTGTGGAGCTGCTTCTGGAACTACACACTTTTCATTCTGGACTCTTCCAACACTCTCTCTTTAGAAAGAAGCCAGTGCCTGATCTAATGGGACTAGAAGCCTAAGTATCCCACTGGTACTGGCAAGACATCCTTTAGAGTAAAGTATTTTGCAGTATGAATGAACAAAATCAATCTTCAGTATATAAAGATAAAGTACTTCCTTTGTCTTCTCGACTGCACAGGCAGTGTTCAAATGAGAATGTACAATTTAAGTTCTTAATCAATATGTACCCCAGTTCCTGGAAACAGCTTTGAGACAAAAGAGCTCACTACATCTAACAACTGCAGAGTAGTTGTTATCAGTGTGGCATCATTCTATCCTAGCCTTTTCAAAGGCTGCGTAAGGAAGATTAAGGAGGAAGGAGGCAAAGAAAAAAACCAAAAAAATCAAAATAAACAATAAAGCTGCAGACAACTCCATAAAATCCACTTGGCCAAAATGTCAAAGAAACCAGTGGAAGGTGAGCAGTGGGTCAACTCTCACCTGCTGCAGAACTCAGCACAAAGCAGCACTGATTGTGCTTCCCACTCTAGGTGGCTGTCAGGAAAGATAATGATCAAACCAGTTAGGGAGAAACTCCTGTCCTTCATCCTAGAGATGGGAGAGCTGTTTGCTTGCTTATGTTTTTATATATGAGTGGAGATTTTTAATTTTTTTTTTTACAATGTCATTGAAGTTTTAGGGACATGGTTTGGATTTTGAAAAAGATGTCGGCTTTATTTAAGATAAGTGAGAAATTAGAAATTAAAGAAACCTTTAAATTTAGGGAATGGTATCATCAAGAAAGATTTTTAGAGAGTTTTTGTCTTGGGGTTTGTTGTTGTTGTTTTCCAAAACTTCCAAGATATTTCCAAGATCTGTTAATTGCCAGAGAATTTTTAAGTAGAGTGGTGCCAACTCCATTACTGATGTGCCCTCTTCAATGATAAACCCATGACTGTGTGCATCATCAGCACTGGCATTTGGGATTCTGCAAGCCGTGCCCACACTACTTAATCTTTCATAATCGCATACTGGGCATCTGCAGACAATTTACCATTGATAAACAATGGTCAGTAAGGTGAGGGTATTCTGCAAAGCAACCAAAACATAAGGTTCAATATTTGTAACTGGAAGGACAAGTGAAGGTGATAGATGATTTAAGATTCAGACACAGAAAGAGGTGGGAAGTTATAACTAGAGCAGTGAGTAATACAAAGGTTTCAACACGGAGAAATGCTCATCCCTGTCCTGGGGAGACAGTGTAAAGTGCTTTCTGTCTCCATCTAAAAATGTATCTTCAAAAGGCTGGCAAACGTGTACTGGGCTTTCCTCAAAGAGGTGAGGGCTCCTCTAGGTGCTATGATCTCTTGCCAACACTCACTCTGTCTTGTAGCCAGACCTGAAGAGAAAAGCACTCCTGAAAACAAGAAACTTCTGATAACCTCATGGTGACAGTAGTATTGCCATAGTGTGTGGGCCTGAGGGACTTCCCCTAGCGTGACACAAGTGACACAGATAAAAATTGGCAACCTGTCTTTAAGGCACACCTCCTCTTCCAGCCAAGGCAAATGTTGATTCAGTGCTCCTAGCCTCTAATCTGACTTCTCAGAAACATATCATTGTGTCCTTTTCTTCTGTAAATTATTTGTTTGCAAACAGAACAAGCCTGGGCACTGGCCAGGTCTCAGGATACAGGACTTTTCTTACAAGGGCTACTACCTTACTCTGCAAAACTCCCTATCCTGGGTTTGAACAGAGAGGGATGGTTTCTGGGCATTTTTTTGGTTTACCATGGAGGAGCTTTAAATTACCATATATAAACACTGTTGTAGTACCTCTTGTCCAGCACCCTGAAGTGTGAAGTTCACTCTGGCTTTCAACATCCAGTGTTCAAAGCCAGGGAGGGTGTCACTGTGACTTCTGAAGGACTCACAGCCAGAAGTGGTGACAGTGGCACCCTCTGTGTCATTCCTTTGCTTGAAACAAGCGGTGTTGCAGCTTATTTGGAAAGACATAGAGTTGTTTGTCCTCAGAGAGAGTGACTGTCAGAAAAGTTCTTTTCCTTGTATAAATTTATCTAATACTGAGTGTCGTCTGCTCATCATGTCTTTTTGCTTAGAACGTCGTTTTTAGAGGCAGTAGTCCATCAGCTGAGTATCTGCTAATAAGCAGCACAGGTCAGACCTTAGTTTTTTCCTGAGGCTGAGTGCACTTAGTAAAGGATCTCTAACTGATGGCTACTGGTGGAAATACAAACTCTCTGTATTCCTTCCAGATAAAAGCTGGGTGCAGTTTAATCTGGAGCTGTCTTTTATTACCAGCTCTCACACAAGGGAATCTCTACTCTGCTGACGACAGCCAAAGAGCTTCCTTTTCTGTATGGTCACAGGAGGGCTGATGCCCACATTTTAGAGTTGGCTACCCAGAGGGCAGCAGATCTGTAGTAGAAAGATCACAGGTCTGCAGATAGTGACATGTACAGGCAGCTTATCTCTCAAACTATGCATGTCAAAGCAGTTGTTATTTGGTGAGAAAAGTCATGTTTTGCTCTTATCTGTTAGTCTCCCAAGAAAGCTATCTGATAACAAGCTAAATTGAGAAGAGTCTGCACTCTGCTGTTATTAACATTCCTCTTTTACTGATCACCAGTAGAAAATAAAGAAGAAATGACACCAAAAAGGCAGAAGAGATTTCACAAGCAAACACTCTTCCTGGAGCCTGCAAATTAATCAGCAAAAGGATGATTTTGTTCCAAGCATTGGTAAGTTGTCATTATAATTCTAAGAGCATTTCAACAGCCTTTCACCAGTTGTGCTTCTGAAAGTCTTGTGACTTGTCTGCTGGAAAAAACCTCACCACGTGTGGGGCTGCTCTGCTTTTACAAGATAACGAGGCATCAAAAGATGCCAGGCACGGTGCCAGATAACAGCACCATTAGAGCAGCACAACCACAGCACCTCCACCTAAACAACGCCTCTGCTTGCTCCAAAAGCACCAAAAGGTCACAGCAGATGCTGAGGGATCTGCCTTGTGGGAGGGATACCTCTGCTGAGAACGTGATCTCCAGCTGGGATGTGCGACCCCAGGGTTAGAGGGAGCCATTAGCCAACTCTCGTGGGGAATTAAAAAATATCTAATACGGGTGAAAAAAATAGGTGTTCAGATTATTAACAGTGTGACTGTAAACAGAAGGGTATAAGAGGGAAATCTCTACTACTCCAGTGCCATATTAGATTGCAGTTCCCATTTTGCTAGTTTTTAGAATAAATGCAGATACCTCAGCCTGCTCCCACCTGATAATACCTTCTGGCGTCTGCAGTCAGCTATCTTTATTTTGAAAATAGTTGAATTCCTTATTGTCTTCTTTTTCAATTCCAAGTAAATATTTGAGTGAACTTGCATGCCACTGTTCAATGTTAGAAACTATTAGTTACATCCATTGACTCAGAGGAGGATAATGTGGTTTTCCTTATTTGTGGAAGCTGCAAAGCATATTCCAAGTTCAGCTTACCTTGGGACACCTTAAAGACCACATAAATCTAAACTTTTGTGACACAGAGATGTAAATAATGGTTTGCCTGCAAAGGGGCCAGGAGATGAGAAATGAAGCCTGTAGTCACCCCCTTCAGGCATTAGTGGCTAAAACCCTCAAAGCAACCCCTCAATGAAATACTAAAGCTCATGTGACAGAAATGAGATTTCCTTTTCAGAGAAACTCTAAAAGATCTTAAAGATCTCCTCATCTTTTCTTCCTTCCTGCTTTGCAGTACTTTGCTTCAGGCCCACTCTATGTTACACAGCTGCACAGAAGTACTGTACATCTATAAAAAAATGAATTTATTAAGTCAGTGGTTTCGTCTTACTTATCTCTGGAAAATGTGTGTATAGCTGTCCCTGTACACAGTGATATATTCATGGAGTACAAGAATAAAGTTACACTTGAGAGACAAAATTGATTTCAAGTTCAGTGGCTGGTGCTGGCACCTGGCCTCCTGCCTGGGAGAGTTTGTTGCTGTGCTTGCAGGGTGTTAGTGTAGGTGATATTACCGACACGGAATTGGGCTACTCGGATTATCTCGGTGTGAAAATTTTAAATTGGTATAACTGAGAAACATAATGCGGTAGATGATGGCTTTTGCATTTATTTTAAGGCTTTAATTTTAGGTTTATGAGCTCTTCACAGAGCTGAGTGGTTTTTTAAGATCAATTTTCTGGGTCTGCAGTTTTAAACTCTGCTTTAAATTCTGCTTCTGAGCAAAATGAATTGCATGGTCCCTGCTTAGCCCAAGTAGATCAAACCTGTCACCTACTGAGTAGATGGATGTTGCCCTGAGTGCAGACGATGGGATCTAGCGTCCCATTGAAGGCATCATCACTTCTATTTAAAGAGAGAATGACCACAGCCATTCCGTCACTCCCATGAGATGTGCTGTGTGCACCTCTTTGGATGGAGGGGAGGAAAAATGTTCTTGCCCAGGCCCTCTGCCACCCTTGGGGAGTGTGGAGAGGGGATTCCTTTCTGCCCCCTGGAAAGCCTGGGCATTCTCCTCCCAGCCTCAGGATCAGGTGGGTTCATCTTCCTTCCTCAGCCAGCCAAGGATGTGCTATTCCCACTTCCCCGAGGCATGAGGGCAACAAAGACCTTGCTTCGTGCGACTGGCATTCCCTGAAGGAATACAAAAAAGGTTGTATGTTGCAATTGCTCATTCAGCAAGCATGTGTTTGCCTGTCTCTCGATTATGCAGACAAACAATACAGATCAAAGAAATCAGAATTACAGCTCACCAACAGCGCTCATGCTAATAACACTGGGATGGAAACTGAGAGTAAGGTTGATTTCACTGAAAAGCCTGATAGTTACCTTGCTTCAGGAGCCAGTGTGCTCCAGAGGGGACCACAAGGATGTCAGTGGGAAGCAGACCACCCAAACAATTGCAGTAGTCCATTTTTTAAGGTGATTATCCCAGCTTTGAAATGTGAGGGGGTTGAAGACTCAAGTTGATTGCATGTGCTAATGCTGGTGTGTGTGCTAAGCTTTCCTGCTCAGGTTTTGGGCCAGGCGTGAGGTGGCTTCTTGGCAAGTTTGTGCCCTCCTTGGGGTCCCTCAGAAGCAGGCAAGCCAGCTCACACTCCTCACTGGTTACCCTCACTGGTTCAGAGAGGTTCAGCTGGACCATAATAACATCACAATAACTTAATAAATGTAATCTCTATTGAAAAAAAGGCAGAACCCCTTCCCCTCCACAACATCCCATCGAATGGAGAAGATCAGACAGTTAGTAAAGAGGGATTGGGAATAAAAATGGTAAAGTTTAAACACTTGATGTTCTTTCAAAGGATAACAATGCATCTCGACCAGCCTAAAACCTGACTTTGTGTCTATGTATCTGTTTCAAGATACAGCTACATTAAAAATCAGTGTAGAAAAATGTAAGCACTACACAAATCTTAAATAAGAGCCAGAGCAGCAGAATGAGAAACCACAACTGCCTGTTCACAGTGGCTCTGGAGGAAACCAACCCAAGATTGTTTGCGTGCAGCTGCCTTGTATATGAAAAAGGATGAAATGGCAACGGTACGTTTTTGTGTTGAGCAAGTCCTGCAAAGGATTTATAGCATTTAATTTGTCTCCTTTTGTAAGCAGAGGATATTACCAATAAAGCAATGAACTTGGCTGAGGCAGGAATACAGCATGGCAACAGCTGTAGCTGTTCTCAAGTAATGTCAGGATTAAATTCAGTTTAAATTCAGGTGTGGGAGGACCAAGTAGACTGTGCACAGGAGTTTGGGGACAGCTTTTTGCATTGGAAGATGCAGATGCTGGGCTTGGAACATAACTTCCATAATCAGAAGCAGGATGAGGGAGGAGCTCCATGGTGATGGTGCTGGGGAGCTGGTGCTGGGGAGAGGGGGAGCTTAACTGTCTTGCTCATGTATGTAAAGAGGTGATTTCTAATTGTGAAATTCCCATGAAAATAATATTCTTATATTTCTGAACAGTGTTTCATAACATTGTGTGTGCATAGGGAAGCTAATGTAAAAAGGCTGGATACATTTTCACTATCACAGCTTGACTGTTTTCATAATATCACTTAAATGCCAGTACTTGCTGTGCTTTCTAAATTTTGATCCAATTCACATGAGCTTTAAAGAAAGTGTGTGGGTGGCTGATCAGCATGGTTCTTTTTCTGTTTTATATGAAATGATGCTGTCATTTACCAAATAAAAAAGGAATGATCATGCGTATTTCTGCTTTGTTGTTTGTTTTTTTTCTAAAAGACAGATGTGTAAGTTGAGATGTCAAAGCCTGTAGGTTGTCTGGTATGTTCCTGCTTACTGTGATGTATTTCAAACCATCCTACACTCATGCTAAGAGAAGATTACTGAAATCTAAAATTCTTCATCGATTTGCTTATAAAGTAAATTATGGGTTCAGACTAGTTTTAGTAGACAGGATTCTTTACCAAAAAATGCTTTAAATACCAAGATCCTCCAGTGTGTCAGTGGCTGACAATACAGGCTTCCATGCAGTTGTGTACTTAACTATATACTTCAGGTTAAGCCTGTGAGTTATCCACAGCCTATTCTAATTATCAGTCCTTAAGCATCTGAGTGGTCACAGGAACCCAGTTAACCTTCTTTTCCATTTTTCCTAAGAGTAGTCTCTAGTTAGTTATGGTGCTGCTCAGAATTCTTTTTCCTCTCTGCACTTTGAGAGAAAATACCTACCTGTCCCTGAGAAATTCCTGATTTAGGGACAAAAGGCTGGAGCAAGAAGTGTTGCTGCTTCTGGAGTGACATCTGTCAGAGCCATACTTTATCAGAGACATGGCCAATGTTCTTCACCAGTGAAAGACAGAGTCTTCTCATATCACCCTCAATTCTGCTATTTCAGATCACTGCTATGATGTCTCAGCTAAGGGAGGCAGGACCAGGGGGCAGAGCTCACCCAGCCTCACACCCACTGAGTTTGGAGTAGGAACTGTCTCTGCACCCTCTGAGAGCTTCAACACAGGTAAGGGAGGTATGTTTGAAAAATGTACACTGAGAAGCCAGGTTGACAGAGAAAAATGCCACAGCCTTTACTGTGTCTGTCAGATCACTGTACTTGTGTTACAGGAAAGTGATGGCAAACCTTTATGATGTATGACGCCAAATTAATTTAAAAGACATTGTGACTTAGTGTCAGCTGAAATCTCTGTTCCTGGCACTGGTGCCAAATTTGGCAGTAGATCACTCTCACCACGATAGTGTGGCTTCTGGACTAATGCTTCTGTTTTGTTGCCTGCAGTGAAAAATTCAGAAAAGAGACTGAGATCAGCTCTAATGTATCTTCCTCAAGAAGGGGGGCTCTGAGTTAAATCAAAGGTACACTTATTTGCTTACATTTTTCCATTTCATTTCTAAGTAGTCCGTCCTGTGGGTACACCAGCTACAGAAACTCCAAGACTGTAACTCCTTAGAGTATGAGAAATCTGAACAGAGAAATCTGAATCTATGTATGATAAAACATCATAAAAGAGCAGTCTGTAATGTCGTATCCACTATAAATATAAACAGCAGCACAGAATATAAAACTGGGTATAAAGAACTAGTAATTTTCTCTTAATTATGACTTTTAATTGCTCTGTGTGTGACAACTTTCAAACACTGCTAACCACAGGTTGAAAATACAGAAGAGTAATTGATCAGCATGTGAAATATGATGGGACTTTTCAATTGCACATACTTTTATAGTTTACAGTAGCTCTCAGTTGCATTTGGAAGTACTTAAAAAGAAAGTTAGTCTTGGGGTCTACCATGAAGGGGAACTCTGATGTCTACACAGAATAGGATCTGGATCTACTTGCAAATTACCAAAAGTGGGAAAAGTGGATTTCAGCACCACTTGACTTGTTTTTATTGCTCTGTAAGTATCTTTGCTCACAGAAGTATGCAATGAAGTCTTACGGAAATTGAGCACTGTAAATATCTCCTCAGTTACCTAGTTGAACCATGTTAGTTCTGCTTGGTTAATACAATTTTACTTCCTAATCATCCTGGTTCTCCAGGTCTATGTGTAACCAGGGAGATTCTGAACAAACAGCAGCAAATTAATATGAATTGTGAGTGTTTATTGTCAAGCAGCCTCTTTTAGTTTATGACAAAGAGAGCAAGAAATGAGTTTATGTAATGGAGGAGGATTGTTGTCATAAAAATGCCTGTGCATTTCCAGTGATTTATTGCCTGGTAGACCTGCAGACAGAGATTCCCAGAGGCTGAAATTCTGATTTTGCTCTACACAGAAAGGCTGGATGCCTGTTTACATTGCCTGATCTCCCAAATTATGCCTAAACAGGCATTAGCTTTTGATGTCAATTTACCCTTATGCAAAGCTTTATGACCTTCTTAATGTGTGACAAAGTGAAGGATCTTTGTTCATAACTGGACTTGATGTCCAGTTTTAGCTTATGCTAAAAAATCTGTTTGCTCCACTCTTTCTACTTCTGCTTATTCTCACTTAAAGAAATAGAAAGCAAATCCCTTTTTTACAGAGAGAGGCAAATCAAAGGAGCTTTCTGGAAAGGATTCTCTGAACCAGGCAGGTCCTCACCACGAGACTGGAGAATTACCACCCAGCTGACTTCTCCTGGGAGTGCTTCTCGCTTCCTGACCCTCTTACCTTGAACCTGCATCCTGTAGGGGACTTCAGGACTATGTGGAGTCTAAGATGCTGATTTTGTCTCTTTGTCATGGCTCGGGATCTGCCACGGTTGTAGAATTGCAGTTTTATTACTGCTTTAAGGATGTGTGTGCAGCTAAACCTCTTCTTCCATTGCTGGGTTTTTCAACTTTCTGAGATTGCTAAGGAAACTGTTTCTTTTTATCTGAAACAAAGCAGAGGCTTGATTGTTCAGACGTGAGCAGCCAGGGTAGGTGCCACGAATTGATTTTTTTAAGACGCCTGTCTGTAATTTGAACTTCTTCAGCCAAGAAGCAGGCTATTAATTTTTTGAAACCCAAATTAATTCTGCTTTTAAAGAAGTTCTCTTTACTAGTTGAATTATTTTCCATACATTTTTAGAAACTGAAAAATATTTTTGTTTAGCAGGTGCTAGATGTACAGACTTAAATGTAGAATTAATTTTTACAGAAGGTTTTCTTATTGCATTGGTAGGGTAGATTGAAAATCTAATAATGGAAATGGATTGTTCCTAATAGAGTGTGTGTATATATATATATATATATATATATATATATATATATACACTCTATTAGGAACAATATATATGTATGTACATATGTATGTACATATATATGTACATATATATATGTAAAATATTGATGCATATACCAAATTTTATTTAGACTACAGCTTGCTTCAGAACACTGGCAGTCCATGTAGATATGCCTTCAGATTACTTTTTAGTGTAGACCTGGTCTCATTACATTGTTTTGATTAATACAGACTCTGAAAGGAAATCACCATTTCCATTAGCCTGTTTCCTAGAAATAAGGCTAAACCTGCCAAATGATATTATGAGAATGTGATTTCTCCTATTATGTAATTATTGTGCATAATTTCCTAGGAGTACCTCTTACAAAATCTTTTCCCATAATAGCTCAAATGTCACTGCAGCAAGTTTTGCTTTCAACCCTCTGCTCAAAATGGTGTAAATTGAGCAGTCACAAACAAGATCTGAATAAAGGTCTGTTGAGTTTAAAAGCTCTATTATTCATACCCTAATTGCTCCTAGAACACATTTGTCAGGGAGGTCTGTGGAGAGTGGTACTCAGGCAGTGATTCTTTCTAACACATTGTCAGTCCTGGAGCACCTGTGGATTTTGCCATTATCAGGTAGATTTGTTTTGGTTTCTTCTTAAGAGAAGGATAAAAATGATGGAATGGGGCTCATCTCCTGCTGCCAGAGAGGGTCAAGAAAACTCTTAAACATGAGGCTCAAGACTCAAGACAATTCTTGGTCTCTGTTCTTTGTGTTGAACTTTTTCCTGCAATAGGATCTTTTCTGAACCACAGTGCATTAATCAGGATGAGTCATGCTGGCTCATACCTGCACTCAGCTGTCACAAAGAAGTGAAATGATATTAAACCTCTCAGATATCATCTGGTAATTGCTGATCTGCTTGCGGCTGCCGCAGTGTCCACATTGCTGCCATGCTAGACCAAGATCTCTAAAGCACTGAGAGCCTTTGCTCCAGGCACTGGTTTCACCTCGCCAACCACCTGGTTTTTGCTGTGTCTTGAGGTCAGCTATCACACATTTTAAGGTGTTCTCTCAACATCCTTTTTGATTTTTCAGTGCTTTTGTAGAAGCCCAAAGTCCTTCTATTTATATTCCTTGTTCAAGGGACCCTGAGCACTACTTGTGCTTTGGTGACATCTTCTGGATAAGGCTGCCAGTGGAAGGACTGATTAATACATCTCAACTTCTTTCTTTGTGCTTGTTTCTGATCTCTTTTGGGAAGAAAAGCTCACAGGTCCCTGGTTCCAGTGATTAGCACCCTGTCTGAAATTTAGTAACGGGTTTGAGACTCCAAAGTGAAAGATGAAAATGGATTTCATCAAAAGTAAACATAAACTCCCTATGTGGTGTTTCATACACAGGTGCAATAGGAACTTTTGTCTTGCACTTGGATAAAAGATTTAACTTGACTTAGCATTCTCTAATTTTCTTCTTAGGACAAGTCTGTGCTTTGTTTCCTGTTGGCTAGACTGATCAGAGAGGCTTTTCTTGGCCGGAACAAAGTCACACATAATCAAGTTTCCTGGTCTTAGCAGCAGATGCCTAGAGGAGAGGATAAGGTCAAGGAAATCCAGTAGCCGTGATTCCAAAACCACATTTTTAGCCACAGGCAGAAATGCCATAGGACAACTTAAAGACAGAGGTAGTAATTTGTATGTAATAGATTATGTTGGATTATTTTCATATAAAATATTACAGATGCTCTTTTGAGCCCATGTAACATTCTTAGGTCCTATAATGTCCTTCAACCAGGAGTTTATCATCTTCTCTGTCCTCTGTGGGGATCAACCTCTTCACCTTTATTTTTGGTTTTGAACTTGACACTCACTAGAGTAACTTGATGCCTTGTTTACTTGTATTGAAAAGGATGGGAAATATAATCTCTGCTCTTCTTTACAGCAGAGAACTTCTTTCCTGTTAGCTGGGAATCCCTGCTCTGCTGTGGCCATGGCTCCTCCAAAGAATATTGTTATTATGCTTCCACCTTCCCCTTCCCTTCCCTTTGGTGCCAGGAGAGAGTACACACCACTTACATCTGTGTCTCAGAGTATCTGGAGAGCTCCAGAGCAAATACAACTAGGTCCTGGCCATTTGCTACTGCTTGTTCTGTCCTTTTGCCACATGTTTGCCTCCCCTTTACTTTGTCCATTATTCCATAGTCCTTCTGTCAATTTTGCACCTGGAGAAAGACTTCCTGTGTCTTCTACTAAAAAAAGAGGAGTGGATCTACCACTGGAACTTATTCAAGCTATTTAATGATAATTGCAGACTCACTGAGGTATTTGACTATGATTCACTTTTCTTTAAAAAATTACATCACATGTTGGTCATCCATATGTCCTCTAGGTTCTAACCTTAATAAGTTAAAAAATGTGTTGGGTAGGTAGGTGGGGTTTTTGGTGTTTTTTAATACAGTTTGCAAGTTGTTCCTTGCACATTTTTTGTCTGTGTGCTGCAGAGTTTGTAGTCCTCATTAGAAGGACACCATGCTTTGTTTGTTCATAAAGATATTTCCTTTCTTTTATTAATACCTTTTACCTTGGCATATAGCCATGCTGATTTACTTTCTATGTTCTTGATTTTCTTCTATTATTTTGTGATATTTTAACCTATTCTGTGTACCCAAAGAGGAAAATCTAAATAGTCTCAATGCCCCTCTAAAAATTTAACTTGTTGCTGTTACCCTTCCCACCTTATTTTCTTGACAAGATTGACTCTTTGGGTGAATGTCTGTATTCTAATCCTTTAAATTTAAGTGTAATGAGATAGAATAGAATTGCCTTTTGTCTGTGGATTTGATTTTAAGTTTTCCACTGATCTTCTTGCCACCCTGGAAGGCTTCATATGACTCCAGATATGAATTTATCTCAGCTTTTACCTATTTCATAACTGTCTTTGAGAGAGTGTGATAATGCTGTTTCAGTGTACTAGACATCCTCTCTGGACTGTTTCAAAACACCACTAAGCTGTTTCAAAACAGAGCTAAGCACTAACCTCAAAATTTTCTCCTATCATGGATTATGGGAAATATAAAAAATATTTCATTTTTATAAAATAAAAAAGTGGAAAAACTTTGAAGCAATTTTTAAAAACCTCTAGTCCAAATATAGACCCTATAATTTGTCAGTCCCTAAATACGGTTTGAAAACTCACCCAAACTTCGATGGAACAGTGTTTCCCCTTTTACTGCTATTCCCCCAGCATTCCCATGTGCCCACTGGGCACTCCTTCCCAAACAATCTATTTTGCTTCTGGGCAGCTGTGCCTCCAAAACATTTCATTACCATCCATCCAGCAACTCGGAGAAGATGCACCCATCAAACAGCACACTGCAGGGTTAAAATAGAGCTCAGGCAAGGAAAACATCTCTGCTGTTGCTCATAAGCCAGCTGTGAGTAAGCTTAGGTCTGAATCCACAGCTCATTAACCTGCTGTGCACCACAGGCTGCCGTTCTGTGGGAAAGGGAAGGTGGATCACGGCTGAGCACTCACGTATTCTGCACTGCGAGTGAGGCTGGGCACTGGTAACGAAACATGGAGCTTAGCACAAATCCACAGTGACATCACCTGGGGGGAAGGTGTCCACACCAAAGCACCTCTAATCTTCTTCAGTGTGGGAGGGAAATCTAACAGTCTGCTGTCACAAGAAAGGCAATTAATTTTGATTTTTGTCAAAGGAGTTGCTGAAACCAAGTTTCCAATACTGCCTGTCAGAAAAGCTTAGGGTGTGTGTGGTCTCACGGGGCTTTAAAGGTAGGAGTTTTATCAAATTTTTAAAGATTTATTATTGGTTTTGTTTGCTGTTGAAGTTGAACATCTTTGCAGACAAGATTCAGGGGTACAAGGAGAGAGTCACTAGGTCTAAATATTTTCTTCCCCCCCAACAATTCATTTACAATGCAAAGAAGGATGTTTCAGTCTAGATAATGCTGAGCAACTTTCTAAATAAGTCAAAACTGCATTTCCTTCCCACCAGTGCCACTGACGAGCACCCCTGACATGGTGAGAGCTGAGACTGGACAAAGGTTGATGTGAGGGCTGTAGATGTTCAAGCCACAAGAACCTCTACACAATTTATACTACTTGGAGAGCTGCTGAACAGCTGTCTACCAACAGCTGGAATGGTGTCACAAACTTGTCAGCCAGCTGCAGCACTGAAGAGAGAAATTACTGCCCTCCTCCAAGCAGTGATTGTTCCAGGCATCATACAGATGCCACAGATCTTTGGACATAGAGTCCAGCTTTTGTACCCTGGCCAGAATGCAATTTTCCAAGTCCTGCCACTCTCAGGGACAGAAAGTACGACACCCAGAAGGTTAGAAGTCCTTCTGTTAGAAGTCTTCTACCTTGATAGGTTTCTGGTCGAAGAGTTTAATGATTTTCTTTCAGGAAGATGGATGGCTGCTCTCCAGGTGGCTCAGCACCACTTCCTTTCTGCTCACTTTTCTGAAGTCTGATAGCGACATTGCAAATCTAATCATTTAAAATCCTGGTAGGAACCAATTTCATATCTAATCTAAATCGAGTGAAATAAATAGGTTTATGCCGCAGGGGAATTTGCCCTAATCTACTTCCTGCTTTTCAGAAGTCAAAATAAGTCCCAGAAGTTTTGAAGTAGAACTTGAAGAATTACTCTGTGCTTCTGATGTGAGGTGTCATCAGTCAGAGATTGACAGCTGTCCTTTTTTCTTGGAACAGAGATGGTACTGGTTGGGATCTCTATGGCAATATTCACTGGTCTTGTTCAGTATTTCTTTAGCACTGTCACAGTTCCACCCAGAAGCTCATTGTTACTGTGGCAGGTTGTTTCTGGGCGTTTGGAATTACTGTTATCTGTTTGCTTCATCCCTGTCCTCACAAAAAGTGACTGTGAGCATTAGGTCAAGCAGACAGCCTGCTTGCAGGACACATTTGTGGTGTTTTCTACACTTTAATAGCTTATTGAAACTCCAGAGCCCACACTGATCACAAGCACACTGGGCCTTTGTTCTCAGTTTTTCAATCCATGTGGCTCAGTCCTCTATAAGATAAAGTGCAAAGAACTTGCATAGAAGAAACTCAAGGACATTAGAAGTGCTGGCCTTAAAACAAGAACATGACTATTGGATGTAAGCATATAGATAACAAATACAGAACTATCAAAGATCAAATTGGAATGTGCTTTTTGTATAGGTACTCAAGCATCTTTGTATTTTTCACCAGGAATATCAACCCATGTAGTTGGTTTGTTGGTTGTTTATTTTTAAAATTAGACATTTTTGTGCCTATGCAATTACTTTATATATATGTACATGCACTTATATATATACATGCACTTATATATACATGCACTATATATATACATGCACTTATGTTACATATATATACATAATATATACTTGTAAATGTGTTATTATGCCAGATTTTTTTACTCTTATTTGAGTCGACTTTTTGAAATGCTGATATTTAGCAATTCATACACTTCAGTTTTTGGTGTCATGTGTTAAAAAATAAAATAGTTGGCTATTTCTGGTTCTGTTTGGACTGGAAGTTTTGTTTAAAATTGTCCCATCTCAGGAATTCTATGCTGTCCCAAACAGTATTTCGGCACTGGTGTCTTTTTTACTGAAGCTCTTGTAAATATTTGCCATCCTAAAGGTGTTGCTACAATTGTGCCCCATGTTAAACTCTGTTACATGAGCAATTAATGATATTTAAATTGAGTACATCAGACAAGTGCTGAAGTTAGTAGCAATTAATTACTCATGTTTTGATGAGACAATTTTATAAGCTTAAGCGCTGGTAGATTTTGAGGTCTCCACAGCCTGGGTGCTTTGTGTCAAACAAATTGTTCTCTAAGAATGGCATCATTGTGTGACCGAAAGGGGAAATCGTCAGTTTAGCCTCGATGTTTTGCTGAGATTTGCATCTCAATGACACTGAATCAAGACAACAGATTTTTAATTAATGGATTTCAGATACCTTTTTGGATCATTCTTAGGGGGCCTAGACGGACTGGACTTAGACCTGTCAAGACAAACTGACCAGTTCAGAGCTCCTTTCTCCACTGCTTTAAAAATGTGGATGCTGCCCAGGTAATGTGTGTAGTGCATGGAAAAACTTAGGAGTTCCTGAAAGCTACAAAGAGTGATGGAGAGCCCCATGTTCTCACCTCAGATCTCACCATCAGGCCTGGAATCAGCACCATCCTCTTGCAAATTCCTCCTTTCTGTGCTTATCTCACATTCCTGCTGTGGTGGCTTGTCTTATGGCAAGTTCTTTCTGTGGTCTGGCAGTGCTATGAGACAGGCAACGTGGGCTACTGCAAACCCAGTCCCTGCCTCTAGGGCTGTTCAAGTGGTGCCTGAAAGGGAGAAATGTCAGTCAGGAATCTGTAGCACAAACAGATTATATTTTGTCAGTAGCTTACAGGGTGAAGGCTTAGGCCCTTCATGTGAAACTTGTGTGTACTTGTGTTTGATTTTTTTTTTCCTTTTATCATCTTCTGCCCTGGCAATAAAAAAAAAATAAATTGCCAAATAGTATACAAATGTCAATGCTATCATAATACCTTCTACAGTTATTATGCTCTTTGTAGTGTCAGCCATCCTTAGTGTGTGAAATATTTTATGAATACCTTAAATTAAATGGGCTGAGTGTCTGCCAGGATGTAGACACCTTCATTGCTCTGAATTTAAATGATATGTCAGGGGAAAGAACAAGATTAAAGCTTCATGCATATTTTAAAAGGGAAATTTGGGTCATCCTGCACAAATGTTGAATTTAATTTCTTTGTTCTATTTTTTTTTTTTTTTTTTTTTTTTTTTTTTTTTTTTTTTTTTGGAGAAAGCACTGCACTTGCTCCCATGGGAGAAGGAACAACTTTCTGTCCTTCACCATCCTTCTTCATCCCCTGCCTCATCATAGGGGTCAAAAATTAAGTAAATTAAATGAGGGAGAGGCAGTGTTCAAATGTGTATGAGCTGTGTCTGCTCCTCAATGAGCTGTGTCTACTCCTCACAAGCTGCTTCTTTTCCCTTTTTCCCACCTTCTTCCCACTGCCTCCTGACAAAATCCAAAAGGCAGGCTGTTGCAGAGCCGGGTACAATGTCTCCAAGAGCACAGTGGTGGTGTGGGCTGGAGTGATGAGGACTTGGGCTCTGCCCTTCAGCCCAGGGGTGGGCAGGATGGCTGGGACACTGGGGAATAGGACAGCTGCACAAGCCATAGGTGGGAAAAGGAATTGGAAGCCATAGGAATGAGGAGAAGCTGCACAAGCCATAGGTGGGATGTTCAGCTCCTGCCCTCTCCAAGGTCTTCTGAGACTAGTGTGGCTTTCTTTCCAAATATTTGTCTGCAGAAGTGTAATGTAGGAGAGACTGAACCCTCCCAGGAACAAGCAGTGACCACCATCATCTATTTTGCTGCACAGCAGGCTTTGAAGGAACAGGTTTATAAATAGCCTGCTGCAATTAAATGTGGATCTTTTTTACAGCACTGCTAAACAATAGCAGTGCCTGAACATGCTTGCAGAAAAAGATTGTGGTATGTGGCAGGAATGGGTTGTGGCTGGTGCCAAACATCTCTAGAAGCTACTGCAGCACCTCGTGGAGAACTGAGACATGACCATTTTCCTGTACCTGGTTTAGTGAAATATGTCAACTTCTTGCATTGCCCATCTTCAACCAAGAGAAATCCCCAGCAGGAATGGGACAGTTGGCCTGAGGTGCTGATTTGCTGTCATCAAGAAAAAGCTTTAGTGGTGTATCCCCTCTCTCCACCAGACACCAGCTGGGGCCTGGGAGCTGCGTGGGGCACACCAGCCTGGCCAGCTGCACCTCTCTCTGCTGTCAGGATAAATAAGTTTGCAGCTGTGGTTATGGAGATAAATAAGGACAAAAGACTGGGTTTAAATGCTTTTTTTTTTTTCTTGTCTTTGCAAGAGAAACAGGATAGGAGGTGGAGGAACCAAATTCCTGCCCACATTAATAAAGTAACTGATGTGCCTGTTGTTAGGGTAAATGTTGTTGGTGATTAAACTGGGGCTAAATCCCTAATAAAGAGAAATGTTCACATAAGACAAAAGGTAATCCCAACTGATCCTCATTGAAAGGGCAAGATTTCATTCCCTTTCCTGAAAGGAAATTCTTCCAAATTGGACAAAGTGAGAACGAAGTGGAACAAACACTCTGGCAAGAAGATATGATCAAATGCATTTGAAACAAACCAGAAAAATTGCAAATGGACTGGTTACAACCAAATGGACTGAGATGAAATGAAGAGTGGTGAAGAGGATGAAACTTGCCAAAATTATTCCCACTGAAATTCCAAAGTCAGGGAAGAAATATAAACAAAGAAACAGGAGAAGGAATTGAAGCAATGAAATTCTAAAAACAAAAGAGAAAAAAATTCCAAAACTAAGCAAAAACAATAAAAGTGACTGGGATGATCCAATCCCTCTTTTACTTACTGTGAAGTCCAGGCCTCTGAACAGTTTTACTGGGTACTCAAAGAAAACTGCTGGGCAGAAAGGAAGCTAGATACAGACATTCAGCCTTAGTCTGGGGTTTTCCAAACACCAGACTCAAAATATCCAGCTTTTTAATTTTCAAGTTTTTTCTTGAAATTGAATGTTACAGGGTTTTCCTCCCTTTGTTTAGTCTTCCCTTCTGCCCTGAAGTGTGCTCATTTGCAGGTGACAACTGCAGTGACAGAAGACATCTCAAGAAGGTCCCTTGCGCTTCGAGGCTCTCCACGAGCCCTGCTGAGGCACCCAGGCAGAAGCAATTCTGACATGCACTGAACCAGCTACATCTGTGCTGGTGATGTTTTTGTTGGGATGTCTGTAGGCTTCTCCCTTTTTCCCTTCGGTGAAAAAATAGGATCTGCTTGTTAGAAATGTACTGCCTGCATTTTGAATGAGGAATCTGTACTACATGGGGTTTTCTTGGCATGAGTGGATAGCCTTTATGCCTCAGGTGAATTTGCTTTATTTCCTCTTGAATCCAAGACAGTATTTTACTAGTAGTACTGTTGAACGTTTTTCTCCAGTTTCATTTGGTTTGTTTTGCTTTAAAAAAACTCTGTGGTAGTGATTGAAAGAGCAGAACCACCAGTTCATAACGATCTTGTTAGTTACAGATGCTTACATGCTAACAAATTGACTTGAGTCTTCAAGACTCCATAGTTATTTCTACAGGATCTGTTTTGCAATAGCTTGATAGTTCACTTGCAGAGGAAGTTTTCTTCTTCCTGGTCAGTGCTGACACCATTTTAACAAGCAATGGTGGGAGGTGTGGTCTGCAGTGAGGACAGACTCCTTGCTGGGCAGCACAGTGGAGAGTGCCATGCTGGATGCTGAACCAAAACCACTCAAAACCAAAACTCTCCATTTTGAAGCTGCAGTTCCTGGCTAGATTGGCCAATAAAAGGTGTTCTCCTCAAGGCTACCCCTCTGTGAAGGGACACTTCAGCCAGAGACATTTGGATGTTTCTAAAATGGACTGTGACAGTGTCACTTTTTCCCTCTGCATACAGTAGCTGGAAAAGGTTGTGCTATTGAGTCTGCCTTGGGAGAAGGCCAGACATACTTTTCATTAGCTAGCAAAATGCCAAGTGGTGGGAAGAGTGATTGATAGTACAAGAAAAAGGTGCACAGGAGCAAAATGCACAGGGATTTGAGTCAGGATTGGTTTCAACTGTTGCTTTCAGCTTGTCTGTGCCAGGTATGGGCACTGGAGCTCACACAACTTCTCTCCACTCCTTGGCTCAAGCCAGATGGAGTCAAAGACCCTTTCCCCTCTCCCCACAGCTCCTGCAGTGGTGGCAGCAGAGGCTGGTGTGCACACCCAGGGCCTGGCAGGCACCAAGGATAGCAGCAGGTGAGACACAGGATGTGCCCTCAGGCTTTGCTGGGCTCCCTTGTACTGCAAGGGTAAGGAGTCGGAAGAAGGGTGTCAATTCTTAGGAAAAGCATTACCAAGTAGTAATAAAAATCTTTGAGTCATGGCTGAGGAATATTTTCACTGTGGCTGTTGGATTAAGATGAGTGGTGTCACCTGCCTGCACTGAGGCCAAACCCCTGTTTTTGTGATGCTCCTGCACAGTGAGGAATCACTGACACATGGGAGCATCTGTTGCTGATGAGGTGATTACATGGGAAGTGCAGGAAGTCTAGCTTATAACAGGGATAGAGTTCTTCATCTGCCGCAGCTGAAGACTGGACCCTAAAACGAAGTAAGAGACACAGGTAGAAGGACCTTTTGTGCCCATGGAGTGGGATAATATCCCAAGCTGCTGGTGCTCAGGTGTGAAACAAAGGGGCAAAGTCAACTGCTTTTCTCTTTTTTTATCTGAAGGAAATAAATAGAACTGCAAATAAAACACTTGGGATCGTCATGATCCAAGATCTATCCACTTTAGCTAATCCTGTACATTTTATCCTGTTCCCATCAGTGCTGCCAATCTCTGTCTGCTTGGCCAGGACTCTTGCTCATGAAACTACCGTATTTCTGCAAACTTGAGGTTCCTTCTCCTGGCTGGGAATGAAAGAGTATAATCTGTCCACTCTGTCAGGGATCAAACAGCTGTGCCTGAGCTTTTGAAGTTCTTTATAATATCTTATGGTTCATTTTCCATTTACACATGCACAGCCCGAAGCACTGTCAGACCAGGGAACACGTGAGCAGGGGCCTTTCAGTGAGGAGATTTAAACCACAAATCCCAGTGGGCAGCAGCAGCCATGGCTGAGGTGGTGCTCCCTGCCCTGTCCCTGCCTTAGAGACCTTTGGCACTGGGAGCTGCAGCACCCCAGGATGGGGAGGAAAAGCACCATGGTGGTCCAGCTGGGAAGGGGTGCTGGGAGCTGCTGCTCTGTAAATTCAGGGGTGGATGGAGAGAGAAAGAGAGGGCAGGCAAGGCAGTGTCAGCTGCCTGCAGTGGGCGGGAGGCAAATCCCCGCAACACAGCCCCAAGATGCTGAGTGATGCTTTCCCTCAACACTCCCTCCCCAGCAGGCCAATTCTCAAAAAAGCCAGATGCCTGAGCAAAGCACAAGTTTTTTCCACTCCCTTGGCCATTCCTCTGCAGGCACATGAGGCAACAACACTCCTCCGTGATGCACAAGAACAAGGTGACAGTCTCTGAACCGTGGCTTAGCAGAGCCTAATGTGGGGAATCCAGTAGAGATTTTAATGACTAACAGGCTGGTCTGGTACTTGATGAAAGAAAGCTTGAGTATTGTGCTAACTCTACAGCAGGAGAGAAAAAAAATTCCAAGTCTTCTTGCAAAAGAACCCATGGATTCAGGAAAATCATGCTGTATGTAAATGAAATGACAACTTTTTTTGGGCACTGGTCAGGAATATTTTTAAAGCCTGGGTTTTTTTCCCCCTGATCATTGTATGAGGGATGAATTTAGTTTTGTGGAACTCCAGAAACCTCAATTCTGGAAGTGGGACAGTTTTTCTGTGTTACTAAGGTGGGGTGGCAGGGGATTCAAGACAGGAGATGTAGTATCTCAGTTTTGTGGTCAGATTGAAAACCACTAATTTTTTTAGGATCTATATTTTTAGCATTTCCATTACACAGACTAGTGTATGAATGCTCACTAGTGGAGATGCTGTCTAGTTCTCATGGAAGTTTTCATCCAGGGATGCCAAGATGCTTTCCAAGGGAGCCTGTGTAATTGCCACTTGACATTCACATACACTGAGGAACTGAGAGGAGCTACTTGCCCAAAACTGTCCAGCTCAGCCCAAACAGAACAGCCAGAACTGCATTTGCACATTTTGTGCCTGTTTTCCAGGGCATGGTGCCTCTGAAATACATTTCAGGCATGCCACAGATGAAAGGTTGATCTCTTCTTGGTTAGTTTGTGTCAAGAAGAAACAAATTCTTCACTGTGTACACTGAAGCAATTCAAAGCATTCCAAAGTCAGATTTAGAATATGTAAGTGCAGAGCCAATAAATTTCTTTTTATTTAAAGGTCAGTTTGTGTAATAGATTTTTTTGCTTTAATTAGACAGATACCATGTTGTGTTCTGTATTAATGTGCACATAAATGATTGTACTATGGTGGTGTGATATTTTTAGATATTCTTTCTGGACATCTGTGTGAAACCCTAAACCTAAGACACAGAAAACATCACTACTGCCTCAGACTTCTCCATGAGAGCTCCTTTTATCCCCATTTTAATCATTTGAGATTGACTTGTGTTGTGGTTTGAAAACAAACCAAGTGAGAGGCTCTAAGTCAGAAATACAATTTAATGAGAAGAAAAGGAAAAAACCCAAAATAAAATAAAATAAATGCAACAATACAAAAAGAAAAACCACTGACAGAGTCAGAATACAACCTGAGCAGGGTGATGGAAGCAGTCCAGACGAGGGGTTCCTGAAGCAATGATCCCATAGAAAGGTCTGGTCCTCCAGGAATCCAATAGGTGAAGGCTGCTTCTACTGTCCCAAATCCCAGCTTATATCCAGGTGAGAATGCTTGGCTCCTCCCCATGGGCGGAGCATCTCAGAATGGGATGATGAGTCATACAGTGGGTCCTTGATGGCCCATTAAAGAGAGATAGCTCCCGGAGGGAGTTATCTCTGAGTCATGCACAAAGCATTGATGGGCCATTAACTGAAGATGGTGATAGAATATATCCTAAACTACAACCCAGGACAACTTGCCACATAAATGGTTTGTTTCCAAATGTCCAAAGCAGGGCTCAGCTTTGACTTCTTGCCATGCTCTTCTTGTGGAACCCATCTATCATGGGTGAAGGCTTCTCTCTGTCTCTTTTCTCCTCGGGTAAGGAAGGACCCTGCCAGCTCCTCTGTGCTCCCCTGGCTGTGTTTCTGCACCCATACAGCCTTCCTTCTCCCAGCCTACCACAGATAACCACAGAGAAATGGCAGGTTAAGCGCCAACAAATGCAAATAATGTGAGTGCTGTGGGGAACCGAGCTGCAAAGCAGGCTCTGTGTGTGTGCATGTGTCTGTGTGAGTGACTTCTAGCCATCAAGTGATGTTCCAAAAGGATCTGTGTAACAAGGTCATGACAAGCAATCAAATGCACTTGGAACACTTGATTCACTGCTCCCTTAATCACTCCACCCCAGGCTGGGGGAGAGAAGCAACAATTCACCTTTTTTCTTGTATACCCAGCCTAGCAGGCTGAGCTGCCTGCTGTGAGCACCCAGCAGTGCAAGGTGACACTGGGGGTTGTTCTTATTTTTGTCATTCTGTCACCTCACTTACGCTAAGCACAACTGCCATCCCTTAAAAGAAGGAAGAAATTTCCTTGGAGAAACACAGTTGTTTAAAATCATGTCAGGAGTGCCCCACCACATGGTGTGCCTCCTTCAAAGGTTCAGAAAGGCTTTGCTCCAGCGTTGGGCAGTGAACAGAGGGGCAAACAAGCAGCTGGCAAAACGGGAAGGGAAAAGTGAGTAAGTGCAGAAATGGTACATCTAGCCTCCACAGCTCTTTTAATTTAGTGAGGTTTTTTGTTTGACATATGTTTTGGTCAGAATAACGGTGAACTTTCAGAGGGTTGTACTTCACTTTTGGGGATCAAGTTATTTGAAAGACGGAAAAAAATCAGGTTAGCATCATCATCTGCTAAATGCATTGAAGTTTTAACCCCCTTAACTGAGTGAGCAGTGTCTGCCACCTTCAGGAGCTGGGGAAAGACTTACTTGTGAGTAAATGAAAGGTGTAGCCAGCAGAGATTAGATCATTTCCCAGACTCGGAATTATGGAGCAATAAAGATTTACCCACTATGGAGGAGGCTCAGGTTAAGTGTTCAAACAAACTGGGCATGCACAAATCTTTGGGTCCAATGGGAAGTACCCATGAGTGCTGAGGGAGCTGCCTGATGTCATTGCGAGGCCAGTCCTGATAATCTTTGCACACTGAGGATCCTGAAGAATGGAAGAAATCAAATGTCATTGGCATCTTCAAGAAAGGCAAGAAAGAGGGTTACAGAGAACTACAGGCTGGTCAGTCTCACCTTGATCCCCAGGAAGGGGATGGAACAAGTTATGCTGAATGCTGTTTCTGAACACATTAAAAACAAGTGACTTGGAGTAATCAACATAGATTTATGAAGGGGAAACCATGTGTGACTGACCTGACAGACTTCTACAACAAAATTATTTGCTTGGTGGAGAAGGAGAGAGCAGTGGATGATATCACCTTGAGCTTAGGAAGCCTTCCAGCACTGTCTCCTGTAACAGCCTCATGGACAAACTGATGGATTATGGATCCTATTGCAGCTGTCGGTTAATTTATCTGGAAGCCCGTAACAGCGTAGCTGTTTTCTTATCAGAGAATTGATTGTATTTCCTTACCAAATTGGTGTTCTTATTTTATTTCTACCAATTAAATAAAATCAGATTGTTTGTAACATTCATTGCAAGTGGTGACTTCATAAGGCAAAACAGTAAGTCAAAGACCTCGATCACATAATTTGTTGCCAACTCCACGTTGCACAAACCAATCTATTGGGACTTTAGAAAACTGTACTGTTTGCAAGCACATGAGCTCTGCTGATAGATACATCACACTGTGTGGGTTTCCCAGGAGATAATAATACTAGAATTAGTCTTTTTTTTTTTCTTTTTTTTTTTTTTTTAAATAGGTAATAAAAGTCTTGGGTTAAAATTGTTGATTTCTCTTTGGCAGGGGAAGCATTTCTGCTTTGAACTCCAGAGCTGCTGGAATAAGTTTAATGCCCAAATGAGGTGTCTAAAGGCGTAAGTCTCCTTTTGTTTATGCAGGCTGGGATCAGTGATGAGCCTTGAGAAGGTCAAGGCAAAGTCCAGTCAGTGATTTTATTTATCTATTTTTTTAATGATTAATTTTGTATTTATTCTTACACTCAATGTGTTTTGTAGCGACACTGCAAATACATAGTGTTAAGCTGCCTGATACCCCCATGTTACTAACTGCTCTCTCAGCCGTTTGGGGGTCATTTTTTGTGCTGACATTTATAGCCACTGCATCAGAACTTTGGGGGAAAATTTGGGACATTTGAAAAATGCTAGCACTTTGAGAAGACAATTTTCATTTTAAAAGTGTTTTCAGCTCTGCTCACCTCCAAGATATAAATGGATGTCTGAGAGAGCCAGGTCTGAGCAGATCATCACTTTTCTTTAAGGGACTACCAACTCTCCCCATACTGGGCCAGCCCTGGGCTGGTGACTGCACACAATTTGGGCTGGCTCAGTGCATGTAGCCACCCAGGCAGGGGCAAAACCAGGCTCTGAAGCTGCCACTGGCCAGAAGCAGGATATAGGCACTCGCTGGCCTTCCACGGTGATAATTAATTTTTATGAATGAGGGTGAGGGAAAGGATGTCAGAAACAGATTGATTATAATAGGCTTTTAATTAAAATGTTCAAACCACAATTTAAACTAAAAATATCCCATTACTTATCTCCGCTACTTCCCAGGCACCAAGGCAGGGGGTGATAATGTAACTAATGATCTGACTGTCACTGGCTTGTGTAATGAGGTGTGTCTGGGGGCTGAGGGGATTATGCCATCAATCAAGGCCCTTTGCAGCGCTCCCTCCTCCAGCAGAGCTCTCAGCAGGGCAGTGTGTGCCTGTGCCAGCTCCCTCCCAGCTGTGACCTTCACTGTCTCTCCCCAAAGTGAGGGGTGCAGAAGCTGGGATGAAAACTGCTGATGATCTGCACATGGTTATAGTGTTTCAGGGATGATTTTGCTGGGAGGTGGCTGCTTTGTGGCTTTAACTTGCCAGTTAAACCATTTACTGAAACAGTTACTGAGCAAAGGAGGCTCCAGAAACTGGGCCCTGTCACCCCAGCTCTGATATAGAGGATAACCAGGCACTGTCCAGATTAACGGGAGAGTGCCAGCCCTCAACTTGCTGTGGCACACCTGAGCTTCCTAAGGAGAAAGCTCAGTTTGAAAATCCTGTGGGAGCTTTCAAGCAGCTCAGCTGAATGCAGAGTTGTGTGGTCGTGCTCGAGGCATGATGACCACCATAGCCCCACCTGAGCGGGGCTTTCAAGGACCAGTGTGGGGTGTGTCAGACCCCAGGGCCCGTCTCACAGCCAGGATGCGCTTGCAGCAGGAGAGAGGGTCCTCACCACCCATCTTGTCCTGCTGCAGGCTGCCCTTGCCCCAGGCACCAGCATTACTTTCAGGCCACCTTAAAACAGAGCTTTTTGAACAGCTCAAGTGTCTCCGCACTGAGGGAAGATAGATCATCTTAAAAGTTTGCGCCATCACTCACTCTGATCAGAGGTCGCTCCTTCCCTGTTGCTGGACTGCCCCCAATTAACTTATAATAAATTAGGCATCATCTCATTTAACCGTTATGAGATCAAAACCAGCAGAAGGTTAGAACATGCTATTAAGTTCCATTAAGTCCTGCTGTGCACATTGCCTGGCTCCTGTGGACACATCTCAGCAGGGCTGCAAGGCGTGAGGCGGCTCCTCGAGGCACCGGGAGGATCCAGCCGACTGAGCCCACGCTGCAGCGCTGTGTGACCAGCTCTGGGGCCGGGGGCCGCCTCCTGACCCTCCCCAGGGGAGAGCTGGGCCCTGGGAGCCGGGCTGGCAGCGAGCCGGCCAGCACCGGGACAGGACACGGCTGGGCGCTCAGAAATATCCTCCTTTGGCACCTGGGGCCACCTCAAAGCTCAATACAACAAATTCGGTCTGGGAGGGGGTTTTTGGCATCTCCCTGGCAGCAGTCAGGGGCTACCTGTATTCCCATGTTTTAATGTAGGGGAGACAAGATTTTTTTGATACTAAATTCTATTAAGATCCCACACGAGGAGGGATTTTAGCCAGAAAACTCTTACAACCACTTTTAGCATTACAATTCAGTCTCTCAGCAGGAGACGCCATTTTTCTCAACCAGAACTAGACAATGGTTTCCTTTTGCCTTCCTTCAGGCAAACACTTCCATAGGCACACAGGCCATTAAATCCGTTTTCTGGTCTATTAATACCTACAGGTTGCATTCTTCAGGGGAGCTGCCAAACTGCTCTTCAAAGCACCTCAAAACATTAGCTGAACCTATCAGGTTTCCCACAGTCAGTCTCCAACTCCATGACTTGAAGTGTGCCTTTATCTCCATGAAATTCAGACCTGTGACACCAAGAAAAGGAGGAGAAAAGCAGCAGCTGCCCCCAAAAGGGGAGTAACTGACGCAAGGCCAGAAAATAAATACGCACATACTAAAATGTGATTAAAAACCATCATTCAGTCTATCCACTTCCCTTGCCAGTATAGTTGGAATTTTTCCAACTATACTGAACCGGCTCATTTACAAAACAAACGACCCAGCAGGCAGACTTAATTTACATAACGAAAGCAATCTACCGCAGATTTACCTGTTGCAAATTGTACTCACTCAAGATGCTGCGGTGTTATTTGCAGCGTTATTGTCTAAGGCTTCATTTCTACCCACATGTGGAGTTGTATTTTGTTTGTGGAATAAAAGGCAACAGAACATTTTCTACCACTACTGTTGTTAGCAGTGCTTTAGTCGTTGTACTTTGAAATGCCAAACCTGACTTCGAGCAGCTCACAAAAGGCCACCCTCAGCAATCTACGAAAAGCTGGCATCTGTGCAGCCTGTTACACGTATTTACACAGGGCACAGAATGATTTCAATTGGTTAGAAGCCCATCATGCAACTTTCTGTTACAATGCTGGAGAAAAGCATGTGATGTCTACCATATATAATGCATTACCTAATTAGAGTGCATGTCTCAGTGGCTTTGAAAAGAAAAGCTAGTGCCAGCTTTTGTGCTCTGCACTATGGAGTGTCAGGAGCGGAGGAGACCATTCTACATGCAAAGCTCATTCAGCACCTGATGCTTCAAACAGGCCCCAAGATTTATCAGAAAAAAACCCTTTTTTGGGCGACCCCACTTCCCTCTACACTCGTGGAGACTCCTGTTGGATTGAGTAAAATCCTTAACCTCTGACTTCCTCAGGGTAACTTGACATGGACGTCAATCCTGCTTGGTTGTTTTGTGCCATACTGACCTGCAGTATTTCCTGCAGCAGGGATTACTGACTTCTGCCTACAATTTAGTCTTTTAAACACACCTACCTGTGATCTCTCCAATCAATGTCCAAGATGGCCAACAGGAGCATCTGTCTAAAGAACCATCAGAGAATGCTGCTCTGAAATCCTTTTATCACACAGAAATAATATTTTTTACTATCAAGGCCTTGATTTAAAAAAACCCAACCAAAACATAAGGCCAGGAAGAGAGAGCTTGGTCAACTGATATTTGGCAGAACAGACCCCTGAAGGGAAGACGTTTCATGATTCCTTTCTTGCCTCCAGCTTTGGTCACTTCTGTCACATGCCAGATACTGGAATAATGAGAACCGTGAAAAATTCACTTTTGTAACAAAATTTATTTCTGCTCTGTGGATACAAATCCCAAACATCAACAAACAAATTCCAGTGGAAAAATACCAGTCATTAACAATGAAAACTTTTATTATTATTTAATAAATAGAACTTTGGCATTCAAAATTCTAGCTGTAAACCCTACTTTAAAAAAAATTACAAAAAGAGGCAAGAACAACAAGCCTAAAGCTGAGCCAGCCAGTGGCTCCTTTACTTTTTACAATGAACACATTGTGATTAAGTCATGACAACTCTATTTACATATGAGGTATTCTGAGCAGTTCAAAAATTGAACCCAATTTACAAAACTACCAGTCTTCAGGGACTGATCCAGTACATATGTCAGCTGTGCTTTTAAAAGAGAGCTCCAGACACTCCTCCCCAGTGAACTATTGATATACTGTAATTAATACACACAGAAAAAACACATTATGATTTGTGTTTCCCGCTCACACATTGTATTCAAAGAAGCTGCATACAACAACCAGCCTAACATTCAGAGTGTACACCCAGTATCTAGTTTCAGTACTTCTGTTTCTAGACATTAGGCAAGAGTTCTTACTACAAAAGCTTTTTAACAAAGTAACGGCAGGTGAGAAGAAAGCAAGGTGCAGTCATCAGCACACTAACAACTTATCTGAAGTTCCAGGGGAATATACATTTACTTCAGGCTAAAAAGGCACAAAGGTACACAGCTGTGGAATTAATATTGCTAATAAGCTACTGGAATAAATCTTCCCTTTAGATAATAACCATTGACCTGTCTGCAGTCTAAGAATGCAGATTAGTTTTCAGCAGATCTTTTCTCCACTCATGGTAGATCTCGTCGTATCAATAAGAGCACAATTATACTTCCAACTGCACCTGCATCACACCACCAAGAAGGGCAAGGAAAACTGGAGCAAATTGTACCCTGATGGAGAGACCACAGCATGCTGTCACTGCCCATGCTATGGCAGCAGGTTGTGGAGGAAAGGGTTTGCTTTCTTCCTTTTCTTGTGCTCTTACCCTTCCCAAGAAAAAAACAGAAAAATGTTTGAAAAGAAAGACAGGCAGCAAGGCAAAGGAAGGAAGGAAACCTTTTGAAGAGAAAAGGATGGAATTATCAGCTCTTGAATGACTTCATGACCACCATCAGTTTGAAATGCTGGAGCCTGAGTGGGTGGTTACTGCAATCTCAACAATTTCACACACCTGTCACACCACAAAGCTGCACAGCGGAGTTCAGCAACCTAAATCACGTTTACATGACTGAGCTGCATTACTTCTATATAGTAAATACTTCTATATAGTGAATACATAATCTATAGCTTGTCAGAAGACGGTTACTTTCCATGTCTTTTTCAAAATACATTCTTAAATACAGTAGTTACTGTAAGTATCTTCTAGAGGACCATATAAATTCTATCTGAAACTGTATGGAATGTTACTGTACAGTTTTGCTGACAGCCAGAACGGTACAGTATCCATTCATCTGCAGTTGTTTTCAGCCCTTGGGATTGTCTAATAGCTACAGCAAAAAGTTGTCATGACTAAATCGAAGCAATTCCAATGTTAACATTCGTTAATCACCTCTGTATTAAATATGCTGAATGAGACCACACACACTACATTTTAACCAATTAAACAGTCATGCATATCTTAGACAAAGCTTATTCCATTTAGAGGCATCTGTAAACTGATGCATATATAGTAATTACTACCACTACAACAGGCCAAATTTTAAGAAGTCAAAGCAAAGTACTGTATCGCTGTAAATAATCAATTGGTAATCTGCATCTTTGGCTCACACATCCATCATTCACCTCCCTACTTTAATTTGACTGAGGCAGATAACCTCAGGGGGTTTTAAAATCAAGTGCTTTCAAGTCAACATAAATATTACAGGTTCTGTAACAAAAACATTAGAACACAAGATTACAGCACTGCAGTCAAAAGTATGAATAGAATGGGATCTCCTCCCAGAGGGCCTTTTAACTAATACTTGAAGAGCATAAAAGCTCTGAAGTGCTTGGCAAATACAAACTACTGATCTCAACTTTGCAGTACAGCATCACCATTTAGCAGGAGGGACAGTGGAGAAATACCAGCCAAGTGACAAGCTTAATAGTTCAAAGTGACTCAAAACATCTCCTGATCCCCTCTAATTGCTCTATTAAACTCCTTGTTATTTCTATCAAATGTAGATAAACGTGGGTTTTGGTGATTTTTTAATAGATACAACATTGCCATCTAAGGAAGAAGTAAGGTGTAACCTGTGTGTTTCCTCCCTCCTTAATACTTCTAATTTATTATCTGAAATGCTGTTGTTGAATTCTGATAGGAGACAGACACCATAAAGACTACTTCACTGCAGGGACAAACCCAAGCAACCACACCAGAGGAACAAGCTGAAGCCTTAGTCACAAAAGCCAGCACTGTCAGAAGCACAGGAAACTGTGCGTGCCCACTGGTACAAAGATCCTTGTTTTCAGTTTTGCACTAGTATAAAAGTACACCTTTGATGCAGCAGGTGTGTATTAATGTGGAATTAATATTGTTAATGAGCTACCAGAGTAAATCATCCTTTTAGATAACAACCACTGATCTGTTTGCAATAAGAATGCAGATTAGATCAGAACATCTTTTTCACCACTCATAGCAGAACTCATCATATCAATCAGAAGAGCACAATTATACTTCCAACTGCACCTGCATCACACCACTGAGAAGGACAAGGAAGACTGGAGCAATTTATGCCCTGATGGAGAGACTGGAGTGTGTCTACAGAAAGAGGACAGAAATTTAAAATAAAATGGCCTTGTTTTTTTCCTTGAAGTAGACACTAGATAACTTCACTTGAGATCTTATCTAGACACTGTTTTAGTGCTCATAGGAGCTGAACCAGTCAGATTAATCTATCTGATAACACCATGTAGCAGTCATATAAATAGCAACACTACTTTTCACAAATTAATCCAAGTCAGGATAGAGAAAACTGTCAAATAAATAAATCCATACAGCTAAAAACAATTAAACCACTAAATTTTAAAAACAACATTAACAGTAACTGTTAAACAGTGAACAGAAAGCAAAACATCACCAAATCAGAAAACTGAAGATATTCACTTCTGCCATAAAAATGTTACGCTAGAGTTAACTTGCTTCAAATTGCTAAGCTTTCCAAGAGATTTCTGCTGTTATCCCTGCTCCAGATCAGTTGACTGCCTTGCACCTTAAGGCATCTCAAACCTTCTTGCAATGCCATACAAGTAAGTGATGCATGTATTTTTCTTAACAGTGTGGTTTAAAAGTGGTTTTGCTCTTAGCAAGTTTTTGTTTCCCTCAAGTGCTATTTTCCCTTAAATACTATTTTCCACCATGCATAACTGTGCAGCTAACTTGCAGTGATGTTCCTGAAAATGTCAACTGTCCCATGGTAGTTAAACAGCTCTGCCAAGTGACACTCATTGAATAAGCTATGGAACACGAGTTTACTATTTTATGTAATTGCTTCCTACAAAAATGGAGAAATCAAGATTTCCCAAACAATGTGGAAAATTTTTCAGTCCTCAGATAACCAAGTACTTTACACTGCTTAATGGAAACATTCTGTTTTGAGCCTTAATTTTGCCAAGAGTCAAGCACCCTTTTCGTAGCTGTCATAAAAATGGCTGAGGTGGTGTACAACATTATCAGAGGCCCTCAGGAACAAAATACAGCAACATTTTGAAATGGAAAGGACCTAAGGGGAAAAATAAGTACAAACACTAAAATACAGTTGTTGGTTGTTTTGGGGTTTTTTTCTTATAGTCGTGGAGTATGCTGCAGTATTATGTCTTACAGCTTCTCTGGTTTGTCACAGACTTTGCACTATTGAAACTTCTTACAGCAAATGAGAGTGCTTCAAACAATCTGATACAGACATATTTTATAGACTTGTTTGCATAAAGGAGTTAAATCTGGGATTTTTCTGCTACTGCACAAACAAGGTAGACATCCATTACTAAAAACATCTTTCTTATATGCTAATTTTTGACAACTTGGAAAGCAATTAATTTTTGAGTGCTTCAAGATTGTTCTCATTGCAATTCCTAGAGTGAAGTGCAGTGGCAGAAGCCTCTGGCTCCACCATGTACAGCCAGACATACACATGCATAGCTTCTTCGACCCTCTCCCCTAAGATCTGAACTCAGATAATGCCACACAAACCCTTGATGAAGGAAAGGACAGAGAGTTTTAGCAGCATGGCTGTTCTGAAGCTCTGGTTCTAAAACTATGCACAGTAATAAGATGAGCCAAAACGAAGGAAACAGTGTCCAACTGAATCATTCTTCACAGCTTGTTCCTACATTCAGTAGTTTGGAGAAAAGACTTCTTGCAGTTTGTACCACCGTTCACGTGATGACCGTCCCCTGCACGCCGGACTGCCGAGATCAGCGACACACGGCCCTCGGAGATGTGTGTCCAGTGCTATCTGCAGCCTTCCCATATGGCTCCTTAATGGAAATGCAAAGCCCCATGACACAGCAGGACCTAGTAAGCTGTGTGCTACAGGATGGAGTGCTGTCATTGAGTGATGCAGTTGTCCCCCATGTCCTGAGCGTAGCGGTCCGACATTATAGTCCTTAACTCATCAATATCCTTCCGCAGCTGACAAACATCCAAGAGCTTCTTTGAAAGGGTCTCTGTGCTGTGGTAATTTTCACTCTCTTCAGATGAACAGCTCAGTGCTACGAAAAACAACAGCCAAGGTTAAAACTCCAGCAGCTGTGTCTTGTGAATACTGCAACTATTCACCTCCTTGGAAATAAGAGGTGGGCCACTTTAATTACACCAAAACACGTCACACTTCAGTGTGATGGAAAGTCTACAAAATGGAGTACCATGTGAACTTCAGTTCAATTCAGAGCCCATCAATGATTCTCTTAAAGATATCCTTTTCTGTTTGCACCAAGATTTAGACTTCCTGAAGTCTGACGAAGCAGAACAGCAGTGAAAAAACATGGATAGAGCACCCATTTTCTAGAGACTGTGGGTTTCTATAGTCACTCAGAAAAGAGGGCTAGCGGGTGTGTAGCACCTCTTCCTGCAAAAACACTGTACTTTACCCTTCTACCTTACTGAGGGTTCTGTTCAGCAATCTGTCTACCTGATGAATTCTAATTAACATTCAGAAAACATCAGAATATGATACATTCAGGTCAACAAAACCAACTTGTTAGAAGGAAAGACCTAACATAAACTTTGCCTGACTGGTTTTAGGGCATGCTTCTCATTTCCCAGTTAAATTTAACAGCTTAGTAAATGCTGAAAACTGGATGAACAGCACAGGAGATAAAGTTACCAGGCATAAGGCTTATTTAAAACACCTGGACACCACCACTCCCAAACCAGACATACACATGTTCAAACAGTAGACGGATATTCCTACCACTTGACCTCAAGGGCTTTAAAACAAAAGCTCAGAATGTGTTTAGAATCTGTTAACCCTCACAGTGACTGCAGTGTGTCTCAGCAGGGACAGACACCTGGTTATACACCTTCCTTTTCTAGAGCAGTGAACAGATCCAGACTGGGTCCACATGAAGAGCCAGCTACCTGCCCTCTTGACTTGGCATGGACCTGTGTAGTCACATGCATTTAGTGGCCCAGAGGCACTAAGAGCTCAGCTTTTCCAGAGAGCTCCATGAGTTCATGCACCACTGCTCCATCTGCACAGCAAGGGGACACAAGCTTGTCCAGCTGGCAAGTTCAACCACATTAGCTAAACTGTTATTCCTTTGTGTCAAAACATTTATTAAACACCGGAAAGTCAACACCACTCACATCTGATTCCCAGCAGTAAGGAAAGGTTAGGCTCCTTGCCCTGAGCTCTCTGGGTAAGAATGCTGCACAGTGCTTTCAAGTCAAACAAGCAGTGGGACATTTCCTTGAACAACTGGTCTGCTACAGGCATCTTCTCAGATACTGGCTGCCTGGACTGCTCCACCAGCCGCATCTGCTCCTTCAGGCAGGCGTTCTCTTCCATCAGTCTTTGGTTCTTTGTGAAAAGCAAATGGAGAAAGGGGGGAGGTTAGCCTGCAGCATTCACTGTAGCAGAAAGTTTCAAGCCACAAATAGTACAATTAAAAATAATTAATTTCCAAACATAGAATCAATATTCCTGTACCCCTCCAAAGAACAGCATATAAACAGCTTTTATATGGCTATCATTACTTAGCCATCTTCAGCCTTTCAGTTCTCACTTCTTGAGGTAGGGATGGTATGCATTATATGTCTGCATTGGAGTCAAGACATTTAAGTATGTAAGCTCACAAAACCCTACCAAAGGATCTTATAAGCATTCTATAAGGTTCTTCCTGGCTCTGGTGTAGTTGGGCGTTGGGTTACTGGTGCTATTTTACTTACTTCAGAGAGAGTTTTATTCAACTGCTCTATATGTCTTTCTTTTTCCTCAAGCTCATTTGTCATCTTCTGAATTATCAGCTTTTCTTGTGAAAGCTTCTCTTGCATAGACTGAAATTAATGAAAACACAGGTTAACAATCTTAAACAACAACAAATAAAAATGCTGCAATATGGAATCACTTGCTGTCAATTCCCCAGTTTTCAACCACATAGCTCAAACTGAGAAATCATGAGATACCGACAAAATGGAATTTTCAGGGTGAATTCAGCATGAGCACAGGTGCCTTTACTCTTGAAAGTACTCATATTTATTCCACTACTTGGATTTTAAATCTGTAGATATGTCTTTCCAGGTCATCTGGCAAAAATCAGGAAGAGGAATATTCAAGCCATCTTATCTGAATACTAACAATGAATAAATAGAGACTATATAAACTCCTGGTGCTTTCAAACAGAGAGATCTCTTCAGTTGTGAATTGCCACTGGTAAGATTTATCAGTAGTGATGAGAAGGCAGGGAGTGATGAGAGGCAAGGCAGGCTCAATACTAAATGAACTTCTTAAAGGCCTGGCTGGTCACAGGAGGTGTTGCAACATTGACAAAATTTCCCTGCACACTCAGCTTGACACCACACAAACAGTGGCAAATCGGTACTCTGTCATATTCTTTGCAGAACTGGAAAACGATGGTGCTAACATTTACAGACGTGGACTAAAAAATCCTCAACACTTTATTTTCGTGTCAGGAGTAAGAGTGAACAGGCAGCACCCAGATATGATTACTTGTTTTTAAAACCATTTTCATACACTTGATCTGCTGCTCTTTTTACCCTCAGCATGCCCCTCAAAAGGAAGTGCTGAAGTAACGTGTATCCTAAAGATAAGCGCTCTGAGAAAGCAAAGCTACACACACCAGTGGGAGGAAGGAGGCAAAGGAAACACCCTGGGCCAGGAGAGGGCAGGAAAAAACTGCTTCAGGCATTTCCTTTGCGTGCTTGCAGATGAGCAAAACCTGCAGTGATGCTGAATCATTGCCTTGAGTTTTTTAGAAACATTATCTACTGAGAAAAATAGTCATTACTAGGTTAGACTGAACGTCTTTCTAGCTCTATCTGTGACGTACAGATGTCATACTTAAGAAGCATGAAGTGAACAGGGCAATGCAGTGCCAAAAACACCCTCCCAGCTTCCCAATATCTTCTAATTTTAACAGTCTTTGACGAAGATCAAGTTCAGGGACATCCAGTGCCCCAGCTATGATAGATGCATTAGGACTACCACTTACGTGTTTCATGTTCATGTCAACAACAGACAAAAAAGGTTTGACTCGGCATCCTCCTTCTGGAAGGGGGGAGGTAGTAGGGAAGACAGACTGAGAAATATTAACCTTCCTCAGTGTATTTTCAGAACTACACCTGCCACTAAATTTGCATGACTCTGCAAACTAAGCCAAAAAACAACTTTTAGAATATTCCAAGCAATGTATGTTCAGCTCAAGAATTGCTCCATGTAATGGGAACTACTAGAATTAGGAATCAGTGTTTATTTTTAAAAGATATACCCAAGATCTATCATTCTCTATTACACTCATCTTAAAGCTCAGAAATAGCACATGTACTTAACAGCTTGGCTGAACCTATAGTGCTAAAATTTCCATGTTTCTCATGGTGCTATGAATTCTCCATACTTCAACCTTAATCTTTGCATATGCTTTCCAAAGTTACAACTTGGTGGCAATATTCCCAGCCTGGGACAGTTGGGGTTTATTGTGACTGACAAGATTGACAGATATACTTTGGGTAGCAAAGGTATTGTACAATCTGACTTACGTCTACTCTGTTAGTTTTGTGATATCTAAATTAATCATGCAGACACGAATTTCTTTTTTATAATACCACCGTCATGTAAACTTTTTCTTTCTAAAGATGCACTATATATGCAGCATAGCAGCTTGCCAAGACCAACCAAAATTTTAATCCCTCTCACTCAGAGCAACAAATCAATGAAGTAAAACCATACAAGGAAGATCAAAATAATTTTACTATGATTATGAGCAAACAGAAACCAATACTGATTTATACAACTGCTGTCTGAAATAGAATTTGTTTTCAGCTTGCAAGTTAAAAACAATGAACTGAAATACATTCTCAAGCATAAGTTCACAATGTGGCAGAAGACATGGAATAAAATGAGAACATCTTAGCTGAAGATAAATTGCATCTCTGTGCTGATAAGGGATTTCAATTCTAATGAACTAATTTTCAATGCTTTCCAGGTCACAGGTATGGAAGGCTGGGGAGATCAAGGATACAAAAAAGCTGCTATAGTCTACAAGTTATTTTTAAGGGCTGACACCATTTTCCAATCTTATTTTCTGTCCTTATATAAAATACCTTGAGGAAAAGTAAGAAAAAGTCCTGGAGAACAGAACAGTACCCTGTTCACAGGCAGTCAGAACTATTCAGCATTTCCCAGTCCAGCTTCCTAAAGTCATGTCAGGTTAAGCACACAAAACACTGAAGATCACTAGTCTCAAGATAAAGGTGACAGTGAGAAAAAGACCAGAAAGTTTAGGATGGAAAGATTCAGGTTGATGATAATACACTTAGCAAGTTGGGTGTATCTCTGATGAGCACAACATATATATGGAGTATATATGTAAATAATCTTAACTACATAAAGGGACAGAGAACCTCAAAAAGTTATGAATTTCAAGATGAACTTCTTTTTAATTATATAACACCTGAAACGACATTTGCCTCTATCACAACTTTTGCATATACCAGTCTGCTCTGTGTAAACATCTCAGTTTGATAAAATCATTCAAACCTGGAGAAGCTAAGTAAGTCAATTTCCTTTTCAGTTAATGTATTGTCTTGGTTTAGGGCAAATTTGGGAGAAAAACTCAGAATGGGGTTCCTCTGGATAGCAAACCCTAACACCCCCTTCCCCCAACCGGTCTGGGAAAAGAACTTCCTTGGAGAAGAGTGGAAAAAACTATTTAGTTAACAAACCTCATGTTGCAACTTAAATTCTTTTACTGCTTCTCTACAGATACATTTCATACATTGCAATCTAATCAAACAAATATATGTTGTTGACAGTAATCAGGCCTCCTATTGACCATGGCAGAGAAGGGAAGCAATTTAACGGTGGGAGACAACTTTTAATAGACAAATGACATTCTAGAAGACAATATTTAATGAAAACAGATGTTTGGGTTTTTAAAAATGTTCAGCTTTTTCTATGGCAAGTAAAACCTTCCTCTCTAAAAGCTGTATAACGTTTCTTTTTCTCCACAACAAACAGCAGTCACTGAGTAACTTTCAGCACTCAGTTAATCAGATCTATAGAGCTGCAGCTGACTCCCAGCTGACAGCCTCTGCTGTCTAGAAAAATCTTTGGCTGCAAGCTGGGTGCCCAAGATCCGCCAAGACAGTTAAGGTATCTAAGTGTCAGAACCCAGCTGAACAGGATGAAGTGGGATGATTTAGAAAGGCACCTGTCTCTTCTTACAAACTGAACAATGAAGCCCCCTAAGCAACATCACTTTTGTACTTTGGATGATCCACCAGACCAGCAGAGTAAGGATGTGACATAGCAACAGTTTTTCACTTTTTCTTGAGTACCAGTGAAGTGCTAAACCGCAGAGACATAATGACTACACTATGACCGTACAAAAGAACATTGGTTGACTAATGATCCATCTATAAGATTAAGTTTTTCGCATTTCTCCCTTTGACCCTTACTCAGAAGGATAAAAGAGTAAAATTCAACTTCAGCTTTGTTATTCTTAGGAACTAAAAATGCACACAGTAAACAACAGAATATTCACTCTTTCTTACCTGCATGTCCAAAATCAATCCAGTTATCTGATTTTGTTGATTGTCTATGACCTAGAATATAAAATTAAGCAATTTAGAAGGCTTGAATCTCTTCAGATTGTCATGCAAAAATCAGCCTAGAGGTGTGTAGACACAGAATCTAAATAGCATCTTTAAAAACACAAATGACAAGACAGTTCAACTCTGACAGAACACAGAATTCATGCAAAATCAATGTTCTGAACAGAGACAGACAGGTCTTGAAATGTCATCTGAATAAGCAACAAATATGTAAGTCTTTAGTGAGATATTCTAATATTTCTAAATTAAAAAAAAAAAAAGAAGTGCAGGACTTAAGGTTAAAGATGCCACCAGCAGATTATTTGCAGACTAACCTTACTGGCTTTCTCATTCTTCTCTTTGAGACATTCATTCTCACTCTGAAGCTGTTTCGTGTCCAACATAGGAAGTCGGATACCATCTTCCAGGCATTTTTCTACTTTCTGTTGTAAACTGCCATTCAACAGGAAAGAAAGATTAAGTGGGCTAATAGAAACCAGAGGGTTGTGTGTTCTAGGAACAATTTAGAAACTTCCACCATCTTCCCAACCAGAACTATAAAACTGTACCTAGTAGAATCCAGTCTTACGAATGAGCATATAGTTCGTGTACCAACAGTGCATGAATGATGCCTAAACTGCTCAAGTTGCCATGGCACTGACAAGGCCAGATCCATGCAGATGAAGGCAGGTTTTACGTGCCATACTCTGCGCTGAGTCTCCCAACAGGCACAGCTCCAGCAGTACCGTGTAGGAAGAAAGGGCAGAGAGGAGCAAAGCAAAGCTCTGCAGTGCTCAGTTGCTCTGTGCTACTGCGGGAGGCAAAGCATAGATCAGAGGCATCTGTGAGCCTTCACAGCTAGGGGAGCTTTTAAATCAGATCATCTCACTGGGGTACATACAACTCCAAGTGGAGTCTAGAATCAGATGCTGTGCCAGTGCTGGTGGCCCATCCATCACACCCTCTGTAACTTGTAATGGGCAGCCCAAGGCCATTCCGGCCTGGAATGCTCCCACACAAGGGCATAGCCTTCAGATGCTCCATTGCTCAACTCAATCCATACGTGTAGCTACAGCTTCTGTCTGCTTACCTTCTCTCAGAAAGGAAATACACATTATTAGTGCTAATCTTGCTGTCTAATTTAGGAACCAGAGGTCACCTCAACTATTTGTAGGCTTTCAGAAAAGACAGAATGATCCCCCTATAGATTATGAGAGCACGAAGGCCTTCCATTGGTAAGATGGAAACAATGTGTCAACAATTTGGCTGGCAAGGTGTCCCAGCCAGCTCGCCTTTCATCATGGAAACCTTTCAGACTCCTGTGGCATGCACCTTCACCCAGTGGAGGGACAACAAACTGCAAGAACATCCACAGACAGTTAAAAGTGATTCTCCCCTGTTTCCCTCCAATAAAAAAAAAAATTGTTTAAGTAGGTCCCCTGATCTAAAAAAGAATGTAATAACGAAGTTTCCATGTCTTACCTGGATATCCTTGGATATCTGTCCCATTTTTTTTTTTCATACTTAGGCAAGTTCAATGACAACATATTAGCTACAGCTATATTTCCTTGTAAATACCTGCACCCTCGATGAAAAGGTAAGAAATAGCTGGAATTTCTTGAAATCTTTGACTCTTCCCTGATACACCCATCAGCCATTATCCAGTTTTTCCACAGCTCATGACAGGATCAGTTATTAAATACCCCTACTGACAGCTTCTATACAATGCCCCTTTGCCACAGAAGTTTGTTTCAACCTCTATCTGCCAACAGGCTATGATGCCATCGCTAGAGCGTCCCACATCTGTCCTTAAAGACAGACAGCAAAGAATGCCCTAGGCTCGCTCTTCTCCATGGTTGTAATTACAAATTGCCACACAGAGCAAGTTGCAAAACCTTACCATAAAAAAATCATTAGCACTGTAATAGATTAAGACTGCAAATAGCATTAGGTCCTGACATCAGGTGGGCCAGCACACTCATTGCAGGGCACAGCCTGAGCAGATGTTCATACCTCTGCACTGTTGTGACCAGCTCTTTCTCTTTTTTCTTCTGAGACGCCAGCTGCAATTCTCTCTCTCTGCACTGCGACCGGGCCTCTCCAAGCTTCTTTTCCAACTCAGCCATGGTTTCTTGAAGTTGCTTGTTCTTCTCTTCTAGAATTTGCAGCTAACAGAAGGTTACGTTAGTCAGACACAGTGTCACACCAGCAGAAGGCCTTTTGTCAGACCACAGCCTTGCAGTGACCGGCTGTATAGTTTCACACCCCTGTTGCTTTTCTGACTGTGAGAAATCTTTATACCTACAGTGCTTCCTATAAGATTGAAATACTTCTCTTCCTAAATATACGGTGAAAAAAAAGATGAAATTTTGAAACAGTAAAAGATTTGAGAACAGATATTAGGGAGCTTACTTGTATTTTTAAAATGCAAAACAAACCCCCTTTACTTTACCTGCTTAGTCTGCCCTTCTATATCATCCAGCGTTGGAAGGTCAGCCAGGTATTTTTCTAAGGTTTCAATTCGTCTTTGTTTTTCTTTGTTTTGCTCAGACTCTTTCTGGCATTTCTTTTTCAGACTATTAATATATCGGTCTCTAGTTTTAAGCTAGAAGAAAGAAAGAGTACATGCTTTATGATAACAGTAAGAATAAGCCTGCTTTGAAAGCAGAGGCTGTTAACTCTCTAAGAATTGTTCTCTCAGCTGCATGAAAGCGTTGGCTAAGAGCAAGAAACAAAACCAAAAATTATCAATCCCAACAGCTTCAAGTTATAGGCCCACATGTGTCCTCAAACCACGCTGCTTCACCTCTGACAAGAACAATCCATGTGCCTTATGAACTGAAAACACAAAGACTTCAACACTTAAAATACTGTTAATTCTTTCACCCACTGAGAAGTTAGTACGCAAAAAATAATCAGGATATATTTTAGTTCCTCTGGACTAGGAAAACAACTTAAAACATGAGGACCAAGAACTTAACCTACCAAAAATGGAAGCCAAAACCCTGACTTAGATGCAGTCTGACAATCAGATCAGAGGACATCAGATCAAAATATCTGCTTTCTTAAGCACCTTTTCTATAGGCACCTTAATTTTCCATAAGCCCGGAAAAGATTACTTTTTTTATTATGTTACATTTGTTCATATTCCTAGTACTTCTTTTGCTTTATTATCTAGATCAAAAAGAGCTGAATGAAAGGCAGGAAAAAAAGAGTATTTTCCACTGTCCCTCCCTGCCCTCTTTTTCCTTGAGAGCTTTTTATTCAGTGCACAGAAGGGATGGATATTAAGGGGCAAATCAGGATTGTGCAGAGAATTGGGGTCCAACCTACAAGCCATGCTGCTAACACAAGCACTGCTGCACAGCTCCTTACCACTGCCACTGCCTGCCAGTTCCTACACAGCGAGAAATCCAGGCAGGAAAAGCTCATAAAGGAGGAAGCAGCAGTAGCCAATTTCTGCCCTTCCTGCCTCAGTGAAAAGCATACTGAGGGTTCATAGGAAATGATAAGAATTTTGAGATGAATTATGCGTTCTTCTTTGTCTTCCCACCTGACACTTCACTGTACCACATTGCTTGTATTCATTGAACCTGATACAATACAAATAAAGCCCAGTAATTAAAGAAGATGAGGTTACAGCGACAATGTCCCCTAAAACATTAATGACATTGCCTTGGTCAACGGCACATTCCTGCTTGCAATAGAGGAAGGCTGTGAGTACATTCAAAACTACCCCTGGCAATTCCTTAAGCCTGCAAAGAAAGCCTTTGTCGAAACAGTTCCAAGAACACAGCTATCTTTGTCTCAGACTAAAGTCCACTGTGCACATTCTAAAAAAGCGACAAGAGAATCACTCATGCTAAATGGGCACATGCAGGCTGGAAAGTACATCTCAAAGCCTGAGGGCCACATTTCCAAACCATGCTAAAAATAAGGATTTAATTTTCACAATCTATGTTTTTAAGTCATACTTTATTTACTGTAATAAACACTACAAGCTACAAGAATGAACAGATTTTTTTTTTTCCCCAAAGCTTAACTGATACCTGATTAAAACTGTTACCATGATTACCATTTTATTTAGTATCACTTTCTAGGATATGTTCTCTGCAAGTCCAGATTTATCCATTACCAACACCTGAAATCATTAATCTTTTTCTATCACAGATAGTTTAGTAACCTTTTTTGAAAATAACTCAGACACCCATACACTGAGTTGCTTTCCAGCAATAATATGCTGCTGCAACAAAACGAAATGTGAAACAGGAAAGACTTACTTTCTCCTCCATCTTCTTTTTCTCCTCACTAGATTTGTTTGAAAGTTGTTTCACAATTTCACTGAGTTGCAGTTCCTTGTTCTCAGCTGCTGCAATCTTTCGCTCAAGCTCCTCAAGGTGGGATGCCGACCTTTCTGAAATGTGAGGTTGCAGTGGTGTGCACTCATACTGTGGTTGCTTAAGAAAACAAATAAAATAATTACACAAATGAACACACACACCACTGTACACTTCAACTGCAGAGTAGAAAACAGCCTTGCAATTTTTTTTTAGCTGTCAGGAAGGGTGGGGTTTGATTTTTCAAAATACATGGCAACAGCAGGAATCGGAAGCAAAGAGACAAAGAAGTTGGACACCTTTACACTCATAACAAATGCACAAGAACATTGTGTGGCCACTTTCCCCCTCAGATTTATGGAAGATGTGTGATCCCAAAATAAATCCCCATAAATGCAGATAAAAAGCATTCTCAAAACAAATCACTACCACTGCATTATCATACCACCTCCTGGGAAGAAAAACACTTTAAAATTGCAACGAATATACCAAAATAAGAGACACTTCAATGTCATGACACTCCTAAAGCAGAACATTAGTACTAGTCAAAGCTCAGAGCTATTATTCCTGGGGTGAGAATGGTGCAGGAACAAGCCTGAGACTAGAGCTACAGTCAGAAGGCAGGTCTATCGTTTGTTCTGTATACCAAAATTTCCATCTCCACTGCCCAGAGACAGACAAGCACCAAATGGAAATTGGATGCATGTGGGATGAAAAAGGAGAGGCATCCAATTAGGCTTTCAGTTACAAGACTCTCTAAATAACATAAATTGGTTACCTTTTAAATTGTGCAATTTCTCTAACTGGTGACATTCCTTCAGCAAAGTATTAAGAGATTAAAACCTTCATTAAATTACATTTCCTTTTATAAATTCATCTTACAGAAGGCAAGCAGAAACCCAAGTACAAATCAAGCAGAAACCCAAATACATTACAAACTTTCAAGTTTCTTTAAATTATGAAGGAGGAATGTACCTGCTGCTTTATTTGAAGCATAACATACGAACATGCTTTATTTGAAGCATAACAAGATATGTGGACTAAAATTTCAGTTTCTGCAATATTGTTTCCTTTGTTTGTCTGGGACTTTTGTTTCCATCTTCTCTCCTGCCTCTCCCTCCCAAAATAAAATTCTAAACCTAGACAGATTTTGTAAAAAAAAGTACTTTGTAAAAGAAAATCTGGAAGCAACAAAAGCCTAGACATTCCTAGATGTCTCAAGAAGTCTCTGCATACCTAACTTCAGCTGAGCTCCACTTGAATTTCTCTGCTGTCACACAAACTACAGTCTCACCTGATGTACAGCTGTATTATTCCAAGTACATAAAGAATGTCATGCTGAAATACCCTAGCTGAGATCCTAGTGCAAGGTCTGTGACAGAAAAAGATAACATAATAAAAGAGGGACAGAAAAGCTATTTCTCTGCATTATCTGCCTTTAACAATCCCTTGCTGCACTGCCTTTTAGATACACCAAGGCCTGGAGATGGAATCTGTATGGCGTAAGCAGCCATAGCCCTCACACTGGTCTGCATTTCTTGAACCTTTGCTACCTCATCCTTATGCTACCTGCGCTAGGTAGATGAAACTTAGGACAAGTGTACTCAAAACACCACCAGACATTCTCTTTCAGACTAAGCGCTCCCTAGTAGTACTAGCCCATATCCTTTTCAGGTGTTTTGTCAAAAGGTATTCCACCACTCTGCTTGCCTTCTCATATCTCCTCCATCTATTCTAGCCATAAAATCTAACTATTTAACCAGGATGGCAGTACCTCCTCCCCTTCAGAAAACCTCTCACTAGCTATTTTCAGATACTCTCCTATCAAACTATTTTTTCTCCTACTAGCTCCCTGTGGGACTACCATACATGCATGCTGTTTAATTCTTAAGAGTGTCACAATCCTTCTTAAGAGTGTCACAATTGCTACCTCATTTTTATCTGACTTCAAGTTTGTACAAGATTTTAACAAAACTTAGATTTCTGTAAATATAAGGTAAATTACAACCCTTAAAAGGTCTTCCCTTCAGAATTCCCAGCTATACAATTACACAGCCATCAATAATCACAAAAGCTCTACACTTTGGCCTGCAGAAAATTGTGAACATGCTTTTAGGTGCCAGTTACTGGGCAATGGAAAGCTTTCCTGAAAGAAAAGCATTCATCCTACCTGTAAGTTAGTCAGGTATGGCTCTTCACAGTTCACAAGATGGCTCAGTCTTGCATGTTGAGCTCGTATTTCATTCTCCCTTATCTTCTGGTGTAAATTGTTTATTTGCTGATTTTGCCTGTAATACACAAATATAATTCGGAAAACAAAAAACAAAAAAGTAATGTAACAGAGATTAGAAAAACAGAGATCTTAAGACTTATACTGAAGAATATGTTAACAATGGTATTTGTTAATATATATCTATCCTGTTAATAACTATCCTGGATCTACACTAGCTGTGGGCTTTTTCCCACTGCAGCCAGACTGCAACAGTAGAAATATGATTTGAAAACTCTATCAGTTTTGTGTGGGTTGAGGGAGCCTTCTGTAGCCATTTGCTGCTAGGGTTGGAGGTATAATCAGGGAAAAGCATATAGAAAGCAGAACAAAACCAAACAAAAATGGCACCTTCATTTCACTTGGACTTCTCCTGCTTGGCCCCTCTCTTTATCAGAGCTTTTACCAGGCCTCTGGTAAAAGTTGAAGAGATTTACAAATACAGGGCAACAGAAAGAACTTAAAGAAGCAAAGGCCATTATATAAGATAATTAGCACAGCTTCCCTCCAAGGTCTTGCTTCTTTCCTTTGCTTAAAGCTTTCTCAATCAACTGCTTTACATAAGATGTACCTACCCCTAGGGTAAAATACTGCACGGTGTGCCAAAACAAGTACCATGCACCAACTGTTTGGCCAGTGTACAGCAGAAACAGTATCAGCACTGTATCATTATTTAATTATAACACAAATTGTATCACTGTTTAAATCATGACTGCATTTGAACTAGTCAGGACTTGAGGGCAAACACCTGCCAGGTCTCTGCCCCAGCCCAAGTCACAGCCCCACAAGGTGCACAGTAACTCTCCATGGAGCAACAGGCACCTCAAAACCTGCCCCAGAGTGGAGCTGTCAGCACCCACCAGAAACACACAAAGACCTTCTCAATAAACTTAAAACCAACTTCGTGCACTCTGTTAATTTTCACTTTTCCTTCTTTTTCATCCCAGGATATATTTGCATGCAAGCATGAATTTTTTCTTTCTCAGAGTTTCACCTCCAAGCATGAAGCATGACTGGCTTTTCTGAAAACAGTAACACTGAACCCAGGTGACTAAACCAAATCTTAAGAAGAGATAAACAGCAAATACAGATTAACTTCAAGGGAAAAGACCTGACTGTGCACACACTGGAAAAGCAAATCCTGCAAAGTATACAGAAAAACATTAAAATCTGTTGCATTTTTAAAAATTTGGAAGAGTTGTGTTTTGGAAGAGCATCTTGGAAAAATTAGCATGAGTACACAAAATATGCATTATATAATGTTATAATGTAACATGAAATATTTATTAGTTGAAAAGATGCCAACTGCAAATTTTAACAGGATGCCAAAACCCAGCTGAAGGGACCTTTTTAGCTACTCACATTCTTCTAGCTAATCATCAGCCAACTGTACCTCTATTATTTGGGGTACAAGAGGAATATAATATTTAAATATTGAATATAGTAGAAGTTACACATTTCTCAGCTAGATGTGTTAAAGAAGACATGATGAGAATATGGTTTTTGTCTGTTTCCCTGTTTTTATATCTATAAAGAATGGCAATGAATGGAAAACCAGTATTTGTAAGTTGCCATTTGTTGGTACCTTAGAACAACTTATTCAACATGAATAGATAAGGAGAGAGCAAGTGAATGTATTTACACGACTCCATAGCAAGTCTTAAAATATTTTGTATCAGCACAGGTGATTTTGAGGCTTCCCTGCTCCCTCTAATATCTAGATTGAACAAGCCTGTACAAATACAAAAGGAGTATGTAACACCGAAAGACTGTGTACATCTCTGGTTGTCATCTCTAAGATAGCACTACAAACAAAAAGCTTCCAACATATTTTGGAAGATCAGGTAAAGGAATATACTGTTAACTTGTAAGAGACTTTATAAAAGACCAAAATTTTGTATAATCATATGAGGAAATATGAACTTCTTGTGCATGCCTGGTCACAGAGAACAAAATTACTTAGTATGAGTTATCCAAACCTAAGAAGTATAGCAAATTTTCATTTTTTATCACCTTATTACTTCCTATACAGATCTATAAAAATTTCATTATTTTAAAATTATTCATGTGTTTTAAAATTATTTATCCACTTGTCAGATAACCCTTGAAAGTACTATATGATTTTCTGTTTATGGCTGATTTTAATTTAGCAATTCCTTCCTTCCAGGCCAGATTTCAAAAGTCTGAATACTACAGCCTGGAGAATATGTTTTAAAATATTTTTGATCTACCAGTGTAGTTTGAACTACATTACCACATTTCCTTTCATAATCCTTTCCCTACCTACCAAATCCCTATTGGAAAAAAGGTGAGACAAGTTAATCTGACATGAGAGAGAATACAGAGTTTGCTTCTAGCTTGCTTCTTTTCACTCCGCAAAGCATGAAACTCTCCATCCTTGCCAACAAAACAAACTACAGGAATGTTTTCAGGCTGTGTAGACCCCACTTCCTCACATAACTGCCTCTATGAAAACATTAACCTCATCGCACCCAGAAACAAACATTTTGCTGCATAACCAGAGACTCTGAGCTTTATTGAAAGGGAATTTAGAAAGTTCAGTTGCTCTCAAAAACACAGGTTGTCTATTACACTGTCCCCAGAAGCCTTCCTATTACCAATCCATCAGCCCAGCACTCTAGAAAACCAAAACCAAATACAATCAGCCTTTAGCATTTGGCTGCCTCCAACTTTCTGTCAAGCTCCTCAACCTTTAGTGCTTCAGGAAGCCATCTGAGTACAAGTGGGCACAGGCTGTGACCTGACCTCAGGGCATGGGGGAATGTGACAGGAATCCAGCCTCCAGTGCACAGAAACCAGACCTCACCTCACACACCTGAGTTCAGTGAAATTACTGTACCTAAGTATCATGGAAACTCCTTTCCTTCACTATGTCCTTATTTTTTTCCCCTTAAGTGAGTGTTACAATTTTATGTTTATAGCAAAGGAAGAGTTAGTGATGTACTGTGTGACTGTCATGGCACTTTTCACATGGTCTCATTCAGCCCCTTTGTCCAAATGCAAAACCCACTATTTCACTTAAAGTGTCTGTCTTGACACCTCCCTTTCCCTTTCCCTTACACTCAGACTAAAGTAGAAGAGAACAAGAGGCAATACCCTGATCCAAATTCATCAACCAACCAAAGAGGTAACTAGGTGTAATATTTCCTTGGAATTTAAGGAGAGTAGTATTCCCTATCCATATTTCTGCCTGACACAGATAATTCCATCTGTAATCCCCCCAGCCTGTGACTCTACTTACAAAGCCATCTAGAATTCAGAGGAAAACTTCTGATGCTACTTGACGCTAACTGAATCTACTGAAATGAGCAAAAAGAAAGTTAGAATCATAACAATGAAGTATCAAGGGAAAGATTTTGATTCAATTGGAGTTCTGTCCTCTAGTTCAAACAATCCCCTTTGAAAATTCAAGTCAGCACAGAGGATGTGGGATAGCAGAGAACAGCACTCAACCCAATGTGCACAAGCCTGGACTGTATTCAGAGACCAGTATTAACAACTTGCTTAATATACACAGTGCTTCTCCTTAAATCTCAAAATATTTGTATGACATAACTGACATTCACATAATTTTTTTCACAATCACACTGGAACAAGTGTAGACAAATAGTTATACAGACACTTATATACAGAATTGTCTGGAAATAAACCATATTTCTTGAATCTGGGACTAGCTCACCCATTCTCCATATGCCCATCTTATCCCTTACTTACTCTAACATGAAAGAGCCTTTAGAGACCCACATCTGCCAGAGATGCATTTTGTCACCACAACTTCTACATTATTCTTCTTAGATTTAGGCTAATTTAAAAATTAAGTCCTACACTCCAAGTCAAGGTACATATCAGCATCTTAAAACAATTCAGGAACTTTAGAACAAACTTCCTCCACTACAGAAGGGACATTAGTAACTTCTTCAGAAACCAAATGGCAATTGGTGCTTACCTTCAAAAGTCACAAGTTAACAAGAATTTGCTGCTTTAGGTGAAAAAGTCTGAGCAGATTTCTTCAGAGTCAGGATATCAAGTGAAATACAGTGTGGATCCCTCTGTATCACAGATATAATTTATTCCATATGGCAGCTGCAGGTATGCTGCTTTGTTTTATTGCTTAAGAAGCTAGATACAAATTTCTATATCCCTTTGTTTTAAAGGCATGATCTCTTGGGACCAGAAGTCCAAACGTGCAGAGTACTGACAGGAAAAGAGATCCTTAGCACACAAAGTCCTAAAAACAACATGAATATGTTTTCCGGAATTTGGAAGATAATACCAAAAAACTCCAACATCAGCAAAGCTCATGAGAAAAGATCTCAAATTTCCTACACAATAAAGTCTCCCTTTTTTGTACTATTGTTCCACGTGACCCTTTCTTCCAGTCACAGCAGAACTTACCTTGAAGTGAAGATAGGAACACTGCCTTTAGAGTCAAGACATGATCTCTGATTTGGATGGATTGGTTCTTTAAGGTATTTTTGAATGACTTTTCTGAGTAGCATAAAGTTTTAAATGCTTGCCTGACCCACAGTAGGTGAGCTAATGCTAAAGCAAGGCAGGCAAGAGCACAGACAACAATTCTACTTTCTCAAAAGCCTTGGGCTACTTAATCAAGGGCATGAGGAAAAAGGGGGACACAGACACAAATGTCTCCTCAGAGAGAGGACTGCACTCTCCCTCCCAGGTGGGAGCTCTTCAACTTCTGCAGTCTCCTGACAGGACGAACACAGAGCAACTCTTGCACCTCTCACTGCAAAATTTGCAGTTCTGCCAAATAGTAGAACTTTCTAAAACAAATTCAAATCTACAGAATGTAAAATGGTTTAGCATCAGTTCCACAGAGAATCATCTGGGACTGCAGCTGACCAACATTTCCCAGTGTTGTACTGCAAAAATCAAACCCCACACAACCACAGTCAGCGAGAGACAAGAGCTCAGCCTGAGGGAGGCCTCGATGGCCAGTTTGGACACTTCAGGGAAGATGTGCTCATCAGCTGGAGAGATCTCAAAGAATAACAAAAACTACTTGATGCCAAGGAAACACTATCTAGGAGGGAAGAATAAGTCATGCTAGGAAAAATTTTCTAACATTTGAGCTAATTATTCACCAAACTGCCCAACCCAGAAAGGCTGTAGAACACCTGGTACTGCAGATACTAATAGTGTAAGCATCTAATGACAGCACTGCCTTCCCCAAGGCCTGGCAGTCCGGTTAAATAGGTCATTTCTTGCCCTGCATCCTTTCATTATTGCTAAGATTTAGGTTATTAGATGAATACTAATTGCATCAATGTTACTAGCACTCACATCTGACAAAGTGACCTTTTAAAACAGCTAAAATAATTACTCTGTAAAAAAACCTTTCCAAACGTTTACCAGCTCAAGACATACAGAAGTCTCATCCACAAGTTATCTGGGCGATTGGTGATACTGGATAAAAGATAAAGGCATTTTTTCACAGTTGCATTGGAAGCAAAGTATAATTTACACAGCAAAGAACTCTGAGGAGGTTCCCCGCAGCCTCACTTCTCAGACAAGACTCCCTGTTATACACACATGCACTCAACACATGGGTGGTAAAAGCTCCAGGTTCTTAAAAAGGCATCAAATTATCACTCAAGTGGATATGCTAATGTTGCAGATCTTAACATGGCAATCAAAATTAAAAGAATTACAGCTTTATACTAGCATTAAAATGAGCACTATTGGAGCACATACACTTTCATGTCATTTACTGAAGTCAGGACAATTTGATACAAGGCAAAGAAAAAAATCTACTTCTCTTGTCTCAGTGAAAACATCTAATCCTAATTCAGATATGAATTAAAAAGTTAATGATCTAGCAACTATTTTAAGAATGTACTTGTTATGTATGCTCTGAGGGATAACAGCTATTCACTAAAATTGTACTTCCAAATCTACCTTTCCTTAAAAAGCTGTTTGGATGCTCTTAGGCTGTCTGCAAGAGAACATTGCACGCACAGCGTTATTCTCAGCAGCTTGTGTCATATGTCCAGATATTTGGCATTTATTCAGATACCTACTACATGCAGCTCCTTCCACACCAAGTCTGCCAGGACCACACTGTAGAGACATCTACAGTGACAGGTCAGCCTCAAGAGACATTAGGCACTGCACCAAACACTGCAGTTTCAGTGGTGCTAATGTACTGAACAGAAGAGCAACATGAAGAATTAAAATGTGACGTCGTAATTTTCTAAACCAATACAAACACTGCTGGCTCCCTCTGGTGCTAAATATAACGCAGCGTTACATACTAAGCTGCCAGAGAAATAAGGCAATGATACAATCCAATTATTTCCTACAGTAAGTGACAGATATTAGAATAGTAAATGTTGCAGCAGCAGATTTCCTCTTAGAGACTAAGTCCTTAAGTCCTCATTCATGGCCTGTAGAACAGTTTCTTACATGGAAAAAACATGACACACCTTTAAGAAGTGCCATTGTGTTCTGGTACGCACACACAGAGCGGGCTTGCTTTCTTGCACCATGTTTTCACTTCCTGAAAGTGGAGTCTTCCCCTCATTACTTTAAGAGTAGACTTAAAAAACATTTCATATTTCTACTGATTAAATTAGCAGTGACTCCTAAAGTAGTTTTAAAAAGCAAACCAAAACCACTTTTAACCCCATTTATTTATGCTGCGTACAACTTGAATAAGTGCTGAACAAACTGCTGTTCAACACAGCACACAGATGAAAATCAAGGCACTTGTTCTATTCTCAGGCTAAAGTGGCTGTTTGAGATTTAAAAACTTTAAAATACTTGCATTTCTTGTAACACACCAAAGTATCCAAATATTATTCATGCTGTTAAGCATTATGCCTTGAATTGTTTTTGTAACTTATTTGGAAACTTACTTGCAACTATTCCTATCTGGTAGATTTCCAATGCAAAACAAGGAAACTTAATAATCTAATCTGAACGGGCTGATTTTTTTTTGCCTTTTTATCTTTGCGTGGAAAGAAAGAAGCAGGCAGCATGTTTCACTTTCCTGCTTCTGCTTCTCCTCCCTTTTTTAATCAGGTATAACAGCCTGAAGATACTACCCTGTACAGAGCATCCATTTCAGCTGATCAATAGATTTAAGCACTCCTATGAAGAACAAGGCGTGTGATGTTAATCTCCTCCACTTCGTTGGCAAGTGGGACACCAGTACAATTCCCAACAAAAGAGTATTTAACCTTAAAAAAAAATGACCCTGTCAATGGCCCTGTGGGTGAAAGAGAGGCTGGTGAAAGGGCAAGAGGGAGGTGTTCCCGGTGTGCCTCTTTTCATCCAGCTGTTTCTTGTACCTGCCAGCAGCAAACAGCTGGGTCTGGAGCACCGTGCCAGTTGCTGTAGTGCTCCTCTGGCTACCAGGCAGCAGGAGGTTAACACTTCTCTGCTGAGCTCCTGTCCCCTCAACCAGCAGTTTGTAAATTCAGCATACGACCTAAGGAGACTACACCTTTTAAAACTCCATGAAAACCACATGGACAAAGGGCCCTCTCAGCAAACACCTCCTACCTAACCTCAGCCAACAAATTACGTTCTTCTTCGTTTCCCCAAAGCATAAATTCTGTAATTTAACTACCACCATGCAGAAGTAACTACACTTTAGCAAACTTTATGTTTTTAATTTTAGGTCACTATTCCTAAAGAAATTCAAACTCTGAAAAGAAGTTTAAATTAAGCTCAGGAAGGCCAAGAGCTGGAATACTTAGTTTTACTCCCAAACACCATTCTGAAGCTCAGTGCAAGAAGGCCTTGTGTTCATTTCCATGTGTTAAATATAGGTAAAAGCATTTAGTGCTGCTTTGTGCCTTGAAGAAAGATAGTTTTCACACTTAAGTCTTATTAACACCCTATCTAATAAGAAATGTAACACTAGTGCTTGCACAGCAGGTATGTACCATTTTCTTAATGAGTGAACCAAAAAGAATTTTTTTGATTTATCACAGAAAGCACTACCTCTTCTTTAAAAAAATTAAAAATTTTAAAAAATTTAAAAATTAAACAATCTGCCGCAACATCGATTTGTACTAATCTTAAAAATACAAAACCATCAATGTTTCTATTTCATTTTAAAATACCTTTTCAGTCAAATATTTTGATCAAATGGAAATCCAATATTCAAAGAAGAGCCTGTTCTGTGATGTATTGTTACACTGCATTATTACAAATTACAACATTAACATCAAGTATCTACTTGAATATGTAACATCACTAAGTGGTCTGTTCCATTTCAATAGCTTCCAAAATGTATTTTGCCTTTCCAGCTGAATGAAATCCTGAAAAAACTGTATTCATTACCAGTAAGTCATACAAAAGTAATTACCTGTACAAAAAAATGAACCAGTACACTGTCACTGGGTATCAAAAAATAGCTTTTCTTCCTCCACCTGGACAGTATCAAGAAACATCAGCAGGCAGCCAGGTTACAAACAGTGACTTCAGAAACTTCTCCCTTGACTGTAAACACTTTCAGTGTGAGAAGAGCAATACCAACTGCATTTTTAGCTGCCAGTGTATAACAAGCCTTCATGTGGAGTGCACAGGATGATAAGCTCAGCAGAGGCACTGGAGACCACCCCAGCCACCACTAGCGATGTGCTCACAAACACTGCTGACAGCTTGAGCCCCAGGAGGTGGGCTGCAACTTTGCAGCATTTTTACTGACATAGCAAGCCTGGAAAAAAACACTGTAACTTAGATGGCCTTTAAGCAGCTGATCAAAAGGCTCTGAGAGGAGATGTAAACAACAGCTAAAGATGTTTCTATTTTAATTTCTTACCCCCTTGGGAGATCACCACCTCTGCAGGAGAGCTGCCAGAGTGGGATGGTGAGCCCATGCCTCAGTTCCTATCTGTATCCCATCTTTGCTGCAGCAGCAGGTGAACACACACTAACATCCTATATCAAGCCAGGGAACCCAGTGCCAACTTCCATCACTGAAATGCCACCACAGGTACTGGCCAGAGTGCCAAGGGACAGGAAAACCTTCAATCACTGCAATTCCTCATTCTGTTGCAATAGAGGAATTAACAGCGTTACAGAATCTGTTGCAATAGAGGAATTAACAGCCTTATAATCCTCCTGGTACTAGAAACTTAACAGCAGTGAATTGCTATTGAAGCAGTGAATTGCTTAACAGAAGTGAATTGCTATTTAGATTGATAGCAATTTTAATGAGAGGTTATATGTTTAGTGACATAAAGATTCTGGAATTAATGACTTAATAATTTATTATAGGAACAATTTGTATGAGGATTTTAATAGGATTTTACTGCTGAATATTACTACAAGGGGCAGTTTCTCAAAGCTTTATCAACTGGCTTCAAATATGTTGCATTTCTTCACTTGTGATGGAAAAGAAAATCAGCCCAATGCAGCTGACCAATTTTCATCTTGCAATTCACTTCCAAGACCTCACAAGCAGAAAGATATCCTATACAAACAGCAGCCTGGTAAGAAGCTAAGAGAGGAACCTGACAGTAGAAGTGGCTGTTGGCCTCACTGGTCCTTTTCCACTCCAGAGGCATTAAACCTCCTAAATACATTGCCAACTTTGTGTAATACTTTAGGCCAGCTGCCGCTCTTCTCCCCTAGCAGGATTAGCTCCTACATATTTGTGCATAAATAGTGGCTGGACTGAAACCTAACAACTTTACTGAGTAAGTAGCTCTCCTGAAAGCCAGCTTTTACTCTGTAGCTTCAACTTAATCTAATCTAATGAATGCAGCAGGCTCTGGATACTTACCTATCAATCACAAACTCCTTCTGTCTCAGCAGCCCTTCTTTAATTTTCATTAGAGATTCCCAGTTGCTGGAGTCCTGATAGCTGGTAGCTGGGTAACTTGAACGAGATGTTCCAGGTGAAACCTGCGTAAAATAATTGTAGGATTAGTCCCCAAAGCAATGAAAGAAAATAATGTTTTACATATTACGGTATTTGCAAAGTGGTTTGCTCTTACAGAAACCTAAGGACAGTTTCTCAGTTTAATTCAGATTTTCTTTGTATAAAACAACTGGATTTATAAACAAGTTTCTGGAAACAATTTTTTTCAGCCCAGTGTCACTGATTTTATCATTTCTCTACTGAACAACTCATAGCACTAGAAGCAGTTTGGAATGAAAAGCTCATTTAGAATTAACTACATCATCAAAAGGAAGACCACAAGATGTTCATATCCTGCTGCAATCCTTGTATAGCATTTCAAACAACAGGGTCTAGTAACTTCAGACCCACTGGTAACTGCAGTAACAGTTGCTACTGCCACATTCAACTCCCTCCTGTAACATCAGTGTACAGAGAAGGAGAAATTTCCCTTAATGTGTGTGCACTTATAATACAGAATACGGGAATATAATTCTGCCTAAATTGTAAGAGAATAAAATTTTCACAAGTAACAGGTTCCAGGCTTTCTATTAATTTCCATGAAATCTAGGGTTCATGTCTCACAACAAACTGACGGCAACAACTGAACTGAGTGTAAACCAATGACATCATGATTTAGAAGAAGAGTGAAAAAAACGGGGACATTCAATCAAAGAAGCATTTACTACAAATTTATTACAAATATTTGCATCAGGAATTCATGTAAGGGAAGGTTTAAACTAGAGCTTCTGAGATCCAACTGAGGGATCCCAGCATCAGCTGCCATGAAGTATCATTTAATCTTTCACCAGTTTTTTTAATCACTAAATAGATTATTCTTTTTATAATCTGAGAGGCATCCTGGACAAGGCTGTCTTTTTATGTTTTTGAAAAAGAGCAGAAGGAAAAAAGTTAAAACATGGCTATTAAAAAAATAGACTTCAGGCTATTTTTTCTTTTATAGCTCCACAATGTTTTAAATTTCATCTAAAATTACAACAAGCTGTATTAAACCCAAGACATATGATCAACAGTTGAAGAAAGTCAAACAACTGCCAAGCACTCCATGCTTCTGGTCAAAGTTTTACTGTGAATTATAACACTGAATGGAAAGAATTCATTGCTTAAACCCCAATACCATGAGGTACTAAAGTCAGGAGCCAGCTCCTTGCAACTGTAATCCCTTCTGTAACTTTAAAAAGTATTTCTTCCCAATCAGTCTAGTTCAGTTCAATCCCTAGCTTGCCCACTGATGCGTTTTTGTGCGTTTATTCTCTTTTAATTTATAACCAAAACCAGGTAAGATGATAAGACTTACCACTTCAAAAAATCTTTCAAGACTGTCACAACCCCACCTGACCCCACCATTCCCCCAGGTCCAATTTATCTGCTTCAGGGAATATTTCTTTTGCTTAACAAACTGGATAGCTTCAATAGTAAGATCAGTTACAAATGATTAAAGAAACAAAAAAAACCAAAAACCATCAACATTTGTACACATTAAATATTGCATGCCAATTAAAACCAAAATCTATACTGATGACATAATTTTTTTTGTTTTGTTTTGGCAGTGATCTAATAAAATTCAGGAAAGAAACCTAGTCATGACTCTTCCTGTAAGTAACATATATGTAGAGTCTTTACAGCTTAAGGAATCTAAAGTTTATTTTGCCCGAGTTGCTCCATCCAGACCACATCACTCCAAAGCCATCTTTGGTGCTTACAGAATACCTTGGGATTGTCACATACTGTTTTGTATTAGTTATACGTTACTGGCTGAATAGAGAGGCACCACTACAAACCTACTCCAGTGAGAGTCTCTCTTAGTGACCCATTCCATGTCACGCGGCACAAAGTGACAACATCAGGAACTATCATTCGACTTCGTGCTACGAATTTTTTTTCTGTTGCTTTTCCCAATATAGTGCTGATGAATGCTTTCCTACATCCACCTCAACACCATTACGCTAGTCAAAAAAGAAGAAAGAAACAGTCCTTATGGCAACTGGGATTAGATCTCTACTTTCCAGAGCCAGAATTTCTTTCTCTGCTCCAGAGAAAGCTCACAAGCATTTGACATGATAAATAGGAAATATATGGCTTTTTAAAGCCAAATCAATTTATTGAGCATGATGAATTTCATCTTTAAGACTGAACTACAACACTGAAGAGATTAAAGACAACAATTTAAATATGAACCTATGTTAAGTGAAGACATTTTGGAAGTCACTGGTGGTCTCTCTAGGAAAACTATTCAATACAAATCCCTTATTTCAGTCTAGCACCTCTGCAAACAATAATCTGCACTGAAGCTAGAAAAAAACCCTTCAAATTTGGTACAGTAACTAATTACACAAGTCAATTGAATATTGTAGCTACTGAAAAGCAATGCAATGAGTTTTACCATGTTAAGAACAGAGTAATATTTTCTGAATTATATGCCAACAATAGTGTGTTAGTATGGGATTTTTATTAAATCTAAAACAAAAGCCCTCCATAGATGACTCACTGAGATGATTTAACTTTGGAATATACCCAATCCTATGGAGCATATACGTGCTGTATATACATAGGTAACAACAAATAAAATATTACTTTGAATTATAATTGTGAGCTTCAGTTGCTCACTCTGAACAAATGAACACAGCAACAAAAATGTTTGATTCTGATATAATGTTTCATCCAATTAAAAAAAAAAAAAAAGAATATTCTAAAAATACTTCTTAGCACTTCCCAAAATAACAAGACACTTCACTCATTTATGAGCACATGGTGTTGACTACTACAAACAGCTTTCTAGCTGCTTTGAATTGTGTGGTAACACACAGGCAGTCCGCTTACGTGTGAGTATCTTGTCTCCTAAGGATATCAAACCAAATAGTGAGACCAGATACACTTCCAGAGTCATATTTAGAAAGCCATCCACAACTTCAAGCCCTTAACTTGAATCATCCACAACTACAAAACACCATCTGGAAAGACACAGCATTCTTTTCTATCTACCCTACAAAATACAACTATTTTTGTCACCTGGCAGCTCTTCTGAGAGTATCAGCCTTGTCCTGACAACACGTGTTCAGTTAGAACAGTATCCTTTGCACAGGGACATCCAAAGGTTCTCACTAGCTTGTTTTGTGACAAAGGTTTGGCAAACCTGCAAGTCACTGCTGAGGCAAAGTCAGCTGCTGGGGGAAAAAAGAAATCTTTACTATACTAGCCTAGATGCAAATACTTACTGCTGGAACAGACTGCTGGCTGATAGTTTCATGCTTATTATCAGTGAAAAACGATTTTTCTGCGGACAGAGTGTAACAACATTTAGATAACTTAGGTCAAATATGGTGGGTTTTTAATTGTGCTAATTAAAATTATCTTCTCAAGCATGCCCATAGTTTCTGCCAAAAGCAGATCAACGTCTCAGCACACAGAGTAGCCCAGCATTTCATGTGTTACATGCTGTATCATGTAAAATGATGTCATTTACAACATCACGAAGTAAAGGTGAAGTCTAAAAATGGCAATATAATACTTAATCTCAAAAAAACCCCCAAAACCAAACAACCAAAAAACAAAAAGACACACACCCCCCCAAAAACCCCCAAACCCCCCAAAACCCCACCAGAACAACCCAAAAACCCCCAAACCCCCAATGGATTTGAAAGGTTTTTTTCATGAAAGCTGCAGCTTAAATAATTTAGTGCTGTCCATACTGCAACTGTAAATTTTCACAGTCCATAACTAACAACTAGCAGAGCAGCAACAATTATGCCAGGTGAGTGATCCCTTCTGGACAACTGCTTACACTGCCCCACACTATCATAAACTCCTGTCCATAGGGATCATTCTCTTGCTGCATCTTACAGGCATTGCTCAACAGAAAGAGAATTTCTTTCATCCACAACTAACCCAAGGTAAAGAATCAATACAATGTTAGTAGGAGCTAAAGATTCCTTTTTCGACCAACAGTTGAGGAAACAAATATGGGTGACCCCTCAGGCTGTGCCTCAGGGATATCACTTGATGAGTAATGTGGGAGAAAGAAGAGGTGGATGTGGTAGTAGCAAGCCCGAATGCACTCTTGTCACAGAGATGCCTCCTGCCTTATGAATCATCTGTGACAAGAAAAGGTTTAAATCTGCGCAGGCAGAGCAACAGTCACAGAGGAGCTCTGTAACTGCTCCCCACCTTGGATAAGGAAAAATTATTTACCCATCCTTTCCTCCCTGCACAGATTTCTTCCTAACATCAGGCTGAGCTTTTCAGCTCAGAACAGCTCCCATAATTTAGACAATCTCAAAAGATGGTTCATCCTTTTGCAGGCAAAACACAACAGGGATGGTGGCTGTCACGCAGGAAAAGCTATAGAAGGCTTCAACCATGGAATAAAGCCTTCATTTTAAGGCCCTAACTGAAAAGCTGTGCCTTGCAGAAATGCACTAAAAACACAGCCACAAAGCTGAATCCGCCACAACTTAACAGATTCTGAGCTGGGTAGAAAAAGACTACAGACAAGAATTCCTAATTTATGGTATCTGTATCTCACCACTACCTACCTACTGCTCAACTCAGCTCCATCTTTGCCTTTTAGGGAAGATAGTGTTTCTGCTCAGCAGGATATAATCACTACAATTCCTGGCAGCAACACCTAGGCTGTATCACATTTTGCCTATGCTTTCACAAATTTCCAGCAGTCACAGGGGAAAAAACATCTAACAATGTCCTTGCACTTTTATTCCAGCCATGGTATATCTGATGTTCTTTGGGGAAATTCTTTAATGTGGAAAATATCATAAAAATCAAAATTGAAACATTATCAAATTGTGAGGTACTCAGAAACACAGGTGTACTGTAGAGAGGTTGGCACTGCCAACAGCAAAATTAAAATCAGTAAGGCTTGGAAAAAAACCCCAAATATATACTTTACACAGACATGCAGCCTGCAAAGTAGTTAATATGAGAGAGACCACAAGTAACAGGGAAAATACACTTGACGGGAGTCAACAATTTAACCTGCCTGAAAATCAGCTTAATGCAAGTCAGGATTGCCTGTATATGGGATGTCAGGTTACAGAAAAAGGGGGGTGAGGAAAAGGATAAAGCAGTGACTTTAAACAGCTCTGGTATAAACCCAGTTGCAAAAATATGTCTGGTAGTACAATGTGAGAAACCAGAAAGTCACTGGAGCAGTAAAACATGTCCAAAGAGAAACTTTCATGGCTAAAAAGCTTAGAAAGAGTGATTTATGATAAATAGCTAAATGTCACAAAGGCTGAACAGACATGAAAATCAGACAGTAAATACCTTGTTTCTTAGATTGAGAGTCCATGTAAACTAAGGTTGAAGGAATGAAAACTGAGATATGGCAACCTGGGATAAGAGTATCAGAAAACAAACAAACAAAAACCAGCAAACAACAACAAAATACAACCCATAAAACCAACTAAAGAGATGGAGAAAACTAGCAAAATCGTATCACAAACAACTGAGAGAAGATCCAAATTTTAAGATTTTAGAATCTGCGCTGGATGAAGTTTCAAAATTAAAGGGCAAGCCAGTTCTTACTTGATGACATGTCAGGACTTCCTTTGACTCAGGGTTAAATAATGCATTCATACGACTAAGTGAGTAACACACTGACTACACTATGCCAAGAGCAGAATAATCACAGTTAGGCACCAACCTCATTGACAGAAATTCAAGAATCAAAATTCATTTTAAAAGGGACCACCACAAAGATATATAGCCAGAGCTGAACTGCATGGATGTTACATCTGTTGTATGATTTTTAAAGCTTTTCAAATAAAATATTAAAATGCTAATGCTATTTACAGACACCACCACTATCATCACAAAATGTGAGAAAGTGGAAACAATAATAGCATTCATTTGCCTCCTAAAGGCAGCACTCCCTCTAGTAATTACACTTTTACTAGCACATTTGTTCAAACTTCCTTCACAAATGAAATCCCCATTGCACACAGGGCAACACACTAAATTCAGACCTCACAGATTTTACTCTCATAACCCTTGGAGGAATCTGACAGTCCTGCAAGTTACTGCTATTTGTATATTTACTTCTTCCCCAACACTGTTTATACTGCAGCTGAGGTTTCTGAACTTCATCAAGGTCAGGTCTGATAATCACAACAAGGGAAGAAGACATGGTCCCTTTGCACAACAGCTTACAAATGAATTAAGAGCAAAGGATAACAAGTACATGGTTGCTGGGATACGACCAGAGATGGGAGAAAACAAAGGCTAAGGTCAGGTAGCTATTCACCAAGGAGGAAAAAAAATTAAGTAAGAAACAAGAAGGGATTTTTTTTTTTTTTTTACTGATGGCATAGTTACAGGGCTTTGATAGCAACCGCGTGGTCACTTAAATGTGGCATAAACATACGCTGCTATCAAAGGGGGGGGGGGGGGTGTCTGTTCTCCTGCCTCTTCTCACCACTTCAAACATTCATACCTTTCAGCTCCCTCCTGACAGTCCCAGTCCTACACTCTTCCCTCCATCCCACACACATGAAGGTTATTTGAATCTTGGTCAGACTCTTCTCAGATTCATTGCACAAGGCCATGTGAGATCTCGTGCTGGCAAACACTCTTAAGTGGGAAAGCAGTGCACAAGACAACACATTTTGCAATGGTACAGCTTTGTGCTGGATTAGTATGAACATGACCACAAGCTGAATTATCTCAACTCCAGGCACTGCCAAACCCTTCCAAAGTATCAGTGCATAGATTTGAGTATTTTCTTAGCTTCTGAAAAAACCCTATTATGCACTTGCTATGACATTATTAAAGTTACTGGCTGACACCTAGTGTTTACGTAAGAAATAAGTTCAAGACAAGGAACTTGCACATGAAGATGGCATAGCAGAATAAAACCTAAAGCCTCCTGCACTTTATTATTTTTCAAAATAGTCCTGCCTGTGTTGACTCCATGAATTATGACAGCACACACAGGACCAGTAGCACAGTCCCTGCCTACAGTCAGAGACTGCATGTGTAAGATCCTTATGTGTTAAGAATCTGGATTCAGCAGGGGATCCTGAATAAAGCAGAAATATAGCAGGGAATTTGTAGGAGAAGGGAACTGGAATTCTGGTCACTGCCTAATTGGCAAGGTTTTGCTCTTCCTAGCATTCTTGATGGTACTGTGCAAAAGCCTCCAACGACGAAGAAGTCAATAGATAAACTCTGAAAAGTTTGCAAGATCCCTAGGGATGCCCGTTTTAGGGCAGAGACAAGGGCAGTCTCCTAGAAGAGGCTGCAGCCACTCAGCAGTCCTCCCAGACTTTCCTGACTCTCTCATCTCTGTCCCCTAAGCTACTACGTTCCTGAAGGAGTTCCAGCACTCCCAGAGCTGCACATGGGATCATGATACACCCTCCTCTGCTTATCTTCCCCTGAACAACCACACTTCACTTGCTTTCTTGTGTTGTTATAACATTCCTTCATACTCCATGCAACACCAATATTATTTTTGTCATAAATCCTTTCCATTTATATTCTGGCAAATGTTATGAACACAAAACACTTCTAGGTGCCACTTAATATGACGTTAAAAGCAACAGTGCCTGGAATTTTCCACTGATAACAACTGGGTCTCTCCTAAGTATAGAAGCACTTGTTTTATTAAGTGTTCATTTTATCTTCTCACTGCATTGAAATTCCAATGTTCTTCACTATAAAAAAATTTAAACATCTGGAGATGAAAGGGAGCTTCCACAAGAATAACTTTTTCTTTTTTTAATAAAAGCTTTTTGTAAAAGTTTCACTGTTAAATTCATCATTTCTTTTTGTTTCTTGTTCTGTCCTGGAAAGCAAAGTCACTACAGTTATTCAAAAATATCATGGTTATATGTGCTGCATAAATACAGGACATGTTATTCACTAGAAAAAGTTATGAACTGTATAAGTAAGACAGAAGTAACATAGAAAAAAGGAACAGTTGGTAAAAACCAATAATAAATAGAAGAACGTGTAAAATATCTCAGACATCCTCAACCAAGTTCTGATCATTTATAAAAACCTTTAAGTTAAATGCACTTAGCTAATGCCTACAAACACCAGTTTACTGAATGTCAGTTGCGTTGCTCATTGATTACTTACTGTGCCTGCTCATGGCTGAAGTGGATGCAAAAAGTGACCTAGAAAGCAAACAAAAAAGCATCTACTTTTTGCCAGCCTTTGCCAGTTTTGCACAAACTTTGCAAAGATGAACCGAGCCGGCCATCAATCTTGCACAGAAACTAACAGCTCTTCTGTAACAAGAGGGTAACAAAAAGAGAGCACAACTTGGGTGAATATTAGAGGAAAAAAACAACAACCCATACTTACGCAGTAATTGGAGAAGAAAATTTAGAAAAACCCTTTATGCATAGAGCACCAAATTCTCTTAATGAAACATGCAAACATACCAAAAGAGAGGGAAGCCACTATGAATTCAACGTGAAGCAGGAGCATCCAACTGGGGAAAAGTGATGCTCTGCAATTTCTGTATTAAGGGTTCTGATTTTTCAAATGGAAGTTGTCGAAATTCATTGAAGGGTGTTGGCCCCTAAACCAGAAAACTGAGCCTCTCCTTTCTTGCATTCCATTTGCTTCAGCTTTTCATGAATTTACAAGAAACATGAGCCATGTGTGTAACACTCCACATAATTAACTGAAGTTTCAAAGAAACAAAAAAAATCCCACAAAAATAAATCAGAAACATTCAGAATATATATATTAGAACAAATCCAAGTATTCCCACAAACTCAAGAAAGTACATTTTATTTAAAAACAATAATCCAGAACTGGTCTCTGTGAGCGTTTGCAGAAAGAATACAATGAAATTACTGGAACATGTGCTTCAAGTTTTGCAGATTCAACTTCTGTGCATCTTATAGCTGATGGGGAAGGAATGATTAGATAATACACTCTTTTCCACTTCCTTTTAGGCTGATAAACCAGAATTGTTAGCAGTAACAAAGACATCCCCTCATACATACCTTTATTCTTCTCCAGCTTTTATTACCATGAACATAGATTTTAAAAAACAAGGAAAAAAGACAAGGATACTCTAAAAACAGTGGCAAGTGTAGGATTTAGTAAAGCCGCCTTAGTGGGGATTGGCAGACTAAACTGAGTTTTTTACTAAAACAGTCTTGTGCAGAGTTAATAAGATCTGTGGCCATCATTTACATTCACTGGTGACTACCTTGAAAAACTTCCAGAGATGGGAAAATTAGAGACAATCATGTTTTCTGTTCCAACTCCAGGAACTCTTCCCAGGAGGAACGAGCTGCTTCAGCCAGTAAAGCAAGCAGAACAGCACATGGACCTACTGTGAAGATTAAATTGTTTCAAGCAGGGATTCTACCACCATCCCTGTATAGCATCACATATATATCATCACATAGACATTTCAGTCACTTGCCTCAGAATTTTGAAAAATAAAAAAAAAGGAATTCTTTTTCTTTTTTTAACTCACAAGGAGACACCATGTACTTGCATGACTCTCTGAATTTCAGACGCATTTACAAAGGCTCTGCACCTCTGGGCAAATCAGATCCTGGAATCTCAAAAGTCAGACATTTGAAAATCCTAGCCTGAAACTTCTGCATCACTGATAAACAGAAGAAATGTTGTTAATTCAACACTGGACTGTGTGTGAAAGCAGCAACCACACAACCACGGAAGGTAGTCACATAATTTGTGTGTGCAGTAAGTGACGGATATTTGAACTGTTTGGCTTCAATCCAGATTGAACCTTTTCCACTTGAGTTTATGAGGGGTACTTGAAACACACTTGTCTCTAGCAAAAGCAGCAGTATGATGTAAGGGTGCATCCAAACATCCGTGTCAGTGTGTGAAGGTGTTTTCCTTCCTTACAAGATAAACTCGGGGGAGCCCTAGCACCTTCTTTATATAGGCAGAAAGGGTAGAAGTTCACACTAAAAAAATAAATATCACTTTCATCACCAGCCATTGGTACTTGTCACTTGTAGGTCTTGAAATTTCTTAAAAAGAAACTAGACTTATTCTCATTCTACAGAGAGGTAACTGAGACAAGAACAAAGACCACTTGTCTCTTCAAACAGCACCAAAACAGCAGATTCTCTAGTGTGGCAACCATTTTGTAGGCAAAACATTAGTTTTAACAGACACAACTGAGACTATTTCTGCTTAAAGAAACATAATTGAATTGAGGGAGGCTCCTTTAGAAGTTGGGAAAATTCACGCTTCAGAACAAACTACCTTTATTTTCACTTTTTTATCCACAGAGATGTCAATAATAAAGTTCTATCAAGTACTCCCATAACCAATTGATACAGAAGACTGTATTTTGAAACAATAGAGCCAATTCAGATTCAAGAAAGGCCAAAAAAAGAGGAAAGCAAATAGTTTCTTCCATAAGAATCGACTCATAAAAGAAGGAAAAAAGCTTTCCACATCACCTCAGTGGTTAGGAAGCTATAGACAAAACAGTCTGTGAGATTACACTTGACAGAGCTTCCATGCTCCAGAGACCGACAACACAACTTCCATGAGAAAGCACCTGCCTGGAACAGAGTACATAGTCAGAAAAAAATCTGCAATGCCAGGAAATCTTTTCTTGCTAGTCAGAGCTGGTCTGAACCATGGAGTTAAGCCATGTTTTTATTTGGCACATTCTGCAAAAAAATAAAAAAAAATATGGAATTCTGTATCTCAAATTCTCAGGTAATGAATTTCAGGATCCTAGTTTTCTGGGGTGCTTTTTTGTTGAATGTTTTTTTTTCCTGCGAAAGTAATTCTGAATCAGCACTCCATTTCCAAAAAAGGAAAAGATATTCTGCTACTTAAATAAACTTCAGTGATTTCTGATGAAGTAAAAAAAGCCCTCAGTGTTTTAGCTATGAATTGCATGAAACAAAGATACAAAGCAACAGATAGCTGACACTCACCATGGGAATTAGTCTTATTTATAGTCATTCAATAGAGGGAAGAGGGAAAAAAAACCCCAAACTTCAGAGCAATGGACAGAAGAAGTGAAGACAAGACACACACCATTCTGTAACACCAAACAAGAGAAAGAAAGGTGTATCTTGCTCCCACTTCTCTAAACAGGGCCACAGGAAAATTAGCCTGAAAACTTTAAAACCCTGATTTATGCCAACTGCATGTCGATCTGAATGAAGATCCCCATGAGGCAAGATGTTGAGCCCACTGGTCTACCTGCTGCCCCTTGACATTACCTGAGGGTGATCATTGCAATAATACGCACAAGACAATCTTTCAGCTCCTAAATTATGCCAAAACATCCATCATTTGGGCAATATTTGTGTATTTCTGTTGAAACAACTTTCAGCTGAAGATAAGTGGCAGCAAAACCTAAAGCCCAATCATTTCTCCTCAATTCTGCAGTTACGCTTTCAAGTGGAGATAATCCAGCACCACCACTTGGCAAGTGAAACGTGGTATCTCTCCTTCATGTGCCTTTGTCCCGCTGTTCATCTATCACTCACAACATGTCAAATAACACACCTAATCTCTGTGCTTCCCAGAACAGTTTATCTGAAAGACACTCAACACAGTTTCTTAGGTAGAAGGATCTCGGCACACCACCTAAAGCACATTGTTCAGCTTAACCAATTGAGAACACTAGTAAGCACTAAAACACAGTGTTCCCAGGCATTTCATAGAAATAAAGAACCTTCAGTGTAATGAAGATCATTGAATTTCCTATCCTGTCTCATGTTGCTATTTTGAAGACACTTGGCATCACTGAAGATAACTGCTTCTAGTAAATTATTTGATGACCTTCATTAAACTAGTAAAAAGGTAAAACTTCATTGCTGTGAAAGCCACCAGGTATTTACAAGCACACAGCTTTTTGTGTTGTCAATATTTTATCACAAAATAAACCACCTGCATGGGTCAAGCCTGTGTTCATTGCATTGTCTCCACGTGAAATAAGTGCTTCCTAACGGGGTTTGGGAAGAGGAAGGACATAGCCGATTTTCAGAGCATGAGCCAGGCAAAACTTCTTGTTTCCCTTCTCTTCTAACACTGGGTCAAAGCAACAAAGACAATAAACAGGCGTGACCCACTTCTGCCCCTGCAAATTTAATGGTTTAAGGTTCATGCCAGTAACAGCAACTGAAATGAAAACATTCAAGATGACCTTTCAAAAAATGTCTTTGGTCAGTAACAAATCAGATGACTAGTACTATCAGAGCATTCACCATTCCCAAAATGAGAAATATTTCAAACCAATTTTTCTATTAATTTATTTTGTACTCTTTTCCTAATCACTTTGCAATAGTGTGCTTTACAAGCTGCTGCCTCAAAAAGTAATTTCATCTTGTTTGTAAAGAGGAAAAAAATGTGGAGATCAAACTAATTTAATGTCTGTCCAATGGTCAGGAAAAGCAAATATGTCTTGTCTCAGAGGAGAAAAACATGATGCAAAGCCTAGATTTCTCAGCAGAGCTGTTTCCTATAACAGTGACGAAGACCATAAGTCTCACTATACAAAAGGAGGAATCTGCAGCCTCAGAAAGGCAACTTCCTCCACATAAATCCAGAAGATATTGAGATTACAGATGTAAGTGAGATTCACTGAAGTCAGATAATCATTAAAGGAGGCATCAGTAAAAGATATAAGCAATTGGGTCATGAGTCTATCAAATTCAAGTAAAAAACCTCAAATGCATTTAAAAAGTTATTATCTCTCAATTGATTATGCTGTCACCTTATCTGGTGTGATTCTGGAACCAGCACTGAAAATACTGATTTTTCTGTACTTTTAAAGGAAGGAAAAACTCACATTTCCCTTTGGGATGTATTAGGCTTGCAGCACAAATTTAACTGAAGGATACATTAGCTGGGCCCTTTCTATTAGAGAACAGTAAGAAGGATCCTGTAAGCCACATCTGCTAATACCTGGATGGCTACAAGCAATCACACATTGCAGAATCAGGCCAGAAAACTACTGGTTACATAAAGAGAAGATCTCATCTTAGAGTTCAGCTTCAATACCAAACTCTGCTAATCTGTCCCACATACACGCAAATTAATGCACATTTGTGGGAGCATTCACTTCTCCCTTCTGTGTGTATTTCATTACTGTTAAACCAAACATGCCAACACAAGAACTTCTGCCATGTGAGATCACCGAGGGGCACTTTCACAGTGTGAGAGAAAACTGCATCAGCATCATGAAACAACTCGCTAACTGGAGGACTCAGACTTACTGCTGAATTTCTTCACCTGTTTATTAAAATAATTGGGCTTGGGTCACAGTCCATTTCTATACAGTCATGATTATCAGCAGACCAGATAGTGACACCTCAAACTCTTTACAGATTATACAGGTGGCCTAGTGTCTATAGCTGGAATTTTGAAAACTAGCACAGTAAAAGCCAAAAATAATCCAGGAAATTATTACCAGTGTGAATAGAAATCTTATGATTGTTATTTAAATCAAGGAGCTGTTACGCTGAAGTACAACACATCTCTTTTTAGACATTATCCCAAACATCAACCGGATCTCTAAATAATTTCTGAGAAGAAACATGTTCTAGTAGGAACATGAATCTAGTAGTAGATTCCTGATCCCCTGGAGAACGCCCAGATCATCTCCATTTAAGGTCAAGCATGCAACAGCTGCACATTTTTGTTCTCAGAACAAAATGCAGCAGACCAAAACCTCCAATACAGATTCCTTTTTTAAAGTTTTCCTTTCTGATATCCATGGGAGTCTGGACCTGTTCACCCAGCAGTGAATGAAAACAGTACAATGATGTGCTCATATATCGTGTCTGTACTTGTCAGACTTGACATGTCCCATAAGCTGTACTTTGGCATCTGCCTCAGAACCCCACCAAAACCTCCATGAGTTACATGAGGAAATGACAACTAGCCTGAACTAGAAAAATGTTCTCAAGAGAGTGTTCCTAAACAAGCTTGTTTTTAGAGAAACAACATCAATACAAGATCTACAATACTCATGTGGTCTGAACTTGTACATGTTATTGTTATTTGGCAAATACATTTCCACTTAAAATTCTTATTGGAGTTGACATTTAGAGAAGACATGATTTATGTTTCTGATGAAATCCTAGTATTTTTTCAGTCCCTTAATTTGTACATTTAAGTAACACTCTTTAAAATAGAGACCAAGCTATGACTGTGTCAGCAGCTCACAAAAACCTCCCAACTCTCTTAAGGTATCTTGTTTCTAAAAAGCTCCAATTTATCAACAAAAAGAGCCAAGAATTTGGAGTAGTGTAACTAAATAACATGACAATTTTACATCGATTTGGTAAAAGGGAGGATTGGCATTGCGGCTGTTGCAGCGCTGGGTGTTGGACTTCATAACAAAATATAGAGGGTGAATTTCAATAGTACAAGTTTCATAAACTTCACTTTTCTTGGATGACAGCATACAATAAAAATATGAAGTTTCCCCCCATAAAAAAGCCAAATACAGTTTGCTTGACTGTGAAAGATTTATAATGTTAATAATACCATTATAAGTAAATTATGAAACACTTTGCACCAGTAAAGAACCATCACTCCTCACTGTGAAGATATTCAATTAACTTTCAAGTGAAATATGTGACCCCAGACTTCCTGGGTTTGATACTAAAGGATAACTGAAGGCAGGCAGATTTATTATAGTTAAACCAAGTTGCCAACTTCAACTGTGATACGACAAATCTGCAGAAGAGCTAAACCATATTTACAAAAGTAAAAACAGAGCTCAATTTGAAACAGGATTGTACACCACCCCTGAAGCCCTTCTGTCTCTGGTTTGAATGATGTACCGCAGCAGGGCTTCTAGGGAACAAAAAACCCAAACTAAAGTAAACACCACCACCCCCCCACCCCACTCCCCACCGTCTGGGCTCCTGCTTAAAGCCAAGCACTCATCTATACTAAACAATTATTGTCAAAACTGAATCTGTAAGTGTTCAGAGTCAGACTGAGCTTCTGTATTTTTGCCTGCAATTTCCAAATCAGGAAAAGGCACACACTGTCAGTTGCATCCACATAGAAAGCCTGATGCTGGATGCTCTCACTTGATAGCTTAATCCTTTTGCATCCAGTAAATCCTTCACTTCCCCAATGCACAAAACCTACTCTGTATATGCACTGTGTTGCCACTTCTCAACACAGGAAAGTATACGTAAGATAACCTGTAAAATAGCATCAAGCAGCTACTCCTATTCAAATAAAGAGAAAGGGTTCCCAAAAAAGTCACTTAAATAGTTTCCAGCCGAAGAAAGTGGGAGGGGAAGAAAAAATGTGGAAGTGTATTTTAAAGATGAATACTTCAAAATATATAGGAATGAAAAATTTCAGAGATGAATTTACATATGCCAGATTTGGGAAAAACAATCCTCTAACCCACTCATTGAAAACTGAAAGAGACTTGAAATACAGAAAAGTTATTTCAGTTTAAGCACAGGGAGAAGAAAGATGATATTGGGAAGCATTCATCACACACTATAAACTGAATACCAGCTATGTAACAGAATTACCAAAACTATATATATTGAAAGTGTAATTTAAAAAATACCTTGGACAAAAGAAACTCATTCCAAGTCAAACACCCACAAGAAATGTGTCGGCCCTCACTATTCATGTTTTTTTAGGAAGAAGAAACATTGCTGTAGCAAAAGTAACACATCCAAAGCAGCTCCCTGAGTAAGCTCCCATTTAAATTCCTGTTTAAAAAAAGGCAGGGTGTCAGGGAGCAGCTCCCTTTGCTACCCCACTGAAGCATGCAGCTTCCCAGATTCCCTCATCCTGTGATTGAGCAGGTGTCTCCCTCTGGCACATAGCTCTTTTCACAAAAGGAAAGGTGCTGCCCATGCTTAATATTGCTGGGAACAAGTTTAGAGGAGCCACGGCCTGTGTCAGAAGGCAAATAGGACCAATCAACTTGTGAGCTGCTGAGTGACACTGCGAGTCCTGCCTCTGAAACTTTTGTTATTTTTTCCCCTCAGCCTACTTCAATTGTTTCCACAACTTGGTCACAGACTCGGACAAGTTGCCAGAGATCTACAGGCACGTCCCAGAGCCCCGAGCAAGCTCCTCTCTGCTTCACTAAGTCACACCAGGGGTAAGGAACCTCTCTTCTGTGTAATCTTTTAATTCTTGCAGGAAGGCACGCTGCAGCTACTTTTGAACAAAAAATTCCTCTACTCAAATTAACAGCTGGTTTTAACTGTTTATAAAAAAAAAAAAAATAGGCATTATAGCTCTGAGTCAAAGATATACTGCTGTGTTGCTGTGTGAGGTGTCTTTCAGCAACAGAAAAGGCAACATAATTTCCTATATGTTAATGGAACACCTGCGGTCCTTGGGTAGATGATTTATACAGGTGGCACTGCACAAGAAGGTGAGAAGGTTTCATCAGGTTTCTCACACCTTTATTTTCCTTTTAAATTTAATACCTTTCGCGTGTTTCTTCTTTTGTTTGTTTGGTTCAGGTTTTTAATCCCAAATCTACAAAGAGAATAATTCTCTTGAAGTTTCGTAGAGGCATTCTTTTTCCCAAAGCTGTCTATTCACAGACCAGCAAGAGTAAAGAAACCCTTTCACCACTAACTCTGTAAAACGTTTTTCTGATCTAACACATTGAGAGAGCAAACCTTTTTTTTTCACTGTATGATGAAAAATTACCCTTAATTTAAAAATTTAAGTGATCTATAGCAGTACTAGAACTAAAATTATATCATGTTACTCTAAGTGCAGTTCAAGCTTCAGAATCCATGCAGTGTTTTTGCTCTGACATCCATTAAAAGTTTATTTTCTCTTGTTGTTCATTGTAACTAACACAGTTGTCTTAGATTGCTTCTAATAACAGAAAAATAATTTAGCTAGAATTTGTAACATCATGAACTGAATTTCAAATGCAGAAAATAATCCATTTATTTCTAAGGGAAGCACAGACATGTTGTACAATGAAATACAATCCCAGCTTTAAAATCACTGAAAAAAAGGTGCACCTCAGAGAAACATGTCACATAGAGAACATTAAATATTTATATATACAAATATTTTAAAAAGAAATGATTCATGAGTATGTATGTCTCTAAGGTACTTATGCTCCTTACAATCATGTTCTCCCCTTCCATCAGCTCACACCTTACTACTTATGTCTACATATGGTTCTGCTTATAACAGAGACAAACCTAATACAGGCTTTTAATTCTGTGAGGTGTGTTTTCCCTCTTAGTGAACAGATACACCTAATTCCTTTTCCTATTACTGACTGGTAGGCATCAGGCAAAGATACATCCAGGTTTTCTTGCTCAGCAGCCTGGTGGCAGTTTTGAATATTCAAGTGAGAGAAATGTCTGGACATGCTGTTACTCCTAAGGCAAACAATCTGTTACAGAGTTCTCTAGAAGCTGTCTGCAGTAGGCAGAAGCTGCTCTTCAGACCCCCCAGTGCCTACAAAGAGCAAGAAGATTCCGAGACAAATTTTTTTTTTTTTTGAAGGCTGAAGTTATACATAAAATGCATTTTCAAGTCAAGAGAGAAGTTCAGGTTTATTCTACCACCCAGAGAATCTTTCCCTTCTACTACAAATATGCAGACCTTTAAAAATACAGATTTTATGCATACACACATAGACTGAACATACACACAGACATTTAACTGCTGTAGGCAGCTCTTCACTGGAAGAATGCACCCCACAGCTACAGCAGGTTAGCTGCCCCATCATCTCAATTTTATCCTGTTAGAGTTCAGTAATTTAATGTGGATGAGAGAGTGGCTCAGCTGTTAAATTTAAAAATTTCACACTTTTAACATCCCATGCCACAGACATCCAAACCCTGAGAAACAACCCACAGTCATGACAGAGGCATGTGCTACAGGGCAGGTGATAAGTGTTACAAACCAATGTGAAATTAGGCACTTAATTTACAGCAGGCAATTTTCGTTGTGTGTTTTTTTGTTTTTTGTTTGTGTTTTTTTTAACTACTCATTTGTCAAGATGACAATGCAATTGTTATTTAAGAGATATTCAGATTAATCTATTACTCACATTTTTATTTCTAAAAGCTGCATTTATTTCTTATCCTCTGAGGAAGTTAGGAATATATTGCCTCCATTTTTCAACAGGAAACTCACTGAAATCAGTTTGTCACTGGTAGCGTGAAGGTTGTTTTCACTGCTTTTTCAGACCATCAGCAAACAAAAATGTACGGGATACAGAACTGTACAGAATGTACAGAACTACAGCAGCAACTTTTTGTTTGCTTTAAGAATAATTTAATTTAGAAATAAGAAAGTATCCCAGCTAGAGAAATTAAAAAATCCCACAGGGAAGTAAAGTTTTGTTCCTACAGACAAAACTACAAAACAATAGAACTGAAGACTGATTTTGCTTTCTTGAGATCCAAAAAAGGCTTAACTGGACCTTCCTGGCATCAAGTAACTTCTCAGAACCTGAATTCATCTACTATATCCTTCTCAATCATATTATATCATTCTCAATCACAGACAAAGAGTAAAGAGAAAGATAAAATGAGTCTTGTTTTCCTGTTACCAGCACTTCTCAAACTATGAGCTGAATTGTTGCTTTTTTCCCTATCCCAAGGAAATGTTTCTTCCATATAATTGAAAAATTGCATTATATGACACAAATCAGAGCCTAAATCTTCAATCAACGTAACTTTATAGTACTTTTTCCATCACTGTGTTTACGGTTAGTAAGACTTCTTTTTTCAACAGATAGAAGTGAATTACTGGGGTTTTGGGACAGGTCATTGTAAAAATCTATGCAATAGACTTATGTAACGTAACACTAACAGCCCCTCAGGGCTTCACTTGGTCATGCAGAACTGCAAGAATTCAAGTAAGTCAAACCTCTTCTGTTCCACTGATATCACTGCTGCATTTAGTGAAGCTATGACAGGAAACAGGCTGTGGCATTTCCAACGGAGCCAGATTTGTCCCGTGTGACTTTAAGGGAGTCAATGCAGTTGCACCAGGAATGAGCATGGCCCAGTGTTTTCGCTTCGGTCACATACCCCCTCTCATTGTGAAGGGCACCCAGGAACAAAGATAAAAATAACCTAATACAAATCAGGGAAACAGTCACATGTCAGTGAAGTGGGAAGCAATAATTGTGATCAGTGACTCATTCCAAAGTATGGGGTATAGGGGATTCCCTACATAGCAACATCCAGGGTCAGCCACCAGACCTCCTGCAGATTCACTCTGTGAATCTCTGTGCCTTAGACAAGCCTTGCATGTCCATTAACAGCATTGATAAAACAAAACTGCACAGCAATGCAGCCAACTGTTCCTCATATGTGATGCTCAGTCTTGCCACACGAGTCACACTTTGTGACTTCTAAAAAACACCAAATACAATTTGCCCTTCTGCTGCACTTTTGTTTCAAGCAGTGGTGTGTGCATGCACAATTCTTCTTTATATTGGCCTAAAACACGGGGACTGAACAGCAGAGAGCAGCTGCTATTTGTGACAATGATCAGTCTTTGCTTCTGTGTAATTGTTTTCCAAGCTGTTCATTTTGACCTTGATAGCCACCCATATGCAGCTGGGTTACTGAATGTGTTTCTCTTTCTGCACACTTTAGGTGGGTGACAGCACCATGGAGGATTGACAAGCAAGGTATGTGTTTATTAGTTGAACTTGAGCACTTGTTAAGACAAACTTGTTGAAATACAGACACAGAATTGGCATCCTTTGCTTACAAGAAAACTTATCCCACAGACAGGAGTAGGAGGTTAAACAACACATAGATGTATCAAAAACTTCCAAAACCACATAGACTATTAAATCAAGAAACTCAATCTATTCTATCCTCTCCTCATCCCTTCCCTACAATGTCTTCTAGCTGTATGAGATGCAGAGATTCTGACTTATGCTACCTTTGATTTTTTAAGATCCTTTTGTATCTCCTTCTGGTCATATATGACCAAATATCTATTTTGGTCTTGCATCTGTGATGCCCAATGAGATAATATTGCTTTTTATGGAAGGACTTCAGAGCCCCAGGGCCTTGCCCCTTGAGTCATGCAAGTGAAACACAGGCAGCAACACAGCAGTGTAGGTGCCAGCACAAGTGCAGTTACACCTAATACAATGCACGTGAAATGGAATTTACATATATTCTGCATGTACATAGGTACACACTGACGCTGTTCCAATCCTTCTGTGGGTCCCCCCCAAAAAAAGAAAACTCATCAGGAAAGATAAATGTTGCAGCAGCAGGTCACACACAGCCCAAAGACCAAGAGTTGCACACACCTGACACTGAAAAAATGACATAAAATGCTGTGATGAAGTCACACACAGGAAATGCTGTTCTCTGGGCAGTGTCTGTCACAGAAGCTGGCTACACAAACTCTTCTCTATCCATGTAAATCCATTTGTGGTTCATCTACTGGGACTTGTCTGCAAGAAGATAAACAGTCTAATGCACTTCAGCCTGTACTGGGCTGGGAGAATAAATGTGCATTCAGCCAAGAGACTTCCCAATCTCTGTGCGTGTCTTGCTTTTACTGCACTTGGGACAGACTGTGACCAGCAAAGAGCTAAGGAGAATGTACTTGGCAAGCATTTTAACTGCTTAAATAGATGAAAACAGGTACAGCAAAAAGTCAAACAAAGATGAAAAATTGTAGTCACTCCACAAGTATATTCTGGTATATGTTTGGGGTTTTTTGCAATAAAGTTAAGATCAACTACAGCTCAAAAAATTATAACAAAAATCTGAAGTTCAATTTGAGAAGGAGATGTCATCATATGGAATCCTCTAAAGGTATGAAGATAACCATGTACAATCTGATTGCTTTTGAAAGTCTCTCTTAAATACCAACCCTGTCACTGAAAACACATGCATTCTGTTCATACAGTACCATTTAATTCTACAGCCCAACATGGAGAGATTAAAAAAGGAAGAGCCTGAAACTTTTGTTTCCTCATAAGGTTTTTCCATTTTAGCCAGATATAAAGACAAATTCACGGGCAACAAAATATCTCTGATTCAGTCAGGATCATCATGTAATTTGGGCAGCAGACATCTAAGAAACTGTTTTCCTTTATGTGGCATATATATTTTCTTATTTCCAAGAAAAAAATAATGAAGTGGTAATAAGGAAAGGCCTTCTGTGAAATATAAGAACACAATATAAATTCATAAAATGTTTAGGGGTAAGTGCGGCTTTAGGAACAAAGTTTGACAAATGCATATATCACCATTATTTTAAAAACCAAGTTTTCACATTGTGACAGCACCTACATTCAGAATCAAACTCACCATGAGCTAAACAAGCATATATCAAAGCCAGCTTCTTGCCACGGAAGGTTTCTACAGAAGGGTTTTAAAGTTGCAACTACTTATTTTGAGTTTTAAAGAAACTGATATCCTGTCCTTCCACCTGCCACTAAAATGGAGGAAAATACACTTTAAATGTAATGCTCACTTAAAAGACAAAGTTGTGTAAATACTTTGTTTTGTTCCTCACAGCAGTACTCTGCGTTTTGCACCCATGCTTGTAATACATTGTCCTACACGCAAAAAAAAAAAAAAAAAGATTTAGTCCTTACTCTGTCTCATCTGTTGAGAACTGTGCTACTAAAATTCCCTACAGCAGTGATGCATTAGGTTTTAACTGCTCACCTTAAAGAACTTTTTCTTGGACTGGAAATACTTCAGCAAGATTTCTTTTCTTCCCATCCAGAAAAAAGTACTGGTAAATCAGATTATCTGCCCGGTCAGTACCAGCCAGAAGGACTATCCAGATCTCCTGCCGAAAGGTCTGTGACCCTACTCTTATCATCAAGCCTTCACATGTGCTTGAACAAATAAAGCAGAGGGGTGTGTGTGGAAAGGCAATCAGCCACAGCCCTTTCAGAGAGTGTAAAATAGAGAGCTTAGGAAGGATCTAAGCAATAACCTGGGCAAAATCCAGATATCCACAATTTCCATAGTATAGTTACTCAACACTGCTAAGAAGAAGGTGCTCAGTAGCCTTCAGGAGGAGATGCATAATACAGCACAAACGTGAAGTTAAACCTCCAAAGTTTTAAAGCCCTGTTTTAAACTGTTTATTTCAGACTTTTTAGAACGTTAAAACAATCTCCATTTGCACTCATAAAAACACTTCTGCACTTCTAACTCTCTGCTTTCCTGCTTTCCAGCTCCTCAAAGGCTGTCCAAAGCAAAGAGAAGATATTAGGCACTTTGCACTGCTCCTGACCACTGCTCTTCTTTCCTGCACTCCTAAAACCTCTGATTTGTGCCCTCTGCTTTCTTGTTGCCATGGAGAAGGTCCAACACATGACCCGCTCCGCTCTGAGGAGAGCCTCAACTATTGAGGTCAACCCACAAGCACGCCAAAGGCTCCAAGAGCTCTTTGTGAATTTCTGCCTGATTTTAATTTGCCTCTTGCTGATCTGTATCATTGTGATGCTTCTCTGAAGTTCCAGCACTTCTCTGCCCTGTCCTCTAGGAAAGTCACCTCAGGGGGAAGAGACCTACGCATGCAACTCCCAGTGCAAGGATCCTCATGTGACAGAGGCTAGCACTCGGACTAGAGGGTGTGCCAACCAGTGCTCTGTTATCTCACTGCCTGCTACATGTATTAAAAACCATTTTCTGTGCAGAACAGTGTTTAAAACCTGTAGTTACAAAGTTGTGCATGACAATTTGTCAGTCTCAGTCAAGAGATGTCTTTACTACGTGGGGTAAAGCATCAGTAAATCAGATTATCTGCTCTGATCAGTAACAGCCAGCAGCAGGTAAATTCAATGTTTTAGTCAGATAAACACCACCATCACTTTTTGGGGGCGTGTTTTTAGGTTTCTCTGAAAATCTTTAAGCCCTTGGAAGGGTTCCAAATTCAGACCATGCCTGCCCAAAGAAGAGCTTACAAGTACACAGCCCTCAACACACTCTGGGAAAATGTGCTCTGCTTAGTTCAAGGTGCTGCATCTCTGCATTTTCAACTGAGGGCATTCAAATTGCTTCAGTGTTTTTCAAAGGAATATGAGAATGAACCTAAAATCTCTTTTGAATTAGAAAGGAAGAACTAATTCACATGTTTTTCTTCCTATTTAAGGAATCTTATATATGCGACATCTGGAAAGACTTTTCATTATGTTTTGCAGAAAAAAATTGACACTACCATAACTGACATAAAACAAAAATGTTTTCCATAGTCATTTGACTGACACAGCAACTGGCACAACTTGGATTCTCAGAGTTCTTAGTACTTGCCTTTACACAGCTTAATTAAAGTCTGTTCTAATTAATGTGATAATTTCCTTAGTTTAAAACTACAAAGAACTTGGAACTTGTCAATGTCACATGTGGTGGCATACACCTGATGTGGCAAAGAGAAAAGTCTAGGCCACCATTACTGTTGTGACTGAAGTGCATCCATACAAATAAAAGTAACATCCCCATCTTCAGCTGCAAATTCCTCCTAGAGAACATGCAAATACTTTCCAAAAATAAATGACGTAAAAAAGTTTATTGTAAACAATCATGCACAGGAGGGGAAAGTAGTGCAGAAATGTCTCTTCAACATGTAAACCATGACATTTCTACTCCAGAATTCATGAGTAACAAGACCGAGTAGAAGACTTCCAGCCCTACTGACCCTATTACATGTTGCTGGTATTAAGCAAAATTCCTAGAAATTTGATACACTTCTCAGATTTAAATAAAGCTCAAGAATCAAAAGACAGAAGTCAGAGAGACATCCATTTTTAAAGATATATTCTTCTATTCCATTCTATGTAAACATTCTTACGGATTAGTACAGAAAATCAAAACAAGTTTATCCTGTATTCTGCCTTTAAGACTTAATATTTCATGAGAAGAAGTTGACAATGAACAGCTGAGCAGGAAAAAATCTTTGAAAAAACTCTGTATTCAATGGATAGCAAGCAAATCTGGTGGTGAATTTCCTGTCTGGTGAGCAGGTATGTTGAGACTAGACTCTGAAACAAGGTTATCCACTAGAGGAAATTAAGATAGCTACTTGTATGAGGATTAGGGCAAGCACTGGTGAGACTGGCAACACACCTCCACACTTGCAAGTTAGTATATGAGCATTACTGATTTGAACTGTCAGTGTAAATCTCAATTTCCATTTCATGCATTCTGACCATTCTCACAAATGCATGAGATTTTAGCAAGCATATTTCCCCTTTCAATCCCTCTTACTTTTCTTCCCTTTTCAAATCTGTATTTTTGTGATGGATAGTTTCTAGCTTTAGTTTGCTTTGGATGTGTTTCAACAGACTTCAACTGGAAATAGATAACAAACAGTTTTACACTTCTGAACACTTGTTGAAGAAAAGTTGTTAAGACTAAAGCATCAGCACATTGTGAGGACATGTTTGGGTTATAGGTTTCACAAGCCAATAATATAAAGGAGTCAGAGTAAAGCACTGCTAAACAATGTAGCCCAATAAAAACAAACCCTCCAACTTCCACTTATGTACCTGAAAACCCATAACTTATTTTAAAACAATAACCAAACAAGAATAAAACCAAGATATCAATAAACTGGAAGCCCTACTGCTATTTCACAGCAATGCAGATAACATTGCATATACAGCATGGTTCATTTGTGTCTTAGGCTTCTGTTGACCAGAATACCTGTTACTATCCTCTCTGTATCACCTCTCTATATCTATATCAATTGTCCACTGAACCCAGAATTTTTTTAAAACCCCTTCTGTACATAATTCAATCTTCTTTGTAGACTTAAATAAGCTTTAAAAATAATATCTACAGCATTTTTATTTAATAAAAGGGCTGCTTGAAAAACATTAATGCATAAAATATATCCAATCCTGTTCAGAAAGAAGCATCCATTCTATTACTTACTTATTAAAGCTATGTGAAAAGAAGCTAGTCATCACACAACTCTCTAATTCTCTAAATCTCTATTTATTCTGTTCTGGTTTTCATGAGTAATCTTGACTATTCTGTGATGTCCAGTTGACTTACATGTACCTGATTCCCACCCAAGTAGCTAGGGCCTGTAACTATTCCCAATGAATTTTCTGCAAGTGTAATCAAAAAGTTCACCACTTTTATGAGCCATAATAAAAATTGCAAACATGTACAGCACGTAGCTCGGTTTAAGTCTGCAGTTCTCTGCTCCAGTCCACCCAAGCCAAACTTTTTTTCCTAAGGTCATCTTACACACCTACAATAGTGAATAAAGACAGCTAAACAGGCAACTAGCTGGTATTACCCTTTCTCCAAAAAAATTACCAACTTCCATGACAACTTTATACTGGGAAGGAGTTGAATCAGGAACCAAAACATGCTGGTTTTAAAGATGTGTTCCCTCAGCCAGCTCCTCAGCAAAAATGACATAACTGATTGAGTAACTGAGTAATTGATATTATTCTCTATGAGAAAACATTACCAGTTTAACACTTGAAATTTTGCTCTGACCAAAACTTGAATTTTTGCTCTGTGCATAGGCTGTTTTAGAAGGCAGCAGATACTTGCATTTCTTTAATAACCGTTCTACGTCAATTTAGCAACAACTTCCTTTTCTGACAGAACTGAACCACTCAGTGGACAGACAAGAGCGAAACAGCCTTAAACAAAACTATTCACACAACATGCACAAAATGTTTGTCACCCCCATGCACAAAGAATTTTTATGTAAGTTTTGCTACAACCACACCAATGGTACAGCTAGGCCAGTGGTATCCTGGCATGCATTAGGAAGAGCATTCCCAGCAGGTCAAGAAAAATGATCCTGCCCCTTTACTCCACCCTGGTGAGGCTGTAGTGCTGTGTCCAGTTCTGTGCTCCTCAGTACAAGACACGGAGCTCCTGTAGCAGGTCCAGCAGAGGATGACAAAGAATCATTAAGGCACTGGAGTATTTCTGTTAAAAGTAAAGTCTTAGGGAGCTGGGCCTGTTCAGCCTTAAGAAGTGACTGAGAGAGGGGACCTCATTAATGTCCATCAGTATCTGAAAGGGGGTGGCAAGACGGATGGAGCCAGGCTCTGCTGGGTGGTGCCAAGCAACAGGACAAGAGGCAATGGGCAGAAACTGATGCACAGGAAGTTCCATGTGAATGTGAGGAAGAACTTTACTGTGCAGGTGACTGTGTGCTGGAACTGGCTGCCCAGAGAGGCTGTAGAAATCTCCCTCATGGGAGATATTCAGACACCACCTGGATTCAATCCTGTGCCATGTGCTCTAGGATGACCCTGCTTGAGCAGGAAGATGGTAGTCCCCTCCAACCTTATCCATTCTGGGATACACATAGAACAGTAATCATAAAAAAATTACGTATTTTTTAATGTATGCTGAAACATACTTATCTATATACTCTCTGCCAAAATTAGAGCAGAGTAATTGAACACATTCATTTAGAGAGTGTTCCCATTTATATTTGGAAGCATATAGATTACACTATAGATTACAAACCAGATAGCTGTATTAGTATGGCTATTAAAAAATACTGCCTAGCAGAATACAATTGGAATTTTTTTGTGAAATCCTGCAAGATGCAGAGATGTCTTATTTAACAACAAATGTAATCCTTTTAGCTTGGACCTCCATGATAAAAAGTGCAGGGGATGGGGGGAAACAACAAAAAACCCCAGAACTTATTTACAGGGATTCCTTTAAAAACTGATGCTCACCTCAGTAAGAACCCTGGTAATTTAAATTAATTAACACAGGCCATATATTTACTGTAGTAACATCTGACCGATGTTTTTTAAGCTTTATAAGCTTGGGGTTTTTTTAAGGTAAAATGATGCCAGAAGTTACACCTTTGTATAAAATATAAAGCTATGAAATACTGCCCTCTTGTGATCTTCCCTAAAAATGTAGCTGATTATTAAAAGGAAGTTTTGGCAACAGTTTTCTGCATTACGGCTGAGTGGGTCTGTATGTTCCTTTCATTTATGTATAAATATTTCTAGAAATAAAACCTAATTGTTAAGTTATTAATGCTATCTTAAAATAAGTAATTGCATATGTGCTATTAAAAGCACCAAGGACACATCCTCTGCCAGCTCAATCCAGATTCTTTGTAAGGCATTTGCAAGACTGCAATGGACTTACACAGCACATTGCCAGCTAAACACGACTGCACTGCACGATGCCAAACCCTAGAAGGGTAGGAAATACCTCTAATAACAGACAGACATTTTGCCCAGATAAGAAAGCAAGGGGCTGAGGGGTGCTTCACCTACAGAGGTATCTTAGAAGTAAATTTTCAACAGTCTGTTGCTGAAAGAGACCAAGTCTTGAGAACATTCATTCTTTTGAAAAATCAATGGGCCTGGAAAGTACCATACACACTAAAAAAGTCAACAAAGCGCCAAACTATATAAGAAAATTCAAGTCCTTCTTCCAATTATTAGTTCTTCAGAAATTATTCAGTACTGGAATGAAAGTTATCATTAACCTTAATTTTATTTCATTTTATTTTTAGGGTATTTGAGAAAAAAGGCTTGTAGGAGCATCCAGAATACTTTTCCAGAAAAAAAAACCCAAACAACTAGCTATTGTAAGCACACTTTTTTTTTTTTTTTCCCTAAGCGGCAGAAATTAAAAAACAGGAGAAGAGCTGTGGACACAATGAAAATCATGGGAATCTACATGGCTTAGTACTGAAGGAGCAACCCTAAGCTACAATTAGGAGTCTGCTGCTGGCACAGCAGGGCACACTGATACACATTATGGATCTTGCCAACAACAGAGGTCTCAACCTGCTACTCAACTTTCTGCTCATTTTCTTGGTTCTAGTGCTTGCATTTATCCTTGTGAAGCTGATGTGAACCTCTGCAAGGCTCTGCTTCCTTTTCAGATTTCACCCTGTGGATTTTGCAATGCTAATAATCCAGCCATTTTAGACTACCTGAATACAAGTATGCAAAGACTGCAGAGGCTGAAATATCCAACAATTACAGAATGTGTCCAGACCCCAAATTTATCAGAAAGCAATCCTAAGAGCTGTGCACAAGTATCTACCCGCCATTAAGTGAAGAAAGCACCTACACCCTCACTGAGTACCTGAAGAAACCCAAGCATGCATCAGCAGCTACCGTAGTTTTTCATTGCTACAGCTGATTGTTATTTAAAGATCTACAAATTATTTGCAGCATTCAAGGAATAATTTCTGCAAAAAGAGGACAGCAGAAATTGAATTTTTAAAATGGGATTTCTGTAGAACATATACTTCCCGTATATTTCATGGGAAATGACAGCAGGAAGGCAAACCAAAATGCAGCTTTGAGTTGACAGCACACATCAAATTACCTGTTGGAGAGAAAAGCACAGATGCTGTAAAGGGAAACAAAGATATCCTTGAAAAGCAGCTTGCAGTAGCAGAGATAGGGATAAGGGAAGGTCAAATATGAAAACATAATTATTATTTAGACCTTTTCTGACCACCTGTGGTTCACTGCAACACCTTAAAAGCCAGAAGTCTTCTGTTATCCAGCACATCAAAAGAAGCAGCTGTCAAAACAACTGAAAAACAAAGGGCTATTACCCAGGTTATCATAACTCTGCCCAGGAAACTCTTAGCACCAGCACATATAGCAGCAGTAGATGCAGCTGCACAAACTCAAGATGCATTACAGCCTCAGTAAGAGGATTTACCACTTATGCACAGGTCAAGTGAGCAGTGTGGGAGCCCTCCAGGCACATTTGACAGACCACTTGTTACTTGCCAGTGCAATCCTCAGTCCATAACCTGTCCTCACCTCTAGGCATGCAGCAAAAACTTCTTACAGGACCTTCTTTTGTGGCTCTTTACAGGATGATGTACTTTTCCCACAGGGTCCTGGGAAGGAGAGTGACCAACAAAAGCACACTTCTGTTGGAATGATTTTCCAGAAGGTAGTGCTAAAAACATAAGAAGTGCTGGGACAGGAGGGGACCAGAAGCAGATTTTTATACATTACATTGGAGCCAAACAACCTCCTCTTAGCATCTCACTTTCCCAAGTGAAACACAGGAAGAGGGTGCACCAACAAATATACATTGTACAGTAAATTTATTGTCATAGATGAGCATATTAACACACACGCAAAAGAGGCAGATGTTGTTTCATGGATGGGGAAGGCCCAGCTCCAGCTTCCTACTGCCAACAGCACATCCCTGATTCAGCACATATACTGCTGAGTATATTATAGATATATATTATAGAATAGAATATATCTGTTCATGTTCACACCCAGAACTTCCATATGATCACTATTGTTATCCAGTTACCTGCAGGAGACTCATCTGAACTGGATCTATGAACAGTCTTTTCACAGGAAAAGGCAGTATACCCAGCAAACCTGAAATCCTAAGGAAGTCCTGCCATTAATAAGTATCCACATTCCACTCTACACTACCTGCTCCAAAGCTTAGAGAGCATTAGTGTGCTCATTTTGTCTGGAATAAAGTTAATTTTCTTCACAGTATAGTAGTTAGCAGGGGACTACAGATCGGTACAAATCCGAAGTGTAGTTCTCTACCAGCTACTATGAAGGAAATTGCCTCTGCCCCAGCCAAACCAACGAGAGCAGCACAGATAGTTAAAACAACAGCTTTTTTCTCACCTGCTCTGAAATACATGCAATAAACATTTGAAATGGCTTCTGCAAACTTCAAAAACCCATAGTTTTTTGAAGTTGGTAGTCATGGTAGTATGAATTCCAATCTGTTTGCATTTAAAGCAGAAAACTTTGCACAGCTATATCACAACAAGCACTTCATCATTTATTTTGATAATTTTGAAATATTCTGCAATAAAAAAATCTGTAAATTAATATACCAGAGATATATGGGGTAATGGTTACATAGTTGTGTATTACTTAGGAGAATTCTTGCTGATGCTTGACATAGATGGCTCAAAGCACACCAAAACCACTGAAACAAACAGGAAACCCATTCTAGCCTAAAGCAGAATAAGAACAGTTTTCCCAACAAAATGCTAATTAACTGACATACTGCTTGAGACTACTCAAAGCTTATTGTCTCTATGACCTTCTGATATTCAGAAGTTTCCCTATCTTAGGAAAACCACTGTGACACCAGTTGGCCCTGACAAAACAATAAAGTCACATATTCCTCTTTAACAAATTGAGAAAGATGAGCCCATTGCCACCAAGTAGCATGTATTTCCAGATCAAAAATTACCTACCAAGGAAGTCTGTGAGAAACTTTGTTAGAGCGTGGAGAAACAATCCCCAGGAACAACCCCAGTAAACTCCTCCAACAATGAATATGACAGAATCCTCAACAAATGCAGAAATACACTGCTGAAACTGAAACATGCATTTTCCCAAGATGACATATAAAGCTGGCAAAATTATCAGTTAACCAGTGCCAAGGCTCTTTTTGCAATCAAGCACAGTCCAAGTTTGGTTTCCGATCATCTGCTAGCACTTACACCAGGCTGAACCTACAAGCACCTTGTAATGAATGGAATCCCATTCGCCGGGCTACCAACTTCACAGCAAAAGGAACAGACCATAAAAGCTCAGTTATAGCTTACAGTAAAGGAGTTCACCCTGCTAGCTAAAAGTGATAATCCCTCATGTTAAAAAGTTTTATATTCCTGAAATGTATGGTTTCATCAAAATGTGATATAGGAAAAACATTGTTATTAATAATTTTAATTTTCTGATCTGACGGAATTGTAAAAAAGCCCTAGCTCTGAGATGACATTTAAGAATAAAGTTTTATGTGGCAACAATGTTATCTGATGAATGTTATGACTTTTCTTTCAATTAAAGTTTTACAGCTTTGTTTACCAATGTTTAGATATGCGTGCAGTTTACTTTCTTCCTTTTCTGCTTTGCAACAAAAATTGTTCTAACAACTCTGAACTTGTCATTGCATTAAAACTTAATTTCCAGACACTTTTATATACATGGTATGATCAGTACAGTGTTTTCCTCATTAAAAAAACACACTAAACCTGGTACGTTAAAGGGAAAAGATGCACTTAAGTAATTCCCACCTATTATGTCTGCAATATTCTGACACAATTTAGCACACCGTGAAATCGTACAGATGCTCTGTACACTGGAATAAAGAGTTTCATATTCTGATACCTGCAACACTGTATAAAGTTAATACATAGATATGCAATCTTCTGAAGCTTTCCTTCTTATTATATGATCTCCAACAATTTCAAAGGCACGCTTTAATTTTAAATCTAATTTTTGGACTAGCACACAGCATGTACCTACATGTATTCAGATAATAGGATATATAACAGGATCAGAATAAGAAATGCCATTGTTTGACAACACAGCCTTTTAATTCAGATTTTATAGCTTCCAAGTTCAGTAAATGGGAAAGGCTGTTGTGTGTTATAAGCATTTTTTTCTCTTAATACAGTCCTTATGACACATTTCCTTATTCAAAGATCAGCTGTATATTGAAAACAATTTAAAAATTAAGTGTATGGCGAAATATAAATTCTGCATAGAAAATGTTTTCATTAAAGCAATATTTCTTTGTTTCAGTGCATAAACTGAACTCCATAAACTGAAGAACTGTTAAAATCTTTTCCTAGGAAAGGTGTAGGAGAATGTTTATTTTCAAAAAGCATACATTAAATAACTCGCATTAGCTAAGGACACAACTCCAAAATGTTACACAATAACCCAAGGCCAGATTATCCTTGGAGATTTGTTCCTGAAATGTATAAACATCACACCCACAGCTGAAGGATGCACCTTCTCTAAGAAGCATTCTGTTGTTCCACAGCACATTTTCTGCAGTTGCAAACCTGGCCACGTCCTGAAGGATAATCACAATGTAGCTGCAGGTCTTCTGCCCAACACTCTGAGCTTCCCTTACAGTGCACAGGAAATTTTATTTTACAACCCATGGTGTACAATTGAAATGGAAAAGTCACATAAGAGGCATTATAATTTGGGGAGCAAAGTATAAGAAAAACCACTGAGTTCAGACTACTAAGGAAGCAGAGAATTTTAAGCTTGAAAGTAATTAACCTTTGAACAGCTTTTGAGGGGTGTTACATTATACTTTCCATTAGTCTTCAGAGTAAACAAATAGAAGGTTTGTCTGAATTTGCAAAAATTAACTCTGAATTAAGAGTTTTTTATGGTGAACTGTCTACATCAGTCTGTGAGGACATAAAAACTTGTTTGTAGCGTGCATTATTAAGTCCAACAGCTGCTCCTGAACCATCAGTCCTCAAAATCTACTCAGAAAATTGTTGCTGTCTATTCTTACTTCATTAGTGATAGGGCTGGTAGAAGGGGAGGCAACAGAATGCAGCTATCTTAAAGTGGCACAAAGCTGCTCTAGATTTAACAGTTGAAAACAACATTTGTTGTATTCTCTCTTCATGGCGATAGTAGTTTTAAAGCAAAATAATGATAAACTAATTTTTTTCAGTCCTAGAAAAACCACTACATTTCCATCAGGATATATATATATGTATTAAAAGCAAAAAACCAAAAGCAATCCTTTATTAAAGAAAAATAAAAAAATTATATGGAGCTGTGGCTTTTGCCTCTTCTATAAATCATCAGCTTCCTCTTATGCCTTCTGCTTTATCTCTTAGATATATATTCCACTTAGGTTTGCAGTTTTCTTGGTTTCTCAGAAATAATAAAATACCAGCTCCCACATACATGTGATCTCTGAGAAAAGGCCACAGCAGAATGATGCTCAGGTTTCTTTAAAGAAGAGGTGTCAAGACAGCAAGAACCATTCTTGTTTCTTCATTGCTTCTGGCATCTCCTTAAAAGTGTAACTTCCATCAGAAAGACAGGAGAGCAGGAGAGCACAGCAGGGATGCCTCTAAGTGCCCAAAGGCTCACTCCTCTTGCACATGATCTTACAACACCTTCTCTGGGTCCTACTTCACAACCACATCTCACTGGAGGACATGATCCCATTTCAAGGCCATGCAATATGACTCCATATCATGCCATCAGGAATTTTCTCCACAGAGATGTAAAAGTTACACGTGAAACAAAAAACCAAAACTGAAAACAAACAAAACCCCACTCGAACTACAAACAAACAAACAAACAAACAAGCCAGTTTTAGGCAAAAAATGTCAAATCTCAAAAACCTGGAAAGGTGCAGGACTGTATGAATCAAAGTGAAAGATAAATAACGCTTGTGTTCCCCCTGCTGGCTCTGTCCTCCAAACACAGCTCGGTAGCAATGCCTGCACTGATCAAAGTTTTTGAGTAACTGTAATAACACATACAGGGCTTCACCTGTTTCAAACATTCACTTTGCCTTTTTTCTGTATTTAAACATAATTAGAGGGAGAAAGCACTTTTGAGACATGAAGACAAACGCTGGGAGTGGTTTCGATCTAAACAAAATATTTTTCTAAAACGTCCATCCTAAACGAAGCGTTGTAAAGGCACATACAAGATTATAAAGAGACATGTATCTAATAAATAGATACAAGTAAATAAAATAAAGTAAATAAACCTTACTCTACTGTTGTGAGACCCTGTCAGGAGTACTGCACACAGTTCTGCTGTCCCCAATATAAAAAAGAACGTGAAACTGTTGGAGCAAGTCCAAAGGAGGCCACAAAGTTGGCAAGAGGACTGGATCACTTCTCCTATGAAAACAGGTTGAGGAAGGTGGGGCTGTTCAGTCTGCAGAAGACAGGGTTGCATAGAAACCTTACAGCAACCATCCAGTACCTGAAGGGGGCCTACTGGAGCTCCTTCCCAGGAACTGTGGTGATAGGATATGGAGTAATGGGTACAGACTGAAAAAGGGGACATTTAAGGCTAAGTATTAGGAACAAATTCTTTACTATGAGGGTGATAAGACACAGAAACAGGTTGCTCAGGGAAGTTACAGATGCTTCAACTCTGGCAGAGACCAAGGCCAGGCTGGATAAGGCTTTGAGCCACCTGGTTTAGTGGGAGATGTCCCTTCCCATGGCAGAGAGGGCTGGAACTAGATGATCTTTAAGGTCCCTTTCAACCCTTAATATCCTATCATTCTGTATATTTAAATCCAAGAAGAGAACCACTAGGCACAGTAACCTGATCACAAATCTCACAGACAGCACCACTGGTGGCTGCAGCCAGCTACACATTTCAGGTGTTTGGGAAGATTTGAATGAATGGACAGACCAAGCTCCCTTCATGGTACCCTGCTGTCGCTTCCCAAACCCCTCATGTGCTCCTCAATGCCACCAGCAGGTGCCAACTGTCTGGAGTCCTGCTGGCAGTCCCTGGACCCAGCCTCAGCACTGAGCCAGTCCCTGTCACTTTGGTTCTGAGAGGAGCCCATCAGCCTCTCCTCCCTACCTGGGGAATTTATCAGCATCAGAATCTTTGAAGGGCTTATAGAAAGATGAGGATTTCTGCAGCAATAAAGGTAAAGGGTGGCTACCTGTAACAATGTCAGGTTTTTAGACAAACCTTTAGAAATTACTATTAGTTTGGCCATATTAATTTGCTTCAATTTTCTTAAGTTAAAACCAGAAAACCCAACCCAACCAACAGCAACAAAGACCAAAACCAGGTCATCATTAAGAGCAAAACTGGATGTTAAGAATCTCTAAACTTGTCATTCTTTCCATCAATATACAGCAGAAGGAACAACACAACCTGAGCACAACTCTTTGTTAGTTACCTCGTATACTTCAGGCTGAAGCAAACAGGAAAACTGCACAAACAGCAAGATTACCTCTGCTGAGATAATATCCTAGTCTAACCCTAAAATGCCTTTCAGAGAAACTTATATGCTGTAAACTGGGGTTTTTTTGTCAAGTCAAGCCAAACTTACTGCACAGGTAAATGTGAATACATAGATCTTAAATACTGCCTTCCTTCACAAGCTGTACTTCCCCATTAGGGGAAAAGCTGGAAACAAAGACTGTGAATTGCCACGTTAGAAAGGGTTACCTGTCTCTTAAAACTATGTGCTTGATAGTCTAGATATGAAAATATTTCAAGTATGATACATCAACCACATATACCATCTTATTTAAATAAACCAGATTTGTTAGTTAATTTTTATTAGTTAAAAATAAGCAGTAATATCAAACTGAATTCTGTTTTTAAGTACTAGGCATGAAGAGACTGAATATTCATTCACCCTTGCACTACACAAAAGTCACTTCTTATTTTGCTGAATGCATAAATGCCGCCTCTTTGTAAGCCCATTCAAGTCAAAATACCTTCACATTTCCCCCACTACACAGTTACTCTAAAACTACTAAAAAGGCTACTTGGTGAACCTCTTTCCGTGCCCAGCTTCAGATAAAGACATGTTAGTGCCATGTGGACAGGCACAGTGAATCCAAGCAAGCTGTATGTAGGCAGACAGCAGAAATAAAAGAAAACCCAAGAAACAACTAATGTAGCTTAAAAATACCATCACTTGGTTAGGAGGACCTGTTCCCTTTCCCGTTTCATTAAAAACTGCCTGTAACACAGGATGCCACATGATGGCAGCAAACACCAAGCTTTATCCTTACCTGCACAGGCTGGTCACCTGCTACTCTGAAGTCTTCGAGCTGCTGCAAGTGCCACGCAGCCACGCCGTAGGGCTCCTCAGCAGGCCGGCAGTCCAGGGGATTTGCCCGCAGCTGCTCCTTGAGCCACATCTGAGTCCTCACTGCGGGCTGGATGGGAGCTCCGCTCACCGCCTGCTGTCCCAGCGTCGCGTATCTGTGGCCAAAGGCTTCGCAGCCGCCTGCCACAGGTTTGCTCTCAGGTAAGGCACTGTAGGTCAGGTCTAAGGCATGTCTCCTACCTGGGGAATCTGAAACAAAGTCGTCTTTGCTGCACGTTTCAAATTTGTATTTGCAGTCCAGTAGAGAAGATCGTTTCTTCCCCATTTCTTTGTCCTCAATTTTCAGCAACTCCATGCTGTCATGCAAACAACTTGGCCCATTTGTCCTTAATTGAGGTGGCACAGCTTTGTCCGTACCAGCCCTGTATTCCACTGAATGACTACTTCCATCCTGGCTGAAATTATTTGGTGAGCTGAGTTTAGACAAGGAGGACCATTTTCTTACAGGTCTTGTATCTTTCATGTCAAGAGAATTGTCCAGAGGTCCCTGATTTCTGCCTCCTCCTGACCTTACAAAGCTTGTACTCCATTTTGAGCCGTCAGACTTGAAAGCTTCCCTGTGTTTGGAAAGTGAAGAGCTGGCACCAGACAGCATCACATGGGCAGTGGGAATAGAAACCAGTGATCGGCTGGGCTTAAATGACGATGTACCACTTGAAGTTGAATGATCTGCGAAGAGAAATTTATCACGTAAATAAGTGCAACACAGAGCTCATTAACATTAGTTGAGATAGGAAAAAATATCAAATTCAAGGTGAAATGCAAAAATAGAAGAGGTTTCTTGACAAAATAGGGCCTTCTAGATCATTCTAAGCCATGAGAATGGAAACTAATTAAAGTGGAAGATTTTCAAGTTTATTTTGTGCAGGTGTCATAATGATAAAAAGAAAAGTGCACTAAGCATTAGCAAGAGCAGCTTCAGATAGAATTCTCAGCCTGTGAGTTCAAGAAACCATTCCCAGCTTTAAGGTGGCAGGATAGATTTCTCCCCCACAGTACATAATACTAAGGAGCTTCTACACCACAAACAGCAGATGTGTTCAGGACCCCCAAGATTGGTTCCTCTTCCATCACCCCCCTTCCCACTTTTGAAGGAAAAACAACTCAATAAATGCACTTTGTAAAATGGCAGTGCTGTAGACAAGCCAGTTTAATTATGATCACTTGGACAGAGTTATTGATCCATTCTGGATCTCACTAATTTCCAAGCACGCTTCCTGTGCTGTGTTTGGCTGAGAAAGAGTTCATTTCCTCCACAGTACCTGGTATAGGGCTACGTTTCTGATTTGTTCTGGAGACTGTGTTGGTGATTTAGGGAAATTTTAATGCCTGCTAAGCAGCCCTTACACACAGTCGAGGCCTTTTCTGCTTCCCACTCCACCAGTGAGGAGGCTGGCGGCACACAAGGAGCTAGGAGGGGACACAGCTGGAAGAGCTGAGCCCAACTGACCAAATGGATATTTTCTGTATCCTATGGCTCCATGCTCAGCAATAAATCCAGGTTGAAGGCTGCTTTGGGACGCTGCTGCTTAGGCAACAGTCAGCTAGTGGCGACAAACTGTTTACACTTGCAGTCTTTCTTCTACACTTGCAGTTCTTATTTCTGTTATTTTGCTTAGAATATTTTTCTTCTTTTCAATTATTAAACTGTTTTTATCTCAACCCAGCAAGATTTTTCACTTTTACACTTCTGGTTCTCTCCCTTGTCCCTTCAGGAATGGGGGCAAGAGGAGTGAGCTAGTGGCTGTGTATTTACAGACCCAAATGAAACACTACAGAGAAAATGTGTCTATCAAATTGTCTATAAATCTTTCTCAAGTCAAAATATCAAGAACAGAGAAATCAGAAAGGTGATATTCAGGAGGGAACAGTGGAGCAAAGATGAGAGAGGTAATGGAGAAATTCCTGGGAACTAGCTGAGAACTCTCACGCACCCAGCAATGTGTGCTCAGCTATGTCACAGGCTGTGGGCTACCAGAAATAAACATTTAATTCCCTCATTAGAGGATCAGCTCCCACCAAGTCAGATAGAATGAAAGGCAGATAGAATGAAATCGCTCTAATTAAAAGATTCTTCTGGTGTCCCTTTTGCCAAAAAGCAAAACAGATACATTCTTCTTACTTATTTTATCCAAACCTAGAGAGTACCTCTGAGATTTGTCAGCTGCTATATGAATTCATACTGGGATAATTTAAAAGTTAAAAAAAAAAAAAAATTGCTCTACAACTGGCATAACCAGCTTGATTTGGTGGAGCCAGAACACATCATTTATTAATTAAGCACACTTTGAAAGCATGTATTTTACTCAATATACCACACCACAGACAGGAAAAGGAAGAGAGCTTCCAATGGTGCAAGAACTTTCAAAAATGGTAGCACTTATTTTTCCACATATCCAAATAAAAATATCCCTATCTGCAACTTGCATATTCCTCCTTATTTGGGATCAGACTTCCTCACTTCTTGCACTTGCAGCCCAACACAAAATAATACAGTCCTACTGTCACACTCTTCATGAGAAAAATGCATTATGGCCCACCAAAGAATAAACATTTCCCTGTTTATTACATAGTTAATGCCAGGACTCCTAGAAAGGCAGGAAATTTACTGAAGCCTTCCTGCCTCCCCAAGAGCCCCTGACCCAGCACATACCCCCCTGTTTCAGTTCACAAGGTCATGCCACACAGTTTCTTGCCTCTATGCAGCCGCCTACTTTCACAGTAGTTACAGAACACTGTTCTCCGTAAGACCTGGCAAAACTGTCAGAGCTGGCTGAAGTGGACCAACAGTTTAAGAGCTGTTCATAGGGTGCTGATGGTGGCCAGAGAACACACACAGGGGCTGTCCTGGGCAGGGCCAGGAATGGGACTTCAGTGATCCTTCTAAGTCCCTTCCAATACGGGATATTCTCTGATTCTGTGATAAAGTTAATGGAAAGCAGAATACTACCAGCTTGATACCTGATGAATCATGCTGCTAATTCATGTAGGGGTAATATTTTTTGCTTGCAAAATGGAAGATCCTCCTTCCTGTCTACAAGTTCTTCCTTAAAAATCCTATACTGCAGAGAGAAAATTTTTATTGGCTGTTCTGTCTTGATATTGCTCAAGAGGTGGGACATGTTAAAGAGGAAGATAGAAGGCCACACAACCCTTTCCAAGCAGAAGGAATCAGTCTTCTCACCAAACACATCAGTGCCCACAGATATTGCAACACTGGAGATGGTGACAGCAGACATTACTCATGTCCAAACTTGTGATATGCACACAACTTGTAACCTTTTTGCCTATGCCAAGTACAGTATCAGCTTCTTTCAGCTCTGCCTCCTGTCTTCTCTCACGGCACATCAGACACTTGCATCAAAAGCCACTATAAATTGGGTACATCTGGCTATGCTGCATAGCCGGGGCTGCTTTCAGTCCTGCCTTTCAATGGAAATAAAGATAACACAGCCACCTGTCTGAGAATGTCAAAGCAGTGACAAGAGAGCAAGAGAGTTACATGACCTGATGGAGTCATAAACGTAGATATCATGAGATGGAAAGTGCAGGTTGGAGTCCTGCTTTTGGAGAACATGCAGCAGAAGAGCAGGAAGAGACTCTCAGGGAAAGCAGGGATGGAAATGCACAGAAGAAAGAAATGCATCTCCTTGTACAGGTAACTCTTTAGCTTGAGGCTGTTGGCTTCATAACACCGAACAAAGCTAACCTTTGTACTGAGCCTTGCCTAGAAGCAGAATCTGACACAACAAAAAGTCAGTGTAGCAAAGGCAGCAGTTCTAGGCCTTTTCGTATCCAAAGAAAATAAGAGTATATCAGGATTCAAAAGAACTGACCTATCTTTTAGGCTATGAAGCTTTCTAGGAGCAGAAATGTTATATCTGAAAGAGAAAGGTAAAAGAAATCCTGTATACATTAATCTGTAAAACCTAAACCAGTAAAAAAATATGTAATAGCATTTAATAATATAGCATTTTTCATCTAATATGATGACTTAATGTTAGCCATACATGGTCTTCAAACTAAAATTAAACCCAATAATAATTAGAAATACATTATCTCCTTCATGTATTAGATGACAGGCTTACTAATATGTGATAGATTTTTTCCTTCTTCTAAATTGAATTGAATTAAAAATTAATTAATTTTGAGTTAAGATTTAAACTTCTTTTCCTCACTTCCAATTCTAAATTCTTCAAGCAGATTTGAACTTGGAATGCCACTTATATCCAAGTACAGCTAATGGATGTCTCCAATAATTTGTCTCAAAGAGAAATGTTATTTTGGCTTCAAGTTGTCCTAATTAGTCTTCCCATTAACGCTCACTGAAACATATGAGAAAATTCACACTTTTTCTTAGAGCATATTGCCCAAGTCTGCCTTGCCTGCAGGCTCAGCTGGAAAGAAAACCAGTCTGCCTTCAGAAACACCTCACAACGCAAAAAGTACGAAATTCTGTAGATTTCACTGAAAACAGGAGAGAATACAGAAAGCCTCATGAAACTTAAGAGACACTACTTCTTATGTAGACACAGACATAAGCTCCATCTGGTCAAATCCTGCCAAGGACTACTTTATCCAAGCAGCAGGTTTTTCCTTCCATACAGGAAGGGGTAAGCAAATGCCAGTTCAGAACCAAAAGCGCTCTCCTCTTGGGATTACCTGGGGTTTACTTCACTGATCTGGTATTTATTTGAAGATTACAAACACTCTCAAACATGGCTTTTGTGTCTCCAGAGTCTTTCAAAGCTTAAAACTGCTCTCTTTAATGAAAGCCCAAAGAGACAGGAGGATAAAAAAGTAGCTAGATGCTACTTTCCTTTCAGTAGAAAGATTATATGACACTTTTTTCTTTTCAATTATCCTAATAACTTTTTTTGGACCACACCATAAAACTCCCTGGAGCACTTTTCTAATAGGCATGACATTTTAATACCTGATCCAGTACTTCCAAAGTCACACAAATAGGAGAATTGAAAGAATGCTACTTTAAAAACACATTACAAGATTTCTATCATAAAATAGCAGCAGATGGAATAAAAAATGAAGAACATTTCATATGGCTTTCTTACCATCTTGTGTTACACTTCTGAAATATTTAATTACTACTTATCAGGCATGGAAATAATGTAACAGAATAAATTTTGGTCTTAATAAAAAATAATCACAAAGAGAAAGCACAGCAGGCTTTTTCTTCTGAAAGAGGGACAGAAGCAAGAAACTTCAATATAAAGTTAATGAACACCTCCTACTCATTTGCATTTTTGACAATGCTTTTTAAATTACTAGAAGAAAAATCTCTGAAGTCATTTCTCAGGCAGGACACACCACCCTCATACAGCTACTTAAAATCCTTATCTGTTGCCCAACAGTCAGTCAAAACACACGAGTCAGAAAAGGTTCACTGTAACCCTAAACAACTTCTTAAGCTACAAAATTAAACCAGTTCTATGACAACTCCCATATAAGATACACCTCTGCATGGGACAAATTCTTCACTGTTCCAGATAAGATATTATCAAACAATAGCAATCAGCCAATATAGTTACTCAGTATTAATCAAAATCAAATTGCATTTGATACACGTGTTTATGGGATGCATGTGTATCTAATGCCACTCAAAAGCGGTGAGCCTTCCTTGTGTGAAGGACTTTGAAATTTGATATTTTATCCAGGGTATAATTAGAATGCCGTGATCATGGAGAAAAGCACCAGTATTAAAAACAGCTGACCTTCTCTTCTTGTCCTCCCTTCCCACCCACCTCCTCAAAACACTCACACAGTTTATCCCAATCCAGGAAAAAAAACTGAACTATTCTTATTAACTAAACGGAAGATAAACTGAGGAAGTCGAGCCTCCATTATAAAAATTGAAGGTTTTGAATCTTTTGCAGAACAAAAACTCGAACATTCATTACAGGACTCAGTTCCTCTGAACTGTTCTGTAGCTCCTAACTGCATGGACCCCAGCAACAAGTCACAAGCAATTCTAGCATCCAGCACAGGACTGAAGGAGCCAGGAGTCTTCCATCTACCATGCAAGCATGTGGGTACTTCCCATAAATCTCCAAAACAGCTGTTTTCAACAACAGAAGTGTCTAACTCTCCTGGGAGTTGGCTGAAAGACAAAGACAATGGGATGATGTGCCACAACAGCACAATCGACAGCAGTATTGATGCTACACGTGTGCTCCTCCCTGTGTACCTACTCACAAACTGGCCAGGCCTTAAATAATAATAATAATAATCAGATAATCAGAGATAATCAGATGAGCCAAATGAGACATTTCAAAGTGGCCAGGCAGGAGGCCAGTTCTAAGCAGACTGACCCATCATCCTCTGGAAGCAAAAGCATGCCTTTCCAGGGTGCAGCAGCACTCACGGGAATGGTTTGGGCTTGGTTGGCTTCTTGGGGTTTTTTTCGTACTGTCTAGAATTCTTCATCATGCTTTTTACAAGCCTTTTTCATATTACTTCAAGTTTACTATGTCAAAATATGAGGCAAATGAAGGAAGGAATCTCTGCAAATAATTCTCTTCTAAAGAACAAATAAGAACATGCATCACAGAAAGCTGTGGCAGAAAAGGAAGCACTGCAGACAAAGTAGGGAACTGTTCAGACATTTAACAAGTTTTGTATGAGAAAGAATTCCTAAACTTCATTTGTTTATAAAGTTCTGTGTTTGAACAGCAAGGAACTAATATAAAAGAATAACTAACAAAAAACAATTAAAGCAAAATGTAAAACTAACTAAAGATAATTTAAAATAATATTAAATGCTAAAATACTTACTGCCAGTAAACCAAGATGGTTGCGTCACATCTATGCCTTCAAAACAGAAACAGTCATGTGGTGTTGAGAAGCAAGTCCAATTAATGTCAATTGGAAAAAAGAAGGAAGTTCACTGCCTTCCACCATCACCATCACTGTACTGCCAGTATCAATCAGAATTCTTTTACATAAGATGTGGGTTGCAAACTCCAAGTCAGTTCTACTTTGTTTCACATTAATTGTACACGATTTTCTGTATTCTATTGTGGAACCATACCAAAGGAATGCGAGCTGTACCTATAAAGTCGCCAGTTTTAAAAGGTGAAGGAATTTAAAAGCTATATAATTCACAAAGAATTTTAATAGTACAGCGCTGAATAAGATGAATGTGAACTCAGAAGGTTGCAGTTGAGACGGGATTTTCAAAAACTGAAGCGATTTTTCTGCTTTTCAGACTTTGTTTCAGATGAAACACTGGTAAAGCTACTATCCCTAAGCAATGTTATTGTAGAGAGAAGGAAGAAGGAGTAAAGGGTAGGACAGCCTCAAAGGCCTCCTACAATGTACAGATATCAAAAAATACTACAAGGCAAGTTTAAAGGATTTTTAGCAAGTAGAGCAGAAAGCCATGCTGGAAAGAGTAAAAGCTGCACTCATAACTACCAGGATGTCTGAGATAGCAGACCTAGCAATAACCTCATTAGCAAAGTTCTTAAGATTCTAGCAGCAAGAACACACAAGTAAGTAAAACAGTGTGTTACACCTTCATATGATCTCACCTTAGCACAACAAATCAATCTCTGCATTCCACATCCCCATTTCAAGAGCCAAAGTTCTTAATTCCATCACTTAATTTAGATCAAAAGAGGCAATCTGAGCATCTTCCCAAAGAATTGCACAGGAGTGATCAAACCAAAACCAGTACCGAAATGAAGCACATAGAGATCATACATCTACTTTTTTGATCTACATGATCAGTTAATAAAACATTACACAGGAGACAAGCTCTGAAGAAAGTAGTAGTTTTCTCCTATGTATCACTGCAGTCAGATTTGAGGTCAAAGTTCTCAGCACTAACGGATGTTAAAATACATTTGGTAGAATGACCTGTCATCCAGAAACACCCCTCATTAGAAGTTAATACACATTCCCCTGACTTATATAGATGTTCTGGATTTGCATTTTTCTGTGCAAGAAAATACTGTGCAAAATGATCCACATTCTGCTTTAAAATAAACTTCTTTAAACTAGCTGTTTGGCAGGACCAATTATAAGACTCAAATACTAAAATTGTACATGTGTTTCAACAAAACTTCTAACAAGTCTGCGCTTTGAAAGTTGACTTCAGGGAGACTATACCAAGGCAGTGCAACAATTCTGATAGGGGAAAATAAATACAAACTCCACAAACAAACAGAAAAAGGCAAGTGCATGTGAGTAGTACAGTAAACCTGAGGTCTTAACCCTCATTAGTATATATATACAGAGAGTAAGTAAAAGAAAACTCCTAAGCCCTCAACATACCAGAAACACACCAAGTATATCTGTCTTGCTCAAGGGACCTAGCATAACTGATACTTCAGGACATAAGAAAAAGACTCTGCCTATTAATATTCTGCGAAGTGCCAATTTACCCAGCAATATCTAGGCTAGTAATACTCAGATGGGGAATCCACACTCCAAAAGAGAAGCGTCTTTGAAAAAAATTACTAACTTCTACTCTTGAGCCAGGATCTGGGTCAACTTAACTCACTCACATGAACCCAGATTCAGAAGATGATATAACAGGGGACTGTAAAGGAAAGTAGCAGTGTATAGAGGTGAGATGCTGCCACTCCAAAATGGAAGTCAGGCATTGGTCCTGTGCAACAAGGACAGCTCTGACGAACGGGCACACATTTCAAAAGCCAGCAGGGAAAATTTGTTTTACAGGAAAAGATTATTCAGAAGAGAAACTGAATTACAGCAAAGTCAACTACGGCAAGATTCTATTCTTGTTTTCTCTACTCTACTCAATTATTCTGGTGCCAGTGTTGGAGAAATCTGAATGCATAGATTCATTAAAAGAACAAGTGACAAATACAATACCATGGGATACTTAACTGAAACAGAAAATATTTCACAGATTTTATCTGAGCAAATAATCTAAAGCAAACAACAGGTAAGCCCAAGAGCAAATTTTTACTCCGTATCAGTTACGGAAAACAAGTTATTTATGACTGCTATTGGTCCAAGCTTGCAATGGCCATCTGCTAAATTAATCTCTAAAGAGAAAGGCTAACCAAACTTATAGATAAAATCTCTTTAGATGAGAAAACTGAGCACGTTAAGATAGAAATATGCCTTAAAAGAATGAACTTGTTTAACCAGAATACAATAAATCTTTTGATTTATGCACTTCTCCTCTTCAACCAAGGATATCACAAACCCACAGCCAAATATAATAGCGATTTCTAGAAATACAGCAGAATAAAGGATGCTCTGAACTACCATTTTAAAAAGTTAAACTTTCCCAGCAGTATGTGACACACACACACAAAGAAATACCCCATCCTCAACACTTTCTCTTGATGTGCCTCTCTACACTCAGCTTCAGCTTTGCTGCTATTTTGCTGCCATACATGTATAGCACTTGAGAGAGAGCTGTGCTACAGGATGTTCACAGGCTGCTGTGTGAGTATATATGAGTTATATTCAGCTGGCCACCACAAAAGAGTAAAAATATTATGCATGCAATGTGGATGCTCTGTGCAAGATCTCAAACCAAGCGAAAGAGAAATTTGTATCACACAGCATCTATCTTCTCCAGCCATCTAAGAGCTATTTTTAAGGAACACTTATATAACTAAGTAGAACAATTTTTAGATTAATGGGTTCTATTTCACCCCCCCAGATAAGAGGATAGAGCAATATTCAGAACAGCAGTCACGTACACAGGCAACTTGATTTTGTTGAAATAGAAGTAGGAGTGAAAACCTATACTGCCACAGGGAGTTTCTTTTGTGGTTAGTTGTCTCCATTTTTAGAAGTCCAGATCTTAACTTGCATTTGCCCTTCTATGAAGGCCATCTACAGCTTCCAGTTCCATTCTCCAATGACAAGCACTTAACAGTGAAGACATGAAGAAATCAAATATCCCCCTAGGACCTTCTTTTAAAGTAATGGCTAACGGGGAAAAAATACTGGATGCCACATACATCTGTTCTCCTTCCTTTCTGTATCTGTAAGATACCCATGCCACAAATACCATCTACTTCAACAGCCATCAGATACCCCCTCTTGCTGGCATTATTTTTTCATCCCCAGCTAGAGATGACTCAAAAAAACTAGAGTAACTTAGCCCATCAGAACAGAAATCCACCCCTGCCTCCAGAGGGGGATAATTCTAAGTATTTTTGTTCTCTGTAAGAAAACACCCCAGTACCAGGTGCATAACTACCCTTCCTATACCAAGACAGAGGCAAGTTGTCCTTTCTCAGTCTCCACAAGCAACTTATTTGTATATCCCAACTCTGTGTAACTTACCTCTGATGCCATCTCCTACAAGAACATTCCCAAATTAACTAGGCTGATACTTTTCATCAGCAAACGACCTCACCTAAGACATGAAAGGCAAAGGATTGTGCATGTGAAGACAAACTCACACGAGGAGAGTTAAGAGATGCCCTCTAACACAAGGGACCAGAGCAAAACCTGAAAGGCTCCCAGAGAGCGCTGTCATTCTAGAGAGTTAAACTCTGTGGCTGACCAAGGTATGTATCAATATCTCACATTTTCTTCATAACTACCGGTCGAACAGAGCCCTCAATTCAATGTCAAGTAACTTTAGAAGGTTAAATCCACTTTCAAGGAGACTGGAGTTTCTGGCTATGTTTCGAGATAATTATCTACTAATGACAGTTTAAGCCCTGTTTCTACTAAGACTGTCTATGCTGAAATAATTAAAATTAATTAAATATTAAATATGTAGAGTTCAACTGGTACCTGTTCTGCTCACACAGAGCAGTGGATCTCTTGGTTCACAGCCCACCAGGAATAGCTCTAACAAGACCAGCACCCTTCAGTCTTCTACCAGTTACAGGAGTGGGGAAGAGAGAATACACTTTCACTTTTTCTCTCCATCTCACACTTGAGCTTCATTTCCTCCACTGATCTCCCTCAGCTGAGCCTTCCACAGTAGTCATCCTCCTAGCTTACCCCTTACTCTCCCTTCAGGAGCCCCAGCCCAAACCTATAATCATAGAACTGAATCACTTAGGTTGGAAAAGACCTTCAAGATCATCACATCCAACCATTAACCCAGCACTACCAGGTTCCACACTAAAACAATGGCCTCAAGCACCATAGCTACACATTATCTTTTGAAAACCTCCAAGGATGGTGACTCAACCACTTCCCTGGGCAGCCTGTTCCAATATCTGACAGCCCTTTAACAGGTAACTCTTCAAGTATCACACAGACTTCTGCACAATTAGAACGCATGTACATTACTCAGATGGAAACAGAAATCCTTTTACAGGCAGAAGCAGGTGCTGTGAGCAGCCACAGCAGCGAGGCTGCCATGGGCCCAGTGAGACAGGAGGGGATACTGCTTGCTGGCTTCCTTCATAGCAGGACTGTCCCTGTCTGACTCCTTCTCCTGCTGCAAACCAAGGTCAGCCCAGGTCACCAAGCACAGCCAGCCTGCCTTGCTGCAGCACCTCTTGGAAGCACTTCATGGGCCACAAGCAATTCACTTAATACACTTTGGGAATGCCTAGATCAAGCAGTAATCCCTTCCAAGGGCCAGAAATCAACCTCAGCAACCCCAAAAATTCAATGGTTGCCTGAAGAATACTTAACTCACTGGGGAAGTCTCTCTCCTTCAGATGCTGATCCCCAAATGGTAAAAGAGATGTAATATGTTAATAGTAGCTAATATTCAACTGCAGTAGGTCTGTTGCAGACCTAGCAGTCCTACTGAATGACTAACAAGATTGGGGAAAACCATAATATTAAATAAGAAATTGGGGGAAAAAACAAAACAACAACAACAAAAGTTAGTAAAACCCTGTAAAGTAAATACAGAAAGAAGTAAAATACAACGTTGCAGAAGTAGCTTTAGCACTCTGTTTTCCAGCTTTTATATTTCTAGCTTTGCTACTCTACCCTTCATTTACCATACAGTAATCTCACCTTCCCTTAAAGTTTCTTAGACACGTCAGGGCTTTGATAACAAATTAACAGCCTAGTCCACATGTAGGTCACCATCTGGAACCCAAACTCAGGTCACAGAGGATTAACTTTAAATTGGATTTTAGCATAGCTCTATAGCCTACAGAAGAAGTCACTTTTTATACTTCAAAATTAAGCATCGTTATTTATATTTTCCAAATGAAGAACAGGAGACAAACTTACAACAACTAGACTAACAAATTACCTGCTCCATCCCATTGCTCTTTACACTGAGCAGTACTGGCTACCCTGGTTACCTTTTTGAATTTCACAAATTCAAGCAAAATAAAGTAGTAATAAACTCAGGGGAAAGGAGTGCAAGATCCACATGGAATTCTCACAATTTTCCTATAGCAAGATTCTATTACTAACAGAAACATTTCTGAAAGCAACAGTGGCAACAGGAAGATATGGAAGAGTTTCTGGATTCCATCCCATGAAACTGATTACAATATAATAAACAGATGTGGAAAACTCTTTGCTTTCATGCACTATCTGGCTTTCACTGTTTTGACTACAGCTTTTAACATTCTATTTTTCACGCACACCTGTGGAGCCATGGTACTAAGACTATAGTAACAGAGAATTGTTACAATTCTAATACAGACTTACCTACAGCAGGACAACAAAGGAGTCAGATTCACAGTTCCATACTGCTCATAAACAACAATTCCTTCAGGACCCCCAACCTTCACACACCCTGAGGATTTTATTTTAGGGTTTTTTTGGAGGACAGTTGATAGTTTGAACAAATGTGAATGTTACACAGGTGAAATTAGGAGTGTTAATTCTGAAGGTGTATTTAGAACCAAATTTTACACTCTTTGGAGGATTTATGTACCGTAAAAAAACAAGCCTCCACTACAGAAGGGAACTGTTGCTTCCTTGTATGTCCATCAACAAAGAAGCCATGAAGGATTATTTTATACACTGGAGGAAAAAAAAACCCAAACTTTATGCATGCATTTAATTCTTAAGAGTATGTTTTCATTGCTAGTAGTCTGTCTGTAACATAAAGACAGCTCTATACTATAAAAAATGAACCTGTATGTCACACTTTTTTTAGAAATATCCTGAAAATTAAGGTAATTTGTGCCCTTTGACGAGACTGGCTGAAAGATCTGATTTTAACTATATCCAATGCTTAAATAAACTGATACTGAATCAGGAGAGAAACACATAATGACCAGTAGAGCTTTTTATCACAGCCTTTTTTAATGAAGACATTTACCTTTGTAAATAATTTCTAAAATAAATTTAAAAAAAATTAACAGCAGTTTAGAGCATCCCCATTCTTTCACTGGCAATCCATTTCTAAAGTTGTTTTTCCCCCCACTTCCTATGCCAAAAGAGTTTGGTGCCCTGACATTACAACGACTTGGAAAATTTATGATTAGCAACACCATTACATGAAGGCAATAAATCCACCTAAATCATAAAAGCAAGAAAATATAAGTAATTAATTATGAAAAATGCTTTAACAGCATGTTTCTTATCCTGAAAGACCAGAAGTTCCTTTGCCAGATTGTATATATGTCAGGCACCATTTGGTCCACTGAATTCATACTCCCTGGAATGAAACACACTTGCTACAAATTATATCAGCAGTTTCAGATTAAAAGACTTGATCTACTGTAGATAACAGAACTTTAACCCACTACAACTTGCATATTTGAGGTGATTCTGTAGTCATTAAGATAAAAAATGCTAAAACCATCCAAAACAAAAAGACACTACACACACACACAAAAAAAATAAGTCCTTCCTTGGTGAAGTTTGGTTGATCACCATAATTGTAGAAATCAATCTGGCATCTCAATTCCCAACTGCAAAGGTTTACCTAGCACCTGAATAGGAATCACTGGTGGCTCCCATGGAAAGGGCTGGTTCACGGCCAACCACCCTCCCTGAGCACCCATGAAATCTCCAGCACTACTGAACACAGCCCATCATGCTTACACACAGCATACCACATGACATAAAAACTGCAGTTATTTTAAGTGCTACTACCTGTATTGCTACCCAGTTTTAGGCTTTATTTAAATAGAAGAGTGGTTCACTGTTTACAGACAGCTGACAAGCTTGAACACAAACAGTCTGTATAACATTTTCCTTCAAAGGGTTTAGCGATCACTTCTCTCAGCTCCCCAGGAATACTGGGAGAGTTCTTATGTCCTTTTTGTTTTCTGCAATGTGCACAATTAAAAGTGCAGAGCAAGAAGTGGGAGAGCAGAAAATGTTTCAGTTGCTGCCTTTGATAATGGAAAGAATTTGGTGTTTACAAATTGTTATTTCCAATTGTTGGCTCATACGTTTGGATATTTATAGTACTTATCGCGATGGCCATCCAAGCACATTAGCAGTGCTCTGATCCCCACAAAGAAAACAAAACAAAACTGTTCCTTCTCCGCTCGTCCAGCCTATTAAGAAACACCTCAGTTCAGGTATTACTAACACAGCATGTTCCAAAAATTAGAAGTAGATTTCTTTCAAAAGGCAGACTCAATTTCAGATCTTATTTTTTGATCAACAAGCAGGGACCAAAGCCTAACATAAAAGTTGGTGCAGTAGACTTGAGACCTGATCTCTGGCTCTGAAATAAAGTCAGCTTCATAAACCACTAGATAAGAAAGTCTGAATTTCATACTTACAGAAAGCACTTAAATTTAAAAGAAAAAAAAATCTGTCTAGTTATGTTAATAACCAAAGCCATCTTCCACCCCAGAGAAATGCAAGACAGAACTTTGCGCAGTGCGGTATCCACAGTGCTCTTCGGGGTTACCCAATAGCACCAGTAAATCCCTAACACAGCAGACTGTAATGGCAATTCAGCCCACATCCCAGCTACCAGATGAATTATCTGAAACTCTGCAAAGGGTAGCAATTTTAGAAGCTACACACACATCTTCACATCCCGCTCAAGTGGTGTAGGTTATTGATGCACTTCAGCTTCAGAAGAGAGGTCAACACAAATGATTTTTGAGAATCAAAACTGTCCATGCTTCACCTTAGACAGTGTATTTTTATAATCACACACTGCTTAATGCTCGTTGCATCTTGGGCTAACCCTTATACGCAAATTACACATGATAAAATATTGAAATCAAAATTGAAGCAGCAAGTAACTGTATCAATAACAATTATAAACACTGAATGCTAGAACAGCTTCTAAACAGAATCCTCAAATATCTTTATTTACCTTGTCTTTTTTTAATGCACTTTATTTTTAGATTTTAATTCAATATCTTTAGTTTATTACAAGCCAAAAACATCATGATGTTGGAAAAACAAGCATGGTAACCGTTGTAACTATATATATATATATATATGCAAAGAGAAACTCTTATATAAAGCATATTAAAAAATCTGTTTATATCAGCACATGTAATAAACCGATTTAACCAGCCTTACAAATCAGGAAAGCTTCAGAAGAAAACAAAACAACAACAAAAAGAAGATCTATGCTTCTTGAGTCTAGTGTCAGACTTCTGAAACACAGAACTCCACCAAGGCATATCCTGCTCCATCAAGTCCAACACTTACTTCTCAACAGCTGGAATCACCCATGTGAGCATCAGTCTAGTTAATGTTCTTTAACTTTTACAGTAATTAAGGGTATACCACTCTTATGGGAGTACAGTACTGCCAGAACCATATAAACATGAACTTTTGGCCATAAGTTCACATTTTCTTAATTCTACTAGACTATGCTACCTGCAGAAATGAACTAAAGTGAATACTCATATATAGTCATTATATTTCCACCTACTTTTGAATTCCCATTTAATTCCAAAACTTCAGAAGTATATAATTAACGAGATTCTGAATTTTTCACATACCTCACCTCCTTCTTAAATAACCCATTACAATTTCATTAAGGATTAAATAAATGTTAATTTCCATTAAAAATTAAATTCCACTCATAGGCAAACAAAAAACCCTCAATTTTTGTCATTTACTCATCATGTCTACATATAGATCACATCTTCGAATCCCACAAGAGTTTGGTTACATGATTTATCGACATCATTCTTAACATGTAAAAAACCAATGCAACTATCCCAGACCTCATTTCACAAAGGAAAACAAGGAAAATCAGCAGGAATGGAAGGAAGAAAGTACTACTGCACCATCTCATAAAGACATTCTAAAAGCTGAATTACTACCAGTATAAATCATGGACTGTTCCTTCTTTTATTTACATAATATACTGTTCTTTTTGAGTGAAGATCCAAGTGTTACAAGAATTGAGCCATTTGGAAACGCAGAAATTATAGATTTTAGAACAGAAATTCAAAACAGTCTTTTTTTTTTTTTTTTTCTTTTTTGTTTTTTTTTTTCTTTGAGACTGACAGTGGAAAAAATAGAAAAGCAACAAATTGGAGCAGTTGTGTACGTAAAATAACCCATATGGGCCTCCTGTACTGAAGTCCTCTGTCATAAGTCTCCTCGATGTCAAGTAGTAAGATCATTTGAACACCTGATCAAGGTGAGAAAGATTTCATATAAAGGCCTGAATGTGGAAAGAATATCTATCCCGTGGGCCTGCTTGAAGTCAGGGTTTGTTTCTCCACTGGGAGAGAGGAGATGGGGGAGCAATGAGACCTGAAAGGAATACCAAACCAGGGGACATCAATAGGAACTGAGGAGAGAGAAAGTAACCCAAGATCCCCTTCAGACACGTCTCAGGGAGAGCACACTTCCAGTTTTACAGAGGCCATGAATCACTTCACTCAGCACCTTCCAGAAGCTGTATTAGACAACAGCTATCTAAGCAACCACCCACAAAAAAAACCCTGCACTGTTTCCACAGAATCAGAGAACGTCTTGGGCTTGAAAGGGCCTCAAAGATGACATTGTTCCAACCCCTCTGAAGTGTGTTTTCTTCACATGGGATTTTGTTTTCATCATGAGCATTTTTTCTCCTAGTCTAAATAGGGCCTAACAGTAAAAAAACAAAAATTCTGGCACTTCTTATTGGAATTCTCATTACTCTCTAAAATTTTTTCAACTAGACTTCTTCTATATATGAATATTTCTCTAACACATGAGGAGAACCACAACCCCATTATGGACACCCCAGTGAATCCAATTCCATTTCTGTGCACTGTGAACATATTTTTAGTTCCATTTCTAGCTGAGCTAATTAGCTGAGCTAGCTATCAAGTTAGCCTGCTATCAATCTCAACAGCAAAGTATGACTGCATGCAGATAGCTGATGCAATGAGAAAGAAAGAAGTACTTTTAACCATATCACCTCTCTAAAGAAAAGCTTACTGCAGAACACCTTCAGCCAGTTAAAAAGTGTCTGCTTCTTTAGAATTTTTATGTAAGATAAAACAATAAACTATAATACTGTCCCAAATCTCTAGGTACTCCTACAGAATAAAACTTACTAACAGGAAAACTGAAAACCTCCGGCCACTTCATACAATAAATGCCATTGTTTAAATCAAGCAAGGAAGGTTTTTTTTCGAAAATACAAAATATTTTTGGCTTTTGACATCGATACACTAATTCCCTGATGGAAAGGATGTGCCACTAAGAATTTATGATAGTTATACAACTTAAGAAAAATGCACATAATAGTGTCTTCTGATTCACAGACCAACATCAAGACTAAAATCATCCTATATGCTTAAGAATAGCAGCCCAAACACAGGGGCATACTCAATGCAAGATGTATCAAAAATATATACATATATTTAAACTCTGGTTTATAGTCTTTAGACTTGCTAAAAACAATAGGAGATAATATGAACTGAAATACAGTTTTGGCCAGGAAAAAACAAAAGAAAACAATAACAACTCACTCTCACACCTCCTCCCACCTCAAAAAAATACATAAATGTCAGATAGTTAAATTAGTTAAATTTATTTGACACAGTATTCCTGCTAGTAGCAGACAAAATAAGGACCAACAACAGAAAAACCATGGCTTGGTAGGTTCAGGCTGAACATCAGGAAAAGATTCTTCACAAAGCCATCCTACAGCACAGGGACAAGGTTATTCAAAGATGTTGAGGTACCTGGGAAGGTTCTCAAGAATCAAAAAGAAAGTCAGGGCTGACCTGGTCTGTTTTGGTGATGATCCTGCTGTGAGCATAGGGCTGGAAGCAGAAACCTCTTTTCTAAACCACATTTCTACAATTCAATAGCATGACAATATCCAGCACAAACTCTCTCTCAAGGAGGCTGAAATCCTTATTAATTTTGCATTAAAAATATCTTAGCTACACTATTTGCTTCCTATTTTCACATGAGGTAGGCAGTGGCTTTTAAATGATCAAATACCAGTTGAGTTGCAAGAAGCCATCTACAAGCAGGTAGAATTTGACACTGGTTTTCAGGACCAGGTGTGCCATTCATTTAGAGGTGACTGCCATGTCACACCTGTATTTATTAACTGCCAAAATGAAAGCAAATTTTTTTCCACTTCCATCCCTTTTTCATGGCCATACTATCAAATGCAGTATGTTGTGATCTCAAAATGGGAATGCCATTTCTTCAGGTACAACTAAGCTCATAGGGTAAAAAAACCCAGGAACCTCTGCAATTCTTCAATTTATTAGCAACATCCTTGTAAACTTTCTGTTCAATAATGTAAGAGTTTAAAAAAAAATCCAGTCATACTGAGGAACAAGGCATAAATTGTAATGTAAGAACAGTTAACAAGGAGGGAAATGCTATTTATGTTTTTGTCATTCATAAATGTAACTCATTCTTTCCAAACATATTTCATTGTTACCCACTTTTTCTATGACAGGCTTTAAGCGCAGGGAAGAGCAGCAGCACCGAGAACAGGAACAGAAGAGGGCAATTCCTGAACATCACAGGAATACTGGAAACAAACCAAGAAGAAACTGACAAAAATTGGAAAGGTTACTCCAGTATGTTTTCCGGTTTTCATTGTTATTACAAAAACTTAGAAAACGCTGCAAAGAAGACTGGTGTCAGAGACATTTTTAGCATTAGAGGGAATAGAACACTGCCTTTTTTCCTGCCAATCATCTTTCTGCCTTTAAGGACAGACTTCATTTTACTCCCACACAGACACCTAAGCTGCCTTTTTTTTTTTTTCTCATCTTTCTACTTAACAGACATTTTAAAAACAATATACGCATCCACAAAAAATACTTTTTTGATGTATACAACCAACATTTCCTACTTGGGATGCCTCAGAAGTGTTTTTCTGCACACAAAGCTTGAGTATTCACTACAAAGCTACTCGTTATGTAAGTTGTATTTACTTATATAAGCGGAATAAGGCATAATCCTTTTAACCTATTGTACAGGATAACTCTATTAGAACATGCTCCAGGGCAAAGAAGACTCTGTGTAGCTGACAACACTTCTACAATGCTCACTTTCATGACCGCCCCTGACACAAACACAGTCATTGTCAGAGCAAAATCTATCTGCCAGCCCTGAGAGGAAGAAAAAAGGGCCCAAGAGACTTCTTCCACCATGTTTTGCATTGGGAAAAAACCCACACCAGTTTTCTTTCTAAATGTGATGAGGTAAGAAGCATTTAAGATGGTAAAAAAAAAAAAAAAGAAAAAAAAAAAAAGCACTGTTATAATAAATAATAATAATCGCTTTTAAAACAAACCAATCACAGTTCTCCAAGGAATTTAACATATCAAAAGCAACAAACTTTGCACATATTCTGCCTGAAAAAAACCAGGGCAGCTGTTAACAACTACTACTCAAGTGAGGCTACTGCAAACAAATGCGCCAAGAGCAGACAGGCAAGCATTCTTGAGGCTTTACGCCCTGCCCCCTCCATTACCAGTCCCCAGCAGTCAAACTGTTTCATTCTACCCCAAACCTGGGCGAACTGATCACATTTGTCATCTGCTGTGTATTTCTCACTTCCTCTTACAGACCCCTAATTCCCCTACCGTGAAGAAAGTCAGAGACGAGGAAGTGAGATGGAGCAACCACACTTCATGCACAAGTGGTCTCTGCACATTGTCCTTCCTCACCGCTGCTTTTATACTGCCAAAACTGATGTAAAAACTCCGTCTGACTTACCACAGAAACACAGAAGGAAGGCCCTGAAAAAGGTTTCTGTAACAGCGAGCTTTTATGTTCTACTTCAAAGGGAACTTTTACAGACATTACTTGTTACCAGTACACTGAAATCATGGCTAAAACAAAGGATGACATTAAATACATTAACTGGACTTTACACTTAGAAAAAAGTTTAATCTGTGCATATATTACAGTAGAAACAGGTCGGCTGAATAAAAACTTAGAGCAAAGTTTAAGCCCTCCAGAAACGGGTAGTCTTGTAAAACTGTTAAAAATCATTTGCAAACTTTTCTATGGCGGATACAAACAGTCTGCTCTGTCATGCCCCAGGCTAGAACTCCAGGCAGCAGCAATGGGTTTTTTTCCGGCTACAAGGGACTTGTGGACTGCATCCCAAATGCCTACATCCCAAATGCCTGTGACTAAAGCGCATTATTCTGTCTCTAGTGGAAAGGATGAAAAATGAGTCCTGTGATTTCTTCAGATACAGCTGCAAAGGCTACTTGAATATGTACATTAAATACTGACTAGTTACAGAATATTTCCAGTGTTCACAGAAAAATAGTCTAAGGCTGCAACCTTTCTTCTCTGGCTTTTCTGAAACTAATCTCTCTCCTGCTCCCCTTCACGAGATCCTGAGCTACAGAACTGCTGAGCACAGGCCAGAGTCTTCTTTGACATTATAGTAGCAAGGAAAAGTGAAAAGTCCTCCCTGAAATCCCTCAGCAAAAATGCATAATGATTGGCACGCCCAGGCCTCCTGATATTAACCTAGGTACAGGTGAGCATTGTACAATGCTCCTTGTTTTTCCTGATCAGAACACCAGATATACACCACACTCCAAAAATATAGATTACAGGACATTAAAAATATCTATCTGATATTTCACCCGAGCATGATGCAAATGACATGGAATAAGAGGCAGAAACTGTACAATTTGGCTGTGAGAGATGTGATTTCCTTCACAGCAGCCCCTTTGGCGCATGTTTTGGTAACATAGCACTGTCTCTGCTTTTGCTGAGAAAAGCTTACACAGCACCATGGCCCCTGCCACCCCAGGGAGGGGTACACAAGAGGTTGGGAGAGGACACAGCTGGGACAGCTGACCTGAAATACCAAAGAAATTCCATACTATATAATGTCATGCTCAGCAATGAAACTGAGTGGCAGGTTTTTTCCAAAGAATTTGCTGCTCAGAGACTGGCTGGGCATCAGTCTCCTTGTGGTGTTTTTACATCACAATGATGATTTGATGGAGTCGCTTTTTCTTTCATTATTAAACTGTCCTTATCTCAATCCTGAAGTTTGAGAGGTTTTTTTCTTGGGTTTTTTTTTCCCTTTTGATCCTCTCCCCCATCCCATCATTTAAACATTCTGGTACAAGTCAGTGACATAGCTCCAAAATACATCATATGACAGAAACAACTTTTTGCACAGTAACCAAGAGAATGACACTAAATTCTAGGTAAGCATAGCTTATTTTCACTGAGTTATTTCTAATCAGAACAACAGAAGTAATTTTCCTGAAAAACAACTACTGATGTTAGCTGAAGGCAAAATGCACCAAGTTCATTGGCCAGAACACTTCCACTAGCCGGAGAAAAATCCTGCTGCTACTTTTTATGTGAGGAAAACTGAGCATACTGTGAGAGCTTGTTATAACAAAAAAAGGCAAAGTATGAAGTTAAAGCAGCAGCTATTTCTCTCTGCAGAACATTCATGTATGAAACTAGTAAGTGCTTTGATTTTAGTTCAAGCCACTTTCAAATTCAGAATACACAGGTTCACATGGAGTATGTCACTGTTACTTGAAGCAATTTCTCCATCTTATTTTAGTGAAAAATTATTAGATAATTTTTTCCTATTCTTAAATCCTGGAAACAGGCTACTAGAATCTGAAATAATCCTTTAATTTTTCTTTTTTTAATCCTAGCCCCCCCCCCCCCCCCAATAAACATCCAAACTCTGAGCATTAATCTTTATATTCCCATCAGCTCTATGGACACTTCATTCTAGCAAGCCATGGCAATACGACTTACAAGGACTAGAGACTAATAAAGGCTTAAGTGCAGGGCACATTTCTGATGATCAGGGTAGATAATATCCAAGTAACACAATAACTCTGACTCACAGAGGGCTGGACACCGCTTCATAATGTGAGATTTGGCAAGCAGACAGGAAGGAAACAAGGAAAAATGCCTCAAACATGATTATTTTCTACCCTCCAAATAATCAAGCTCCTTCACCAAACATATGCCAATACTTGCCAGGATCCAAGGACATAGAGATTAACCCAAATTAAAATCAGGAACTTCTCTGAAAAATCCATCATCTTCCAAAATCACAGAAGACAGTAGATAGTGCGCACTGCCAGCAATCAATATCTAGGATCCTTGGCCATTGCACTTTAGTGATGCCCAAACCAATAGCACAAAATCTACATGTTTGACCTACACATTGTTAATCCCATTATCCTTAGCAGCAGAAGAAAAACTCCCTTCATAATTAAATTCTGCCTCTTGAAATTTAGTTCTGCCTTTCCCTATATTGAATAGTTATATTTATTAACTTTTGTCTCCTTAATGGAAAAAACAAACAAACAAACAAAAAAGATATTAGAATACCGTGCTTGGGACCTGCTGGAAGAAAGAGTGCTTGAAAGAGCAAAACCAAGTAACTTTGATTCTGGTTTTTCCATGTTCCTTGGCATATAAAGAAATGGTCCAATTCAATTGAAGCAATTAGGGGGTTTTAATTGCCTAAAAAGATAATATATTCCCTTTAAAAAAGATAGGCAAGAGACTCCTCTGGGTCTCAAAACATTAAAACAAGTTTCTATTCTATCCGCAAAGCATTCCAGAGTTGTTGGAGGGTTGTTAGAAAAGGGAGTTTATTAAACTGGCAGAATATCAACTCCTAGAAAAGTAGTAACTCTGATTCTCTGCATCCAATCTCTCTCTTCCAGGAAAGCAACATTCTATGAATTTTCACACCATTAGCTTGAAACCAGAAATGTTAAATCATGAACTGCATGTAACAATAATGAAGAAAGATTTGGGGACTTTCCACTACACAACAAGTTTACCTTATAAAGGATGCTTTGGTCTGCAAGAATCACGGGCCCTGTATCTTATCCCATCAATATCTAATTCTTATTTCTCCTGTCCAAAAGGCAAAACTCAGAATGTGCACAAGAGAAAGAGCTCTGCTGGGGTTTACAGATCATTTAATCTCTGCCAAGTCCCTGATTCTCTAATTAGGTAACCCAAATAAAAAATAGTCTCAAAAACACTTAAAATATATACCTCATATTTCTTCTAGAAGTGCTACTGAAAGAATGGTTATACACAGTTATTACAGTGGTTGTTAAAAATGAAGTGCAAAAGCTCATGTGAAGCCAGAACAGGAAACAAACTGACAGGAAACAAAAAACCCAAACACGTTAACTGTATTTTAAACAGATATAAAGATATAAAATACCTTTTCATCTTTAAATTAAGAGCGTTCTGAATTAAAAGTGTCAGATCTACTCAAACTAACATCCCCAATTTAAGGTTTATAAATTTCTGCCCTCAGGTCCCACAGTGCACATCAACATCATGCAATTTCAACAGTGAAACTCCACTGCAATTAGGAAATCATTTCCTAATTTTCCTACCTTTGCACAACATAATACACAATCAACTGAATACATTTTAACATGAAAGGTTTCTTTCTCCTGTCTTTGTCAAAACCCATCTCCCCTCCAAATCACACAGGTTTGAGCCAAACACAAGAGGTATTTGTCTTCTTTTTAAACCCTGCATTTTCAAAGAGAATGAATGCTTCTGAAATTAGTATGAATAAGAAGATAAATTTGAAAGAACATTTATGAAAAAATTCCAGTAAAAATGCATTTTTAAATGCACCTGAGGTCCACTCCCTGTATGAGTGTATTTGTTAACAACTGTGTATCTGTACAAACAAACTCAGGTGCAATCTTCAGAATTAAAGGAAATGTTAATGCTAATTCTCAAATTAAGTTTTTTTTTATTATTTTTAGTAGATATAATAGAAAGGAAATAGCAAGGCCACAATTCATTATCTGAGCATTGTTAAAAAGTGCAATAATCTGCCAACTTGTGAAAAAAAATTCCCCTCTGAAAAAGCCCCAAGAGCATCTTCCCAAGCACCACATTGATAGCAGATGGCCAGCATCAAGTCAGCAATTACCAGTCTGGGCTGACAGCCCCACAGATGACAATGATACTCTTTTCTTTTTGTGGATGTGTGCAGAGGGCAGCCTGAGAGATGCAGACAACTAGGTATCACAGACAACAACCCCTTCCACTAAAAAAATACCATCAATTTCCAGGCTGGTCACATGATTCTTCCATTAATTTCCATTTCACCATTCGGTTTCTGTCCTTTTTTCTTTAACACTGTATTTTCTGCTACTTAGAAAGTTTTTCAAACAAGCTGGTGGGAAATACTTAACATTAAGGATGAAGTAGAACTGACCATTGTCAAGCACTGCCAAACATAAACCACATGAACTATCTGTTGTTACAACCTTTCCCCTCTATTTTACTTTCCCCCCCAGCAGAGTCTCCCCCCCACCCAGCCCTGAACGGATTCTTCTCTTTGCCTACAGAGGAGAACAGAACATCTGATGAGGAGCTGCTGTTTCATTTCCTCTCCTTCATCCCACCCCTCAAATGGGGAAGCCCTCAAAAGGGGGGAGGGGAGGACATGGTTTTAATTCAAATGCTGTGTCTCAAAATACTGCTGTGTAGCATTTGGCTGGGAGTGATTAAATCTATATATAAATACACACCATGAGAGTGCTTTATCCCCCCTACATCTCTTGAGAAAAAAAGAAAAAAAAACCAACAACTTCTGCATTAATAACCATTTACTATTTCAGTTTTACACCAAATAATTTTAATATCTGAGCAAAACCTTTATTTTGCCAAAGTCAACAACTGTTTACAAATTAAAAGAAGCAGAAAGCAAGTTATAAGCTGACAGATGCAACAGAAAGAGGGTGGAAAGGATTTTCTCATATGCAAAAGAGGCCTGACAGACTTAACTGAAGCATTTGGACCTCTCCTCAGGAATGCTCAGCCCTCCACAGAGATTTCTGTCTTACACCAATTCCGCATTCCTTCCTCCACTTTGACCAAATCTTCCTGTTCTTCCTCATTCCAGCTACCCCTTCTGCAAAATTTATCAGGCATAGAAAGGTGCTGGAGAAAAGTATGTCAGTCCTGCTGTCATTCATTATCTGTCCTGAAAATCTTACTAGGAAATAAGTCAATGCAAGAAGGAAACCTCAAGTCTTAGTACAGCCTAGTTCTCTCTCATTCCAGCTTAATTCCAGTGACAGTTTGCTTAGGGTGTTATGGAAACACTGCCACTGTAGAGGCTGTAACCCCCCTGATAAGATCACCTTTCACTAATCATGATTTAATCCAAACTAAATTCTGACAATCTTTAGATACTGTTGATTCTTCTTAAAGATCACTGACTATGTGTCAAATGCTGTGCAACAAAATGCAAATTCCTTCCCACCAAAACTGGAGATGAGAACAGACAACATGCTTTCCTCAGGGCATGATGAGCAAACTTTCCTTGCTGACACACACTATGTGACACACACAACGAATACCAGAAAGCACTGTCCTTTTATCAACTCCCGCAAAAGTTTCTGCTTTTTCCCACTTATTTATCAAGTGCTGTAGTACAGGACATTACTCCTCTGTATAAATCTGGCACTTCTTGCAACTGCAATTATCAAAACATGCAACACAAGCACCCCTTTTGTGGCAGAGATGTAAGTTAAAGCACACAACTCATGTGGAACTAAATTAATCAACTCTCACCAAAACAATTACTTGGCTCCAGCAAAGAAACTGTATGCACTCAACAGCTTCGCAAAAGTATGGTTAGCTTGCGAAAAACATCTTTGAAACGTTTTGGATTGTTTCTCTCTCAGAAACATACAAAACTTAGAACTGTCAACTGACCTTCCACACTGTCAGAACAGGAGGTACCAATCCCAGTGTCCCCGCTGTCAGAAGCTATGCTGTGTCTTCTCACAGGATTGTTTTGACTGCTTGATGAAAGCGTTGAGGACTGCCACGGGGATTCAGTACCAGGTAACCATCCCACTGAGGAATAATCCGAGCCTATAGAAAAGAAAGCCAGAAGTCTATCATTAGAGACACAATACAAAAGTCAGCAACAAAATACCTGTCAAGATGAAAACTGAATCTTATGTTTCATAGAGAAAACTTGAGCTAGATCGTGTATGTGTCTCGGAGGGGATTTTTTTGTTAATTAAAATCGTTTTGCTGGATGAAAGCTTCCCCAAAATTCCAACACATGTATTTTTTACTATGTAGAAACACAATCCTTAAACTTTTCTTGTGCTCTTTAATAAGGCAGTTATTATTGATTTCTATCCTAGATCTGATTCTCAATTCACAGCAGAATTTTGCATTGCAGGCATTCAAATACAAAGCAATTAATTAATTTTAAGACCAAAACCAGTTGAAGATTTGGCCACTGAGATACAGTCCTTTTCTTCTGCGCATAGACCGCATGACCTCGGTGATAAAGCCAGCAATGACATCGTCAACACAGATATCTAAAGTAATTCCTTACGTAGCTGCACACAAGCCACCCTTTTGAGATATGTATCCATCTAGTGGCTTGTTTCATTTTGGTTCTTTTTTAATTTAAATAATCGTTAAAATTTTACATTTTAAAACACAATTCAGAGCAGGAACTAGTTCCTCTGTTCAAGGAGGTTTTAAAGTAGGCCACATATTCTCACAGTCAACCTCAAGGGAAAATTTATCACGGAGTACAATCCCAGAAGACCATTACAATTTCCAATAGCTAGTATCTAAATCTGAGCATTGTTTAAAGGCAAAATACTGATCATCACGCTCAATACTCTCAAACAGCACACGCACATAAAGAACTGTGGAAAAAAGCACGGCTGCTCTTCATTTATATAAAATCACACAGATACTCCCCCTCTAGCACTTAGCTTTGTATAGCACTTTCAGCAGGAAATGACTCATGAAGTATCAGTTCACATACAATGTCTCTTATGCTACATGACATTATTTTTAGATCATTTAAACACTTTCAGCAGTGTCCATCTGAAGTCATAACAGCAACTTGCCTCTGCAATGACATCTGCTATTTCCAGCTGTACTTTTTTCCCAGTAAATTAAACAGTTCAGAAAACAATGCAAAAATTAAATATGTGGGTACATATATAATCCCATCCCCCACATACATGAACGCATACATGGTTCCCATATAGCAGCCAAATCACTAGACCTAGTAGCCAGAGTGGTAACAGCTGCTTGCCAAGCCACTTGAAAATTGAGGAACACAGTAAATACTTAGTTACACAGTAAATTCCTTATGGTATGCACTATTGAACTGTAACATGACATCTGAAACAGTCTTTTTTGTAAGTAGGTTCTTGATGGCCTTAAATATGCCTGTCCATCACATTTGCTCAACTTCATTGTCCATTGAGAATTACTGCCTCTTCTTCCCTTTAGCACGTTAGCATTTTCTCCCTGTAATTCAAAATCACCCATTTCTCCTTCCCTTTCATTCTACTTCAGCCATACCTCGTGCAGTGTATTTCCTTCTCTTCCTTAAACTTATTTCCTTTCCTGAAGTATCTTTAACTATTCCAGTAAGTATCTTTCAAGTCCAAGGGTGGGGGGAAGACCGGAGGAGCCAGACACGAACACAAGTGCCCATGGCTCACCAGTCCACACCTGTAAAGGGGTCCCAGCCAAGATACCAATGGAATACCACTCCAGGTGTCATCCTTCATATCACCCTCCCAGTCATCATCTAATGTACTCAAGTGTGACAGTTTTGCATACAGCTAGTGGGAAACAGTATGCAAATTTCTTCCCTCCTACCATCCGGCACATTTTTCACTAATACTCTGGCTGCTTTGGGAATTATAATTTTACCACCCCTCCCTCTGGACAGGGTTACTTTTCACAAGAATTCCACTTCAGCCCTCTCAAGCTGCATCTAGCTATTCCAGCAAGAGTAAAACTGACTTATGGAAGGCCAAGCTAATTAAATCAGAGACAATTCTGATTTAGGAGACATTTAAAATACATTTATAGAAAAGAAATTTAGATTGATTCACCCTTTATTATGCCGTTTTCCACTACACCACTCTTTGGTGACAATTCAGCTTTTATGTCACTACACAGGTGTTAAAAGAAATGCAGCAGATAATTCATTATGGAGTAGTTGTAGCATTAACACAACATTACGTGTCAAACCCTTTAGATCTCTTGGCTAGACAAATGCTCAAGATTTGAACCTACAACCATCCATATACAAATCCCAAAAGGGAGAGGTATTTTTCACCCTGGTGGAACTTCGAGGGATAAAAGCTAAAAATACCACAGAACAAGAGTAACTTAAGAGAAGACCTTCAGAAGTCACCTACTCTTACCTTCAACCGAAAGCAAGATAATTAGATCAGACTACTCAAGGCCTCATCCCGCTGAGTCTTGAACACTTCCAAGGATGCGGATTCCACAACCACTCTGGTTCTTCCAGCATTTTACCACCCTCCATTCCAAGAAAATTTTCCAAACATCTGAAGAGTCTCTCATGTTCCAAACATATTGTTGCAATATACTTCAAAAGATGTAATAACCCAGCACAACTAGAGTCTGTTAACAAACAGGGTTAACATACTAGAGGGGGCAGACAGTCATTCCCATCAGAATCTCTGCAGGTACTGTAAGTAGAGAAAATAACAGGCACTACAGAACACCCTGCTATGATCTATTGTCAGTTTTACACCCACACACAGACAGCCTGGTGACACACCAAGTCCCAGGTGGGGTGCTGAAGCACAGGTCCAGGGGCACACGCTGGCACATCACAGATCAAAGCTTTCTGGAGCACCTTTGCAGCAAAGGGCAGTCCAGCACCACTAAGTTAACATATGAAGCCTGATCCTTGAGCTGGTAGGCCTGAAGAGATAGATAAGTGCTGGTGCACATGCACAGCTACACACAACTACATAACCCTTTTTTTCCTGAAAAGGATACCTAATGACATAATCCAGGACTCTACAGTGTTTTATGTTTCATGTCACATCCATGCAATTGTGTTACCTTGCAGACCTAATGGAGATTCTATTTCATAGAACAGAAATTACAAATATACAAGTGTCTGCATGAGAAACTGAGTTTAATCAGCTTTAAAAAGCTGTATCATGAACAGCCGAATACAAGCATTAAGATTGTAGAAACAAACCCGAATAAAGCCTGAACACTAAGTAACCCATAAAATAGGATCTTAGAGACCTCATTATTCCAAGACATTATTTAAAAATTAATATATTACTTTTTTTATTTGAAATTTACTTCTGAGCCAAGTCTTGAGGAATCCTCAATTGCTATGCACCCCATTCTATGCTTTCCATCTCCTTTTTGGACAGCTGCAAATGCATGATCCTTCATAAAGCAAACAGCCTACACTGAAAGAACCAAGTGTAAAAGGGGAAGATACACAGGAGTCCCCACACTGCTCAGCCAGCACACCTGCCTAACCCTGAAGCACTCATCTCAAACCTGCCAGACAACAGCCAGCATCCATTTGCCCAAAACAGAGTGCGGTTAAAAAAACAAGTAAAAAATTCTAATCAATATTTGTGCTGCTGAGTTGTATATCAGCATGTCTATGATAATTCTTTACTGGCTTAGAAAAATCTGCCTTTCATAGGAGTCACTAGAAGATAAAAAAGTAGTGTCATCCTATCAGGCTGCAATTTCCAGCAGGCATGACAAAATACGTGTAAGATCACAAAAAAATCTCCAAAGAAGCCTTGTTTACACAGTTGAATGCTTCCTTAAATTTGGTCAGTTAAATATACCAACACAGACCTCTGCTCCCAGCCTAGGCATTTAAAACAGATCCCTTTACAACTAAGTATATAAAGTGCAGGAAGTAGATTATTTATTAAAAGGGAACAGTTGCTGAAATTTCACTCTACAAAAACATCCATCTTTTTCTGTGTGTTACAGAATGCTGTCATCTATTGCTGTCAGAAAGACTCTCAGTTAATTCTGAATCATTACCACGCCTAATTTCAGTGGCATGCACAGATCCCCTATGATGTACATACACTAAATAATAACATTACTGTCTTTATATTTGGTTCCTTAAATACCTCTAACATGCTTCAATGTAAAGATTATAATTTTAAGTGACAGCTATGATACTGTTACTTTACCTAGACATCCAATGGAAAGCAACAGCAAAAGACGTAACTGGATTTCAGAGCAGATACATCCTGAACTAAGAAAACTGATCTTTTTGTTCCACACTGTGACTGACATGGATTGTGACCAGAAGTGAATCACCCATGAGAGCCAATGCAAATTCATACAGTCAAAGGATTCTGAAGAAGATCTCTCTACAGTACTATCAAAAGTAACTATGCAAAGCTCATTCTAGTCATCATGGATGTGACCAGGCTGTACAATTGTATTTCACGCCAGGATGGCACTGAAGTCTGCCTGAAGCCCTTTCAAGGAAAGAGACTCAGCATTCAGCCCAAAGACACTGCCAGAGTTAATTAGTTTACCCTCACCATCTGTACCTTTACCCAAAACACTGCTAATTATGCACAAAGATCACGTGACAGTATTTTTAAAGAAGACAACCCACCTTCAACTCAGTTCTCCTACATCCACTCTTATAATTTCTGATATTGCTGAACTTATTCTGGCTGTATCTTCTACATACACCTCCTCAGCAAGTTCTCAGTAAGTCCCTTAAGGTGTCATAGCCTCTGTTTTGCTCTCTCCTCTGTCCCATAGAGCTGCATAAGCACGCATCTTTTTAAAAGGAAGAGTCTACAAACAAACGCACAAATGGTTTCTCAGTGATACAGCTGCTGTAGGAAAAAACTTACTTGGATTGGAAAATGTTTGTTTACTCATCATACCTGCAAGATCATTACTGCCACAAGATTAAAGAAAATCTCACTCTGGGGTGTGTGTCATGCAAAACAAGCCTTCACAAATAATATACTACATTTTTTAACTGCTGAAAAGACAACACAGTGAGAAAAGGCAATGGAGGCAGGGGAACCCAAAATGCTAAAATGCCTTTCCAAAGAGCAGATGTCATACTTTAACACATTTATATAGGGCTTTGAAAAAAAGCTGAGAGTTAGCAATAGAATGGTGTGACAGTAGCCTCCTTCAGTCTAAGGTGAAGCAAATAATAATGTGCAGTCATTCAATCTGATATCCTGGCATGTCAGTGTTCCTTCCAGACACAGGAAAAAAACCCCCTTAATTCAATAAATAACTACTTCATTAATTATTTAGAAAAAAATGCTTCAAAAATGGCATCTCAACCTTAACGTCTTAGACACATACTTCCTAAATGCACCTCATCTCCATTGTAACTTTTATTAATACAAATGTCCAAAACAAGTTCCAGGATTACAACGCAGGCTTTTGTCTTCCAGGTTGAGCAGAACATTGGAAAGAGAGGTTTCTAATGCTTTCAGGGAAGGTGGCCAGATGACAGTTTCAGGATCGTTTTTTTTACAAACGCTCTGGAGGTGGTGGAAACTCACAGCTCTACCAGCTGGCCATGAACTAAGATACCAGAAGGTCCTAGTCCCTCCTCGCACACAAATGCAGCGGAGAGTAGGTGGATGATGCAGTTTAATCAAAGCGCAATAAGAAGCAGGGTAAAGTGGGATGGAATGACTGCCTGAACTACTAAATTTTTACATTTCAGTTTCTCAAAAGTACTTTACAGTGTCAGATAGCTAAAGTATGATTCATCCTGAGGACTCATATCCTTTATAAGTGTGCTTTCTTGACAGAGCCTGCAAGCTATTTAACTAAGTTCTCATAGTTTTCCAGTTACAGACTGGTTAGAACAATTCTAAGCATGAAGAAAGATAAAAATGTACAGATACAGAGGGAAGCAGGGAAAGAAAAATAGGAATTTGAGAGTTTAAACAGACAAATATTGAGAGAGGCCTTTTTACTGGCATTTTTACTTGTAGAGCCTGATAAGACTGCCCGGTATACAAAGGCTTATGCCTGTCCTCTGTATTACTAATGTGCAAAAGAATTCACCTACTAGTAAGAGAGAAAAACATAAGAGAGTAGAGGAAAAAAATTAAAATAGAAGAAAGAAATCTTAAGAAAAAAGTACTCAAAATACAGTCCTCAAAGTACACATACGCCTGACTGGCAGTATCAAAACTGCCTTTACAAAAAAAAGGCTATGGTCATATTTTAAGGAACATAAAACTCTGCTTCAGTTTCCCAAGCACTAAATTGTAAGTAAATTGTGTCATCACACCTCCAGCTTCTTTTGCCTCCCAAATTCCTTAAGAAGGGTAAATAGTTTTTCCCCCCTACAGAAGCAGCTAAAGGTACAATCTCTCATCATAGATAATTATGACTATAAAACATTTGTCTTCTATACAAAACAGTATTTCAAAGTGAACCTTCACAAGGTCTAATTTTTATGACCTTACAAATGTGCACAAGACTGTACAACAACAAGCTACAAAGTATCCCATGCAGGAGAGTATGCAATTTAAAGGAACAATGGCAACTAAACATAAGTCAGTCAACTGGACAGATGAACTTTTGAGAATCTTGCCATGGCAGCTTAAAGACACAAGCAGGTAGCTTGCTCTCTATAACGCCCCCACCAGTCTACAGAAAGTAAGAGGTGAACAGCTCTGTCTTTCCATCAAAGGGTCCAGCTGGCCAGCTTATGCTGCTGGCTAAAATGGGTCTGAGCTGGGAACGCTGTTTGACATCAGAGCTAATTGGATCTACTGGTCAGCTGCTACACAAAGGCTGCTCACCCAGCCCAGACACACACTCGTCCTGCCTCCACAGCAAAAGCCCTGCCACTCCAGAGCCTACTGAAAGTGGTTCAGAACAAACTGTCCTCGCTCATGGAAAAGGTTATCTGCTAATTTGACTTTCTAAGCTTGTTCAGCAATGGGTCAGACAAGAAGCAGTGCCACAGAGGGAGTGAGAACATACAGATCTGATGCCCAGCAGCAACCAGGCTTATCCTACTGCCAAACTGCACATTGAGGCAGATTCTAAACTGGAGAGAGATAGCAATAAATCTCTGGCTGCCTTCACTGAGGAGAACAAAATTCGTTCAGCTAGCAGAGAGCTGTGTTCAACTGTTAACTAAAAAGGTGGCAAAATCCTTAAACTGACACAAGTATTTTATATTAGGCTTCGCCTTCCCCTCTACTCTAGCAAGTATGTAAACCAAACACAAATTCATAACACACTTCATAATTCATACACAGACAGCATTTAGCTGTAGTTATTTAGCATCAAACCAGTGATTAAATTCCAACCTTGATAGGAAAGAAAGAGGTTTGCTTTCATTTCATCACGGACAGGAGCAAGACCAAAAACCCAGTCCATTTGTTGATGGCACTCCTGTGAGTTTTCTGCTTCCAGATAGAACATTTGCATAAAACAGAACTACAAAATACAAACTGCAGATGTTTCTTATTTCATGTTTGGCACACAGACTACAACTATTACCTCATGCCTGCTATGCTGGCTTGCCTCTTTGTTTTTGGACTCAATGCACTATTCACCCCATGGAAACACAAAACTATATTCCTAGTTTCCATTCACTTCCATATAGCAGCTACAGAGGAGAAGGCTACCTTTTAAACTTGAAAAGTTTATCAACTGCAGTATGAAGAGGAGAACACCAAGGAAAATAAACACATTAAGTTACGCTTAAAGTTAATATAAACTTTGAACAGCAAGCCCTCAGGACATGCAGTCAGTTCGTAGGGTCTGTTAAAAAAGCTGTGTACTTGTAGTTGATCAGCTGAATCCTCCTATCAAAAAACAAAAGTAATGATCACAGGTTATCATCTGTTTCACTCCTTCTTACAGCTTAGCTTTATTGGTATTCAAAACCAGGTAAGTCGTTCTCCAAGCTGCTTCTCATGCTAACATTTTTCTTACAGAATTACCTTTGCGTTCTCTCTCTCTGTTTAAAGGCTTAATTCAATCTCCTCTGTGCGTGGGGAAAAGTGAAGTAATCCTAACTGCTAAAACGAGTCAAAAAATACTAAATGGCTTTAAGCAACTCCCACACTTAGCAAAGTGGAACAAATAAGAGTCTAACAGTCTTACTTTAAAAAAGAAAAATGCATCATTTCTCTCCTCTTTGTAGTCAAATATCAGTTCTAAAGATATCCTTGACACTAAAATAAATGGAGAAGACTGAGATTCCCCCAAAATAAAATTTCACTGAAATATTTTGCTCAAGTATGAAAAATGAAGAAAAAAATCTTAGCCCTGTTAAAGAGGTCTAATGTGCATTATAAACACAACAGGACCTACTTTGATGTGCAAGTATCAGAAAACTGGCTATACATACTCCAGGCTATGGGTTTAGTGCATGCTAACAGAAGCATGCAAGGAGTAGCAGAACTATGCAAGAGAGTTCCCACATTGTTACATTTCAGTGGAAAGGATGAAATTCTGTCTTCATTTAAGACATGAGATTTTCTTTACAAACTTCCAGTGCCCATGTCACAGAGCATAACTTTTCCCCACACTTAGCTTTACAGCTTCCTCTCACACTTATTCAATATAAGGAAGGACAATACTCTGGAAATTGAGAAGTAGTAGCTAAAAAAAAAAAACCTTCATACAATACGCCATCTACTCTATTCTGATGCTTTCAGTCAAAACCAGCATTTCTTGTGTTTCTGTCTTCACAACTACAATCACTTTCAATGTAAAGCTTTACATTACAATAATTACACCAACCACACAAAAGCCTTTGTTCAATCAGTTTGGTAATTTCAGATGATGAAGAGAACAGAAAGGATTTAAGACTGCAACTGTTAGCTTTGGTTTTAATAAGTAGCAAAAATGACGAAGTTTTGAGCAATGGTATTTCCAATGTCATTTTGTGTTTTTATTTAGGTTACTACACTTTGTACTTTTTTTTCTTATTACCCACAGAACCACCAGGTCTTTGATCAGTGTTAGCCACTGAACTTTTACACAAAGCACTAATTCTCAACTCTAAGAATGCCCCCAGAGGCACTGAGAATTGCCAAAAGGTCTAAATGCTTAAGGTAGGCATTCGGGAGAGAAGAGACCACATTTATAAGAAAGGGAAAAAAAAAAAAAAAAAAAAAAAAAAGGTTAATTTGTTTTGAAACATTCAAAAAAGTTGCAGCTTTCCACACCATCTGGAAACTATGCTAGGAAAGGAGTAAAACAAACATTAAAAACATAAGGATACCTTATAAGGAATCTCAGATCTGACTCCAGGATCATTCAAGAATGTTTCTCGTCTGAATACCACACCATGCCTCTAACGTATCAGAAAGTTGAAAGCATCTTTTTTGGTCTTTTTAATTGCATTTGCTAATTTGCTACTTCAGGTATTTTAAGAAAAGAAGAGGCAGTTAAGACCTTTACTTGCCACTACGTGCACTGCCCTTCCTCAGCAAGACTGAGAGTCTCCTACCACCTCTTCAGTCATTATCCATTATTCTGGACTTGCTTAAACCTGTGAGTCCACTAATTGGTGGAAGTTACACTGTCCAATGGAATTAATGTCACTTTTTCCTGATCTTCACTTAACCTTCCTTGACCTTCCTGGTAAGTCTGGGGATTAACTATATACTTCCTGATATTATCTGCAGCAGCAAACCAAGACCGTGCTGGGAGATTCCCACTGTCCACCAGCTGAAGGAAGAGCCAGTCTATTTGACTCAAAATATCCCACACCTGCCAGACATCAGGATAGATGCTTCCTGCAGTGAAACACCAGATTTCTGTCAGATGCCTGACACCAGGGTCAGGCAACTGTAAATCCCTCATTCAGTATTTAACTTCAGTATTTTCCTGGTCCAGCTTCCCCAGCTAGTTTAAGTGCTAGAGTGGGCATATGGGAGGCATGCAAATGGAGGTACACAGAAAGGTGGGAGCAACTACCCACTGCATTATTTTAGCTGTAAAATGAAATCGTCCTGCACACAATCCACCTGCACACACACCCCTTCAGGCAAAAAGAGGCTACCTGCCATAGTTTCCCACATTTCAGAGACTATCACACCTTTAAAGAAAAAAAGAATAAGAAATTCTCAAAACTCAGCCTCTTTTCTTTGTGTTACTGACTCCTATTACAGATGGGCCTTTTGAATCTCAAAAAACAGCAGAGATCCCTGGGGAATGAGGAACAGAAAGATGCAGTGTCATTTACAGGCCGGCGCAGAGAAATAGGTCATTTGAGCGTGGCTGTGCAATCAATAGGATGTTAGGATGTTCGCACTCAGGCAACTGAGCCAGATGCTGTGGAGCACAGCGCCCAGGGAAAGCTAGCATCCTCAGGGGCAGTTCCACAGGGTCAGCAGATTCTGGGAATATGAGGGATGATGTGTCAGGACAAACACACTTGTGAGCATATTTACATGAGTTATTCCCTGCTGCAAGTTCTCCTCTTCTTCAGCCATCCACCTCTACACCTCCTGCAGCTGATCTGCAGCATCCCACAGGCCACATTTAGCGCCTCCTCAACTTCCCAAGACAGCAAGAAACTTCATATAGGACCTTAAAGCAAGAGCCAGAACTTACTACACTTCAGAACACCTTCCCCTCAGTATTGGCAGGAATAAACTTCAGGACACTGTATTTAGTAGTATTCCAGATCAGAAATATCAAAATATAATTGTTTCCTCCTGAAGAAGTCTTATGGAGTGCAGCTGCCAGGCGGTGGCAGGGAGTGCAGGGAGGCCTGTGTGAGGAGAGTCCAGGACTGCCAGGCCATGGCCACAGCTGGCTCCAGACAGCTCCAAGGCAGCCACAGCAGGGTTCAGCTGAGCCCCGCCACCGTGACGGCAGCGCCGCAGGGAGAGCATTTGTTCAGAAAGAGCAGAACACTGCCCACGAGCAATGAGTGAGGGAGAGAAGAGTGTGAGAGACGGCCCTGCGAACCCAGAGGGGAGAGCAGGAGCCCTGGGCAGAGGCACCCTGTAAGGCCCTGGAGAGACCAGGCTGGAGCAGGGCAACAGCACAAGGAAGGAGTGGGAAGAGGAGTCGACACGGACTGACACCATGGCCAAGTCTGCTCTGCTGTGACAGCGGCTGGCAAGCAATCTCTCTGTCTTCATCTCAACACGAGCTTTTCCATCCCGTTTTCTCTCCTGTCTCACTGAGGATTGGGAGCTGCAAGCAGCTGAGTTGTGAGCCAAGGCTACCCCGTGGCAAAAGCCAGTAAGAAAGGCACTTTTTGAATCACAGTGAATACGTCTGAATGCGTTTTAAAGCTAATCACAACCACAATGAGACTGTTTCATTGTCAGTGTACAATTCCAAGACACATTTGGCCACCCAAGCGATTACTGACAACTACAACCAAGTCAGCACTTTTTCAGCCAAAGAACCACCGGCACAGGAAATGACAATTACTTTAACTCTCTAACTATTAATCCACAGGCAAGCTGTATGTTAAAAACAAGCATCCAAAGAGTACAGAAGTCAGAGTAGTTGAAACTGAACAACAGGACTACTTCCCTTCTCCTTAACAAACAAGCTTTGCTTTCAACAATGTAATTTAGGAGTAATGCAATTTAGGAGACTTTCAGCTATTCTTACCATTATGCACCATATTTTGAAATACACAGGTTCTTTAACAAGTATTAAGTGCCTGGCTAAAGTCTTAGCATAAATAGATTTGTACTGTAAAAATCAATATTTGATTGACATAAATTCTATATTTCATCTGGAGAATCTACAGGTGCTATTTTCCTACTAGCACTTCCTTCACCACCTCCCCCTAGGGCAGGCAGAATGGCTCAGGCTGCTTTTTACTACATATTTATTCTGTAAATCTCCTTAAAACAAATGCATTCTTCTCAAAATGATTACAGTAATAACTATTTCCTTTAATTAAAATTTTAAAAGCAAAGACTTACTGCAACTACAAGTCTATATTCAGTCAGTTGAAGTGTAACACACAGGAGATCAGAATAGCTGCTAACCTCCAAACCCAACACTATAATACACCCTTACATCCATCATTCTTCTCTTGCCAAGCAATTAAGATGTAAGTGTACTGCACACACTGAAAGAGTGGATGCTATATCCATAAAAGTGAGTTGCCTGGAGGGAGGAAAAAAAAAAAAAGGCATGGTTTTTGAAGGGAAGTAAGTGGCTCCTGTTCACCATCACTCAAACACAGAATGTCATTTGACCCCATCGCAATCTGTGAACGACAGCCCAGGCCATTCTAGCAGCCTATCTTGCAGCTGGAAGATGACATTTTTAAGTTCGGGTGAACAACCTTTACAATGCACAACACACAAACACATTTATACACTTATAACTGGTAACCAATTTGAAATCTACGCCTGGACTAACTCACCATTCATTGCCTTGCCTAGCCTGTAAAGATAAACCTGCTTTTTCATGATACTTCCAAAGCTGTACCATTCCTGGTTGCACATCTCCAGTAACAGAGCAAGAAAACTTGTTACATAAACAAAGGCACCGGACTCCTTCTCTTCCTCCACCTCTAAGGATGAAAACAAGTGTCATCAGCCCCATCTTCCCCACCCTGGCTGAGTTAGGAAGCCCACATGAAGCCTGGCTGCCTGCGAAGCCCATGTGTACCCCCAGAAGGCAGTGCCCCACAGGCCTCACAATGTGCAGGGACCTTATTGCTGCTGACGTTTTGCTTGTGACATAATTAAATAATCTTTCAGACCCACTTGTGTCACGCTGCCAGTGAGGCTCAAGTACAAGAAACTCAGGGCAAATCACACTAACAGGGCTCCAGGAGCACAGGGGTGCAAGGTACTATTTTTAGGGAGTGTCAATAAAATCCTTTTGATGTCCAATATTACCAACAGGCAATAATGGGCAGTGGAAAGAAGCTTGACTAAAGGTGGCACAGTTTACTAAAAGTAATAAATATGTGTTAGTTCATTTCAAAGAGTGCTTGTTTCACTTTCCACAGGCATCTGTTGGACACACATGGCCTAACCACATCCAGATGAGCACTTTCATAGTCTTAAGAGTTATTAACCAAGTGTGCATTTCAAAGGCTGGTCTAGATAAATAAGCAAAGGGATTAAAATGCTGTATGCCCTTCACTGCAGTTAAATCCCTACAGCACGTGAGTAACTGCTGTCTTTATAGAGGTACAAACTATGCTGCAAGGATTTCATAAACAATCACGTGTACGAGAAGACTGAAAGATTTAAGTCAATCATACACGTTTCAAAAACAGTAGTTTAATTTTTCAGGACAGGCACTGAGACTGTAAGCAGCTGAAATTATTTTGCATGAGCAGCAAACTCATTAAATTCACTGATTATACAAGAAGCACCTATCTAAAAAAAAAAAAAAAATCTCAGTGGGATGCAAACAAGACAGCATTTTTTTTCCAGAGAAGGTTCTCCTATTGAACCAAAAAACAAGTACCATTTTGAAATGAGAAGAGTGAATAAAACTGAAGGTCACAAATTAAATATGCTTCAGAAGTGTCCCTGCCTGTTACATTTTAAGATAACCAGAATTAACTTGCATCTATTACTAAAAAACTGGTAATTACCCTGTGTAAACAGAATAGCTCAGTAAGCACCTAACTGTGTAAGGAAACTGTATGATTTTCAAAGATTTTCAAAAGTAAGACTTTTAAATATCCATATCCATAGATAACTAAAGTACAACTAGCTAAATAGAAGGCTTCTCAGTATAAAAATACAGTATACCAGGAATTATCAAGTCACTAACTGTTATACTCCCACACCAATTAGAACCTACATCAAGTAGCTGCCATCGAAGTATTAAACACATCTTGACAGAAGAAAGGTTCCTTCAGCTTAAGAAATAAATGCATAAACTGCCTCCTAGTAGGACACTACTGCTCTGCTACAAAATACTTTTCCCATGAACAGTTTCCTTACAGAAAAAAAAAATAAATTAGCATGGCAGTAACAATAGCACAGGATCTTACTACCTGTCATTCCTTCAATAAAAATACCTGCATGGAGCTAATTAACTTCCACATCTTCAGACAGATTACAAATCACACAAAATAGGTTCTCAAATGTTTCCCAGTAGGACAGATGAAGGAGGGCACTCCTCTGTTGGAAATTATAATGCACACATCATCTCTCAAGGTTAAACCTCTACCTACTTGCCTTCTAATTAACTACCACTTTTTGTTAGTTTATCTTATCTCACATTAGATCTTTTTTCTATCAGTTTTGCTACCTTACACTTCTACTGCTTACAGAGAAACATACATTTAAATAATCAGGGTTAATACAAGTTCAAAAGAAGCATAGGGATGGGGGAGGAACTAGAAGCAATACACAAAATTTGTTCTCAAATCTCACAGACAATTCTGAGAAACAAGCAAAGCAAAATATTAATCCAATAATTCACTGGGATTGCTGATAAATTCAACATAGTACTAAAACATTTTATTTGACCCCAAGGAAAAGAGAAAACAATGTATCAAATGTCACAATCTAAAGTTTTCTGAAACAAGCGAAAAATGAACACCAACAACCTTTGTAATGGTCTGAAGTTAGTGTCAGAGCACATGGTGATATAACCTTCTAATATTCCTGTCCCAAAGACATCAAGTACTGAAATCAAGTACTGAATCACCCTAAATTCCTGCAGTTTCCATCAAATTAACTGAAATCTCCACACCTATTGTTCAGAATACCCACTATCTTTGCAAGCTGTAGTACAAAGATAATGTAACCCCATTCTCTTACAGGAAGCACGAAATAATTTTTAAAAATGCTTCAACAAGGCAAACACGTTATACACAGAAATTCACAACTTAATCACAGTACAGAAAAAAAGAACAATGCCTTCTTTCACCTTATAGGGATGAACATTAGCCTACTTGTAGAGACTCAGGCAGCTGCTGAGAATGTCTTAGCAGCTCTTGTATTTGCAAAAAAAAAACCCCGTCAGTCTTAAGCAAAACAATCTCGCCATTTAAATATGTCGGCTAACTGTATACATATTATACAGTCATCTTTTGCGAACCTGAAATTAAAACATAAATCCAAACTTCTGACGGAGAGAAATGATTCCAACAGCACTACTTTGCACTTGCAATGGCAGAGCCAAACCACAGACTTCCACTTGTGATCAATTGCTTCAATAAATCCAAACATGACAAAATATTTGCAGAAGCCCTGCCAGAGTAAGACAGGTGACACAGTCGGTAGTATTTTCAAATCCTGAAAAAGGCACCCTAAAGAGCCGGAACCTTGCCTTACCTGCCTAAAAGCAATGCTCGCACGGCTCTGCAGCCAGTTCAGCGGTTTTACTCAGCCAGTTTGACAGCCGTGACGGGGGAAGTCAGCCCATCAATCGCACAGAGGTGTTTCCTCTGGAACAACCTAACTCCAAGCATTAACATTTCAACGCATCCCTGCCAGCCCGCAGGAGCTAGGCTCTAATTAATCCAGAGACAGAAAGTAGTGGAGGAAAAAAAAGGGGAAAAAAAAAAGAAAACCGAAAAAACAGGACTCGACCCATTTGTTCCGGTCTAAATTTAAAACGAGAAAGCACCAAGAGCAGCACGCTTCCAGACTCTGCTTAAGGGTATACTAACATAAATCGGGGATGGAAGAGAAAGCCCGAAACACGGAAACAGATTATGTAGGTTAAGCTCGGCTTTTGTCATCCGCGGCGAGGTCCAGCCGCGGAAACGCTGAGCCCCCGGCTGGGGCCGAGCGGGCGCCAGCGGCACCGGGCCGGCCGCCGCCGCCTCCGGGCGCCACGTCCCCTGCGGGCGCCGGCCGTGGGGCTGGGGCCGCGCCGCTTCCCGCGCCGCGGGGCCGGAGCCGCTTCCTGCGGGGACCCGGGAGGGATCCGGGCCGAGCCGGGGGAGGGGAAGCGGCGCGGGCCCCTGTGCCTCCCCCCGCCCCAGCCCCTTCCCTCCTCAGCGCTGCTTACCCGCCTTGTAGCCGCGCAAGCCGGGCTGGGGGTGCAGCCCGCCCCACATGGTGCCGCGCCGGGCCGGGCCGGGGGACCGCCGCTCTCCGGCGGGAGGCTGGCGGCCCGGATGGGCGGCGGAGGCGGCCGCTGCCGCTGCCCGGGGAGCTCAGAGGGGCGCCGCCGCCGCGGCGGGGGCTGCTGCCCGCCCCAGGGGCGCCGCGGCCATGCTGCCGCCGCTGCCGAGCACAGGGGACCCGGCCGGCCCCTCGCCGGAGACAAAACTTGCTCTATTGCGCTGCCGCCGCCGCCTCCAGCCTCTCCGGCGCTGGCAGCGGGGCGGGGACAGGGGCGGGAGCGCCGCAGATGCGGCGGCCGCTGCTCGGGGACGGACCGCTTACATAACCCGGCCCCCGGGGCGAGCTGCGGTGAGGGGCTGCGGCGGGGCCGGGCCCGCGGGGGCCATCCCGGCACGGCACGGCACATCCCGGCACATCCCGGCACGGCACGGCACGGCACATCCCGGCACGGCCCGGCACATCCTGGCACGGCACAGCACATCCCGGCACGGCACGGCACATCCCGGTACGGCACGGCACATCCCGGCACGGCCCGGCACATCCCGGCACGGCCCAGCCCGGCACGGCACGGCACATCCCGGCACGGCCCAGCCCGGCACGGCACGGCACATCCCGGCACGGCCCAGCCCGGCACGGCACGGCACGGCCCGCTCCGGCCCCCCGGCCGCGGAGGTGTTTCGGGGCTCGGCTTTGGTCATTCGCCGCCCGCTCACCCTGGGCTCAGGGAAGGGGCTGGAGAAAGGGCCGAGCTGACAGCACTTAGAGTGGTGTAAAGGTAGTCGGAGAAGGAAGGTGAAATGCCTGACTCCGGAGTTGCGGTATTGGAAATACCCAAGGCCAGTATGTGCAGACTTCGGTAACTAGAGCTCATAATAAAATCACTGTTTTCCCGTCCTTATGTTTTAGTAAGGAAACTATTTGGAAATAGAGAAGAATCGTGATAACCATTTGAACCATCAGTTCCAGCAAAAGATCCACAGTAACATCAAAAAGTTTAAGCCACGGGAATGGGAACAAAATGCTCCTGTCAGCAATAATTCAAACCTAGTAAGAGGCACATCCCCTCCACTCTGCTTTGAGTCTGCTCCAAATACTTCAAAAGATAATTCTGCAATAGCAGCCGTCCTGTTACTGTTGCTTGCAACTGCAGCCCAGTGGTCCCCATGTAAACTACTCTATGAACAAGACCCTGATTCAATCAGCAATCCACATTATTAGACAAAAATAAAGAGAAGAGAAAGCAGTTGGACAGCTTCTAACTTCAGCATAGCCATACTAAGATGTACCCACCAAGAGAAGAAAAGCGATGCTTCAGACAGCATTGTAGATTATGATGGACATGATAGTTTAGGGAGGTGAGGTGAAACAGGATCAGTTCTGTGTTCACGTGGAGACATTCACAATCAATAAATAAAATTGTGTTCAAACATTTCCTGCTGACCCAATGCATTTTTAATTAGTAGCTGATGATCACAGAACAGCTTTTATCTCTTTGGAAAGTTTAAAATGTTTTATTTCAGCACAAGTCATGTTTTATTTATGCTTAGCTTGGTATTCATAATGTACTCAGTAAAACAGGCCTCAGAAGTACTGAGCATGTAGAAATGCTGCATGTTGTTATTTCATCCTCTTTCTTATCTGCATAAAGCCCTTGCACACTCACCAAAGACCTGACACGATGTGCATTCCTCAACAGCTTGTTTTAACTTCAGAGTGTCCGTGGGTGTTCTGTAGGTAGAGTTGTAGAAACACAGACTTTAAATGTTACCAAACACTGAATAAAAAACCCCAAGTGGTAAAACTGCAGGAGATCCTGTCAAAACCTTCAGACTGTTGCTAGAAGTCCTTGAATGATAAAAGGTCAGAAGCATTTTCAAGAAGCCGCCAACACTGGTTTACAGCAGAACACCAAAGCAGGAACTAAATTTTTGTTGACACCACCTCAGTGAAAGTGTCCAGCCTTCAACCCTGCAGCCAACGTCAATATTGAAGAATATTTGTGAGAGAAATGCATGGTAGGTAAACATGAACATTAGAAGAAATAATAAAAGCTAAAGTATATTGCAAAACTTTGAAGACAAAGAAACACACAGATACCTCAATTCAAGACCTCTTTAAAGGATTTGACTGCATGTACATTGTAGCATACTATTTTGTTGGATTAGCTTGAGTACTTAGCATATTTACAGGAGGATGTGGTAAGATGTAAGGAAGCTGAATGTTAAGACAGGAAAGGTAGCTGCAGGCAAGAAGAAAAATTGCCTCATGGCTGCTAAGCTCTGGAGTTTGTCCTGAAATGCAGCTGCAAGAATCCAGAGCCATATCATGACTGCAAGAAAGCTACATGCCTGGAAAAGGTGTGGTAACTGTTCTTCTCTCTTCTAATAAATGTCACTGCAGTGGTTTTATGTCATTTGTATTGCTGTTCATAGAAGTTTTACAGTTTCTTATGTATCTCCTGTCTAGTCATGAACAATACCACAGGGAAAAAAAAAAAAAAAAAAAAAAAAAAAAAAAAAAAAAGTATAAAAAGGCCAAGATGAGGGTGGCAGAAAACAGCCAGATAGTCTGGCTGAACCCCCTCCAACCACAGGGCTGTGTCTTCCAAGGTGTCCCCACTGGGACATCTGTGCTTTGACAGCGCTACTTACTGCTCAGAGCAGAAAGAAAAAGACAACTGTGCCTAAGTTTAAGTAGTCAGATAACAAAACCTGAGACACTTCCATTGTTATGATTGGATTTTAAGTTATTTTTATAGAAACAGAATGTAATTAGTAAAGCTTTTTCACTTCAAATGACCACAGTGTATCTGTCTGGAAACCAGGCCAAACTGAAGCCAGGAGTTTTAATCTATAAATAAATTTTAGCTTGTTAATGCTTTATTCTTGGCAATGCAGTGGGCCCTGAGGACAGTCTAAGTCCCTCTTCTTACAAGTCTCTGTTGTCCCACCTGCAAGACCCAACCATGCAGAGGGGATGGGTAGCAGTGGGCACTTCCCGTGCCTTTGTCCTTCTGTCCCAAGGGAATGTTCCTACACTAAGGTGACTTGCGTGAAACTAGAAACTCATTCTGCTAGTAGGAGTAATTAAGGTTGGAAAAGATCTGTTAAGATCATCCAGGTTTGTCAACTCTCAAGTCTCTTGGGTTGATAAGAATTAGGAGCATGACAATCTGTGCTTCAGTGCTGCCTCACTCAAGAGGGGTATCAAGGTCCTGATACTCATGGAAAACAGCAGCACAGTATGAGGGGAAACTCATGTAACCTTACACGTGAATAAAACTGTAAGTGGAAACAGCCTGCATCCCCAGGTAATTATTGTGAAATGTGATGCTCCAGACAGTGAATGGATTCCGTTTCTTAGTGTCTGAAAAGCCTTCTCCCCACCTCTTTTTTCTGACACAAACTCCACCTTCTTGGCAGAATGAACAGAGGAAAAGAGCAATAGAAAGTAACTGCTTAAGCCTGGTGCTAGGCAGACGCTGTCTCACTAAGGTCAGTCGGAGCATGTTTTATCCAATGGTTTGTGATCAGTTTCCAGGTTCAGAAATCACATCCCTTTTTTTCCCCCTCAGTAAAAACATAATGCTTGAAGTAGAGTTAAGCTGAAGCATAACCTGTGAAAGCAGCATTTTCTTTGATTTAAGCCAGAAATAAATTCAATGTTTCTTCTACACACTTGCTTTCACATTGAATGTAATTCAAATATTATTTAAAAAACCCGAATGCGAATACCTGAACGTTGTTCTGAGACAATGCAGACCATTTCCCCTATCTAATATAATAATATTAAAATGCACACATTCAGCATATATGCATTCTATCAAAAAACAACAGCAGTATTTCTGCAAGCATATCTACATTGTAAATTACTTTGAAATTAAAATCACAAATTTTCAGTTTCTGAGTTACTTCACTAAGTACAGCAATTCTTTCCCTCCACCCACAACTTTTTCAGTTGAACAGTGTGTCCTAGCAAAGTCATAGCAGTCTTTAAGAAGCCTTAGAACAATTCCTCCTGTTTTCCAAAGAAACTTATGTATGTTACAAAGCAATTTGTTAAACTGTATTGGGAGTCACTATAATTAAGAACAGATTCTCTTACCTAAGGAACTGCACACCTGCTGGTAGGGGCTGGCCTATAAAAGCCTGAAATGTTTTGTTAAAGTACACAGAGTGCACTGCACAGCATTGAGAATAAGTTGTGTCATCTAATATCTGCAAAATAGGCATAGTGAAATAACATGGTGTATAAAATGTTTTTATTTTTGCCTTTTCTAGTAACAAATGAGAGTGCACATGTCTCACAGAGGAGCGCAAGTTGATACCAGCTTGCATCTGCTTTACACTGCACTTTTGCTAACACCTTACACCATGGGGGAGAGTCAAACCAAGCAGCTCACTGTTACCATACCTATAAACATGGCTATGGTTTATTACCAACGTCCTGAAATTCCAGATTCTTCTTAATGTTCCAGCTTTCAGAGACGGATTTTCACCTGAGAAATTATTTATACCATTGCTAAAAGACCCTTTGGTGTCAGGAATTTTTCACCTTTGTGTGTGTGTGTATATAATATTAATTTAAAATAAGTCACAGAGAATTAAATCAACTTTGCGTTATCAACTCACATAGTGCAGGAAGAACAAATGCAGGAGTGGCATCCAGTAATGTCTAACCAGTAACTTATGAAGATAAACAGGAATTTCCCAGGTATGTTTTTCTCAAGGGGAAATTTTTTGAGTTCTGCTATTCTATCTTCCCTTTCCTCCATCCTCCCTTCTTCCCAAACGCAGTAGAAAAGAGGACGAAATATAAGTGGCTTGGGAGGAGATGGAGAGACTATGTTAAAACCAACAGGCCAGAGGCAGGTCTTCTCCCAGGCTTCCAAGTTTGGTTCCTATAAACTTTAAGTGCTTGTACCAGAGCAGCCAGAGTGCCTCTTCCCCTGGACTCACTAACATATCCAGCTACCTTGCACGACATTATGCTTTCACAAAAAAAAACTTTTTAGAAATTGTTTCTTTTGCTCTACTGCATGACTTTTTCACTTGCCAGCTCAATGGAAGAATCTCCAGTTCTTTTGTTCTTGAGCCCCCTTGAGTCACCTTCACTTTCTGTGAACACACTATCTGATTTTAGGAGAACCGATACGTTTTGTACTTGTTTCTCTGTGCTAAAACTTCTGCTGAAGCCCAGGAAGCACTGGCAGTGCTGCAATTCAGGGGTTTGATCCTACTGCCACTGACAATGCCCAAGCTTTTATAGCTGGCATTTTACTTCTAGGCAGACTTGTTTGACTTGAGAACTCAGAAAAATAAGTTCAGAAGGATGATGCATCCAAAACTGGATGATATACACAATAATTTGCAGGGTTTTTTAAGGCTTCTTTATGTATGTTAAACTCCACCTCAAATGTGAAGTAACTGCTGTGTTAGAAGCACAAAACCAGCATTTAGCCTGACCTGTTCAAACCTACCTGCTTTAAACGTTAATAAAAAAACACCCACTTGTATACAGTCACTGAAACAAAAGATCAGACCATGAGTTCAGGTTCCTGGCCTTTTTCCACTTCAGTGTTGAAAGGAGAAAGTTCTGTTTTCCTTTTGCAACAAACATCCCTGATGAGTTATATAACTTTGCAGTAAATCAGAATTTTAAATCATAAGTAACTGTTACAGGAAGGCCAAACACTCTACAGCACAACCAGCCAGCGATGCAGTGTTGTATGAATACTTGGAAATGGAAATTTCTTCCAAGTGGCCATCATTATCTGCTTATAGCCTGAAATATGTTGTTTGTTTATTCCAAGTCAGAAATACAACCTATGAACATTACTAGTCAGAAAATTATCTGGTCTCTTGTGTTTGAGCCAAACCCAGTATTACTGCAAAGGGATGAAATTTCAGTAAAGTCAATGGAGTTATGCCAATGCTTAGTTTAGTCAGCTCAGTACTGTCATATGCCCATATGTAAAAGTCGAATGGAAAAATTTATTTCATGCTGTAACTATAAATACTATAGCTTAATGAGGCTCCCTACCCCATCTTTTTCTTCATTGACTTTTATTCTACAAATTCACTGACATTGATTCTACAATAATTCATTTCATATGATATGCTAGAATAATGTATCACTATTATAATACTTTTTTTTTTTCTCTCAGCAGTGAGAATTCCATGACTAAAATGATAAGGTATTCTACGCTGGTAGAATAAAATCCATTTTAATTGGGCACTTCTATACCCACCCATCACAACCCCTGCAGATGTCTCAGAACCAGCCTGTTCCCTGTGCAACACTTAAGAACCAGCAGCCATGGCACTTTTGGGAACTGCCCAGTGTGCAGGACAGGCAGCCTTAGAAAACACTCTGGTTTTGATATGCCTGGCTCTGTAAAGCATAATTTGCTTATGTCTTGTGCCTTGTATCTTTCTCACAGTAAACTAATAAACATATAGAGCACACATTTTTATATAAACCCTTTTTACCCAAGAAGGTAGAAAATGACTGAAATGCACAAATTTGGCTGGTTTGTACTGGCCAACAGTGCCTATCAGATTTGTTTTACAGAACCTCAGGGTTAGTATATGGCGTGTATGAATCCACCACAGTATCCTTAGACTGTTTTGCTTTTGACTTAAAATTAACACAGACGAGAGTGTTTATTAAAAGTAACTTTGGCACTCTAGCTTGGCTGTAAGATCATTCTACTTTTAACACATTACATGAGTGACCAAATTGATCTGGGAGGCATAAACATGTAACCTGATCTTTGGTCACTTAGAAAACAACAAGAAATTGTGCTCCTAAGTGAGCATGTAACTTCAATGTGTATGAGTAGAAGAAGCATAGAAGTTTAAATATTGCTGCTTGAATTGTTGGGGGCAGGCCCACTCATGTAGGAATCCCATAGTTTAAGAATTGCACATCATGTAGTACATTGTTGTACCATCATTCTAATATTATGAGTAAGAATATCTGGTTAAATCAATTAAAATGAAGAATCACAGTTGCAATTTTCTAGTTAGTGCAGGACAGTATGATACAAATATGCTCTCTACTTTGACCATTTAGTTCTTGGTCTTACTATCTTTTCAGCCAAGCATCAGAAGGTCAACCCAGAACATGAGAATGTCTCCAGGGCTTCTGAAGAAAAAGTAATTGCCATCTGTTCACAAAGTAAGAAGCTTGAAGGACCCAAACAAAATGCCTTAATAGGAAAAGATAAATAGCTTAACTAAAAATCTGGGTTTGGCTGCGTCCTTCCAAAATGATGTTGTGCACAAGCTTCCAATGTGAAAATAACAAAAAAATCCCAAGCCAAACCAACCAACCAACCAACCAAAAACCCCACAACAACCAACTGAAACAGGAGATGACAAGCAGTCAGAAAGCCAAAATGGAGAGCAACAAAAATGCATTAAGGAAATGCAAGAGGCAGTCATACACAGGAATCCCATCTGCACCCTACCTCAGCGAATTCTCCATGAAGTCAGTTCATTCATGGAAGTCCTTGCTCAATGACACCACTGACAATATGTTAGCTGAGCCTTCCCTGGTCTTGGCCCTGCCAAGTGCTTGTACCAGAGCAGCCAGGTCTTGACCCTGCTGGAACACAGCCCCAGCAGTCACCATGACAAGATCCTGTCATAGCCACTGCACTTACCAGATAGAACAGGAACAAATAATAAGAAGACAGCCATAATAAAGTATCTTGAAATACATGAAAATACTTCTTGTCCTTCACTTTCATGTTTGAAGATGGTTGCAGCAAGGATAAACTCTCAAAATTTGGATTAAAATCACAAGAAAACCATGCATGTTGCATCATATTAAAGTAGAAATCAGGAGCTAGTTCTAAAAATTATAAATTGAATCACGTATTTCCAAAACACATTGGCTGCATTTTTATGTTACTGCTTTCAGATATTACTGGTAGGCAGGAACACATAACCTCTGAAAGCTGACTCTGTCAGACCTCTAGAGTAAACTGAAATATCTAAAGCCCTAGAAGTACATTACAAACTCTAAAGGCTCTACAACATAACCATATGTACTCAGTGCTATATATCTTTGAGCTTATACATTCCAATTTAAGTAAACCAGCCTCCCTTGCACAGAGATAAGGATGCCAAGCTGTGTAAAACAAAAACTACCAACCATTCCACTCCAATCTATATTTAGTATTTGCTGTGTCATGCTTTAATTGCTGAAACTGCCTCTACAAAAGCATTAAAAAATCACCAGGAAAAAAAGCCATTATGAGGCACATTGAATGTTCGGAATAAAACTTCACCTTGAAAAATATACGCATGAGTTCTGAAGCACAAAGTTCTAAGATCAGATGAATCATCAACATTTTGTTTCCATCAGGTACATGCTCCTAATGTAAAAAATACAAAGAACAAAAATACACTGAAAACCCTCTTGGAGCTCACCATCATGAAAAAACAGAATCTGTTGGAAGTTCAAATTTTTATGAACAGACAGGAAAATAAAATGTTGCAAATTAGTTCCCTCTTTAAAAAGAGCAGATAAGTTAGTAAATACAGTAACTTCCACTGAGCTGTCAAGTGAGCCAGGTTGGATAAGCAGATCCAGATCTCTAATTTGGGAGGCTGTGAATTGTGTTTCCTTATCTAATGAAGTCCCTTATTTTCCCTCACTTTTTTTAGCGTATTTTTCATATGACTTTCAAATATAATTTTACATTATATATATATATGTATAGGTAGTCAAACTGGACCATCTGGAAAAGACTCTTTGCTAAAAACTCATTAATTTAAAATACAAGTGAACAGTCACTGACATGGATGTTTTTTGTAGAGTCCTGATCAACCATATCTCCACCTGCAGGGATTTCTCACAGAAATTTTTTTGCTGTCCCAAGTAGTGACTGCAGTATAGGGTTTTACAGTCCCTGAAACTCAGCCACATGAAATATTTCCACAGCACAGGCCACAGGGTGCATACTGCAGGTCCTCCCTGCCTGGTGGTGATTCCGTACAGACCAGCACAATATGGACTTACAAGTTCTGTGGTTGGATTTACCAGAAAAAGGGGCAGATGGAAGAGTTACTAGTTCCCTGTTGAAGAGAACAAGAGCTCAAGGTCCTTGTGGCACTGGTCTGTGGGCAAGCTCTGCTTGCTACATATGCAGGGTTTGCAAAGCCACTTGCAAAGGCTTGAAAAGTAATTTCATAGAACCACAGAATCACAGAATGGTTTGGATTGGAAGGGACCTTAAAGATCACCTAGTTCCAACATTCCTGCTACCTTGCACTAGACTGGGTTGCTCAAAGCCCTGTCCAGCCTGGCCTCAAATACTGCCAGGGATGGGGCATCCACCATTTCCTAATATCTAATCTAAACCTGCTCTCTGTCAGTTTAAAGCCATCATCCTTTGTCCTATCAATTTGACTGAGTGGACCTCAGTAACGACTCCAGTGATTGTATGAAAGATGAATAAGCACATTAGGACCATAGAACAAAGTATCCAATAGGTTGTGCAACTTAAATCATACAGTTTACCACCCCAGCAGAGAACAGTTTTGAAGGAATTCAGGGTAAGGTTTTTTCCCAAGCCTTCATCCCCCATATGGTGAGCTCTTTGCAAAATCTGTCAGAGAGAGAGAGAGAGAGGGAGAGTTCTCACAAAGAACAAAAAGCCAGATTTCTGAATGTGATCTTCCCTCACCCACACCCTTATCAGCTCTATTTTTAAATACAAAGCTCGCTCCATAGAATCTCCTGAGATTTGACAGTTGGTCACACTGTTACAGATTAAACAGAAGAGTGGCAGACTTGGCTGGATTTACTGCTCAGCACAGCAAAGAGGGAGACCTGCCCCTGAGAGCATGTCACCGTGTCAGGAAGTAGCATTTGCTGGATGGCAAATGAGCATGATGCAGGCCTACCCCTGTTCCCGGGACACGACACAAATCCTTTCATCATATTTCAGCTTTGATGCAGCCACTGCCAACAGCTTTAGCCCTGCTCCACTACTGCAAATGAGTAGGCAACTCATTTTCTGCCTTGCTTGTATCTGCAGAATAGCTGGCAAGTGCATCATCAGAGTTATTCATGGCAATCCGTGTGTGGGTGTGTGTTGAGGCTTTCAAAGAGATGGTGTAAAATATCTGTTCCTTCAGGCCTTCAAGGTACAGAGCCTCTCCTCAAAATCTTTCTCTCTTATTCTGCCTTGCAGTTTCTGACATCACTTCCAAACTTGAGGGATTGAGTCCTGCTGTGGCCATTTCAATGACGAAAATTGATCATACAGCAGCCCACTATGGAGTTGGGGAAGGAGTCCAGGGCTCTCCAGTTTTCCTGTTGGACAGTGCTAAATGTGCTTACTATCCGTAGATTTGTTTATTCATAGCTCAGTGAACTGACGTTTTGATTAAAATTGATTTTGTTGTAACAGTGCTCTCACTATTTATAACCACTTCCAATTCCTTTAAAAATAAACAGGGAGAATCCAAGCAGTTCAGTTATCTCCATGCTGTGCATGGCTGTTAGAAAAAGTATCAAAGAATAGATAAAATTAAAAATCAATGCACTTTTTAGAAAATTACTGTTTTCTTAATACGATTAAATACTGTTGTCTGAACCCTTTAATACTACCCAGCTGGCAAATAGAGAAAGAACAGTTATATTAGACAGAAGATTTTTATTAAAGACAGCTTTAGTTTTTCAAACAGCACAGGTTTTTCTGGCTGGCAGAGTATCAGCTTGCCTAGTGAAAACTGTTTTCCCTTGGAAAGAAGAGATGGGTATAGGATGTACCCAAGAAAAGACAATTCCTCTTGGCTGACCTAAGCAGAAGTATTGGCTTGGGTCTCTGAAAGTAAATTCTTTCTTACTGCTGGTGAGTTGTTCAGCAGCTATACAGATGGATTGGGGTTTTTTGGGTTGTTTTATGGGGTTGGTTTTTTTTTTTTTGGCGGGGGGGGAGTGGTTGTGGGGAGATTTGGTGTTTGTTTTTGGTTTTGTTTTTCTCTCCAAAAAAAAAGAAAGGAAGGTTGAAATTAGCAACAAGCTCATAACGGATTTTGGAGCCTTAGAAGATGATAATGAAGAGAGTCATAGGAGATATAGTAAAGAAGGTGATTTTCCACATCTGCAGAATAGGAATGATGGAAATTAAGAAGACAATTCTAAAATAACTTTGACTCCCAGATCAAAATTAAGACATAGTTAGTTTTTCAGAAATAAGAAACAGGTTCCTAGTAGGAGGTCTGAATTTTCATTTGCCTCTTGAAGAGCTGTTAGTTCTCACTAAATAGCAAAAGTCAAGTGTAATGTTCTGGATGCTACACAAAAACATATATATGTACCATGAAGTAATAGGAATGTGACAATAATCAGGTTTTAGAGTTTTCATGTTCTCTTCAAAAACTCTTCATATCAGAAATTATTCTAACTTTCTTTGATGTAAAAGTTTTAGGCAGAAAAATAAGTAGATTGATAAGTTTTTCTTGCTTGCTTACATGAAGTCTGGGCAATCAGTAGAAAGAAAGAAGCAAGAAAAGGAAAAATAGAAAAAGGGTGAGAAGAAAGCTCTGAAAACCTGCAGATTTGCTTCATCTTGGAGAGGGTAGGAGGAGAGTTTGGAGAGTAACATTATACTAATTCCTCTTTGGAATAATTTATAAAATTGGATAGGCAGATAATTCACATACTGTAAGCAAAATTGGCCTGGAGACCACACAACCCAGCAGACTGCAGAGCTTCCAGAAGGCCCAGCTGTTCCTGTCCTTCAGGACACATCCTTGCTCGGTGCTTACAAGCCGAGCTCTTTTTTGTCCCCGTAAACAAAAAGAAATTCAAACCAAGCAGCCAACCCTGCTCATTGTCTGTACATGGGGATTTCTGGGAAAGATGAAGAACGATCCCAGCTAGTCCAAAAGCAAAAGGACATTGCTTAAAGACAGTTATTTCCTTCCTTCAATTTGCATTGTCCTTACTCTTACTTGATATGGATCATTGTTAAATGAGAGAAAGATAAAATAGAAAGCCATGGAAAAAACCTAATAAACGTATTCTCTTCTGGGCACTAACATAAGCAATCAAGCAGTTACTTTGGTTACCTTGTTTGTGATCTGTCCTTGTTCCCCTTAGGAAGGCTTACAATTCCATTTACAGTGTCTCCCTCCACAGTGAAACAATGTTCAAGCACAACTATGCATTTCCAAGTGGCAAGATAGCAAACACATGTTAACAATTTCCTTCTCAAGACCTAGATGCTGCAAGTGAAAAATCATGCCTTGGCTTTCTGCCTGCTTCTGTCTGGCTTAATTAGCTGATCACACCAACAATCTCAGCTAAAATGATTCTCAGTAAAAGGGTAGGGGGGAGCTGCTTGAGCAGAACTGGTGAAGCTTTGCACTGAGTACTACCCTAGCAAGATCCAAGAAGAAAGGATCTAGGGGCTTTGGCTCAGCACCTTCCTTATCCAGACAGAATTTGAATTTTTTGGAGACTGAAAGCAGGATTCTGAATAAAGCCTAATGCCTTCTAAAACTGCAAGAACTTCAGCTACACAAGTTCAAACACTGGTTTTGGGATTGTTTGTGTCACTGTAGAGAAAGAGAGCTGCTGTAAAACCAAGAGCAAATCTTTATCACAATCTCCCAAAGTGCTTTGGATTTAGAATCACTTTGTAGCAGTGAAAATTACATTGAAGAGGAAGAATCATAAACAGTTGCTCCACTGTTGTAGCTTTATTTTTTTTCCAGTGACTGAGAGCTGTCAGCTGAGTCATAAAACATGCTATTTTCCTTACCACTTTACTATTGGTGGTCACACTACACAGCATGGTAACCCCACTTCTGTAGTACATTCACCAGCACAGAACTCATGTTTCAGTGCTCTGCCTGGAGGACTATACAAAATAAATTTTTCCATGGTAATCAAGTCAAAATGACATGTCCTCATTTCCTAATGCAACCCTGAAAGTGCTGAACAGCAGTAAAACAAACACTTAATAGCAATTATGGTTTAAACACACTTAAAACGAAGATCCTAAAGCCTTGACAAAAACAAACTGCACTTCTCAACCATCTTGCTGGAATTTTACAGTGTTGATCAGGAAGATCTTCCAGCTACAGCTTATTTTTAGTTCAAGTTTCAACTCAGTAAGTGAACACATACAGACTGAAAGTGCATCCAACCAGCCTAGTCAGTTTAAATTGTTGGGGTTTTTTTCACTGTTTAAGATACGATGCATAGATCTCCAGTGAAGACATGATGGTTTATTCACATCATCCCACAGATGAAGAGAGTCCCATGTGTTTATTCAGTGCAGGGCTGGTTTACTTCAGCAGACGAGTACATATTAGCAAACTGAAAAGGAATGCAGCAGCCCATCTCCTATAAACACCATTTGGCTATTTAAGCCTACACTGCACTAGAAATAGAATTATATCTCACAAACACCACCAAATGCCGGAGCATATAATTTATTCACTGCACGCTATATTATTTTCAAATCAGATTTTATCTGTCTCTTACTATATAAAGCTGGGGAAATATTCTCATACACATGGAACACTTCTGCACTGAGGACTTCTACCACTTTGGAATCAATTTACAGGCTGTGCATTGAAGATCAATCTACAAGGCAGATTCAGATTTTGATTTGGTTCTTGCTTCTGGTTCAGTGACTGACCTCAGACGTGTTCCCGGCATTTGTTTTTCATGTTGCCTTTCTCTGAGGCTTTGCTGGTTCTGCTTCTCTTTGTCCTATACCATCTTCTGTTTCCATCCCTCATATCTCCTTCTTGCTTAAAAACAGCCTCTGGAATGCTGTCTTCTCCAAGCTAAGAACCAGCATCTCCAGTATCTCTTAACACAAATACTGTTCATCCAGGTGAAGACCATGCCGTCAGGTTTGTAGTTTGCAAACCTTGCTACAAATGCTCCCTTCTTTTGGCCAAGTAAGGACTGTTTTAGTGGACCATAATCCATTTTCATGCCTCAACATGTAAAGATGATTCAAATTAAAAAGAAAATAAAAATGTACATTTGACGCAGGCAATTAATGAAGCCTTAGGACACAACCCTGTCTAATCCATCTATTTCAAATTGGGAGTTTGAAACATACTTTGGACTGTACAGTTTTGCATACAGAGGATATGCTCTGATCTTTTATGCCTCCTCCTTTAGTTAAGCTAGGTTTTCACACCGACAGCAGAGCTATTGTGTGCATGACATTTACTGCTGGAAATGGATGCTGTGTCTTGGCAATGAATGGAAAATCTGAGCATTAGCAATGAAAAGATATCTTCAGAGTGTTCCTTGGTCTCTTGTTAGTCATTCAACGTAGAGGAATTCAGCACAGAGGAAACACGCTGGGTGAATGTCAGTGTTCCCAGCTCTGCCTGAAAAAAGAGAAATCCTGCTATAAAACAAAGTATGGGCACCGAGCACAACAGGATCCAGATTTTCAGTGCACACCAATGAAAACCTTCCTGATAGCAGAGTTCCAACAATCCAGCTGGGGTTTATTTGGGAAATGTGCAGTTTTCCACATAGGAAAGTAAATTGGGATGTTTGTTTTCGGGTTGTATGGAAAAATATAATTGTTCTGACTAATTAGTATTTAAATGCAGCTTTATAGCCTGCACCAAGAAGGCATAGTCAAGAGGCTGGAAAGTATACTGTCATCTGAACCAGAAGTTCCCTATTTTTTTGTAACTTCCCTTGAGAATGGTGTCCATGGTCTGTGTCTAACTGGATTCCCAGGAGACAACACAAGCTCTTTGTACAGGTATGGCTCTAAGGCTTTGCCTTCACTTACTCTTTCACCAGGTTTATATCACTTACCAACTTCAGCTGAGTATGCTTTTCTGTCTATCTGGATCAGTGTCCTCTGCTGACACAGCAAACCCTTTCCCAGCTGAAGACAATTCCCACCATGCAACCTTTTCAAAAGTAATTCACAGCCTATGTCACATCCCAAATGCTGAGTGCATGCCTGGCCACTGTGTGCACAGACTGGCGCTGTGAGAGGGCTGGAGGCAGCTCCAGGCTCTGCCTGCCACAGACTCCCTCTGGATGTGACACATGCTCAGGGGTTCACAGCTTTATTCACTACAGTGGCTCTGTAGGTAACGATCTGTGGATGTACAGAATAAGCCACAGAACCCATGGAATTTGAAACTAACCTAGGTTACTCAGAAAAGCATGTAATGCACTGGGTTTCTAATCTAGAATTTGTATGTCTTTCAAATGAAAAGAAAGAGCATAGACAAGGCACAAGATGGTTGCTGTAATCTCCCTGCCCTTAGCAATGCCGTGAGGATGATGCTCTTCTGACTGATGTGTTGTGTAATGATCTTTTGCATATAATTCTTCATGCAATTAGACTGAAAGTTGCTGTCTAAAAGATCTGTTAAGCATTTATTCCCTGTATTTTCTCACTTTATTCATGTTGAAAAGTAGGGAATATATCCAGCCAGTCAAGGTGACATTCAAAGTTGATCTTTTTGCAGTACTATCTATTATAAATGTTACTTACAGCAGCTGTATTTAGCTTCATGCTGGCAAAACAGATTAAAAAAGAACCTACATTTCAGTGGTTTGCAGATTCTAAACAAAATATAATTATTTGGCTACAGAAAAATGATCTAACAACTTATCTAAAACCTGCTTCCTTCAGAGTTTCAAGAACTCAGGGAAGGAGAGGGAGGAACTCAGAGAAAATTTTCTGCAGTTCTTAAAGAAGACTGAACTTAACCAGAAGCAATTAAGGATTTGACTTTCAGAAATTGTCATTTTAATTTAATTGTTATTTTAATTTATTTTAATTAAGAAATAATAGAAGTTTCTGTCTTTCCTTTATGTCATTATTACACTATACCATTACATATGGGATTTTTGTTAGACAAAATTTTTCTGGTGAATCATGATGAGGTATAGCTTTGCCTCATAAACGATATATCATATATATTTACATTTTTTCACACATTTTTTGCTAAATAAATTCTAGTATGCACCGAACAGTGTTTACTGCACGAGGCCATTTTAAATTATGCACAAAAACAACTCTGCACACAAATGTTTCAGTGGGAGAGTTAAAGTTGCTGTAATTTGGCACCAGAGCAACAGCATGTGAGGCAAGTTTTTATATTGGACGAGCAAGAAAATGTGATTATTTGAAAGAAGTAATTTAGGATAAATAAAATATCAGGCTATTACACAGGCCAAAATCTAGTCACAGTGCTTGCTTCAAGAAATGTATTTACATGGGTATACTAAAAAAAAAACCTGAAAGGACACACATGAACATAAACCGAGACAAATGCATTTACAAATCACGTTACAGGTCAGTGAACAAAAGACGTTGCCCTTGACACATAGTCACTGGTCTATAAAGAGAGATGTCTGTTTAATCTTAGCCTGATTTCCAGTGGACAGATGGCATCATTTTGCAGAGCTTGTGGTATCACAAGGCCTTACATCAGCATTGCCACATCTGTAAAGTAACTATTCCCTAATAGGTAACAGGTTCCAGACTTGGTGATTTTTACCCCTAGAACTCCCCAAAAGGATACATGGGAATATTAATGGGAAGGCAGCACTGCTGCCTTTTTGGATGGTGCACTCCTGTTCACTTTGCTATCCATCAAGTGCAGCATGAATGGGCAATGCCTTGCAGCCCCCCAGGACACTGCAGAGAGGAGAGAGAACCATCAGAGAAAATTACATCAGCTGTCCTGCAGAGCATGAACGATAGAGCCAGCAGGGCCCAGTGCACCTTCCTTTATGCCATCATGATGCCATTTGATGGAAACCAGCTGCTCTGGTCATGTTCTTCACACTATACCCAGCCCTGCCACCAGAACATGCAGACAAGACCCAAGTGTCTGATGCTCTTATGCTTTGTTTTCAGTAATTTCATATACTTATGGAGATTGATGTTCTTTTAACAAAGATTTCTTTGAAATAAAGAATCACTATCAACAAATCTCTCAGACCTTTAATGAAATATAAGCTGATTTCCATAAGCTATGTCAGCATTGACAATATAGTATTAAGCCTAGTAAAAAAAGACTTTTAAAAACATATCTGTGAATTTCACACGGAAATACATCTGAATACATCTCTAATGGCACTCCCTCTCTAGTTATTCAGAAACTTCCTGTCAGAAATGAATTCTCTTGGCTTGCTTTACCATGCTGCATACATGGCAAATCAACATATCACTGGGTAATTCATAATGATGGCTTATCAAATAACTGATAGAAAGTGTTGCAGGTGTAGGAGGACTAGACTAATCTTACTGAAGAGAGGGATAAATGTTCAAACCCCCCATTCCTAGATTTGCATTATTAGTGCCCTTATTGATGCCTAGCATCAGTGGGATAACACTTTTTTATGTTGGGTTTTTTTGCTGAAGAAAATAAAGCAGGATTAGTTTGGATGTGTCCTTGTTCTCAATTGAGATAGGTGGATCTCTGGGTGTCCTAACAGATAACCTGTCCCCTGAGCTGCACAGGGTCCTGGAGAGTCTGGCTCCTGGCAAAGTCCCTGGCCCCAAAGCTGCCCCAAATCTTCCTCCCAGACTTGTCTTCCAGGGGAAGAGCTGCCCCCTGTGCTGCCTGGATGCCCACTGGAGCATGGGTGTCCTGGCAGCAGGCTGAGCCAGCAGGCAGAGAGCCACATCACGAGCAAAGTCAGCTCGAGCCAGGCTGCCTCCTCACTTGCTTCTTTGCTGAACTTGAAAGCAAAATGGACATCTCACTGTGGAAAACCTCAATGTCAGTGCATCAAGCGTTCTCCTGCTGGAGAGGCCTGCCAGGAAGAACCCCAGCGCTGCTCCTGCTGCCTGGCAGAGCCACTGTGGCATGGAAAGGTGTCCAGTCAAAAGAGGGACAAGCTTTACCCTTGGAGCAGTGGGCTTTTTGATGGGAGTCATACTGCTCCTGGGCCAGGAAATGCCTGGGGACAGTGTTCTTTCCTCCTTAGACTGCACAGCTGCACCTTGTCTTCCAACCTGGTCTTCTCTCAAAAAGTGATTGTCACACTAAATTCTCCCAGAAGGAAGAGATTTTTGTTTGGATGGTGGTGTTTTTTTTTTTTTGTTTTTTTTGTTTTTTTTTTTTTTTGTGAGATAGCAAAACATCCAAACAAAAGAGATTTCACAAAAATACTTCTATGATTATTTTTCTGGAGCACGCAGCAAAGCTGTTGTATTTGGCCATGAATTTCACAGTCACTTGTGTTGTTCAACTCTTTACCTTTAAATAACACCCCTAAATACTCGTGCACTGTTTTATCTGCCTGTTCCATGGTGCTTCTGCAGGAAAAATTACCTCATATATTTGCACCTCCCATATTTGCACACTGTAAAGTTAATCATTAGAAAATAAACAGGAAAAACCACCCCTTTGAATTCTGCACAGCCTAAAGCATCTCTCAAAACAAGAGCACTGAACAAAACCTTCCTGCCATTTTATTTTTTACTTCCAGGGCCAGGTTTGGAGCATTTTTTGTACATGAATCTGTGTACAGGACAGGAAGTGCAGAAAGGCAGGAGCTGCAGTCTGCTCAGTAGTGGTAAGACTCTATAGGTCCAGTCTAGAGAAAGCCACACAAGAATCCCAAGAAAGAGATGTTGTTTTACATGGACTACATGTCTATTGCACCAGTAGCTTTCTGGTTTCTTTCCCCTCTTTATGCTTTACATCATTCCTCGTAGCACTGAAAAAAATCAGGTTTAGGATTTTAATCCTGAGACTCCCGTGAAAAGCTCTGACACAGACCTGCATATAAGTCCTGTGAAGCCAAATGTGATTTCTATGATTCTGTGATTTTTAGTCTTTGTTCAATTCTCACCTTTTACTGTGTTCTTCATAAGAAGTTGTACAGAACTGCAGGATTTGTTTTACATCTCAAATCAAATTTCATTTTCAGCTGCTTCAGAAAAGGAACAGACCACTTGTGCTGAAAGTCTTCTCCTGCTGCTGCCTTTGCTTCCCCAGCATGATCGATGGCACATTGATATCCTGAAGCAAAGGGCCCTGCATTTTTCTCCTCTGTGATTTGAGATGGTGAAAGTGCTTTGTTACCTGATTACCGAAATACCGCAAGCCAGCAAACCCAGGGATCTAAACTAGCTCAAAGGGAACTTAACAAACCAGCTCCTGTGGAGAGCTGCTTCTCCTCCTCCAAAGGATTTATGTCTTTCTCCACAGATCACAAAAATATATAATGGATCAAGAAGATAACAGGTATGTACTCTTACATTCTATTCTAAAATGTCCTATATACAAAACCATTTACTATAATCCCTATGTGAAACATTTGCTAGTTTTATACACTATTGTAGGAACACTAGAAAACATTTTTGCCTATTAAACAATGTTAAAGTTTTCATCTTTTTGTCCTATAGATATTATTTTGTGGGTTTGCAGGCTGAGTCTCTTCTTTAAAATTATTGTGTGCAAGTTGCTGACAGGTGTATAATATCTGCACAGTGAAAATAAAGCATTTAAAATCATGGAGCCATATTCTGCCCACACTTACTCTACTGTAAATCCCAATAACTCTGCTGGCTTCACTGCATTTAAACTAGATTTATAATGAAATTCAGAAATTGTCCCCTACTTCCACTGATTAAGCTTCAAAGTCATTTACTTATGACCTTTTCTGAGTACAAAGACATTTTAGACAGTGTTACATAAGCGTCTTGCTAGATACAGTATGACTTCTGTTACAAAAACAATGATGGCAACGATTACAGTTTCTCCTTCAACCTTCTTTAGTACTGCTGGAACCAGCAAAAAATACTACCTTTTATTGAAAGCTCTGCAATACCAATTTCACTTATGATCGTGTTCTTGGCTCAAAGAAACACAAAAGGTGCATCTAGAAGCAATTTACTCAGTGACATGGTTAATCTCCTGTAAAATATCTTCTTTTTTTTTTTTTTTTTTTTTTTTTTTTTTTTTTTTTTTTGGTTTTTTTTGGTTTTTTTTAAATTTAACAATACTGTCTTCAACATCCTCTCAAATGTCCTGAAGAATACAGCTTCTAGCACATCTAAAGGGACTGGTCTACAGACTTGCCAGGATCTCAGTACGCTGACCTGGGGACTGTGAAATAACAGCCCAGTCCAGGGCTGTTTGTGGTAGTAGTAAAGTAGTTTTCTCTTTAGTAAAAAAAGCAAGGAAGGTAGTAAGACAAACCCCAAACCCTAAATCAATATTAAGCCCTTGAGACCTATCTGAGGCAATACTATCAATACCACCTCTGGAATTTTATTGCTTTGCACTACCCCAAATGTTTTCCCTCTGCAAAGCACTCTCCCATAGCCTCTGTCATGGAGCACTGAATCCATCTCATGGCTTCACTAGGTGATGTTAGACCCACCAAGCATTCCTAATAGGATAGACGGGCCCTGAACCCTGGCTCATTTTTGACACCACACCTGCACAACTCATTCACAGCTGGGAGCAGTTCTGATGTGGAGTTTTGCAGTATCAGTGTAATTGCACTGGGATGGTGCATTCAAGAAGAGGTCGCACAGCACAAAGTTTGCAACACAAATACAGAGAGTGGAGCCCAGAAAGATCATTAATATCCATACATGTAAATACACACTGCATTCTCTGACTTTGTTCTTTTTTGTCTGGTCAGTTATTGGTAGCAATTTTTCAATCTGCATGGAATGTATTTTGAACTTAGGAAGTCCTTTGGGCTACGTGGAAAAGGAATTACTCCCTGTGTTACACTTCCATTCATGCTACTGATCAAGGTGGGCTCATCAGAATCACAGAATAAACTGTGTGATAAAGGATCCTCAAGGATCGAGTCTCACTCCCAGCCCTGCACAGCATCATCCCAAGCCTTTTCAGTCATTTTCCATGGCAAAATAAATTCCTGCTACCACAAGCCCATGTGCATTACATACTGTGTGTTCTTACCCTTCACCTCAGCATTTACTTTTACCATGCTGTTTAATTTCGTCTCAGAATTTATGCACTGCAGGAAACTATTAACACATGAAACCTCCCTTTTCACAGATATGATCTCCTAATTAAACACAGAGTTAATTATCTCAGCCTTTATAACTGTGATTAATTCCAACAAGTTAACCTTTATTTTCCTTCTGTGTTCAGTACAGGGATCTGCTTTGGGTGCTTGCTTATGCCACTAAAACCCTCCCCCTGAACACTGCCTCCAAGGAATGACTCCCTAAGTCTGAGGAAGGAGGGACTGGCTGTCTCCACAGAAGCTTTCTTGCTCTCTAGCTCTGCAAGTCCTCCAAATCCAGGAGCTTGAGCCAAACAGAGACTAGGATGAAGAAAGATGCCTCCTATCTCAGCTTCACAGTTACTACTTCAAGTCCTGGCAGTGTCAGCTAAAAGTTCCCTGATACACAAGAAGCAAGAAGGGCTTAGGAAACACAAAAGGCAGCTTGCTCCAGCCAAAACACAAAATACTGCTTGAACATTGGTGGAAGAATGTATCTTATGTGTGACTGGTGTCCTGAATGTGAGTTAAGAAAGACTTGGAACTTGGCCTTTGCTCATCTCCACTTAAGAGCTGCCAAAACTCATCTCACAGGACACCTACAATGACACAACCAATTCAGAGCCACAGAATCATCTAGGTTGGAAAAGAACTTTAAGATCATCAACTACAACCATAAACCTAACATTGCCAAAACCACGAATGGAAATTGATTCTGCTTCAATTAGTTATTCTTATTTTTCTGCTTCTATTTTGAAACACTTGGAGCTACCCACTGCAGCTGATGCCTGATCACAGTGGAAACACAAGCTCAAGCAAATTAACTTAGTCTATGCAAAGGAGTGCTGATGCTTTAAGTTGGAGTCTGTCCACAGTGTGTGACTCAGTGTGCAGTAGCCAGAGTGTGAATTTGCAGCTCAGAAACTCATCTGCACAAGGCTTTTGCATGGTCACTGGGAAAGCAGAGTAATTACTGTAATATATATTGTACACTAAGAACACCCATAAAGAATATAGTTCAAAGTAGCTAATGAACTATATATTCACATCCTGGCTAAGTATCCGCTTCTTTGTTCCATGCATTAATGTACAACCTAAATTAGAAACCATATGAGTTGGTGAACCCCATGTTTCCTTTTGTGCTACGGCAAAAATGAAACCAGAAGCATTAATAGGTTAAGGTAGGGAGAGGAGGGACTTGACTCCAGTAATCCACACAAGCACTAGCACTCAGTTCTTCTCCCATGCACCAAAGCTCAGTGCCCTGCCCCATGGCTCAGGTATCCAGCCCTGTTCCCTGGTTTGGTCACTCATTTCCCTACTTCTTCAGGGCTTGCTGCAGCCCAGTGATGGCCCCAGCCTGGCCCAGCAGAGCAGCCTGTTTTCTGCAGGCCTCCTGACTTTCCACTGAACTGCACTATGATCATCACATTTAAGCAAATAAAAGAATTTCCAGTTTGGGGAGTTCAATTATCTTTGATTTAATGCTTGTCAAAACTTTTTTCCTCCTGATATAACTGATGTGAAATTCCAGGAAATGATCCATTAAACCCAAGGAGAGTCTGGGTGGACATTTGTGCTGGCTGGACACACAGATAGAGTGTCCAGCCAGGACAGTCCCAGAATACGCTGCCATGTTAGAGCATGCTGCTTGAAGTTTTCATAATACTATTTTCTGCCATATTCTAACTCATAATATACAATTTTTCCTGTCTCCCCAAGCCACAGCCATGGGATCTCACTGGTTGCTGGCCCTGTGGGAGAAGGGTGAGGTGGGTGCCCCACACTGAGTCACAGAACCCCATGGAGGTGTTACACATCACTTGGCTTCCAGCCTGGGGTACGTGCCTCTCCAGATGCCAGTGCCAGGCCCTGAGTCCTGATGCAGGAAGTGTGGCCCTTATGGCATCTGCTCTGCTTCCCAGGCTTAAAAGCAGGGAATGAAAGGAGAATAAAAGCTCCTCTCCAAAGCAGACTCTTTCTGACACCCCGTGTCTTTATAATCTCAGTCTCTTGGCTGGGGCCAGTGGAGTAGTGCCAACAGAAATACCAACACAGGGTTACTCTTCCTCACCATCTCCAGCAATGAGAGATATATGTCTCCCAACTGTTCACCAGAGATGTGTTTCTTTCACATGTGGAAGATAATTTCCAAAACAAAGGATTTAAATACACGTTACCAATCTTATTTGGATTTTGTCCAGAAGAATTAAACAAAAGCCTTTTAAATAATAAGATTATAATAGCAAAATCATACTATTGTATTTTAGAAATATTTATTCAAAACTGTAAGAAATAACTGTTCAAAATATTCAGGCCTGTTCCAGAAGTTTTGGGCACATATTTTATGGGGTTTTTTGGAGAGTAACCCTTTGATTATATGTTTTTCTGCTTAGTTTCTAGGAGCCTGGCTGCTTTTTTTTCCTATTCCTTGCCTCTCTGTGGGTTAATCACATTCTCTTTGCAGCTTCCTCCTCACTCTACTTGGCTGTCCTCTTCTGGGGTCATGCCTTCACCTTCTCACCATATGCCTTCTTTGGGTGTTTACTCAGAGAAGCTTTTCTTGCTGTGGGCCCTCTGAACTGATGGCCCTCTCTGCTCCCCTCCAGCTCTGCCCCTAGGAGCTTTGGATAACTGAATTAATAAGGGTGGACAGCATAATTTTGAAAGGTGCCAGCCAATTTACATAAGATGGAAAGACACACTTTTACCACATCAAAGCCTCTGCAGGAGTAAAGACAACTCTTGGCCTGAAAACAGAGTTCTCTTACAAGAGTTTCTGTGCTTAACCTTTTATATTGTTCTGTTCTTTAAGTTACAATAAAACTGAATTCTGTTATTTGAAACACTGAGTGAGGAGGCTGCTGTGTAAAAGGTGGTCAGAAAAGATCAGCCTGTTTCCCTGAATGTCCAGTAGAAGGACAGGGTTGTGTCCCACAAAAAATCAGGCTGGTCCTGTGTCCAGGAGGCTTTTGTTTCCTGCCTTTACTCTTGCACATGACGTGCATTTTACGTGAAGGGTAGCTCTCCAAACACCATTTGTACTCTGATTTGTGCTGCTATTCCACAGGAAATGATGGCTGTTGTGTAGAGTGTTTCCAGCAGATTAATGGCTGGATGAGAGCACATAAGTAAGGTAAAGGATATTAACTCCAAACAGTCACTAAATCTTTAGGAAATGCCCTGACCTCTGTTGGTTATTGCTATAAAAACTGGAAAAAAAGTCCCAGGCATTTTTTCTCTATGACATAACCACCACTGTTATGCATAGAATATATTTTAGTAAATCCTTTGGCTCTCTCTCTGTACTCTAGTGATCATAATTTGCTGTTTTGCAGGAAATACGTGCTAATGTGCTGGGAAGAGTGGAGGAAGGAAATCATTATGGCTTTGAAAACCACAATCAGAAATGAAGGCTCAGTTTCTTATTTTCTAAAGTGTCTTTACTTCCCTTAGCATCATTTTTTAAATTCTTATTGTTGTTTGGAACTTAAAGCTCCAATCCTTGGAGCTATTTACTTCATCCCTTGCCCTGGGTAGCTCCTGTTGTTTTTGTCTTGGAGGATCCACCAGAATACAACCATAGGGTGTTTGTGTGACAGCTGTGTATGCAGAGGAGGAAATGAGACCAGAACTGCATCATCGGCATTTGAAAGAGATGTTATGGCTCAGAAAACCAGCAAGCAGCTCTGGATGTAGATGGTGATGGACAAAGTGGGAAAAACTACACCTCTGCTTGAAGAGGGAGTTGTAAAAGTGAGAAGCTTAAAAGGAAGGTAACTACTTCCACTTAATTCTTAGCGCTTCACTGAGGGTCTTTATTGAGCAACCTTTTCTCCCCCATGCATTTCATCCATCGTGTGCTCCTCCTACCAATCTGCTTTATGGACATTTTACTGCTTTTAAGAACCTCTCAGAAGACACTTCAGCATATGTGAGGACTAACAAGATTTGAATGCCCTGTGTCCTTTTTCCTCACAAGACATCACTGCACAAACACTTCCAAGGAAGTTTTTTCCGAAGGGCACCATGCTGTTGGCCATAAATCTAAGGGCAGCAGATGGAAAAATTAAAACTATGATGACAGTAAATGATACAAGTTAATTAAATAAGGCAGAGGAGCATTTTAACAAATGCTATCCTGCCACACAAGTCAGCAGTATTTTAAAGATATTGCTATCGTATTTCCATCGGAGTCAGCAGTAGATGCAACAGTCTTTGGATAAGATCCTCTGCCTCCTGGCAGGATGTTGAAGAGATGGGGGCAGGACCAGTGCCTGAAATGACTTGGAGGATGATGAAAGCATTGTTTATTCCAGCCTCAATTTAGGTACTGATGTACACATTGGAGAATATTTTCTCTTTAAAAGCTTGGTAGCAGCATTTTTGATTGAAGGCAAACACTAGGTCTTTATTATTAGAGCAACTTCTGTTACAGGGTCCAGAGAGAGTTGCAAGATCTAACAGATCTGCTCCAGTCATTTATAGGTGGAACTAAATTACAACGCATGCCACTCTTTCTATCCTTTTTTGTTAATCCTCTCCTCTGCTTTCTCAAGACCATTCACAAATGCTAAATTCACTGACAGTGAAACTTGCTTTTTTAAAGGTGCTTAGAGTCGTAGAACCATAGAATAAGCTGAGCTGGAAATGACCCATCAGGATCACCAGATCCAACTCCTGGCCCTGCACAAGACACCCCAAGAGTCACACCATGTGCCTGAGAGTGTTGTCCAAACATTTCTTGAATTCTATCAGGCTAGTACTGTGACCACTTCCCTGTTCCAGTGCCCAATAGTCCATGCATTCCCAGGGACTTGTAAACCACAAGTTGAAAGTTGATAAACTCCCTCTGTAGACACCTTGCATAAGCTAAGACCACCTCCACTGTACAATCCCTCATGCTTTCCTTAAACAATTTCTGTCCTCTGTGATCAAGCTGCCTTTGCACAAAAGATGATCCACCTCAGCCACAGCACTGCCTTGTTACTATCCATGTATTTGTCATTTCTCCATTGCCACTGTTTTCTACATACTGATCAGCACTTCAACTCACTAGGCTGCAGAAGCTGTTGCCTTTACTCTTCAAGCCTCTGTTCTCTGTGTTCACAAAACAAATCTTCCTGTTGTGACCTTTTCTGCCATTATAACTCCATTAAGGAGCTCCTCCAAGAAGGCTAGGAAGATACTGAGAGATAACAGACATCCTATCTACTGCTAATTATCACCTTGAACCAATTGCCTGGCCTGTGTTTTTCATCAAGACCACTGATCTTACCACACCTGAGAAGTTTTTGGGACCCAAGCTTGTCTGCCTCCACTGATTCCACAGCACTGCTTTGTGCTTTGCCAAGGCAGACCTAACAGCTCACAGCTGTTTGCAAAGGACCTAATTTCACTGATCAGCCATCTCTGGTGATTTGACAGCTTACCAGTTCACTTTTCTTAGGCACTAACAGCAGAATTGACTCTCCTCATTCTTTAAGAATCTTTTTTTCTTTCTGTGTATTATATAGCCCATGTACCTTCCTGAACAGACCAGCTCCTCTTCCCTGATCTGATCATGTTGCTCAGAGCCATCCACTCTCTGGACCTTTTGCTTTCATTGATTTCTGGATGACACTCTTAACTTTTTCTGCTACAATGCAATCAATCCTCCTCCTTATCATCACTCTGCTTGCAGACATTTATACTTTGAATATTATCCTGTTTTTAGAGTGTCTTTTCCTGAGATCATCAGATGCTCAGCATTGTTGTTCTGGCGTTTGCTGCGTAGTGTTTCCTTCTTAGTCCTTACTACTTTGGATACCTCTCTCACCCTGAAAAATCTGAAGGTAGTTCTGCAATTTCAAAGTTCCTCAAAAATTGGTTTATTTCCACTTTATCTGTTTCCTTGCATTTTCTGCCAAGTTTTGGGGGGTTTTCCCACTCACAGTGTGCACACCCCTTCACCGTGTTCCCTGCCTCTGCCTTTTCACAGGCCAGGATATCTTCTACTATTGAGGGTACCTAGATCACTTTCATGGCATATTCAAGACAGAACTTTTTAAGGACCTCTAGATATTCCTCTGCATTTTGTTCTGGCCTTGTGTCAAAAGGGTGTGGCTCACCATCTTCTCACAGTCCAGTTTTTTCATAGGTATCTCTGGCATGTTCTAATAATGCCTGGATTTTCCCTCACTGCTTCTGCTGCTATGAAGCCCCTGGAGATTTGCTGGAACCTTTGTCACTCAGATAAACAAGAGGCAAGTGAGTATTAGGGAAGAATCACTCATGATACTGTCAATTCCAGGTGGTCTATTTCAGGTCAATTTTCTATTTAGTTTGAGCATAAGAATGCACATGCAGATGATGTAGTAGAAGCTTTTGAGGAGAAACAATCATTTACTTACTGGGTTTTGGCTGCAGTTACCCCTGCAAGCTCTCAGTACCTGAATAGTTCAAACAGCACGTGGTACACAAACATTTCTCTCAAACTGCTTTCTAGACCCCTTGCAGCAGAGCCATTTGGTCTTCTGAAACACACAGGTAATATGAATGGATTTCATATAGATGAGGCACCCAACAGATACAGAACAGCTAAACTCTGAGCTCCTCTCGCACCTTCTCAAGTTCCTTCAAAACAGAATCTATAAGTGACAGTCAGGGGCTTACCAACTCCAAACTTCATTATTACATAAAAAAAACCAAAAACCAACCTATAAAACATCACATAATTACTAGAAAACTACAGAGAGACTTCGTGAAATAAATAAAGATTTTTGCTCTGTATGATACCACTATGTATAAGCTCTGAGTAGAAGCATCTAGTTCAGAGTAGGCATGAGTTTCATCAAAGGTACAGCAAAGAATCTAAACTTACATGCCCTGTGATACAAAATCCATTCTGTGAATTAGAGGAGCACTAGGCAAAGAGACAAGCACAGAATCATGTGGCAGACCTAATGCATTATTTATTATTTTGTAGGGCTTCTGTAATACAATTCCGTACATTGAGTTATTTATGAAGTGAAGTAAGAAAGAAATTGAATTCTTCCATGAAGAAAATAAGGGTTTATATTCAGCTACTATGCCAGCAAAAATCGAAACTAACAAACATGAACTGAAAAGATGGCATAATGTTCTTAGGCACTGCTTAGGAAATATTGACTGCAGCACATCAAAGCAAATGAAGGAAGTTGCATGTAGTAATGATGAAAGACAACACCCAGCTTTGGTTTCTCAGGCCGCCAGAGAGCTCGTGCACTAAAGGCAGCAGAATGAGAGCTCCCTTCTGCATGAAACTCATCCTTCCTCCTGAGCATTCATGGCAAACCATTCACACCACTGCCAGGCTTGGCACTGACCGAGATTTGGGCTGGCACCACCAACACTAAGCTACAATAATCCTTTAAAATAAAATTTGCCACCAGGCAGCAGGAAGGTGACTCAGAGTGCAAGATCCTGTTCTCCACACTTGTCTGACCATGAGACCCTGCTGACACTGTCAGTGGGGATGCCCATGAGCACCAAATCTAATGGCAGTTTCTCTTACATGAAGCCTTTTAGAAAACTCACAGGAGACAGGGGAAACAAGATGAATAGTGGCATTGAAAAACACCCTCTCTCTTCTTTGCATCAGAGTCAAAGTGTCCATATAGTGTCTGTGACTCTCCTGGAGAGCAGCTTTCTGGCTTCCCACTGTCTGGCATTGTATTCCTAATTCTGCAGCTGAAGTCCCTGACTCTCACAGTTCACTGAAATAGAGTGTGATGCCCAAGGGCTGTCCATTTCTACTTTGTCTCTAGTCCCTGTTACTAAGGCCACCATTATATGTCTCTGCATTTTGCAATTCTTCACATAAACTACAGGTATTGTCTTGGGCCTTCACATGTCACTTCATGATTTAAATTAGTGTATTTAGGGGAGTACTTTACTTAACCTTAAACAGAATGAATCCTTAAAGTGATGCTGCAACAAAACCTGAAGTATCACTGATGAGCATACAGCTAAAGAATTTATTTTCTCTATTATTCATTTCACACACTAAATCATAATAATTTTTACTCTCCTTTTTTTTTTTTTCCTTTGCCGTTTTTCAGGTTTATGGCTTTCTTTCCTTTCCTGTTCTAGATCTCACTTCTTCTAGAAGTAACAACAGAAGACTTGCTTGAGTAAACTGAAACTTAAAAACTGATCAGATGCACGTTAAAGAAATTAAAACTTTTTGAGTGAGTGGAAAGAAGAGTGCCACAATTGATTTATCAGTTTTAACAGCGGTGGTACATGGCATCAAGGGCTTCCAGACACAGAGGGAAACTTGGAGTGCAAAGAACAGGCTGAGGCTCTGCTCTTCTGCGTCCTGAATAGAACGGCCCCTCTGTGGCCAGCTCTGTGTTGGCTTAGTTCCCGCATTACCAGCAAAACAACTGCCTAGCAACTCAGCTTTTCCCACAACATTTCCTGTCTGCCCAGAAAAAAGGATAGCACCTAATATTCTCTCTGGATAATCCCCTTGCTTGAGAGCTGTGTCCAGCCCTCTGTACACATGGGAGCTGTAACCAACAGAGCAACTTCTGTCGTGACAGAGAGGGCAGGCAAAGTCAGAGCAGTCCCCCGATCCCTGCTGCAAGTTGGATCTGCTCACCAGACAGACAGCAAACTTGCCGCTTGCTCCACTGCATCTTCTCCCCAAACAAAGGCAGGAAGCCATGGCTGTCAGCAGAAAGGTACAGACATCCTTCCTACTGAGAGCCCTGTTTTGTGAACTGCGAGGGAGCTCTCTACGCACACACTTCACGACTGTTGGGAGAGTCCATCTGAAGGTGTAAATAATTCAGCACTTTGAAAAAATAGTGCTGGCTTGAATTCGTGAAATCGCTTTTTTCAGTTACTGCCTGCAAGAAACATTTACAGTCATACAGCAGATTCACTAACAGTGACATTTTCTTATCTGACATCGCAGCTGCAGCAGAGTCTTGCAACTCAAGATTTAAGTCACTTCCCTCAGTTTCAGCACCAGTGAAAAAAGAGCTGCCCTGAATCTTCTGCAGCTTTTTCTGAGCAACATGCTGAGGGGACTGCAGAACACACAGTTTTGCCCATATGTTCTCTGGAAGCACAAGTTTCTCCTCCCTCCGAATGTTTGAGAAGCACTGTAAATAAGCTCTAACCGGCATAATTAAGAAAGCACTCTTATCCAAACACACAGAAATTAGGGCAGCAACTTACTTGCCGTCTTCATAACTTCCTCAGGAGCATTGTCTTTTCAAATGAGTGCAACAGGAAACTGGTGATTACGGGAGAGCTGCAGCTCAAACCACGCTCTGTGAAGTGCACAGGCACTCAGCACTGCGTTGGTAACAACAGGCAGCCGCCTCCCCTTCTTCTTGTACTTTGCATGTAAATCTTAAACTGACGCCATGTGGAGAGAAGTGACTTCAACAAAGATCTACTAGAAATATGTCTGCGAAAAGGCTTCGTTACCCAGAGCTCTGTGCTCAGAATTGCAGTGCTGACCTCTGTGCAGAGACCTACAGAGGAGAAGCATCCGAGGTCTGCTACCCTTTAACACTGATTTTATCTGGGCAGGTGCTCACAGTCTTTAATAAAGGCAATTCTGACCTTTAGTTCCTCTTTGTCACACAGGGATGAACTTGGACCTCTTGCCCTGAGGTAGAGATGTGCATGCTCAGGGTGAATAGGTCCACAGACATCTCCGCGTGTGTTTTGTGCTGAGGCAGAATGTTGTCCATAAGTTAATCAGGACCCTGCTCCTACCTTCTTGAACAGGGTTTCACAGTAGGGCAGACAGCTCACTGAATCTGTGCCAGTGTCCCACAGCCTTTTCGACAGGAACCACAATCTCTTTTTTTGTTTCGGAATTAGCATCTGACAGATGCAGAAAGCTGCCACTAATATCCAGCTCACAGAAATATGCGTTCCAGACTGGGAACTCGTGGAAAAGCTCTGATAGCATCAGATACCGCAGGCACGTGGCGTGTCTTTGATGACTGGATTGCCTCACCAGGGTTTATACTTTCAGCTCTGCATTTTTGTCGCTCGGTTTAGCACCCAGTGAAGAGTTAGATAAGGTAGAGATTAGCAGCAGGGCAACAAATTATTCATGCAAGTGGATGAAATGTTGACCACAAAGTTAAAACTGCAAGAACAGTTGAAAAATCTTGCAGAGATGTTGTGGTTGCAAAAGACTTCAGAATTACAGAAACTAGCAGTGGCACAGGACTGCTGAAGGGCGGATCTAGCCTACAGAACCTGTGTTTCTGGGCACGAGTCAAGAAATTGCAGAATTCCTCCAGGAACTCGATCTGACTCTGCAGGGTTGGTGAGCAGGGAAAAGTGTTTGTTTGCCAGCTGAGTCAGCTCCATGACACAGACTCCAGGAGGTCCTGCTTACACAGCTACGTGTCACACTAAAAATCACTGGAGACACACATGTAAAAGGAAACATCTGGCAGCAAGTTAGCAATTCTCTCTTGCACAACACGAGTCAAAAGGCATGGAAGGAGAAGTTTTACCTAGCTTCAGTGAAATCCATCTGGTTTCTTTGCATTTTTCCCATCCAATATAGGCAGCCTTTCCTTGCTGCATCTGCAGATAATCTGAACAGCAGTGTCTGGAAAAACATGGGGTTTATTTCCATGGAACCCCTGCCCGCACCAAGCACGCCTGCTGTGTGGGTTATTTGACACCCTAGGTAATTTTGTCACTTTTTGAAGAAACTGCAAACGCAGACAAAAAGCATTTCCCCCCCACCTCTGCTACCATCTTATCAGCAGATAACAGCGGCAGATTTGACGAGAACGGTGGCTATTACTCGCTGACTGAAGTGAAGAGGCTGGCCCCTGACAAGTCAGACACCTCTGTAATTGATCCAGAATTAAAGGTCCTTTTGTCCTTGAGTTTCATCTTCCATTTCCTCTCCGGATTCCTCTTATTGCCTTAACCCTCTCTTTCCTTTACAGGGAAAAAAAGTGACTCTTCACTTTCCAGCTGCCTCACTTCTCTTTTCTTCCTGGAATCACACAATGGTTTCGGTTGGAATGCACCTTTAAATGTCATGGAGTCCCAGCACCCTGAATTGAGCAGGGACATCTTCCACTGGACCGGGTTGCTCAGAGCTCTGTCCAGCCCAACCTTGAATATTTCCAGGGATGGTGCACTCACCACCTTCTGAGCAATCTGTGCCAGTGTTTTAGCATAAAAATTTTGCTCCTTACATGTAATCTAAATCTATCATCTTTCAGTTTAAAACCATTGCCTCTTGTGCTACAGGCCCTTCTAAAAAGTTTGACTGCATGACTTCCTCTTACTAAGAAGACTTCTAGTAAATAAATATACAAATTTCTTTTAAAATTAAAGGCTTTTTTACATTTTGATTGTTTCCTTTTCTCCCCACACTCTTCTCTTCAGAATGGACTGTACAGTGAAATCCTTGTGATTGCTCTCTCCCTTCTCTCCTTGTCCCCCAGCTTTTTCAGGTATAATCATCATTTCTCTTTCTTCAGTTTAACATTGTTGACCGTCTGTGGAAGTTCATCCAGCTGTCCTGGCCCCTCTCTCAGCCCATCACTCTGGCCAAGGATAACCAGTTATTTTGAGCTGTACTACAGGAATGTAACTGACCTGCAGTGTGAGGGGAAAGAGGATCCAGCTGCAGCATGCTAGAGACCAGCTTCCCAAAATAACCCTGGCTTTTAAATGACTAGCTTTCTCTTTAACTTCAGAGATGTAATCCTTGCATGAAACCCTCAACAGCTAAAGGAAAAGGAACCTGAACTGTTACAAGCAATTCAGCTCACAGGGAAGAGATGCCAACATAGCTGCAGAAAGGGTAGCAACTTTGGCCTCAGCATGGGATGGGGTCCTCTTAAATCCCTTGTTTTGGAAGTGTTGCTCTTTGCACTGAATATCTACACATTTACATTGTGTCACTTCTTGCTTTTGATGTTTAAGCATTCACCTAGGTTTGGGGTAACCCATTTATGGTTTGGATATTTGATGATTCATGAGAGTAGATGGAAGAACCTAAGTCTTCCTTTCCTCCCCTGATCTAGACAAATGGTCTCGTCATAAAGTTATTGCCTTGCTCTAGTTACTACATAAAGCTGCCCCATTTTGCAATGAAAAGGTTAAAACTACCTCCTACAGCACTGTGTAGCTAATTTAAGCATTCATAATAGATGTGAGTTCAAGAACACATGACCAGAAAATGAACTTGAAGTTACACAGGTGTTTGAACTATTGTTTAAAGGGCAAATTATCATGTACATTGAACCAGATTCATTGAATACCGAATGTACCTGGTCGTACCACTGAGTTCAGTAGATATTTGCTTAAAATAGAGGCCTCAGTGTAGCTTAGCTACATGCACTAGGTAGCAACAGACTGTACACAAAACATACACTTAACTCCTGAGGGAACTTCACTGCTGGAAAATTGGCACGGAGGAACTCCCCTTTGTGCTGTACAAAAGTACTGCAGGGGTTTTGAAGATATAAATTTTTAACCCTGATACCCAAGCCTTTGTTTTTCTGATGCAATACTCTTGAGGCTAAATGAAACTCTGAAGTATATTTTCTTGCTTGGAGATACATCTCCTCGTGGGATTTATGGAGTTTACACCCTCCCACTTTCACTTGGGATCCAGACAATTGTTCAGATAATTATTGTTAAGATAAATATTGATCTAGCTACCACTGATTGCATTTGGGTAATGTTAAGACATTATCTGCCTGTGGATCCCTCCCTGCATTTTATACAATTCCTTTCACTTGGTGAAACACCTTGTTCTCCTTGTCCAAATAAAGATTACTGCAAATACAACCAGAACAAATGGAACAAATTCTTTGGAACAAATTTTTCTTTGGTATAAATTCTAACTGTTCTCTGAATGATCAGATCAGCTAAACCAGACTTGGAGCTCAGGTCTATAATTTACCTCAGGAAGTGAAGTCTGTAGCAGTTCACTGGGTGCAGAGACAAATATCTGTGGACTAAATAATTACTCTAAACAGTCTGTTTTGATAAACACTGCCTGAAACAAAAGCAAACCACACGAATTCATGTTAAAATTTTGGTTCTCCAGAACTGATAGAATTATCTATAGTAAATAGGTGTTTATACAAGTTTACTTTTTGAATGGATAAGGAATTGTTTTGGAGTTCAGCCTTTTTGTTCTGTGAAGCACTTTCTTTACATTAGCTGTTCTCATTAATGGATGCATTCCTGAGCAACATTTTAAAAATACAGTTATTGCTTTGTACTTAGTTCCTTTAATTCAAACCATGTGAGTTCACTGTGGGGGAAGAGACAAGGGTAAGTTTAAAACCAAACATGGCATCAAGTCCTACGTTTTTTAAAAAGGGAAGGATTTTCATTTGAAGTGCCCTTCTTAAGGAAAAACTTCTGAAGAAGATATGAATCACAGAAATGTTTCAGGGCTGCTCCTCCTCCATTCTTCATAAAGATTTGTTTCCCACAGTATAATTGCTAGTTCTTTGCAATCAATAAAAGACATCTTTAAAAATTCAAAATTGATTTTTGGACAGTTAAAAAACAACATCTAAACAATTTCTTGTCATCTTTTAAGAAAGTTTATTAACACAGCTGGAAATAATCACTCATTCAGCAGGATTCCCCATAGTGCATCTTAAAAAAAAAAAAAAAGAAGAAAGAAAAGCAGAAAAGCTTGTCTCACTAGAATGATTCAGAGCATTGTAAAGGAATGGTTAAAAAATTACAGGGACTTTTAGAAATGTGGCCACACTAACTAACATTGTGATGCAAAAATATGTACAATACAAAGAAAATAAATCCCACTTCTTTTGTTGACCTCAGCAAGAACACAAGATGTGGAATGTCAGATTGTTATATTTCTGTTGTTGCACTTTGCTGGTTACATATCTGTTTATTTTGACCTTTTTCAGTCTAAGCAAAAGTTCAAATTCCATTGATTTAAAACATGTCTTTATACAGAAAGTTGTCAGCAAGGGCCACACTTCTGTGGTTTTGCTTTTCGCTGACTTGCTGTTAATCACATTGTTTTCATTGACAACTTAAGTTTCTGTGCTTTTCTAAATTTCTTGAGACCTGCAGAGACAAGATGAGAGAGAAGGACCCACTGATCCTACTCCACATTGTCTGTGATGAAAAAATTGATAATTTGCTCCTTTCCATTTGTAATTTACAGAAACCAGTGGAACTCACAGTATTCCCAGGTTTCTTTTGAGCATAACTTCACTTGAAAGACATACTTGTTTTTATGGGCAGTTTGTGAAAATTCATTGAAAATTCAGGCATCAAAGTGTTTTGGCAGCCCATACTTGTGTTTCTTCCTATAATATTTGATTCAGTAGAATAAACCTCCTTTTAGTGGGAGGCAAACACAGAACCTAAAATGGTAATGATTCAGAGAAGACATGTATATTAAACAGCACTCTTTTATTCATATATGTGAGGGGGTTTTATGTATGGATCTCCTTAAGGACATACGAAATGGTATTGAATTGATGGGGTAACATCAGACATGGACATCAAATTAATTTCAACATGCATATCCACTTCATCTGATGACAAAATGCACCTACAGGACATATTTAGGTGCTGAAATTTTTTTTATGGTGCAGGATCCAACAAAAATATAGGTAAGATCTATTACCATGTATATAAAACCTTCTTTCTAGGAAATACAGAATTTATTGTGAAATGCGAATTTAATGTGAAAAGCTTATGCTCCAGTCAAACCCACTCTTTCTCTCAACCCACTACTTTGTCAGAACTTAGATGTCTGAAGAGGCATAGCAAAAATATTTACAGGCATAGAGAATCTTAACATTACAACTTATTTCAAACATTAAAAATGTATTTTGTATTTCTAAATCCAGGCATATTCTATATTTCTCTTCTCTATTGAAGGACTACATGGCTTTTGCAGAATCAGGGCTTTAGATATCTTTTTATCAGTTAACAATATCAAATCAAATTTCATCCCCAAAGTCATATGCTCATAGAATATGATGATTTTTCTTTTGTTATCTTTCATCCAATTTTTCAGTCACATTCTCTATCGTTGTTCCCTGAGATCCTTAGCATTGGACAACGCCTCTTCAAAGTGAGGTACTTTAAATATTAACAAGTGATCACACCAAGGATTTAAAGCATAGATCATTGGAATTTTGGCATCAATAGCTCACCTCCCTCATCCACTAACTCCCAGTGGCAGTCACGTCTGTTTTTAGAAGACGCACTTTGCATTTCAAACTCATAGCCTATGCTTCAAATTAAGTGAAAGTTATTCAAGTGACAAAAGGTTTTAGTACCAATAACCAACACAAAATGATGGCATAAATTGCTGTGCATGATCCTGCAGTGGCAAAGATGAAGCAATTAACTTAAAAAGCAGTCTTGGTGCAGCCTGAAGCAGCTTCTCTCTGCCAACACCCCAGTACATGGTGTGCCAGTGTTGTCTGCTGCAGTAATTTTGCCTAATAAGAGGCTGACTTTTGAAATCATGATTTCTCTGGTATCAGTATAAATGAACACAGGAACACCTATGCAGGCCAATTGACTCTGGGCCTGCCAGTTATTATATTTCAAGGTAAAGTAATGCAGAAAGAAAGAAACACAGGGTACTGTGACAATCACTGGTAACTCCCACTGCTAACACTTGGCTGTAGGGTCTTTTTGCACCTGCTGGGAAATAATTCAGGTTGGGAGTGCAGGAACTTCCTGTCAATGAATTTTTTACCAACAGTAAGTTATTGATTGAAAGGATAAATAGAGAATCACAATAACTGACTGTTTATGTTAAAGTGTTATTGCCAGCCTTTTATTTATGGAGAATTCACAGTGTGAAGTAAAATCAATCGCTAAGCAATGGGCCATGAAAAGAAACTAGAAAGTGCAGGATGTGGGAACAGTAAGAAATGTGCATGTTGGATTCAGTCAGACTCAGTTAATGGTTGGACTTGATGATCTTAAAGGTCCTTTCCACCCTAAATGGTTCTGTGATTCTGTGTGCAACTGCTAGAGACAGGCACTCTGCCTGAGGGCAATAAAGTCCTCAGAGCCTAATTATAGATACAAAGAAAGACAGGAAAATTAACTACTTTTAACTACTGGACATTCACTTTTGTGGTTTACTAGTCAGTGTTCACTGCAATGTTAAGCCCTCCAACGTGGTCCAAGGGGACCAGGAATGGAGCTTGTAATGGATATACCTTTAAATTGTTGTTTTAGGAATTGCTATGTCAAATCCACCTGAACAATGGAGGAGAAGCCTTACAAGAAGCAGTGTAAGTGCAGCAGAGACCCAACCCAAGGTGACTTTGGTGCCCAGTGACTCCACAGGGCAAACCCACAAACTCTCTCCCACCGTGACTGGTCACCACAAACGAGGGAGCCCAAAGCCATGGGCTAAATGAACTCAGTGGACATTTGTGGATATTTTAGGGACATTTTACAGGGGCCATCCATAAACTAAAGGAATGATACCTGTGTGTTATACCAAAGGATGGGAAGGGGCGTGGTAGTTAATGACAATATATTTGATATATTGTGGGATCTTACCATGATGTAAATGGTATGGAATAAGGGCTGGAGAATTTAATGGTTTTGGCTGGAGTAGAGTTAGTTTTCTTCACAAGATGTAGCATGAGGAGGCTGTGTTTTGCATATCTGGAATCACTACTGATGATAGGAGGAATGTTTTTGTTATTGCTGAGCTGGGCTTACACAGAATAAAGACCTTTCTGCCTTTCTCTCCACCAGTGAGTAGGCAGGGGGTGGACAAGCAGTGGGAAGGGGACACACTGGGACAGCTGACCCCAAATGACTGAAGGGTTATTCCATACAACATGTCATCATGGCCAACATATCAATGAAAGGGAAAGAAGAAAGAAGGGGCAGAGGACACATTCAGAGTGATGATGATTTTCTTCCCAAGTAATCATTGCACATGACAGGGCTCTGCTTTCCTGGGGATGTCTGAAGACCTTCCTGCCCATGGGAAGTGGGGAATGAATTCCTTGCTTTGCTTTGCTTGTGTGTGCATGGCTTTTGTTTTATCTATTAAACTTTATCTCAACCCACAAGTTGTTCTCATTTTTACTCCTCTGATTCTCTTTCCTATACCCTGGAGATTTGTGGAACTTAGTTGGTAGTGGGGGTTAAACCACATCAAATATATTCACTTGACTTTTCCAAACATATCCATTTGTATGTAATGAATGGGCATTATTTCTATGTATGGCCAAGGAAGACCATCAAACTGAAATGCATGTTACTTCTAAAGAGAGTCCCCCATTGGTGAACTCCTTTCATCATCGGGTTTAATGGCCAGATGACAAAAAGTCTGTACCCAACAGCTGTAAAAACCACATTTATTGCTTAATGAATCCCCTGAGTCTGAGGACCTTCTCTGTAAACAATTTTACTGGCAGTATTATAAGTAAAATGGTGCCATTTGGGAATTATTATTCTACACTGACAAAAATTTGATCAGAAAAGGACTGTGAAACAACTTACCAGAGATGATTTAGCAGGGCAGTGATAAAAAACAACTGTGACAGGAATCTGGTCTGCTGGTCCTTTTCCTTCTCTGTTTCCTAGAGCCCATGAATGGAAAGATTTATTACCAAAGGTATTTGCTTGCTGAGCAATTGTTAGTACTGACTCCTGTAGAAAATGTATCAGCTGCTTAAAATGTACCAACTCTGTGCTACCAGAAAGTTACATTTGTATGGCACAAAATGAAAAAGATAATTCTCTCTAGAGGCTCTGGTAGCAATTGCCCAGTTCTGCTCTCAAGGTCCCTGTTGTTACTCTCTTCTGTGAAAGGGCTCTGCAGGACATTGTCTGCTGCCCCAGGGATTTCAGAGTGGGAGGTGCTGGGATAGCCTCGGATCTCTCCTCTCGTACAGATGAGAATCACATCAAACTTGCTGGAATCAAAGACATGCTTCAAATCAGAATTTAGCTTTGCAGTAAATTGAGCTGATGTGTGGGGCCGTGGCATGGTTTAATCTAATCATTGTAAGCAAAACTTGGTTGCAGTCACACACAGCTCTAAAGAAAACTTCCCTAAGGGAAGAGAGAGAGGGAGAGAAAAGAAGAAAGGAGAAATACATCAAAGAAAAGTGGTGATCATAACATGCAGATTTGTAAGTAAGAAACACTGGAGCCAGACAAGAAAGGAACCAAAAAGAGAGACCAGAATCCAAATCCTCTACTTATAAAAAAGGGCAAAATTATCAATATTGAACTTGTATGTCCATTCTAGCTGCTGGGCTCTGCCCAGTAGGAGCTCTCTACCCCACTGCAGACCATGGGAGGGCAGAGGTACAGCACAGCTGGCAGGAATACCTGCTGTGCCAGAGCCAGCCAAGATTCCCAACAGCCTCCTTCCTACTTCCTGCTGCAGCTCTGTGTTCCATTTCCACTTCAATATGAAGTGGGGGATTTCACTGAAACTACTGCAACTAATTACAAACATGAAGATAGTGGGATTTTCCATGAACAGCCTGGAAAGACCAAAGCAACATTTGTTTTATTTAATTTAAAAAGCTGCTATTTTTCTCAGTTCCAAGAAAACTAAAGTGATGGCAAGAAATGTGATATGCAGATTGCCTGAACTGGTGTTAATTATTTTTTAATCACTGAAAATTAAATTAGGTTTTAAATAGACATTATTAATTCTTGTCTGAGTTGTCCAAAGACAGTGTAACAAGCTAACAGATATTGAATTATAATTACAAGAATATATAATTATATCGATTTTAGAGACTATAAGAAGGTTATACAGAATTTCAATACAGAATTTGTTCAATTTATAGCAGAGATTATTTAACCAAAACAATAAAAAAAAACGTAAAATACTATCTTTCATCCAAAATTATTTTGTTTACTTCTTTCAATTTTTAATTACCTTGGAGGTCCTGTTTCCATGTTTCCATGCACTGCTGTCATGGTTTAACCCCAGCCATCAACTAAAGATTTATTTTTCTACCAGTTTTACAAATCTGGTGGTCTTTGGTCATGACCATGAGGAAAAAGGCATTGTTAGCTCTCTGAAGCCCAGGAAGGTTTAGGCAGCACAGCTTGTATGGATCCATTCTGCTTCATAGCACTTCCATGGTCATAGAACTTTGTGGAGACTTGGATGCCTACTTTAGAAAATTGATCCTATTTTAATTAAAACAATAACTCTCTTTTTAATGGCATTAGATTATTGTATTTTGAGGGAGACCAACAGCAGTCTGCATCTGTTCCACAGAAGTCAGTGTCAGTATTTAACATCAGGTATGAAAACAGACTGGTCAGACTCAAGTAATGCTTAAATCTCTGATTCTAGTACAGTTGAACAAAGATCAAAACAAATGAGATATTCAGGAGATTCCCTTTTCAGTGTTTTATCTGCTTCAGACACTGAGAAAACTGAAAAATAATAAGGCACTGTAACTGCTCCCAAGAACAGCACCTTCTGACAGTGCCTTTCATCAGTTATATGTGAAAAAGATCAGTCAGAGAATCTGAAAGCTGATCTCCTTGGTGAGCCTGGTATCAGCTGGCAGCCATCAAGGACCATGCTGGACACCCTGTTTCATACCTGGATCTGAAGGTAAAGTAACAGTGAACACTTGGTGGTCTTCCATGGCATGTTTAGAATGTTTTCTTGCCTGTGAAGTGCTGCTGCGATACACCTACTAATTCCCTTCTGAACTCTTGGACACTGCCTTCACAAATTTCATTCACTGTAGAGGGATTAAGAAGGACCCATCTGGATTTCTCTAGATTCCTACTTACACCTCACTATTGCAGTAATGTCACACAAGCCATGATTCAAAGAGCTTTGGCAACAGCTGACAAATCCAGGTAGATACTCTGCAAAGACTTCTGTACTATCTGGGAAATACAGGCAAGAGGAAAAAAGAAAAGAGGGAAGGAGAAAGCAACATTCATCCCTCCCACCACCAATCATATATCACTGCTGATCACTCCTCAGATGTGGAGAAAAATCTGCAATGAACTGGGCGTTTTGTGGAATGACACCCGATCTACAATGGGGAAGAAATGTCCATTGTCTTCTGCAGTGCCAAGATGCCAGAGGCACTCCGTGTGACAGACCAAAGCACTAATTTTCTCTGACAAATCCCTCTGCAACCACTGCAAAGCCCAGCAGAGGCCAGATTAATATCTAGGAATTTTGTAAATTTTCTGGTCACTATTGGTCTAGCACGTATTTAACAAAATACAAAGCCTTCTGAATTCCTCATTAAAGAGTACAAGGGAATTCTCAGAAGATGAATAGGAAATATTGCTATGTAACCGATACAATATTGAAAGTCGTTCAGCATTAAATTCCATCTGAAAAAAAGCCCACCAAAAACCAACAAACAATAAATTTCTACAAGCAGAAAGAAAGTGGGAAAGAAACTTTTTTTTTTTTTTCTTTTTAAAAAATCCTCCAACTGCTGACCTTGAGCTTTGGTGAAGATGTGTGAAAGACAAGAGAAGAAACTTCATTTAAACAAATATAAAGCTGATTTGCAGTCCATTTGTTGACAACCCTGTAACACTGTCTGGCAAACAGATACCAATCTGGATAAGAAATCTGTTCGAGTAGCATGGAAAGATGGCTACAGATGGAAGTGGCTGTGTGAGGAGCCCAGCCAGCCAGTGACAGGGTCGCTTTCCTTAGGCTGTCCAATGCTGGAAACAAAACGATGGGGCCAAAATTTTATTTTGCATCAAAGCGTGACATGATTTTCAGCCATCTGCACCCCACTATTCTCGTGAGAGATGGCAACCTTTGACATGCCAGCTTTTGTTAAAAGAAGAGGACTGGTTAATTGGATTTCTAATCCATTAATACTAATCTTTTCACTGAAGTGCCAGCAAGTGTGATTTATAATCTTTGCTTCCCCTGCTGCTTTATGTGGCTCTGTAAAACTGGAGCACAGGGTTGGCTGCTGCTGCTCACACTCCACTGGTGTGGTCTCCAAAGGCTCTGCACAACCTGAACTAATGACCTAAGAGATCCTCCACAAGTCTCTGGCCAAATCCAGCCGTATAGGGACAGGTTTTACTTGTAGGTAAATCCATGCTCTGGTACTTTGGAAGAAGTAACACATATTTCTATGGGAGCTGAATTTGGTGTACAGTTTAAAAATTCCTTTCCGAATATTATTTATTGCAATCCACAGATATGAAAAGTGGTTTGGGTGGGTTTTTTTCCTATGTAGGGATGAGGAGGTTTTATAAATGAGATTGTATAATTAGACTTTGTTCCTCAGATGAAAAGATGCAAATTATGCAAAGTATATTGCAGCTTTACTCCTTTAATGACTCAACCACATTGGTAATTACATTATGAAGCTGCATTTTGTTCAATTTAATGGAAGGGAGCAAGAAGGGGTACATTGGAAGCATCCATGAGCCCAGATTATTCAAGACACGTGCGCACAGATAATCTGAACCCCTCAAAATTACTCCCATTCTGCTCTTTCATTTTGTCCCACAACTCATTAGCCAAGCACAGTTTGCCCTCAGTTCTCATTCTAAGCATAGGAATAAAGTTTGCAGAGAAAAGATGCTATAATAGTTCAAGATCTACAGGCAAAATGCATAAAACTGAGCTAAGTGTTTTAAGACACCATACATTTAGAGAAGTACCAGGTGGTCTCACTGAAACATCCGTGTTGAAGCAAAACTGTCCAGCATTCAGTTAAATGTCTGAGGGTTTATGGATTTAAGGATGGGTTTTTAGGAGAATGTATCACTAACAGCTGTCACAATTGGGGAACTCACAGTCTGAGATTTTTTTTATGCAGACTTTTACTGCACTGGCTTACCTGAAACAAGTAAAAAAGCATGAACAATGGAGGGAGAATATGAACAAATGAGAAAGAAAGGAGATGAGGGTACTCAGAACACCACAAGAGGCCACATGTGATGCAAATAAATGCTGCTGTTCACATCTGTTGGGGGGAGCTGAGGCAGAAGCACTGGCTAATGGTCTTGGAACATGGTCCTGTATGTAAGAGAGCAGCAGCTGGCTGCAGTGTCTCCACTGTGGTTTCCCCTGTGGCTATGACCTGAGCTGTAACTGGTGACAGAACTATGAGGAAATGCCTGAGCAGGACAAGAATTGAGGTTATTCAGACAAGCCTGTGATAAGATGAGGACAGCAGCAAGGTCAGCTGGATGGAATCAGACTACAAGGAAAGCTTGGTTTCCTGTCTTCGAGTGAAAATAGTAACTTCTACACCACCAGCCCCCACTCTCATTTTTTGTAGGCAAACTGAAGTCCTCCAGCTACAGTCTCTGCAGCAGTTTAGGGGAATTCCTGGTAGAAAGTTGAGAAGTAGGTATCTTTATCTGAAACTAGAGATAGGCTGCCTGCACATCCATGAACAAATTTTTATGACTTTTAGAAATGGCACATGCTGCAATAGTAGATTCACTGAGCTGGAAGAGCAGAATCTGCTACTGGAGATAATCAGAAATGCTGCAACCTGGGCCACCCTCAGACTGGATTCTGTGAGCATCCACACAAAGGAAGTTGGGTCTCACTGTCATGAGTGACTGACACAGGACCATCTCTCTGAACCAGGTGCCAGTCTAGGGCTGGCTGTGATGTTCTGTGACTTTGGCAAGGTACATCATGGGGATTTTCCTTCTTCAAAACACACAGCAATGCTAAGAAGGAAAGACTTAGTTGATCTGGTATGGAGCTCCCACTTTCGGTGGGAGCAGGAAGAGTGCCCACAGCTGTGTGCATGGGCCAGAATCTCTTTCTGCCCTGACATCTAAGCTAGTTTTGAAGGTTTAAGGTTAATCATTTTAGTTGTCTGGAGAAACCAGCACTGTTTGTACTCCAAGATTGAGTCTCATGGCCATGACAGACCTGGTTTTAAACTAAATACTTGCATGATGTTAGCAGGACAGCAGTGCAAGTGCAGAAACCAGTGTGTGCAACACTTACCTGAGAAGCTCAGAAAGCTGTCAAGATGTTAGTTTTAAGATGGCTTTAACATGCCTACATCGACTGCAATAACAATATACTTTGTCACAGTCCTGCTTATTCCTGCTTATTCACCATTTGATAGTATCCTGCTTGTTTACACAGAACACAGTAAGTCCTGCTGCCCTTTATCTCAGGAATTGGTGTAACATTAGACATTTTCATCAGCCAGCATGGGATAGCCCAGCACACACTTCAACTTTGCTGCAAGCCTGGGATATTCAGTTTCTGAAAAGAGCTTGATTGCTTTCTATGCTTGTCTCTTATGTCCACCGGTCTCAGTTACAATTTAGCTATTTCCCCAGCTGAGCAATGTTAATGACTTTAGAAAGGCAGTTAAGTGGAAGATAAATTTCAATTAGCAGGTAAAAACCTTAAGGTAAGCTGTGATAGGGTGCATCTTTTTTTATGCTTGAACTGTTCATGCAAATTACTATTTATAACTGTGCAGTGTACAGCGAAGATGAAAGAACATTCTCCTTCCCCAGTTTCTAGCCACCCTCTACCAAAATTCAATTATCTCCCACACCTTCCCAGGGCACTAGTATAGAGCTGAGGGGAAAAAATATGAATGACAAAACCATCAAGGTTGGAAAAGACTTCCAAGGTCATCTAGTCCAAGCTTTGACAGAACACCACCATATCAACTAAACCATAGCCCTCAGTGCCACATCCAGTAGTTTCTTGAACAGGAAGGGTGAAAATACATTCTTCCATAATGCTGACATTCCTAACTGGGCTGCCAAGTTCTAGTTGGGCTTCCAGCTGTAAATGCTTGAGAGGGTAGCAGAAGGAGTGCTAGCTATTATATGTAATGGGTATGGTTTCATGTGATTATCACTGAAAAAACTGTTCAAAATCCAGTATGAGGTTTTAGCCACAGAAATTCCATTGTACAGGCTACTCTCCAACAGAATCAAACTGCTGACATGCACTTCTAGCCAGAAGTGCAGTTCTAGCCAGACCCTAATTCACAGCAGTATCAGAATAACTTGAGGATTATACCTCTGCCTCCTCATGCTTCAGAACACAGTCCAGACTCAAATTCTGTGGATGGAGGGAACCTCTGGAGATGATTTCATTACAGATCAGAGTGAGTTTTGCCTTTGGTGTTTGATGTCCTTTTTTTCCAATTTTGTTTTCCTCATGCTGACCACAGACCTGAGCAGTGAACACATACGTGACACTGACTCCTGTTTTCTGGTTTTAAAAAAGCCAGAAATTAGAGTATCGTTCAATAGGAGTTGAGGCAAACAAAAGCATTTGCAAAGACAGGCCCAAAATGGATGAAAGGGCATATATGAAATTCCACCACACTGCAGTGCAGCCTGTGCCATACTGCAGGAACGAACTTCAGGAAGGACAACATGGAGAAAATCCTTCAGTGTACTGAAGAGGGTAAAGTCACAGAGTTGTTACTCTCCCTTTTCCTCCTGTCAGATAAATGAATAGCAGGGAATGTAGGAAACTGTATTTGCGTGAAGGATTCTATGTCCTGGCCCATGGAATGATCAGATAAGTAACAGGAGCTCTAAAAAAAGCATATTCTTAGAAACTGCGTCATCTGAACAGATGCAGTGCTGTTAAAGTTCACTAGATAAGCTAGGTTTTATTTTCTACAGCATCTCTTTAAATACAGTAACAAGAAGTCAGCAGGTCCATGGGTGCATACCTACTGGAATGTTTTGCTGCACATTAATAACTCTACAGCACAAGGTTCCAGCTACGTCGGCCAAAACAAACATAAAATTTGGTTTCAATCCCACACATCACCTCTGGGAATTACATTGAAACTTCCTGTTTTCCCCACTACCTGCCATGCATTTCACAGCCTACAAATGTGAGCTAGTCAAGAGCTTTCAGAGATCAAACTTGGAAGGAAACCAAGCAAGAGCAAGAAAACAGCTTCAGACTAGCACAAATGGTTGAAAAACCTGCCTGTGAAATATGGGCAGGAAAAGGGGCTTATGAAAAGGATACCATTCATCCAGGATTCCTTTTCAAAGTGACTGTGCAAAAGCAGCAAGGTCCTCACACTGAACTCCAACACAGAACACTCCAACACTGCACCCCAGCAGCCCCATGGCTCTTCACAGACATCTTCACAGCACTCTGTGCCTGTAGGCACTGAGAGGAACAGCAATGTTGTCTCTGCCGTGTTATTTTAAAGGAAGGTGGAAACAAACATTTGTTTTACAGAACAGTGATACTTCTCTATATACAAATACCTTGATGAGGCTGCAGGCTGCAGGCATGTTGTGTGTTCTTGCCTCGCCACTGCATCAGCAGGGGAGAAGGAGAATCTGAAATTCTGGGGTGGCCACTTATCAGAGAATCATAGAATCATAGAATTATGGAATCATGGAATCATTGAGTCATAGAGTCATAGAATCATAGAATGGCCTGGGTTGGAAGGGATGTTGAAGATCACCTAGTTCCAACCCCCTGTTGTGAGCAAGGAACACCTGGCTCAGAGCTCTGTTCAACCTGGCCTTGAGTGCTTTCACAGATGGGGCATCCACAAGTTCTCTGAGCAACCTGTTTCAGTGCCTCACTGCCTTCACAGTAAAACTTTTTGTCCTAATATCTAATCTAAACCTGCCCTCTTTCAGTCTGAAGCTATTGTCCCTTGTCTTGTTACTCCATGCTCTTCTTAATACTCTCTTTCCCCTTGACAATTACCACTATTGATTTTCTAGGGAGTAGATTTCCACTTTATTAAAAAATACAGTAATGTTCAACAAACCTTTGGTGAGCAGTGGGCTGCTCTTCCACATCAATTTGGTCAGTAGTGAGGGACAGTAAGATCTAAAACAATTCAGTGTTTCTTCATGTACTAAAATTTCAATTTGGCTGGGCTTCCAGAGGCTGCCACTTTGCTGTGTGACATTTAGGTCCTGATGTCTTAAACAAGCAAAATCTTATGCACAGCCTGGTGATTACCACCATACCACCAGCCTAAAAGTTGGACTACTTTTCAAATCATAGAATCATAGAACATGGTGAGTTGGAAGGGACCCACAAGGACCATTGAAGTCCAACTCTTGGCCCTGCACAGAATACCTCAAGGATTGCACCATGTGCCTTTCAAACACTTCTTGAGCTCCGTCAGGATTGGTGCTGTAACCACTCTCCTGGAGAGCCTATTTCAGTGCTCAACCACCCTCTGGCTGAAGAACCTTTTCCTAATATTTTATCTAAACCTCTTTATTTTCTTACTTTAAACAAGAGAAAACAGATTTTTAGCCATTTATTAGTAGCAGTGAAAAACTTCACATGCTCACAAACATTTTAAGGCAGCTTTGGCCCAAAAAAAAGATCTTCACCATCTTTCCCCGTAGGATATAAACCTCAGGAGTATTTTTAAATCTGCTCCACTTTTTTGGTCCCCAATTCAGAAAAAAATTAGGACATTCATTTATGACCTATTTTCTATTATTAGGAACCAATCAGTCTGCAGTAGTAACAGATAATAGAGTCCAATGCTGTGATAACAGGAAAGACAACATATTGACATTCATTGCAACAAAAATACATCCACAGAAAACTTTTTTTTACAGCTTCTGGGAAGCAGATGGTTGTTTTATCATTACAAATACCAAAAAATATCAGGTAGATTTTTTTCCCCTGCACATCAGGTATTTTACTTGTGGTGCAAAGTTTCTTTTAATCACAAGAGCAATTATATTTCGTTGATGGGTTGACCCTGTGTGGATGTCAGGTGTACATCAAAGCTGCTCTGTTTTGCCTGTGATGGTAACTGGTGAAGGATCTGTCCCTGTCCTTACCCTACACCATGAGCCTCTCTTTGTATTGGTCATGGGCATGTTCAGCATCTGATGGAGCCTCATGTCCAGTTTGTTGTTTGTGGACTTCTGAGACTCTCATCTCTCCAGAGAAGCACTTGCAATTAATTTGCTTCCTGCCACAGCAGGACTCTCTCCCAGCCTAAGCAGATCAATTTTGGGCTCCTCCCACAACACCTCAGCCTCTGTTTCTGCCTGTTGCACTTGCACCGAGAGCTCTCACTACCACCTCAGGACATCTTGTTGACATCTTGCAACTATTTTCCTTCTCACAGTTTTTCATTTTTCTGCAGCATGTACTCCTTCTGTAATGACCTCATTCAGCTCATTGACACACAAAACCTGGGCTAGATAGGCCTTGGTCAGGTCCTCCATCACTGCTTTAATGTCTTTCCCTGAGCCTTCCAGGCCCCTTCACTCTGTCCCTGCATACCTGCAAACAGCTACAGGAAAAAAAGGGGTACAGAAATTTTGGCCCTTGTTTTCTTCAGTCTCTCCCAGCATGTCTGGTAAAAACTGTCCTTCTCTTTGGAAGTCCCATAAACACTTTGGAAATGGTGCCTTTGTTGGGGATCCAGTTGGCTGCCCTTCCCCAGGAGGAAGGGATGTGTGCCAAGGAGCATGGCTGGGCAAGGCTGAAAACCTCCCTCTGAAACCTCTTTTATCATTGCTGAGGGCTCCAACAAGGGCCATGCCCATGTGACCGGCAGCCCTGAATGCAGGGGCATTGCAGGAGGTGGAGAATGCTCTGCCAGAGTGCTGCTCACACATCTCTCTCCCAGGGAGGAAACCACCAGGCAACGGGGGGATAAGTGATTCATGCCCTGCTTGTATATTAAAAAAAAATAAAAAACCCCATCATCTTTGCCTCTCCTGAGGCATAAAATAAAAAGTTGTTCAGAATAACATTTTATTTAATATAACAGTTTATAAAAACCTTCTATTTAAGGTTTTGAAGGGAAAACAACACTGAATGTTAACGTGTTAACATGTTTAACAAACCTGAAATCTTCATATTGTAACCCAGGGAGCCTCTGATGTGAGTACCCTTCTCTCTGCAGCACTTTAGTTAGTAGAGGTATTTTTTCTTCACCACTAGATAAGTGAGTAGTTAACAATGTTTTACCACCGTTTTACTAATACAAACTCTAACAGATTTCCCTGATTTTTGGTAAAGCTACCGAACAAGGACAAACTGACTGATTCCTGGCAGGTCTGTCTGGAACAAATGGTGGAGGGAGCTCTGTTGTCTGCAGACTTGCTGTTCCTACATGGGGAGTCTCTTTACCAGCCTGACTGAATTACAGCAGAGTGCTACCAAGGAATTTACAGTTGCAAGGGGGTTTATAATGAAGACAATAATGCAGAAAAAAAAAAATAAAGTGACTTTTTAAAAGATTACCAGCAAGCTAAGTCCACAGCACAGGCGTTGCTGTGACTGTATATTTTGCAGACGCATCTAACCTAGCATTAAAAGTTGCCATCAGCCATGTAAAAGCATGACAGATGTTCAGAACCTCATACTAATGCTATTCTGTAAAATCAGTGGCAGCACTAAAAGTAGAACTCTAAGGCTACAACTCCAGTAGTAAATAAAACAGGCTAGACACTTTTTCATAACCTGAAGCAATGCAGCATGGCCTGGCACACGTACACAAATCTAAACTGTTCCCTTTTGCCTCCAGACATGATGGTCATATCTGAATTACCCATTAGGAAAGGTCTGAGGCATCCAATCATTTTTGTTTCCAGCAGTATTGCTAGCTGGCATGGACCAAATCTGTGCCACAGGAGCATTGTAACAATTAAACAAGATACATGATTGCAGACCAGTGCCCTGGTCCTGTTCTACTTTCTCCTGTAGAGATATAGCCTATGGGTATTCTGTGGCCTTCTAAAGCCTTTTTAAAGGCTCTCTAGGGCTCTCTTATACTCTATCAGTTTTAGTTGCTTACCCCAATGGGTCCTCAGACCTTGCCTGAGAAAACAGCAGTGCTTTACATCTCGCTCATAAATAGACAAAACCCTTCTTTCACCTCAAAATATCAAGCCATGAACAATTCTTAGAGTATCACACATCAACCATGATAAAAAACCAAAGAGGAAGCTATGTTAGAAAACAGAACTAATAACCATGGCTGCTGTTGTGGTTTGAAAACAAATCAAGTGAGAGGCTCCAAGTCAGAAATACAATTTAATGAGAAGGAAAAAAAGGTAAAATAAAATAAATGCAATAATACAAGAAGACCACTGACAGAGTCAGAATACAACCTGAGCAGGGTGATGGAAGCAGTCCAGGTGAGGTGGTCTTCCTGAAGCAGTGATCCCATAGAAAGGTCTGGTAGTTCTGGTCCTCTGGGAATCCAGTGGGTAAGGGCTGCCTGTACTGTCCCAAATCCCAGCTTATATCCAGGTGAGAATGCTTGGCTCCTCCCCCTGGGGGAGCATCTCACAATGGGATGATGAGTCATGCAGTGGGTCCTTGATGGCCCATTAAAGAGAGATAACTCCAGGAGGGAGTTATCCATGAGTCATGTGCAAGGCATTGATGGGCCATTAACTGAAGATGGTGATAGAATACATCCTAAACTACAACCCAGGACAACTGTCTAGTCTGTGAGAAGATTTGGAAATAAGAAGGAACTTGAAGCAGTAAATGGGATCATCTTCATGAACAGTCCCCACAGGATCCTGAGGTTAGGATGCTAACATATTTGTAATAGCATTTACTTGTCATAACGATGAGCTCCAGCAGTGACATCCCCCCATTCACCCATTCCTTCCAGGGATATTACAGGTGCATCCCCAGCTGGTTTTGCTAAACCCAGCTGTGTATCACAAGAGACATTTTCCCTCTCTGTCATATGAAGTGATGCTGCTTGTTGGAAAAACACATCAAAGTGGTTGTGCATGTGGTTGGGGGTTTTTTTTTTTGTTGTTGTTGTTGTTTTTTGGGGGTTTTTTGTGGGTTTTTTTTGTTTGTTTTTGTTTTTTTGTTTTTTTATCACTATTTTGCATATTCCTATAAGTTCTAAAAAGTTATATAGAAACCAAGCAGAAAAACTGAAATATTTCTGAACTTTCACTTTTTCATATTTCTTTAGACTAGAAGTAAGTATGGATAAAATACAATTCTCTCATTTTCCTGGCATTATTACTAACACACAAATTGCTCACTGGATTCAAAGCTTGCTGACTTTAAGAAGAGCTTTAACACTAAGAAAATGGCCTCAGCTTCCTGACTACTGATGAGCTCATTTTGAAAACCACAACATCTATGAATCTGTGGGCTTCTTAGACTTCATGCTTAAAACTGGCGAGAACAATAATAGAAAAACTATGTGCTTAATTGCATTTATTAAGGGTCAGTTCCGTTTTGAATCTACCTTTTGAATTCTGTTGGAAAAAGAAATGTACAATTCAATTAGGATTTGATGATACCACTGCTGATGCCAAAGGCACAGCCCATATCCCCTCAGGAAGGGCAGGAGCTTCCCCACTGAAAGGCCTGATGTGCATTAGTGCAGTGGTTTGTGGGTTGCTGAAAGCTTTTAAATTACATGTTTCCAGAGTAAGAGGGTAAGAAAAATGGAAATAAGAAAAATGGAAATAAGAAAAAAAAATCAGAAAATAGTCCATCTGGGGCTGCTTGGGTTGAAAAGCAGGCCAGGGCTGCCTGCAGAGGCATGGTGGCATTTGGACACCCAGGGATCCCATTCCGGCTGTGCTGTGTGTGGGGTGAGTGCAGAGCCTGTGTCTGTCACAGGCTGTGGGAATGTAAGAGAAGAGGAGCCAGATCAAAAGCAGGGTCTCTTCTATGAGTTTCTCCCTCAAATTCCATGCTCAGAGTGCAGGCTGGTTGCAGTGTGTATTTCAGACACAGTGAGCTGGAGAACTGTGGTACTGATGGTTACACAGCTGCAACTTAGGTAAGAACCAGGCATAAAGCTCTAAACTGATGATAAAGAGGAGCAACAAGAGAAAACAGATGCCTAATGAAGTGAACATTTACCTTTTTAACACCGATCTTGGACTGATTGGATGGTAGAAGCAGGAGAGAGGGAAAAGGTATGGACAAATGATCTTGAGAACATCTTGATTTTTAAGAAAGAATATTCCTTTGGGCAGGTATGATGTAAGACAGAGCGAACTTGAGGAGCCAATTCCTGAAATTAGCCCTGCTGAAAAGCACTTGAAGAGGGAATTCATCTGTGGTTTGAGAGCACAAGGACTTCCAGGAATTAATGTGATCTCCCAGCTCTGCCTGGCACCATGTCAGAGGGAGAGGAGCTGGGAGGCGAGCAGGCTTTGAGCTGAAGGTATCAGATGGAAGTTTTGCTTCTCTATTCTCTGTAAGACAGGCTGACTTCAGAAAGCACCATATTTAAAAGGAATAGTTTGTGACACAACTTCAACACATTTAAAATACACAAAAAATCAGAACCTAACTGTTCAGTAATTATTCTTTGCAGTGTGACAAATAATGTTTCAATATTTGCATGCCCAGGCATCAGTAAACATGTTGAAAAATAAGCCTAAAGCACTAAATTTACACCTAAATTAGTGACTTGCTGTTGAGATATCCAAGGTGCCTAGCCATCATCCTGACTTCAGAGGAAGCTCTTGGAAGCAAATCAAAAAGGGTAGGGGAAGAGGAGAACAAAACAGATTGCTGGAGGCAGATCTTGCTTTCTGATTATTTGGGCCCAACACAGTCACCACGCAATCAGGAGTTGGTGATGGGAAGCTCCAAATTGCACAAATGGCTTCCAGCTCTTTTTTTTTTTTTTTTTTTTTTTTTTGTGGAGGAGAGTGTGCAGAAATCGAGCAGCCAGCAGCAAATCGAACATTTACTGCCTCCTTGTCTGCAAAATGAACGCTGACACACTCTCCTGCATCTGGGGCTGTCTCAGCATGAGTAGAGCCATGAAGGAGTGCATCATGACATTAATTTTTTGGCAGAACAAGGAGGAACATCAAGGGCAATACCACGCTGCATCAAAAGGATATTCATTGCCCCACAACTGTCTGGACCCCTTGTGCACAGAGAGCAGCTGATGAGGGGCTGCACAGCCAGTCCTCAGGAGCTTGCTCCTGTTGTGTCTCACCCTAGAAAAAGAAGCAGTCCCATCAGACTGGATATTTTAGTGGTATGACATGACCAGGAGCAAAATACCATATGTCTTCTGTCTTCATTGTGATAAAAGCTGAGGGCAGCAGACACGGCTTTTTACAAGTTCGTGATGTTCAAAGGCCTTGGGAAACATAACAAAATTACAATGAAGCCAAAAGGGAGAGCTAAGTGTGGTTTTCTGTCCACACTTCACTTACTTGGCATTTCTGTCACTGGGCCAGCGAGGGCTGGGATCTGCTTCTCCACAGAGACAAAGATTTAAGTGCTGGGAAGAAGGCACTGATTTTTTTTTTTTTTTTTTTTTTTCATGTTAACTGAAACAAAACCTATTTACTCAAGGACTTTTGTGAGGATGACAGCATATGAATGGCTCCTTCCACATCCCAAATTAGATGAATACCTTTTGGATTAGTAGTTCAGCAGTATCAGAAGCAAGAAAGTGGCATCAAGATCTGCAGCCATTGTTCAAATGAATTTGAACAATGAGGAAGAGATTTGAAATTTATATAATCTGCATCATCTGGGACTAGCTGACTTGACTAAGCAGAAGATGAAACACATGAAATGGAATATATATAATGGAATAAGCTTTGCTCGTTTGCTGAGCTGGAAGATCTTTCACATGGAAATTTAGGAAAATGCACATAAATAATTCCCGTGATTTATTTTTTTCTAGAAAAGCTGAACAGAAATTATTTAAATAAATGGTATTAAAAAAAAAAAGCCAACTTCTGACTTAAAATTTAAGTTGAAATTAACTTAAATATATAAAAATTGTTTTAGGATATAAGACAGTCTAAAAAATATCCTTATGCAGTGACAAATTCTGTTATCATTTTTGTGTTGAGGATTGTTAAGAGAGAAAGAGAGGAATTCCTAACAGAAGGGAATGAAAATCGTCAAAGGATTTATATGTTAACAAATAGGATTCTACCAAAGATCATCTATTTCAGAGAAAAGCACCATCTGTCACCCTCACACACAAAAAGGAAAAGAACCAAGGGGGAGAAACCAGATTTTGGAGCTCCCTCTGCTGGAAGCAGTTACTTTTCTTTGGCTTTTCCTTGGTGCACCTATTATGAGCACTTCAAAATACCCACCACCTTTTTGGCAATAAACTGCACGTTTCACTTTACATGTGATATCAAGGAAGAAGAGATTTCTTTCCTCTCTACACAAGAATATCAAATGCACGTGAACCAGTACTGCTCACTCCACAACTGGAAAAACCCCCCTACAATCAGGATTAAAGATTGACTGTACTACCAGTGGGATTTCTTTTGCTGTTTTTCCTCTCTTTTTTGAACATAGGAATTCATACTTACAAAGCCTCTCCTACCACAACCCTGGTCCTCTTTTTTCTCTCTACCAAATCCACAGGCAATCAGAAAATTATTGTTTAAAAATACAAAAGGGCATTCTCAATAACATCACTGCAGGAACAAGCCTTAAAAATATGCCAAACACTCTACTACTCATGGCAGTGATGCAGCAGAGCTGACACAGTTGTGATAAGTTCACACCTAAAATTGTCTCTGTAAATGTCATTGAGCAGTGCCCCAAATGCCTGGTTTAGCTGCAATACCAATATTTTTGGGATGAGAGGTTGGAGCACGTCAGAAGTGTGTCAGCTCAGGCAGGGTGCCATTTTAAACAGCCATCCTATAACAGGATGAAGCACACAGAGGACGGAGATTCCTTCTCTACCAACCACAAAATCCATTTAAATGCCTTCCTCAATGGGGTCTGTCCTGGGTTGTAGTATAGGATGTATTCTACCACCATCTCCATGAACTGATGAATCCAGTTGTTGGAGCAGTGCTCTTCCCAGGCTCCCCTCCCTCTGGGGTGCCTTCTGTTAATGGCCATCAATGCCTTGCCCATGACTCATAGATAACTCCCTCTGGGAGCTCTCTCTCTTTAATGGGCCATCAAGGACCCACTGTATGACTCATCATCCCATTGTGAGATGCTCCGCCCAGGGGAAGGAGCCAAGCATTCTCACCTGGATATAAGCTGGGATTTGGGACAGTACAGGCAGCCCTTACCCACCAGATTCCCAGAGGACCAGACCCTTCTATGGGATTAGTGCTTCAGGAAGACCACCTCAAATGGACTGCTTCCATCGCCCTGCTCAGGTTGTATTCTGACTCTGTCAGTTGTCTTTTTGTATTATTGCATTTATTTTATTTTATCTTTTTCCCCTTTTCTTCTCATTAAATTGTATTTCTGAATTAGAGCATCTCATTCGTTTTACTTTCAAACCACAACAGGTCTTTTGTCATTTTTTGTCACCTTTGTCCTTTTCTTTTCCAGCCTTTTGTCTGCAGAGAGGCTTCAGCCACCCAGTGTATCAGCTGCTCTGCTCAAAGCAGCACCATTCAGCTCACTGACTGCCTAACCAGGCTGGTGTGCAACACACTTGGCACAGCTCATTGGCAACCAAGTGGGTATCCTCGACTTCACAGGGAATTTGTTAAAAAAACAGTATGTTAATCATCTGAGATCCAGCATATACACATATATATTCTATCATTCTGTGCATTCTATCAATATAGAATGAATACAAACCCGCGGTGGAAGAGAGAAGTGAAAGAGCATTCTTGGGGATATGCACAGGTATGTGCTTTCAGGAGACAGATCCTGGGTGAAAAGGGCTATGTGAAAATAAGAGTCATAAAAGCACAGAATCATAGATTGAGGTTACGAGGGCAGCACTAAAGAAAGTGAAAAATGATATGAAAAGTGAAAAATGGGGTCAGTGAGAAGGAGTTAAAGGTGCAACAGCAAAGGCAGGAAGGAGGGACAAAGGAAGAATGCCACCACATCTCACAGCTGCTTTTTTGAGAATTGCCCCCTTGCCCAGCATCAACCTACACAGAAAGGAACATGAAAAGTCACTTTTTTTCTTTTCTAGACAAGAAAAAGAAAAGCTTTTATGCTTTCTACCCTCTTGTTACTTTTCATCATTTATTCCCACAAATACCAGCCCTCCCTTTTAACACTAGGCTTAAATACTCTGCTGCAAATCTGAAAATTCTATGATAAATTTTGGACATTAACATGATTCACTGCTGTATTTGTAGATATTCTCCATGATGTTATGATACCAACAGGTCTAACCCATTGCCAGCAGAGGCACTGCTGCTACAAATTAAGAAAGAGTGGCTTAAATCAATATGCTGCTAATCAGACCACATTCCACTTCAATAATTACATTAGACTGCTGAATTTATAGCATTATTTTGGTGACACTGGTTCTTTAAATATAAGATCATGTCTAATAACTTCATTTAACTTTATTTTGTTTACTCTGTTCAAGAAGAGTAGTAATAGAGATATAATTTCCAGGACAGCTGTTAAAGACTAATATTTATTTCTTGGGTACAGTTACTTACAGAGAACAGACTTACAGAAGGGTCATACCACTGCTTAGAGTTAGGGGGTCAATCTGCATTAATTCTAGAAGTTTCATCCTTTCTCTCTCTTTAAGTATCAAATGCAAAATAAATATGCAACTTTTGAAAGTATCACCTTGACACTTAATCACGGGGGAAGAATGAATTCAACTAGTGAGAACAGGCTACATAAAGTGAGTCAGAAGAGTGCATTTCTCCCTTTAGTTAGTACTGATTTCCCCTGCAGACCAACAATTGCTTCATGTCTTCAGGATACTATTTTCATGGCTGCTGAGCTGAGTCCATTCTTGGGATCCCCTTGGACACAGCTGGTGGCTGCAGGTGCCAGCAGCTGTTTAGGCAGACTGCAGCCTGGAGCACCACAGCACAGCCATGAGAAAGCCCGAAGGAACAAAAGGCTGCTGTTCCCAAACAGGTGGTTTTTCCTAACCTCCTGCCCCCATGTTCTATTTCCAACATACAAGCACAGTTCAGAGAGTTATATTTTGTTGCACAGCCATTTCCATTACATGTGACTTTGGTAGTTATTTTCCCCTGCTCAATCAAATCTGTGGGTGGGAAAGCACAGGAAATTGATCTGCCTGAGAGAACCTGAATGCTAACTGATGGTCTGGCCTTTAAATCCATGGAATCATAGGATTCTTTGGGTTGAAAGGGACTTTAAAGATCATCTAGTTCCAAGCACCCTGCCATAAGTAGGGGCACCTTCCACTAGACAAAGTTGCTAGAAGTCCCATCCAACCTGATCTTGAATACAGATCCCTGTATGTGGGACTGTATTCTACTTTAGTGGAATACTTCTACTTTACTTTCTACCCAAAATCTGTGGGTATTCTTCAGAGTGGCCATGGCATGGGGAGAATGCCTAATTTTCAAGTTCTGCTGGGGATGACAGCTGTGCAAACTCCAAAGAGATCAACTGAGGCCTACATTGGTTATTTTTGAAAAGGCAGAAGAGGGAAACAGATATTGCCAGTTCAATGGTTGAAGGTGCCGTTGTTGTTGTCATGTCCAGGGGGTAAATTCCTGTTAGTTATATTAAACAACAACAGCTAAATTTGATTTAATTCTTATCAAGAATTCCCTTTCTGTTTTGTAGACACCAAAAGAAAAGGGTACCTACTTGCACACTAGATACTTGTTGTATTTCTCTGAAGAATGGTTTTTCCCTAGAACCCCTGAAGCCTGTTACCATGTAGTTTTACCCTTCCTTCCTTTCTTGACCTAATTGGCTGAGATCCAGCCATCCCCCCTAGACAGAAACCTTAATAAGGGCCTGTCCTCCCCTCTTTCTTCCACTCGCCCTCCGGCTCTCCAAGGCTCCAGCCCTCTTTCCCTCCTTCTGGACCTCCCTTGCCCTCTGAACCTCCTGCCCTCGTTTCCCCTCCTGGAATAAACGTCTTAGATCAACCCTGAGAGTAAGAACCTCTTTTGGATCTTTTGCCCTATCCCTGAAATACTCCCCCACAGCCTCCCAAAAAACTAAGCTAGCCTCGGGGGGCTGCAGAAAATTCGTTTCGGATACTGACTAACAAAAGTAAGGATTTTACAGAAAGAGTGTGACAATAGGTGACAAGAATTCTTTGAGGAAGTTGGTATCAGATGCTGATATATCAGCAGCTTCTGTTTGATTACAAGTCTTGGAAGACTACACAGTGTAGAACACTTTGAAAGAAAACAATGGACAGTCCACATTGGCAAGTTTCATGTGAGCAGTGGTTCACATGAAAGAGAGATACTGTCTGCTGGCTTTTCCATTTTGGTAGGTTTATTTTCACACCAGTTCCTTAAGAAACATCCAGTTCCAAGAAGCTGAAAGAATACAGAGGAAAAAAATCTATTTTTACTCCAATAATTTTTGTCATCCACGCCCCAGAGCTTATAGTCTGAGTAAGCATAAACTGCGTAATGCTGTCCAAAAATAAGCCCATACACAATATTTAGTACTGGAAAATAAATCTCTCTAGTGCAGGAAGAACATATTAACTGCTATTCTTACAGATTCCATCAAGCTTTTAAAACTAATCTTAGCTGGGTTAGAGTTACTTTTCCTTTCCAGTCTATTTCTCACATGTTCTCCCCTATTCTCTCCCCCGAAAATCACCAGCCTCATCACCAAAACATTCTGCAACCTAAAGCAACAGAGAATGCATAAAGTTTTCTCATCCCAACATGCTATGAGCTGCAGTGAAGGAAACTGGCTTCCTGTGACCTCCTTTTACCATATAATGAACAAGAAGGTTCCTAGTGGAGTCACTTTCCCCTCAATTCTCTATCAGACTTCAGCCATATTGGTGCAGAAAGGCTGTTTGACACTATTAAGTGTCAAATTTACCTCCCCCAAAAGCAAAAAATGATGGTGAACATGTCAAGGACTATATAAGAATGATCTTAAGAAGGAGTATTAATAATCAAGATCTCACTTTATGAGGGAGTGCTCTAACCCAAATGTTTCAGGGGATTTCATAGCTGAATTCCTGACAGAAGCTTGTAGTGCTGCCTTCCAGGGGTGCATCCAGATTTTTCCCAGGGAATCAAGCATATGGACTAATGAAAAGGGATAGTGCATGTTAACATCTAAACAGGACAAAGATGGGATGCCTTTGGGGCATGTTCCTAGACCCAGGACATAGAAAGTGCTCCCATGTCTTATAATTTAAGGAACACTTGAAAATTCATGTTGCATGCATCTCAAAATGTTTTTTCACATGACTTTTTTATTATTTATCTAGTCAGTCTTTCCAAACTGCAGGCAGAACAAGCCATCTATATGCTTGCAGAATATCAGTTCTTTAAGCCAGCCCTTTTTTCAGCTTCTGCTTGATCTTATAATTGAGGTAATACAATCAATTCTGTAATTCTGACTGCCACTTCATTTTCTGCATGAATTTCAGCATACTGGTCTTAATTAATTTAAAACCCAGTGTCTCTTCTTTTGCTCTCCTAGCAAACAGACATTCCAGATCCAGAAACAGACAGTTAAATTTAATAAACATGTAATGCTCCTCTCCTGTACAATTTAAACTGACACCATGACCCAATTAAGCTTTTTGGCATCACAAACACTCTCAGTTTAGGGAGGGTGGTGGCTCTGTGGCACTAATAGGAACCAGATATTACTTGTATTTTTTGTCTGGTTTAGACATCTCAAATAAAACAGTTAAGAGGTCCCAACAGTGGCAGTTTGGATGAAGAAGTAAAATTAAACTAGACTGAGAGCCTACCAGCAATATCAACACTGGGGACACTGTGAGTTCATGGAGCAATTTTTTAATGTAGTTTAGATTCCCTGATACGAGTTCATGTGTAATGTTTAGATTAAACCCCTGAAATTTCTTAATAAACTAGATAAGGTGCTTCCTATAATTAATATTTTAAAATTAGTTGGAGATCTGAAGTTAACATATCCATCGCTCATGAACTTCTAATAAGTTCACCTGTTGGGAACCTAATTTTAACTTGGATATATGAGGAATGGGCTTAAAATAAAGCACACTAACTCACACTCAAAAGAAACCATGCTATCTTGAGTCCTGAACAGTGAGTAGAAACAGAGTTCATTGAGCATGGGAATTGTTCAGTAAATGAATAATGAACTGTTTAAAATCTGCAACTTGTGTGTCTTTGTACAAGTCACACAGCTGGCAAATACACAGCACAATGGAATACAATACCTAAAGGTTTATTCTGTCCTAGAATACCTCTGTATCTGTAGGCACCTGTGATGTGTGTGTTTCCTCCCTCATCAGAGGAAGGGAATCCCTGGAGTGACCCCAGTGGTGCACTGTCCTCTCCCAAGACAGGCTAATGCTTGTTTAATTTAAGACCTTCCGTGATGACACTGCCACAGTCTCTCTATGGTCACTGATGGCTGAACTCTGTGCTGGAAGCACTTGCACAAGCTTTTCTCGGGGATCTGCTGGTGGGCAGATCTGCAGTGTCCTCAGGCTTGCATAGGATGTGACACAGAATCACAGAGCCGCTAAGGCTGGAAAGGACCTCCAAAATCATCAAGTCCAACCTTTGACTGAATACCACCATATCAACCAGACCATGGCACTGTCATGTACAGTCATTTCCTGAACATTTCCAGTGGTGATGACTGCCACTTTCCTGGGGAGCCTGTTTCAGTGCTTAACCGGCCTTTCAGTGAAAAAATTCTTCCTGATGTTCAACCTGAACCTCCCCTGCCTGTCTGGAACCTGTGCTGAAGTGACAGACCCAGGGAGGCTCCCCAGGCCCTGCTCCTGCTTGGGCTACATCTGGGTGCCCAAAGCAGCAGGCACAGCTGGTTCCCAGCACAGCCAAAGGCAGGCTCAGCCAACAGGGTAGATACAGGTGCCTGTTGGGAGGAACTGCCAGCAAAGCAGTGAAGAAGGCCCACCGATTAAGAAACTGTTGAAAACCTTTAAACTGAAGTTAAAAGCAATCAGAATTGTATTACGGAGACAATCCAGATGCTGGAGTTTCAATTTACACCTCATATCAGTGCAAGGCAAAAGCCTTGATAATTCTGTCCCCAGATGCCAGAGGTCCCAGCCCAGTTTTGCTGATGAGCCAACTGTCATTGCTTCTGGGTGTGTTAGATAAGTGTGGTAGGGAGCAAACTGGCTGAATTCTGTGGAGTTTTAATCACCCACCAAACAAGCATTTGAAAGGCAGGGATGCATTATGATTCAGTAACAGTCTCTGTAGTCAAAACATTCATGGGCCACCAGAACAAAGCTAAGGAGTGGTAGCTACTCCACGAGAAACCAGGAGCAAAGAAATACAAATATTACCAGGTACAGAAAGTATGTTGCTATTGTCTTAGCTTGGAAGAAGGAAGTTGGCAAAGACATGGTACAGAGAAGTCGACAATACCCCTCTGATGATCTTGTATTATAGTACTGGTCAAAGCTGTTTGATTAAAACTCAGAAACTTTTGTGGGCTGATATCAAAAAAAGAGAATAACTTTTTTTTTTTTTTTTTTTTTTTTTTTTTTTTTTTTTTTCCCAGAGAGAGGAAAAGTCTCCCACCATAGTACTCAAGGAGAAAGAGTTTTCAAGAGCATTCAGCTAAAACCTGGATTGCTACCAATTAAGCTCATGTTAATCAGCTTAATGCCCATGCTAATGCATAAGCATATTATTGAGGAAAGGATGAGAGGTACCAAAGCCATCCTTGCTTTGGACACTGCTGACAAGCAGCTTTAAATTGTGCAGCTCTCAGTGATAATACATTGTGCTGAGTGGGTATTTATTGTCTCTCCAGTTCCTTTTCCTGAAAGAAATAATTAAGGATAGAAGCAGTCCATAACTACATTAGCAAAGAGATCTGGAGAACACCTGACCAGCTCATTCCACAACCATGAAGGTTTTCAGTCTGAGATTTTGACAGTAAAATAATTTCCAGTAACGTTTCTCCTCAGTCAGGAGAGTTTCTTGCCCAGAGCTGAGGAAGGAGTAATGCCCAAATATCCAGGTCTGTGTTGGGTCCATGTGAGGGAGAACCGTTGAGGTATATTAGGTTTTTTGGCCTGATTATAGAACCATAGAATGGTTTGGATTGGGAGATATCTTAAATGTCACATAATTCCCTCTGCCATGGGCAGGGATTATCTTCCACTAGTTCAGGTTCCTTAAAGCTCTATCCAGCTTAGACTTGGCCACTTCCATGGAAGGGAAGCACCCACAACTTCTCTGGACATTCTGTGCTTCACCACCCTCACAGCGAAGTTTTTTCCCAATATCTAATCTAAATCCATCCTCTTTCAGTTTGAAGCCATTGTCCTTTGTCTTGTCACTACTGTCCTTGTATCAAGTCCCTCTCCAGCTATCTTGCAGCCCCTCTTTAGGTACTGGAAAGTGCCCTAAGGTCAGCCAAGAGCCCTCTCATCTCTAGGCTGAACAACCCAAACTCTCAGCCTGTCTTCATAGGACAGGTGCTTCAGTCCTCTGATCATCTTTGTGGCCTCCTCTGGACCTGCTCCAAACAGGTCCACAACCTTCGTAAGCTGGGGGCGCCAGAGCTGGATGCAGCACTACAGGTGGGGTCCTGCCAGAGTGGAAGAGAGGAGGGAGAATCACCTGCCCCCACCTTCTGGCCACTCTTTTGATGCAGCACATGAAGATAGCACTCCATACCTGACCCCATGCTCCAGGTTCCTTCAGTTCCTTCATAATATTGGAACTAATTCTAAAAATAAGAAAACATGGTGTGACCCAGGCCAGGGCACTGTTTAAATATCATATGTCTTAGTTTGGAAAAGAATATTTAAGGTCAAAGTCTATCTCTTCATCATGGCTTACTGCTAAGTGCAATGGTTTCAGGTAACAAGGGCAGTGCTGACATGCAGTATATTAAGAAAGAGTTTAGCATATCCTTTGATAAGTTGAGATTCTTACAATTACACTATTATTATTTCTTCCAACAAACAGAGATCTTCTAAATTACACTTATAGCATGTCAGGAGAGTATTCCTACCCAAGGAAACGTGATATCATTCTGCTGTTGTGATTCCTGGGACCAGGGAAGAAGCAGTGCAGACAGCCACCGTGTTCAGTGACCGACGAGTATTTTTCACAACAGTCAGCTCCAAGGACGCTTCCCTCTACAAAAACAAAATTGAAATTTTGGAGCTCCCTCTGCTGGTTTTATGGCAACTTTCAGGTAATCACTTTCCCTTCTCTCCGATTGTTCATTATAATTTAAATAATTAACTTTAGGTATTGTTGTATTAAAAAAAAGTTACTACACTGCTTATTGGAGCACGTGTCTGTGGTAGCTGATGGAAAAAAAATCTGACATTGTACTGGAAAAAATTCTGACATTCATTCCTCTAACAAAGAGAGAAAAGGTTTCTTCTTTTTAATTCTAGGTTCAGAACTTGCAAATGCATAGTCTAATGCATGCAAGTGTTTACTTGGGAGCATATATCCCTATCACTGTATTTTTCCACTGATTCCTAATACAGCTGTCATGTTAGGTGACAGCTTTTATACATGTTAGAGCCTGCCTTACTAAGCACTAACAAGGTAAACCAGGAAGCCAGCACTCATGAAAACACTGCACAAAACAGCACAAATTCATCCTTTATACACCTTAATTAACTGTTACAAAATAAGATTTTCCCTTATTTTTATGCAAAAAAAAAAAAAAAATCTTACTGTCATGTATGTACATGGCATTAAAGGGTTTCAGTTCAGAGTTTGCTTTTCTAACGTGGGTAGCTGTGCCACACAACACAATCACACAGGTATTTCACCTGTGCACCTGCTTAAAAACCAGCCAAACAACAGAGAGAACATGGACATCAGGAACAGGGTTTGTCCAAGGCATTGCCCAGGTTTCATTTTCTTCTTTACCTTTAAAGAGAGCTTGGGGTCCTTAACTTTAAAAGGTAAAATTTCATTATATCCAAGTGTTTTCTGAATAGATTCTGAATGGTTTCTGAAAATAGATTGTACAACTTTTATTCCTGTTTTCTTGTAGTTAACACACTGGTTTCACAGGTAAGCTGCCACAAATTCCAACCAACCTAATCTCTGCACATCAACTGTATCCTATTAAAAATATTAACAGAGGAGGTATACAGCTCTCAATAACGCTGATGAAATACTAATGGGAGAGCAATAATGTAATTACAGGAACAGCTGATTAAATCAAGATAGCACTTAACAGAATAAGGTAATTCCAAATCTAATGATTATATTAGATTATATCATCATTTCAGTGAAACCACTGAGAGGTGATTAGAGATGGCACTTTAACTTTCAACTTTTTAACAATTTAATTCACATTTATATAATTGCTAATATAGGAAAAAACTTTGTATTTTCTCTATATTCATTGAGAGAACAGTGTATTTTCAGTTCCAGTTTTCTTGAAGAAAAGGTTTCTTTCCAAAGATTAGAAAGGTACTTAGTTCTGAATACTGATAGCTGAATAATGGACCCATAAGTACATGCTGCTGAGCTAAATCTTGTGAAGGTCTTTAGAAGATTATCCCACTGAGGTCACTGGAAAGATCCTTTCAGATTCTTGCAAAAACTGGAATGACCCACTAGTGACTTTGAAGTTTTTTATCTTCCCAATATTTTATAGTGTATTTAAAATAATTTTGGCTTGGGTCTTTGTTATTTATTTAAACAAGGAAAAGATCTTTCAGTGATGCTGGTAATCACCAGCTTTAGAGTACAGCAGAGATGTCAGATATAAATATTCAGAAACTGTAAGCCAGACACTATAAAAAGTATTTTTTTTACCAAAAAAGTTAACTTCCTGTAGGAAAATTCAGGGGAAAAATTTAGGGGAAATTTATTCTACCTCTGACTACAAAAGTTTCTGAGGTCAATCTGTGATCCAAAAGAGCGTCTTAAAAATCCTGGCTGTAAAGCATACAGACCTTTGCATTCAAATACATTTTTACACATCCCCATTGCCATGAAAGTGGGAATGGAGTAAAGCTGCTGTCCTACTGGTACTTTTGAGTGGCAGTGAAGCTGGTGAAGCTGCATGATTCCTTCAAGTAGAGCTGTGCTTCCAGACCATTGGGATGGACTAGAAGCAGAGCTGCAGGTGCAGCTGCTCAAGTTGCTGACTGCCTCTCTCATGTTGAACTACAGCAGAGTTACTTTTCTTTCTTGTAATATTTTGTTCTGACACATGAACAGTGGCTTGTGGCCAGTAGGTGCCTTGAATGGAGGAAGAAAACCCTTTTGGAGACAGACAAGTAACACTCCTGGAAAAATGTGGTGCACTCACCTAGGATTTGGCAATGAAGATAAGCAACATAAGGATGCTGCTGAACACAGAGGATGACTACATCAGGGAACTTGCAGCTCCCACTGTTCTTCACCCCTGCTTTCAGTTGCCAGGGAGAACAGAGATAGAATAATGTTGACAGCAGCAACAGCATGATTTGGAACTTGGTACCTGCTATTCAGAAGGTGCCAACACCCCTGTGAGTGATCATGGTCACGTAGGTATTGCTTGTACAAGCTTTTGTGTTGGGGACTCTGATGACACATCCTTCCTTACCTTTTTTACATGTGGTAACTCTCCCATGACTAATGGGTTCAAGTTAGGAAATGTTACTGATTTAAAAGTCACTGCTCCAAAGGACATCTTTTCCTAAACTGCACTGCAACAACCCATCTTATTTGTACAATAACATCTGCATTTTTAAACAATATGCCCTTGTTATGCATATATTGTCATGTATGTAGTTATGCAATAATATACCTAGAAATATTATGTGCACAACTGTAATTGCACATATTGGCCCAGAATAGTCAAACTTGACAAAAAACCACATTATCACTCTTTTCTAAAACAGCTGTGCTCCTTATTAAGTAAAGGTAAATGTTATTCCTTGGAACTGTTAATATTCTTCTGTCTAACAGGAAGGAAAGTATCGATAAGCAAAGGCACACCAGATACATAAGGGAGATGACATAATTATTATTCATTATTAATGAAGCTATTGCCTCATTCACATGAATTACAGAGCACTTAATACTCTACCTCATCTTCCAATCAATAAATACATTCTCTTTAGAATGGGATATTATATATCCTCACTTGGGACATCTGTTCACATGGAATCCACTACTCAGAAGTTTCAGTTCAGTTTGACTTTGCCTTGGCTTTGGCTTTAGCTCATTTGGTTTTGTTATCCTGGTGCACATCACATGATGATATTTAACCCATTAACCTATGTATCCAACAAGGATCACAACATTCAAACCACTTAAGAATAACGTGAAAAGCAAGCTCAGCCATGTAGGGTTTTCTTCTCCTTGCCAGGTATTCAAAATGAAAAGCAGCATACGAAGGGGATTAAGACTGGCTCGAGGTCAGCATAAGAACATGTCAGCAGAGTAGCTCAGCCACATGGCACACGCTCCTTTTTCAGTTTAACTTCTGCCACATTTTTTGTGGCATGTTTAAAATTTTCATACTGCTGGAAAAAACTGAAGGCTATTTTTGCAAGATGTTTACTTGGCAAGTGATTCCTATTCTGGGTTGTTTTACAAGCTCAAGAACTAGGCATCTACCACAGAAGTGCCTTAAATAGGATGGGCAATACCTCCCAGGGGAGCGTTGGAGGGAGCTGCACTGACATTGCAGGACCAGGCAGTGACAAGAGCCCTGAGTTTAGGAGAAAGGCAACAACAAGGGTCTGGGAGGAAGGGAAGGATGTGAGGAGGCACCTCTAGGGGAGGGTAAGGAGCCAGTGGCAGCAGTCACAGGCCATGCCTGATAAGGTCTGACAATGGTCTCCAGCAAAACTGGACTATAAGAAAGACATAAAGCACAACTTTGTCCCCATAAGTACTGCCAGATCCTCAAAGGTAACAAATACCCACATATTCTACTGCCTTTATGAAGTATTTCAGGTGATCCTGAAGGATCAGAGCTGATTAGGTGTAACTTAATAAAGTAGCTGTTTAAATTATAGAAGTCAAAAATATTAGAAGAAAACTGAATATAAAATCAGCTGCTTTCTGTCTTAGTGCCTTTTCATTTTGGGGAAGTTTTGCATCTCTGGATTGCAGTCTTAAATGTCAGGTTTTTTCAGTGATGCTTCAATGAAGAGGTGACAAATACTAGATAGCTGCATCATGAGCACTTGCTCATCTGCAAGTGAGGTAACCAATAAATGAGAAGATGAATTTAAGTGAAATGAAAAGATTTCTGAAATGAAAAAAAAGATTACTGAAACAAACAGGGAAAAACCCCAGGAGAGATCTGGAAATAACTTGTGGCTGTATAACCTGGAACAGCTTTGTAGTTTGTCTTCATCTTATGAAGACTGTGGTCAGTAGCATCTAACCCAGGAAACAAGCCTGAGGCACAGCTGATAGCCTGTTTCTGTAAGCGGGAAGTAGAAAGGAAGACTAAGCTCCTAATTCAGAGGGGTGTGGGTCTCAGTTCTGGTCTTAGTTTAGCCAAGGCTGTTTCTTTCTCAGTAAAAGTACCATGCATGCAGCAGGATTTCAAAACTTATGATGAATCTTTTTTTTTTTTTTTTTTTTTTTAACACAAAAACATAACTAATATATAATTAAATTGTTGGCAGTGTTTTGCTTTACACCTCCCTTTTGACTCATCAGCATATCTGCATGGGCTGTTCAGAACACACCTATGGGATGTGATCTTCTCCCACACTGACTTGATGAAATCTGGTTTCAGCCAAGGTAATGGAGTCTGGCCACTGAATATCTAACAGCATTTCACTGCTGCTCACAAATGAGGGCCTGACCAACACACTGCTACAACCAGTGGCTTCTGAAGTTTGGTTCAACTGGATTTTAAGATAGCAACATATATATTCACTTTCCATGAACACAGCTTAATAAAATACTAGTGTAATCAATAATAATTATTATGATATACCATAGACTTGAAGCAGCAAGTGTTAAAACAGATAATGGCTCAGTGCACGGCAGGAAGACAGGCTGAGAGGAAGTGACTCATATGCCCCTTGACTGCACAAAGCACTGAAAAAGAAAATTCATCTGTAGGTTAGCCCAGCGGACTGTCACTGCCATAGTGCTTTAAATTCTCCAATCTGATTTGCTGTTCTCTAATCATTGGGCTATTGTAGCACTCAAAAAACATTAAAACTTGTGATTATTTGTGGGGGAGGTTGGTTTATAAAGGGAAAGGAAAGAAGTTAGCGATGTTCCTTGCCAAAGCACTGATAAATGGGCTCTGTAGCAATGGCAACAGCGAGGGAGGGAGTAAATCAGCAGCAGGTATCATTTTCTTATTACTGTGAGCTCCTCATTTATCTTGGATGCTCTGAATCCATGCTATGAATCAGAAGCAGTACCACAACAGTAGTATTTCAACTGGTCTGGTAAAGAACAATCTCAGCAGCATCTGCTTTTCCAAATTTATTCTTTGGTTACTTACTCTGCACACGTGGGTGAGTAGGACCTGTTTGCAGACAGTTTGAAAAGACAACAGTACTTTTTCTCTGATAGTAGAGAAAAGATGAGCCTTTCTGCAAGCTCAGTGGAACGTCCCTGATGTCCCTGGGCCTCCTATTCTTTGCCTCTAACTGGGAAACAAGGCCCAAGGGGCCTTCTAGGCAGAGTGACCTCAGAGTGACTGGATTTTTCAGCCTCCTTCTTTGATTCTTTTGGGCTTTCGTTCCATTTCTCATGTTACACAAAATGGAGAAGGAGAACCCTAAAATCTAAAAACCTCTGCTCAGTAAAGAATCACTGTTCCATTTCATAAAATAGTCCACTGACTACTTCTAATCAGGGGGGTCTGAAAACTTCCCTTTTTACTGACATACTATCTAGCATATTATCCCCAAAGTACTAATAATCACCAGTAAGACACTACCAAAGTGACAAATTCACTCTACCTAAATTCTATTCTCTATGTTTGGATTTAGCTGCCTAAAACCTACCTAAGTGGCAGATAGCAACCCAACCATGCTCTTTCCAGGAAGTTTGGAAAGCCTCCAGGGCATTATCAAACTTGTCCTAATGAGCTCAAACATACAGTTTTGAGGGGTGGAAGCTTGGCTAGTACAGAGAGTAGCTATGTTCTGTCTTTGCACTGGCCAGCCAGTAACATTCATCAAACCAAAGAGCTAGGAAAGAGGATTTCTGACTGTAAATGAGACCACATGCAAGTGGCTGATGCAAAAAGTTAAAGTAGGAAGACCATCACAAATGTTCATAGGTCCAGAATTCTTGACCCTTCTTTCAGTGCAGACACAGCACCCTGTAGGTCACATCTGATTTTCATGGGCAGTAGGTCATGAGTGCACACCAACCTCACCCTGGAATAGGTGTGAGAAGGAACATGATAGGGTGGCTCTGTGCTTTGGGAGGGAGGTGGATAAATTCCACTTGTTTTGGTCGATGGCATGTTTCCAGTGGAGGAACTACCACACAATCAGTCTGGACAGCAATGTTTCTGTCATTTTGCCGAACTCCGAACAGTAAGCCAACACTATCCTTAGTGTTCTCATGATTTCACTGTACCACTCAGAAGTACCTGGGCCTCACACTCTCTCAATTCTCTGAAATTTGCAGTATTTTAACTCACTTGATTTCAAAGGAGCTATTTCTAAGCAAATCAAGAGAGAATGAGATCTTTCTGCTAGCAAGTCTCCCAAGGGATTTACCGTGCTGTAAGCAACCACTCTACTCTCTGTTTACCTTGCAGGTAATAACAAAAATATTCTGTGGAGAATTCAAATGCAGAAGAAACATACCAGGCAAGCCACTAGAAAAAAATTAAGGTTTACCTTTCTCTGTAAACATGTAATGCATTAGTAGATTAACTTCCCATTAGACAAATGAATGACACAAGACATAGTACGCTACAGAAGACAAACTACATACTAGATGCAGTAAAACTCTAATCATAATTAAAATATCCAAGTAAACATTACCTAACTCAGAACCAAGCTACACTAGGGAAGCTCTTCCCTGTGCTGCTAGGTTTGAAGTGTAGTTTATCTGCCAGGGCTTAATGCCTGCAATAAAGTTAGCCTGGTTACTGACAACTCCCATTCAACCACCTGATATTCATTGTCTCTGCAGTGGAGTACTGTGTGTTTATTACAGAGTTGGGTTTTGATAAAATGACCCAGAATACAGACACAGATACCTGAACCAGTGTATTTAAAACTGAAATTAAAAAACAGAAACAAAAAGCTCTCGATCCATGTTTTCAACATCAGCTGTGTAACAAGGAGCACAGAAATTAGAGATGAAGCAAAAAGTATCATGATATTGATAATACAGAAGCACTTACCATAGCATGATGATAGATCACAATATTGATAACTATGCTGACACAAATAGCACATATAGATGAATAAAACATAATGACATAGCTTGAGCACCATCATTTTTCTAAAGTGGCACAGTCACTTGGAGGACAATCTGAATAATGTGTAGTTCTAACCATCACATGAAATAAAGGGTAAAGTCAATTAACTGCTCTTCTGCAAGATCACTCACTCTGGACACATGAACATAGCTATATAAGTCCTCAGGATTCATCAGTCCAATCAGAACAGTGGACTGAGATAAAGAGTCTTGGGAAGAGTTTAGAAAACTAAAAGCCAAATCAGGCTTGCAGCACACACAGTCCTTGCTAATGTAAAGTATATGGCCCTTAAAGAAAGTATGTTCACAGGTCCAGGATGATTCTATGAAATGCTTTGAAAACCATGGATACAAGTGACAGAAGGGTGAAGATTCAGAAGAACTGCATGTTAAATAACTGGGAGGATATACATCCTACGTGCTTGGATTTTTCCTAACCTCTTTATCCCAGTCAAAATCTAATGTAGCATCATCCAGCTCTGCTATGGAGAATAGAGACGTCTTTGTGACCATGCTGGCTTTACTGGAATTTCCCAATGCAAAAGTCTTCCTTTTGCTAGGATTGCTCACATGGACCTTCAGCGATGGGCTATCGCTTTCCTTGCTGGTGTCGTTCTTAATGGCAGGTGAGGTATCTGATTTTGCCTCAGGACGTGACAAAAAGGAGAACGCTGACAGCTTGGCTAATGTGCTGGAGCGCACCTTTCCTGTGCTTGGGCCACCAAGTTTCTCCTCTCCCTCCCTTTTCTTCTCAGTGGGTGGAGGTGACACAGCATCAACACCAACATCAGAGCATATTGTTGCACTTTCTCTGATCTCTTTCCCTAAGGCCTGACTCTGCTGCTCATCTTCCCCTTTATTATCATTTGATCCTTTTTCCAAACTACATTTTCCTAAGCGAGTCAATGTCATCTTGCTTTCCTCAGGTGGGCAGCATTCTTCTGGAAGCTGCTCTCCCTGGAACTGCTCTCCCGGCTTAAAAATAGTTTCACTTGGAAAGAGGGAAAATTCTTCATTTGTCTTCTCTGAAGAATGACCAAGCTTTGTCCTTGGTCTGAAAGAAAATTTAGCTAGTTTAGCAGCTGGGGGACTTTCACTTTCTTGCTCATGGGAACTTACTACCTTTGTTTCCTTCACTACTTGATCTTTACTTCTTTTTCTTACAGAAGCTGCTGTACTTTTTACTGCTACTGATATGCTGTTCTCTTCTCCTAGCACAGAATCTGCATCACTTGAGAGATCTGGCAGGCCAGAGGCAGGTAATACTGAGGGAAGAGCCTTGGCCTCGGGGTCCTGTGTACTTGTGAAGAATCTGTATGACTTCTCCCTGTGCAGCCTCTGCCAGCTTCTAGAAGCATGTTGTCTAATAACTGAATCCTGCGCACTAGCACTTGGTGGTGAGTCTGCACTATTATCCTCTGAAGAACAGTTGTGTTCTTCAGTCCTTTTCCTCCTTGACTTGAAAACTCTGTCTTTTTGTTTCAGAGGAGCATGCAGATCCACAGCTGCTCGTGACTCTCTTATTCCATTTTGCTTCCCTGGTATTGAAACAGATCTTTCTTCAGAACTTGAAGTTTTTGAAGTCACGTTATTTGGCGATATCTTGGGCACTGGAGACTTCCTCTGAGAATTTTCTTCAGCATCAATGCTGCTCTCTTCCACGCTGTCAAACCATGCCAGGCTGTTTGTATTTTTGTTATTACCTTGTGCTGAGTTGCATAAGGGTTCTGATTGAGTGTTCCCTTCACAGCTGCCTTCAAGCAAAGGTGTCTGTGGCCCAGAGTTATCCTCTTCTTGATTCAAAGGTTCTGACTGAGACCTTTGCTTTGACTGCCCAAATGCATCCTCATTCAAGCACTTTGTGGTAGTACTGAAATTTGTTTCTTCAGGCTGCTGCTGGCATGAATTTTTCTTTTGCAATCTATACAACAGAAAAAAAAATAAACTATAGTAAATTAATTTTCTTTCTCCATTGCACTAGTGATACATAATATGCATGACTGGTGGAAAGCTACAAATAATGTAGGTCACAAAAGTATGTTATTAAGTTTCACTTATACAGCTCTGAAAGCTAGTGTTTCAATCTGTGAATTTTCAGCACCTTTGACAGTAAGTGGAAGAATTTAGAGTCCCCAACAGAAGACAGGCAGATGGACAGAGAAAGCAACTACCTAAACTGCTTTTCCTTGGGAAACCAAACAGAAAAAAACCCAAACGACAAAAACAAAAACAAAACAAAACAAACAAAAAACCACTTCCCCCAAAAACAAACAACCAAAAAAAAACCCTAAAAAACCACACCAAAACAAACAGCTTTGCACTACTTATGATCATTTCTAGAGTCCCTTACAGATTTTACATATTCTGTAAGTCTATCTTCTAGAGCAGGAAACTAATTAAATCATCCTGAGCCATGTAAAGTCTTGAGACTTGATGAGTTATTTGAAGGGAAAACCTAGGAATTACTTGGAATAGAGGGGTTTTGGGGGGTTTCTCTCATAATCACTATATACTCAAAATGCCAAAAACATGATAGAATAAATGCATCTCAAATCACTTATAAAACTTAATTATCACTGTCTGTGGCTATCAATATTATCAGGGCCCTCCAAAACAATAGAGGTGCTTGAGTGAGGGTTCCCTCCATTCTCAGAATAGCTGATGTTCTGCCTATTGTACTTAAACACATATTTTCCGAGGCAGATAGGATTCTGGTTTTTGCTAAACAGTGATATAAACCAGAGGGAAAAGGAGACACCTTCCATCCCAAAAGTGACTGCATTCATCTAGAAGAAATTATTCATATGCATTATAAACAGTTTCTCTGCTCTGGGAAAGATGTAACACTATATAGAAGTGTATAGACATGTCTAGAATAATTACTTTAATTGTTTACTGACATGTTTAGTCTTGATTTTTTAATGGAAGGTGGCAGAAAATATATGACTCATCAAAAAGTGATGAGATATATGATACATGCTTGTTTTATTGAAATATAGTTTAGAGGGAATGCATGGAACAAGTCTTCTAATACAGAATGGGTTGTTTTAAAGAGGACATGCATTTAGTATTCCCCAAGCTGCTTAAGAGAGGGAAGAAAATGTCAGCTTAATTAGAAGCAGAGGCCATTTGGTGTGATATTGGGAAAACTTTTACGAGCATTGGGTGGAGCAATCATGGAACATACTACAGAATGGCAACAGAAAATCCACATCATTAGAAGGCCTCAGAGCAGATAATGTGAGCTCCTGCCAGGAAGGTCAAACACAGACTTGATCCTCTCTTTTTATTTGATCTCTCATCCCATCCTACATTTCTATGACCCCTATGAATTACCTCTGTTTTAAAACTAGCTTTTGTCTGTCTGTTGAAGATATCTCACTTTCATCTGTTTCTGTTGACTCTGTGGTTATTTAACACATCATTACGGTAAGTTACAAAGTAAGTCTCAAAAATATTCAAAGGAAATATTCTTTCTCAGTTCTTTCCATTAATTTCAACAACATTAATCTTTTATCTTTCTTTAACAGTAAGAAAAAAACAAGGTTTTTAAAGCCTACAATCTCATTTCAGGAAGAAAATGTAGTTGGTTTATTTTATTTTATTTTATTTTATTTTATTTTATTTTATTTTATTTCCTTCCAATTCTAGGGTTTTTCTCTCAGGTTCAGTGCATTAAAAGTTTTCTATTAATAACAACAAAAAGGTTTCCCAAAGGTTATTGCAGTGAGCTGAAAATTAGAGATGCAACAGTGAAAATTCCAGCATGTAAAGAAGAAAAATCCCCCAAAAGAACAGAACTTTGATTCAGGCTTACATTTTCCATTAATAGAATGGGAAGGATCCTGACAAGCCGAATACAAAAGGCAGCTTAAAAAATTATGAAGCAGATCTGCTCTATTTTACCAAACAAGTAGCAAAAAGTTACATAAAATTATTTGTTAAGCTACCCAATCTAGTATTTTGACTCTAAGAAGCACTTTTGAAACTTATCTGAGCATAATATTGAGATATGAGTTGGGAACTCATTAAAATATTTGTAAATTCTATAACCCAGAGGCAGAAACAATCTTGTGATGATCTCAAAGGGCTACTTCAAAACAATCTCCCTGATTATCCATGTCCTCTAAAGGAGGAGTCCCTTCCCAATGCCAGACTGTTTCTAGCCAGATATTACTGTGAAACAAATTCTGTTTCCCTTGTGAATTAGTTTGTTAGTTTGTGTATTATAACCTGTCAAGTCTTTGTAGCTCTTTGTGCAGAAGATCTTTCAGATCCAGCCGCTCCAATATGATTTCACACTGTGTTCGGTATTGCTCCATTGGATTTTCTGGAAACGAGGTGTGTAAGGCATTGATGCCTCCAAGAAGTGCACCTCCCTATGGCACCAAGGAAATAAAAAAAAAAAAGAAACTAACTTTATTATTATGCACCAAATTTAAACAACAGGGACCATGTTATCTGAAATTGTTCCTTAGATACTTTAAAGCTTAAGGTAGCAAATATTTGCTAACTGAATCCACACAAAAAGTCATATTAGAGCTGCTCACATGGTCAAAATTGCTCATAAACATAAAGCAATTACATGATCAAGCCTGCAGTTTACTCATACTTGTTTATTTTTATTGACACATGGAATGGGAAGTCCACCTAAAGTTTGAGAACATCAGGACTGAAAATGAAAATGAAGATTGAAGATCTTTTCCAAATACCTTGCAAAAATTGTGCCCATATGAGGAACTTGTTTAACTGAAGAAATTCTGACTGCTAGAAGTTTTCATTAGCTCTGCCTAATTTCTTAAAGGAAAAGACCCGGACATTACCCCAACACAGGGTAAATTATTGGGCAGAAATATTTCTGAATAGCACTTTAAGAATAACTTAATATTTGTGAATAATTCCAGTGAATTGTATGTGATTTTAATCTGGGACAATTTTTGCTGTGCCTTGTAAAAATGAAGTAATTTTTATTCAGAACAGAGAATCGTGCAGTGATTTGTTCCTCAATAAATAATCTAGAATAGCTTTGTAGTTAATTGCTCTTTGGAAAAGAAACACCTCACACCACAAACCCTCTATTTTGCCACAAATTAGTTAGCATTTACCATTCCTGTCCAATCTATAAAGCTCAGTACAACTAAGGAACAAGATGTGTATCAAGTGCCATGGGCACATTAGCAGAAGTCAATGAAGTCTCTAGATCCAGAAATTGCTACCTATGACATCACATGGATTACACGTCTTCAATTGTAATTTCTAGTTCTCCCATTTTTCAATGTTAAAATATTATATTAAAAAAATTACACTGAAAAACATCACTCTGTGGCTAATTAAAGCTCTCTAAAACTACAACGTGCTAAAATTAAGGCTGTCCATGCAACCTTTAAGGCATCCCACTGAAGTTACCACTTGGGGAGTTTTTCACCCATCAGTTCAGAAACATGATAGATCTGTTGCACATAGATAGAGGCACCAGTCTCTTGGTATGGAAAAGGCTCCAGCAGAATTCTCGGGTGTATCTGCTTCAGGAACTGCAAGGTTCATAGCCAATGAGGCAGGGACTCAGTCTCTTGGTTAGAAAAATTAAAAGCAGACAAGAAAGACCAGATTTCATCTCTAATGCTATTTTCCAGTTCTCATGATTCAGAAAGAACCAGTCAAGAAAAGAAAGAAAATAAATCTCTAAGTGGGATCCTGGTGTGGTGTGTGCACAGAACGAAATTGCAGACAACAGGAAACATGCTCAAACACTAAAAGTGCTACTACTCTGAAACTGGGGTCCCAACCACCTCTTTAGGGTATGATCTAGTGGACAATTTTTCTGGACATAATTCAGCTCCAAATCAGAGGAGCAGCGCCATCTTCCCAAGGGCTGTGGGAAGATAGGTGAATTGATATTTCTGAAAGATTCAAGGCCACTGAAGATAAATTCCAAAGAAAAATACATTAAGAAATTGAGACTATTACCTTTAGAACAGCAGGTCATAAATAAAATATTGAGCAAAACACTGACAAAAGATAGTTTTGTCAGTGCTTTTGAATTGAGTACTGTCAACCTGTGACCTAAGGACCCAGTGGAAAAAAAGAGGACTACATGGTTGTATATCCTGAGATATACAGCCATGGGCTACAATAATGTCTTGCTCTCACTGACATTTCAGTCCTTTACTTGGCCATCACAAGGAGCTTCTTTTAACAACTGTGTATGCATGTGAAATTCTAAGTGAATTTAAGATATCTGTGATATCTTAAACAGGAAGTTTCATTTCTGTGCTGGTGCTCATGTCTCTGAGATACCTGCCCCTCTGAGATTCTGAGATATCATTTTGAGTAGAGGAAGCAAACCATATTACAAAACCGCTGCAAACTGAGGGCAGAGGATCTAAAACTGGGAGAGAATGTATTACAGGGAAAGTTAGTGGAAAAGGAAAGTGTAAAATGCCTAGGGATGAAGAGACAAGTTATAGAAATGAGTAAAAGGAGAGGGATTGGAAAGAGAATGAAAGAAGGATGGAAGCATGACCAAGAGAAGGAGGTAGACAATGCTAGCAAGAGAAAATGAGGCAAAGAAAAGATCAAGCCAGGGAGGTTTGGAATATGCTCACAAAAACAAAGTAGGAAAGAGAAATATAAAGGTGAATTAGAGGGCAAAACAAAAGAAAAAACTCCAAAGAAGTAGGTTGATGATGAAAATGTGATAGTCTTCCTTCCCATGAGAGCTCACAAAAAAATACCCAGTCACAGAACCACTGTGAACTTTAATTTTATACTGGCAAGAACATGACTTATTGTAGAAGTTGCAAAGACAGTGTCAAAGAGGGAATATGCTGAGTTAAAGGTGGCAGCCAATCCTTCCAGAATGATGCTGGCACTTCCTCATTTACAACTTCATTCTAGAGACTGACAATTAGACAGGAAACACAGGACGTATCTGTACAAAATGTTGTGGAGTATATTTTCTAGAGAAGCAATCTGTTTCTGAAAATAAACTTTTGCATGCTACTTCTATATTTTTTAATAAAACAAATAAACCACTTCCTTCAAGAAGAAACTACTTCAGTGATTATTCATATATTCCAGGAGGAAAGTAAAATCTGACCTTAAACAGCAAATCCCAAATTTGCATTTTCCTAGCAAAAATGAACACGTTTACCTACTTACTCATAAGAAGCTAAGAATGGAGCAAAGATGGTAAGCATACCAAGTGCTCCCAGGTAATCTTCCGCAGCCATAATTCAGGCAAATTTCTCACTGACTCTTATTAGACAAAAATTTGTTACACAATGTAGTGGGTTGACCCTGGCCAGGTCAACCTGCAGCCCCTGAGGGCAGGACTGTATAAAAATGAAAGAGTCAACCACAGTTAAAACAATTCTTTTGCTTTTTTTTTTTTTCTGATCAAATAGAGAGACACACAGGGGACAATGCACATCCATTATTATTATATACATACATTTCACTTTTTGATCTGTTACAAAAAAAAAGACAATTAGTATTTTAGAGTTCTTATATTCATATTAATTTGAAACCACTGTCCCATCAATTTTCCATCTAGTTAATTACAGGTTTAATTACACTTAATGAAGACTAACGTAGTACCTTCTGCAGTTTCAACAGATTCATATTTTAACTTTGATGCAGTGCTGTCATTGAAAAGCTGAGCTCTTCAAAACAGTGCAAGATGAATTGCAGCAGACAGCGAAATAATCTTTTCCTACTTAATAAGGTCAGGCCCTGTAGTATTTTTGAGATAAATTCCATTTGCAACGTTGTGCAATAGATTATCTGTGGCACACACTGCAATTAGTCTCTCAACCCCCACTGAAAGGACAAGGGAGATCACAAGTGCCTACCTGCCATACGTGACTTTGTACATCTATCCTGAAGAGCTTTGCCTCCAAAAAAAGGAGCGAATCTACTTCCACAAAGGTCTTTCAGGCCCACTGAACTAATAGGTGCTCTGTAAAACTGTTTTATTTTGAAAATATTCTAATCAACCTATACAGGAACATAGGAAATGCCATTTTGGATCAGACCAGTCAGCTGAGTAGAGGAGCACACCATCTCTGACAAAGCCAAACCCAAATATTTCAGATGTACTAAAAACCCCCATACATAAAACTTTGGATAATCTGCTTATGGTATTTTCTTTCCTACTCCAAAGCATGAAGATTCATTTATCTCAAAAATATTCTGTCTGAAGTAATAGTGTCTATATTATTTCCCATATTTCTACTAAAAAAACCCCTTCTATCAGATTCACATTTCTTTTACTAATTCTAAATGTGGTGCTTTTTCAACATCCTAATAATAATATTACAGTAAACTAAAATCTAACCTTTCACATTTTTCAATGTCTTTTTGCATAGAAACATTACATAAATCCATGTGATAATGGAAATGAATAATTTTCAGTCCCACCATAGTTTTGGAATTTTAAGGTTTCTAAGAATAAAATTTGTTTTCTAAATGTTCTGAGTTTTACTATTACTAGCACTATAGTTTAAAATTATTTAATGGCAAAATAAATTGTAGGTCTAAGAAACTGTTTGAACTTGATCCAAAGAAAGATTTGGTTCTCTCATACTTATTTAATGAGTGACTATATAACATCATTGAAGAAAAACCTTTCAGAGGCTATTAAACACACAATTTCTGCCTCAAAATGTCTTTAAAATGTAGACTACCAAAAGCCAATTGTATGCCAAAACTTAATTTAGACTGCAAAGTCTATAAAAAAAAGTAGCAGGCCTTTATCCTAATCCAGATTTTTCAGTATTATCTCTATTTAAGGATTTTAACAATCAAGATGGACTGAAAAAGATTTGCCAAGATCTCTGATTACCTACTTTGCATGAACCTATAAAATCCTTTCCAAAGAGAAGAAGGCATATGTCTACATGTAAAACTGAATCCCTTAAATGTGATATTGAGCAATGGCAACGTCTGCAAGAAACCTTACCTGCATAGATGATTCCATCACTGATACTACAGTTACAGCATCTTCCAAAGTCACAGTATCCCTAAACATCAACCGGGCATGAGCTATCAAAAATAAATGGAAGCAAGTGTTACCAAAGTCAAAACACAATTTTGGGTTTTTTTTTTTACTAGAAGGGACAAGATATTTCTTCAGATTTCTTCAGCCCTCAAACACTCATGGATGGGCATAATTTAAAGTAAATACAATCATTTTGATTTGAATGTCAATTTCAACAGAAACTGGAAGGATTAGTTTTTCTAGTGAACAATGGGGTGTAATTTTTAAATTGGAGTTACAGTGACAGAATAAAGACACTTAAAATTCTGCAGTTAAAAAATGAAAAGTCCTGGATATCACAACAAAGACTGTGATATGAAACATCCTTATCTACACAGGCACATGTAATCACCACAGAGTAAAAAACAAGATCTAATTTTCATCATAGGTCAGAAAAGAATTTTATTCCTCTACCTGGTCTGTGTCAGAGATTTGGTATTATTTAAAATACTTTTCTCTACAATAGCTTTATTTTTTCTTCCTTCTCTTTCTTCAGTCAGCAAAATAAAAGTGATTTTTGTAAATAGATATAATGGAAATAATTTACCACATGAAGCCTTTTTCCTAATTGGCCACGGAAGCACATTGAGTTCTCATTCAGCAATAGAAAGACAAGTTAGTTAATACTATCTAAATAATACTTTGAAAGAACAAAATCCTACTAAAAGTCCTAATCTCATGAACTGATAAGAAGGGACAGAACACTGGGAAAATTTCATGTGAATCTCGAAAAGTTAGGAATGTCTTTCACTTAAATGGAGAATGTCTTTCCCTCAAAATAGAGAACAAAACATAAACACTGCCATTTATGCTTGCTATACAAAATATAGTACATTCTTTTAAATTCATCCTGAAAATGTTTGATATGCCATTTTATAAAATAAAGCCATGTTAAGACAGAGCCATACTGCTTCCTTTGGGTTGCATGGGTTGTATGGCAAAATATGGGCTTGATTACTAATACTTGAGGAAACAAAAAATATGTTATTTTTCATGTGATACTAATTTTATTATTAATAATTAATTATTATTAATTTTAATTTAGTAATTTTAAAATTAATAACACTTAAGAAAAAAATCTGCTTATTTTATTGTATTAATTTCAGGGTAGAAGCAAATATTTAAGTCAAATGGAGCCAAGTAAATTGAGATTGCCTTTCATAAAGACACAAAATTTCTGAGATTCTTCTCTTGAATGTGACTTCTTCCAGAGGTTTTAATATTAATTATATACATGAGAATGTCAGAATCAAAACTGGTTCTGATAGTCTAAATGTAAGACCCTTTCTCACACTCAAAATCTCCAACCCCAAGGCTCTTTAGATGAGAAGGATAAAACAATACAAGAACCACCTATCTCTACCTCCACGGAAAAGCTGCTACTCTGCTTACTGCCTATAATTATACTGTGCTATTCATTTCAGAAAGGTTAATTGTTAGCCTAAAAATAAAAACACCAGGGCCTTACCTTCTGCAAGGCGTATCAGACTCTCTAACAGGCGGATGGTGGTGCGGGCAGCATTCCTGCAGTCACTCTGACGCTGCATTTGATAGTAGCGAACCAGGATCAGGTTGCTCTCATCAGACAGTTTTGGCTGTATGCTTTTTATAAGGCAGAAGTAGGTCTTCATCCTTTCCATGCTCCAGAGATTTCCTGATTTGCTTGGGCAGCCTGTGTTACAACACCCTTGTCAGTAATTTTATAACAACAGACATCAAGCTTCTTCCTAAGAACTCCTATTAAATGGACAGGTGACTATGAAAGACACATGGCTGTGCTTTTGGGGCATGCTGGCTGTCTCTACACTAGTCCTCAAGGACTTGGTCAAATTCCAGTGCAGAATTGTACACACCATCCAATCTCTCCCGTATCAAAATCCACAGTAAAGTCTCCAGTAATTTCTACAGAACTGCTGTCAGCCTCACTGCCCACCAGATGGTACAGGCAGTGCCAAGTGCTTTGGAACTCCTTAAAATGAAAGATGCTACGTGAGTGTAGGGACCTCCTCTGGCTGTTTTACCTACTCTGCTGGAGCCAACTGCTACCTGCCATGTTCTGAACATTTTTTGTAGGGAAGGATTATGAAAAGGGAAGGAAACTAGCTGAAGAAGCTTCCTCTAACCACTTCTTTTGTAAAGGAGACCAAAGCCATGTACCTTGACATGGATGGGGAAGGGGCTGGTCAAATCACACTGCCTTCCCTCATTCCAGAGCACAAAGCTCCATATGGGGAATGCTATTGCTCATTCTTTGAGCCCTGCAGCACATCCATCTCTGATCTGTTCTGCCTGGATTAAGCTTCCAATTAACAGCAAGTACAATTGCAAGGCATACAGGATCTGCAGATCAAACACCATAAAGGTGTGAGATGAAAACAATCCGTTTACTGAGCAGCCTGGGCTGAAATCTCTCATAAATGATCCCAGAGTAAAAGTAGAGTGTTCTCAGCTCACCCCTCTTAATTAATTAGTGACCTCTGTCTTACTCCTACATGAAGAACAATCAGATAGCAGAAAAAATGTAAATCATGACAAAAATGCAAACACCGATCAGTTTGAAAGATTCAAGAATAATAAACTAAAAAATGGAGGAAAATCAGAAAAACCCAAAACACAAAAAACCCGAACAAATAAGCAACAAAACCAGAAACCAACCAACCAAAAAAAACCCCCCCAAAACAAGCAAACACCCCCCCCGCCCCCAAAACCCAACCCAACAAAACATCTTATGATTTAAAAAGGCTATTTTTACCTTTATTTTGCAAGATGAATGATGAAATTATGCGGTCCCATTCCTCATTCTTTGTATCTAACAACACTAAGACCAGGTCAAATCTGCTCAACAGGGGACTTCCAAGAGCTATGTTGACAGAGACAGACTCATTGGGGTCATAATGGCCTTTAGGGTTTGTTGCTGCCAGGATAGTTGTCCTCGTGCTAAGCTTGCACACCAAGCTATAGAAAGGTATGGTGAACATTATGGTTGAATTAAATTGGGTAGGGAAAAGGATTCCAAAGTGTTTAAAAGCTTTTGTGGTTTTATCCTATAAAGAGCACATCTTATCTTGAAAGACCATAAGAGCTAAACAATGTACAGATTATTGTATTAACATTTATTATATCTACAGCATTTTCCAGTCAGAGAATAGCAACTAGACAGACAGTGATCTGTATACCAAAAGTTACCAACCAACATTGGCACAAATAATCTCTGTAAATAGCTGGATCCTTAAATAGTGAAAACCAACACTACTTTTCAGAAATAAATATTATACTGTGGGTTTGTACAATATAAAAACACTTTTGAATGCTGGAAAGCAACACTTCAGCTTAATTCACCTTTTAAGAGAGCAAAATAAAATGTGAGATAAATGTATATAAACATGAATGTGAACCCAAGTTAACAGTGATGGCAGCCATATCAACTAAAACAGCCATTTTCCTCTCTTAACCATGATGCTCTAGCATGTGCTTGTAGATGTAGGGAGAGATTATTTTTACTCTAGTAGTCCAAACGTACTCCTTTTGGGTAAGGCAGCAGCAGAAGCATTCTAACTTTGGTTTATCACTGAGCTATTTCTAGTCAGCTCCTGAGTAACTGCTGCCTCACGTCCAAAGTTCTTCTGTAACTGAGAGGAAGGACCCCAGATCTTCCACTAGCTTATACCCAACAGGAAAAAAACTTACACTCCCATGCACCACTAAATTAATAAGGTGCTTAACCTATGTGTGCTAAGTTACTACTCAAAAAATCTTCATTTTATGTAGTCCTTTAAAGCGAGCAACTGGGCACATATGTGCAAGTTAGAAAACTACGTTTGGGCCTATCAAATCCAAACAACTGCAACAAGAAACTCAGCCGAAATACGTCCCTGTCTTACTAAGGAGAGAGGACCATATTGATTCCAAGTATTTGTGCCCAGCTGACAAAAGCTGTTAATTACCCAAGTGAGAGAAACATGACCCTGAGATTAGCTCAGCCGGTAAGAGCAAGGTGCTAAAAAACCAAAGTTGTGGGTTTAATCCCCATACAGGTCAAGCACTTAAGAATTAGATTTGACCATCCTTGTGAGTTCCTTTCAGCTCAGAATATTCTATGATTATTTGTCTGCTGTCTGATGAAAAGGATGGAGATGCTCAGAATAAGGGAACGACATGATCAGTTAGAGGAGCCAAGATGTGACTGGTGCAACAGCTGAGTGGAAGGTGACAAGAAGGAATGTGAAAAGGGCGATGCCTTCTGAGTAGCAGATATTTCAGAAACACCAGCCAGGAAATAGATTGGGCCTGAATAAGAGCTGTATATGACTGACAAAATGAAATATGAGCTCAAAGATCCAAGCGGTGGGTGGGGGTAGTGGGGCGGATTTGAACACGCACTACTTTGAAAAAAGAAAGGGAGGAACTTAAAGTAAGCAGGAGTTTATATTTATACCACACCCAGCATACAGAATTCAGCAGCCTGGAAATCTCTTGATGTGCTTTGGTTATCAAGCAGTATTACTGGATTTTACAGGACAAAAGGACATAGCTTTAAGCTGTGCCAGGAGAGGTTCAGGCTGGACATCAGGAGAATTTCTTCACTGAAAGAGTGGTCTGGCAATGGAAAAGGTTGCCCAGAGAGGTGGTGGAGTCACCATCCCTGAAAGTGTTCAAGAATTGACTGGACATGGTTCTTAGTGCCATGGTCTAGTTGACAAGGTGATGATCAGTCATAGGCTGGACTTGATAATCTTTGAGGTCTTTTCCAAACTTAACGATTCTGTGATTTTGTGGATTTGGAAAGTTGAAGCCCCACTTTCTGAGTTGCAACAAAAAAAGTCACAAAGCTCCTCATTTCACATAGGATTATTATGACCACTTCCAGCAAAGGATAAGAAAAATGACGTCAAGTCTTCATAGGAAAGTGCCCTGGCCTACAACAGTACATTGAAAACCCAGCAAAGAAGAAGGTTATGTATTTATTCTGATTGCTTGCAGCCTCTCGTCTTTTGAAATGCTGACTCATCTGGTTTAGGAACACTGCTGAGTACAAAACTATTACTTACAATGAAGAAAAGTGATATATTTAATCAGCATCCCTCCAACATGTAAGTACAAGAGAAAAATCTCATGCAGTTTTCTCACATATGCTAACATGCCACTTACCCTGCTTTTGCCACACTGATGGTTTGTTGCTCCATTGCCTCGTGGATACTGGTTCTGTCATGTTCTTTGATACTATTGAACTCATCAATGCAACAAAGGCCTCCATCCGCAAGCACCAGTGCTCCAGCTTCCAAATTCCACTCCCCAAATTCCTTCACAGCAGTCACTGTCAAACCTGAAGAATCAAATACTTCTGTCAGTCTCTTCCTTAAAATGCAGCAGTGAACTTGAGAGAAAGAAAGGGACTCAGCACAGTGGCTTGAGCCATGGACAGAGGGCAAATCAGCAGGGAAGCTCCATCATGTATTTCTACCATGTAACTTAACTCACTTTACAGCTACCAGCAAGCAATCCCGCTAGAATTGAGGTAGGTTAGCCTGGAGATGTGGACCAGATTCTGTTAAGCTTCCCATGTTTGGATTGTGATTTGCTTTAGGACTTTGTTAAATGAACAAAAGGGATTAGGGTACAAAGACTGAAGACTGGGGCAAAGGCAAAGATTGCAAAATTATGGAACAGACCCATTCAGGCCCTCCTCTTAATCAGCTACTAAAACAGACAGAAATTTTGGAGCTGCAAAGCAAAATTAAAAAAAAAAAAATCAATTGTCAATTAACTCATGGCCCCAGAAAGTGGAGTCAAATTCTTCCCTTAAACTAATGAAATTAAATTTCTTTATGAGCTTTTGCTTTCCTCTAAGCGTTAAGCAAAAATGAAAATCCAAAAATGACCAAGGATGAAATGGGGGAAGAATTTTTTAAAAAAAAGTTTTCCAGTAAATCTACACATGATACAACACTGGGCAGACGGCAAGTCAAAACCCCTGCACAACTGTGGAAACAGTCACTCATTAGCAAGTATGTGCAGCTCCCTCCAGTCCTTCTATTCCCTACTTTCCAGCTTCTTCTCTATCTTTAGCCCTTCTTTTTCACTCTAGTGTTCAGCTCAAAATATCCTAGTAGTTGACAAGCTGCAACCAGCCTAAAATCTCATGGAATTCTATGGCAAAACCTGCACAAGAATCTCCCCTGCCTCACCATTTGGTTCAAGGCTGCAAAGACCTTCTCATCACTGTGCAGCCCACCACAGTACCTGTTTGTTTGCAAATGACCAGCAAAAACTTACTGGAAATAAATGCTTCCTGATAACATAACATATACTTCACCTTGTAGTAAGGAATCTGATCCACTGTCTTTCTTGGTTTTCCTGGACTGTGTGCTGAACAACAGTGGGCAGTCAATCATACACAGAATTACAGAAACACTAGGCAGTACTAGAGCCTGGCTTGTGCATTTATTATTATTATTGTGAATATTCTGTGGTGGAGGTACACAACTCCAACCTCCAGAGCCATGGGCACTTTCTGCTGTCCCCCTGAGCCGTGAGGGACGTCACTGGCACCGCAGTGCTGTGTCACTGCTCTGCGCTGTCCCCTGTGCGTGGCAGCCATGAGATGGCCTCTGCTGCAGGCTCCTGCTGCCACACGAGATGGCTTCCCCTGCTGCACACAGGGCCCTCTCACCGGCAGTACTGCTGTACAGACAAAATGTCCTGTCTTGCAGCCCTTCAGGGTACCCGAGCCTTCTACAAATAGAGGAAGGGGATGGCTCCCTGACAGCAGGGCCGTGTGACAGGCACGCTTGGCGCCCTGCACAGCCCCTCGTGGGTGGCCTCTCCAGCAGCAGCACTCAGGGCCATGCAGACAGCCCGTCCCACGCGGGGCACCCAGCGCCCCAGCACCTGGCTTTGCTCAGGGGGCTCCCCAGCCACCAAGGTGCTCTATCCCAGCATGGATGTCCCTTGCCGTAGGCCAAGAGGTCACTGCCATGGGCTGCAGGCCTGGGCTCATGAGCCCGGCACCACTGCCACTGCCCAGCCCCACTGCCCTGAGCCAGAGGTGCTCCTGGCACCCAGGGGCCCACCGGCACCCAGCACAATCAGCACAAAAACAGGAAAACAAAACAAAACAAAACAAATACAAGCCACCAAACAAAGTATAACAAAACCCACAAGAGGTGAAATGGCCTCAAATTGAAAGTGCCCCTCTGCACATGGTGGAACCCCAGAGCCAAGATGGTTTAGCCTGTAAGTGAATCACTGCTTTCATTCTTCTTAGGGGATGCTGAAAGCTTAACGCACCTTCCTGCTTGACTAGAGACTAGTTTTGTGCATTCTGACAGCAAAAGTGTCCTTATTCTGGGAGGCGTTGGGAAGAATTTCATCATGAGTGCTGGACTGAGAGTAATTTTTCACTCTTCCCAAGCAGCCAGCGTTGCAGTTGCTGTTTATACAATACTGCACAATCTTAGCATAGAAAAAAACCACTTAGGATTCTTTTAAACACTTCTGAATCTTCTCTTTTATAAATAAGGTTAAATAAAACTTTAAAATGAGCTCTAGTTGCAAGCAGTTTTTTGTCTTGTTGAGATACAGTGCTTCTTTAACTTTTTGCCTGAAATGAACGAACAAAAGATTATGTTTTGTCCTTGTTCTACCCATGGTTCTAATTTAGTTATGATATTTTGCCCTACTATTCTTCCAGCCTCGATTTTCAGCTTAGGGCACTTTCCAAGCTGGATGTGGTCTTACATTGTTTACAACTTGCAGCAGATGAACATTTTAAAAGGAAATTAATTTCTTTTTCAGCTCATATGATTCACAACTTTGAATATAATGCACTGACAAAAGAAGCACCTTCTATATATTAATCTAAACCTTATCAATTTTAATAAAAGTTATTGCGATAACCAGGATAAACACAGTCCCATAAGCTATATACCAGCAACTGAAATAAAGTCACATCCTAGGATTTTTTTTTTCTTTTAAATCATTGCAAGGCAACAGCTTTCGAACTATCATATAGAGTCCCTCTCGGTCACGAATGGAGATCTGACAAGTTGTGTGATAAGATCCTTCCTCCTGATTTTCCCTTTGCCTGGATTTAAATATTTTTAATGCATACAGGAAAAAAAAAAAGGGGGGAAAAAAACCGGCTATCGATAAGCAGTCGGTCCTTTTCCTGGAAATCAGAGCAGCAGATGTCCACGGATTCCTCAAGCTCGCCGGGATCATCTCCGCCCCTGGCCCCGCCCCCTGGCCCCGCCCCTGGCCCCGCCCCCCGGCGATTGGCCGTTGCCGGCGGCCGTTCCCGGCGCGCGCCGGGCGGGGGCGCTGCGGCGGGGGCGGCGCGGGGCGGGCGCGCGCGGAGGCCGCTCTGGCCGGCGCTCGGTGCCCGCCGTGCCCGCGGAGGGCGGGCCCTCGGCCGGCGAGCGGCCAATCCGGGCGGGCGCTGGCGGCGAGCAGGGGCAGAATGGGCTGTAGTTGAGCGAAATAGGGAAAGCGGCGAACAGTGTGGAGCGTTCCCGGTGTAAATAAAAGGGAGGGCGAAGGAAAAAAAAAAAAAAAAAGTTTGTGGAAGTCGCCGCCCTGCAGCCTCGCTCGGGCAGCGGCGCGGGGGCTTGTGCGGTGCGGGAGCCCGGCACGGAGGACTTTAGTGCGCGGCGTTAACACGCTCTGCCTATTGTTTGTATTTTTTTCCAAAATATGGCAAAGGTTCAGGTGAACAATGTAGTGGTGTTGGATAATCCTTCTCCTTTCTACAATCCTTTCCAGTTCGAAATCACATTCGAGTGCATAGAGGACCTGTCTGAAGGTGAGTAGAATTTTTCTCCCCGATACGGATTTTGCAACCCCGGGCTCTGAGCTCGGGGCATTTAAGGCTTAAACTTTGCACAGGCCTGCACCTACAATTTAACAGTCTCTCCACCTCGGCCGCATCGCCGAGCCGAGGGGATGTGCCGGCCGGGCGAGGGGATGTGCCGCTCCCGCCGAGCCCGGCGCCGGGGAAAGTTGGCGGCGGCCGCCCGCTCTGGGCGCCGAGCCGGGCCCGCCGCCTCTCCCCGCCATCGGCGAGGCGGCGAGCTGCCGCAAGTTGCGAGGAACTTGTTAGAGTGGAGGTAGCCATGTTGCCAGCTTTGTGTGTGCGTGGGGGGAGCGAGCGGGAGAGAGGAGGGTTGAACCGGGCTCGGCGGCCGCGCATCCCCGCGGGCACACGGGATGCTGCGCGCTTAGCCCCAGTGGTACTCGGAGCGCGGAAAACGCTCCGCGGGGATGCGTTTCGCTGGCCTCGTGCTCCATTTCAATACTAAAAAAAAAAAAAAAAAAAAAAAAAAAAAAAAAAAAAAAAAAAAAAAAAAATTACAGGAAAAAAATCACGGCGGGAGGCAGGGGGCGGGCTGGCCCCGCATGCCGACACCAGGCAGTCATGGTAGGTGCGCGGGGTCGGGGGCACGGCTCGGAGGGGAGCGCTGGCTGTGGGAGCCCTGCCGGGGGGGAGGGGGCCACCCTCCTGCCACTATTTTTGGAAGTCACTCGAAAGTTACCGGCGGCCGCCGGCGGGTGGGGGGCGGCCCCGGCCTTGCCGCCCCACGCGGACCCCCGTCCTGAGCCGGGGCCGCCGCCGCGCTCCCGCCTTCCCCCCGAGCCGGGCGGGCCGCGAGCCGCCCTCGCCCCGGCCGCGCTCCGCAGCGCCGCCCCCCGGCCGGCCGCGGGACGCGCCCCGAGAGGCCGCGCGTCGCCCCGCGGGCGGGAGTTTCGAACGGCAACGGGCAAGGGAGGGAACGCGGCGCGCTCCTGCCCGCCGGGGGAGCGGCTGCTGCCCCGGGAGCAGGAGGAGGCTGCCCGGCCGGGCTGCCTGTGAGTGGGAGAAGGCACTGGCCGGCACTCGGCGGAGCCCAGCACCGCCTGCTCGCCGGAGAGCCCCGCGGGCGGAGGGGCGAGGGCAGGGCTGAGCAGAAGGGGAGTTGGGTGCTGTCCTGGCTAAGGTGCCGTGGCAGGCTCGCTGTCGCTGCGGTTTAACTCGCCTCACCCCGCCTGCCTCTGCAGCAGCCCGTACTCGTGCGTGCCGGCGGGATGGTGACAGCGCGGGGAGGGAGGGACGGCCGCCGTGGCGGGAACTTCGGAGGAAGTCTCGGCGGAGCCAGGGTTTCCCCTAGGCCTCCGCCGCCCGTCTCCTGCCGCCGTGCAACTGACCGACGCGGTAGCCGGAGCTGTGCTCCATGCCGGTCGCCGCGTTGCTGGCGGGATCTCTCCTGACAAGCCTGGCCCCATCCGAGGTGCGGCATCGGACCCCCTCCGTGGCAACTGCTGTGGCAGGTGGCAGTGCCCGTCACAGGGGCTCCGTGCAAGATGTTAGGCTTTTTCTTCCAGTTGTGCTATGCTCCTCACACTCAGGATTTACGTTACAGTCAATCCTGGACAGTAGTGATGAGAAGAATTATAGATGGTCCAATGCAGAATTGTCAGCTCATTTCCCCCACCAACATGCAAGTTAGACTATAGGGTAAATTAGGGATGAGCGCTGCTATCTTTCACATTTAAAAATAAAATTAAACACAGCCATTGTATACTTGGTGAGAAGTTATTGCCGGAGCTTTCCTGTGCTAATATGTCTGTTTACTGTGCTGTTTGCAGCCTGTCCTCTGCAACACTGACCGTAAAATTAAATCCATGAACTCCAGCCCTCTCTTTCTTAAAGCTGTTGTTCTGTGTCAACATACTTAAATAACGTTTAAAATTTATTTTTTAAAAGTCTGGTTTTAGTACTAAGTACTATGAGTTGTATACAGTAAGTTTGATACTGTTTTCCTAGTATAATGGCACCGGATGGTGTAGCAGTCTTAAGCAATTTAGCCTAAAAATCCTCACTTCTTGTAAGTAGTAATTTGTCCTGAGGTGCAGACTAGGAAGTTCCTTAATAATTGTGGATGAGTACCTGCAATACTGGCAACAGCTAGTACTTCATGCTTAAAAGGTAAAATAAACCTGGGAACATGCGCTGTGTTGTACAGAGGAGTAAAATCCCTTCCCAAGCCCTGTTTATTATGATAGGTAAGTCCACAAAACCTGCACTGATGGTAAACAAAGTAAACAAGAATAATTCACTAATGAGGAAAGAGAGTTGCAGTCTTAAAGCAGTCAAGTTCAGTTCAAGATTTTTTTTTTCCCTATACTTAAATTCCATTCCTGCATCTACAAACCGTGAGGCAGACCTTTGGATTTTCCCGAGTGTACTAATAAGTTAATGGAATAGCTTACAGGTTTGTGCTTTTATGAAGGCAGTAAGGGCATTGTTCACAAGGGGGGAAAAATATATATATACCACGTAAGTTTTTACGGTACAGTTCTGAAACAACAGCTTAATTAAGAAAAGAAATGTTACAGTTTTTTGTAACGGTGGTCTTTTTCTTTCCCTCTTGTTTTAAAAATCCCAAAATCTGTCTTGCAAGATTAGTTGCATATGTGTGAATAATACTGTTTTTGAATCAAAAAGAGAAGGTGAAAAGCTGACCCAGGAAGAGCTAATTTGGGTTAATTTGCAGTTTCAACTTGAAAACATCTTGGGGGGAAGAGTCTGAGTTAGAAAAAACTGAATTGTAATAAATGTTGGGGGTTAGTACATGGCTTGAAAAAGCAAAATGCTACACTGATGTTTTGGGGGGGGGGCCTATAATTCCATTTTAGGATGTAGATAAGATCCAAGCATCACTATCTTTAAGAATATAGACTAGTCATGCATCACAATTTTATGTACTTTCCGGGTAACACAAGTGACACGTGAAGGAATGGGGGCATAAAGTTAGTGTGCCTGGAGCTAACCCAGTGGGTTTCTTACTCAGTTAAGTATTTTCCACGATCTGCGTAATTTAAGCTGTGAATGTATGTGGAAAGTGGGAATTTTGGTTTTGGGAGGTTAGTTGGTATTCAAGGATGTAATGATTTATAGGCATCATCCCTGTGCTGAAGCCATTCTGTCAGACTTTGAGAAGATGTTCAACACAGGTCACAGTTAGTAAAAGGGCCTTGTTCTCTGTATAAAACTTGAAAATTAACCTCGCTGTGAAAATAGAAGGATTCTTGTGGTACAACTGACTAGAGAGAGAAAGTGGGATGATCTGGTTCATGAGGACAGGGTCAGGCATCAGTAAATTTCTCTGATGAAGACAGGTCCTTGTTATTTTAGGCTTGTTGCGAAAGAAGTAATTTTAGGTTATGCAAAACTATAGATGGGCAAGAGTGGAACACCCCTAACTGCAATGATAAATAATGTCTGTTTTTATTTCTTTTTTCTTTATGTAGATTTGGAATGGAAAATAATTTATGTGGGTTCAGCTGAAAGTGAAGAGTATGATCAGGTGTTAGACTCTGTTTTAGTTGGACCTGTTCCTGCAGGCAGACACATGTTTGTATTTCAGGTAAGTTTGATTTAACAATTTCTGAAAGAGTTATGCTAATTTGTTCAGGGATAACTCTGGCCAACTAAAAGGCGCTTGAAAAATAATGGTGAAAAAATATTGCAGTAAGCTCCTCAGGGGTGATATATACCTCCCTTTAAAGTCTGTTCTCCAGCTTGTACTTCTTGCCCTTGATATTTCTTGGTTTTGTTTTTTTTTTTGTGGTATCAATAACTGATAAAAACACAGTTCCCATTGCTGTTGATTATTTTAACCTGTCTGGCTCATAATGAGCACTGCCAGTTGCCTGGTTTATACTGGCACTATCAAGCTCACCTCCTCTGCCACTGGTGGCAGCTCCAGACAATCAAGAGCACTAGTTTAATGTAGGCAACACCTTAACAGGATCAGGCCAACAACCTAATTGTAAAACTCAGCCAGAACAATCTAAAAGTTTCTTTCTGTCTGGCAGGACACATGTTCAGCTGTGATGTTTGGCTAAGCATGCTAAATCATAACAAGATACAGTGATTTCTAAAATAAAGACAGAAACTCAGTGGTAAGTGGGAGGTATTCAGGACACAAGGGTGTAGATCAAGACTGTGCAAAAAAGGTCTAGAGCCTGTGATAGTCTTCTAAAATACTGCTGTCAAAGCCAAAAGTTAATAAGGAGTAAGGAATGAAAAGAAAACAGGGAAAGAGCAACACTAAGATGGGTACTGGCCAATCTTGTTTCTGTTTTAACTCAGTGATATGCAGGGGTTAAAACCTAAAGTGGACTTGCCTGAATTCCAGCAGAAGCTTTATTTTGTTTGGGATAACCTATTTTGTGGTAGTGGGGTTGTTTTATTCATTTTTTATTTAAAATTATAATTTTTATTAAAGCTAACATATTTTTCTCAAAGAAATACTAGAATTTTTCTTGTAAACTGAGAGCAAAATCCATTGGATGAAAAATCAGACTCTATCTTACTGTATAAGAACCCTGCTCCTTTCCCAAATACTATAAAAATTCACTTAACTAATGGCGAACACATGCTGAAGTGTGAGCATTAAAAACCCCCAAAGCACTGATGAATACACTCCCTTATTTCTCATTGTTACTGTAACTGGTTTAAAATAATAGCATTTGTGAGTCATCCTGATAAATCCTGTAAATTCCAAGAAAGGTAGTTTATTTGGAATTTTGGGGGTGTTTGTTTATTCTGGGCTGGCTTTTTTGTTTTGATTTTTGCCTTAAAAAACAGGCTTAAGGAATAGGATTAGACTGGAGGTAGCACCATTTATCAGCCACATATATGCAAATCAGTGCTGAAACATTTCTGTTTGGTTTTGGAGCCAGGCCTAATTTTTCCACACTGCAAATAAAGCAGATGTGTAACAAATGCATCATTTATTAACAGTTTTTCCATTATCAAGCCATTATAGCTTTTGGTATTAATTGGTCAGAAATAGGTGATCCTCTATTGCTCCCAAAGGGGCTACCTTGTGTATGTGGGAAAATCAGCTAGCATTTACATTTCTAATTTAAAAGATGCACTATTCTCAGTCAAAGGTCTGAAGATTCCTTGTTGATGGTGATGGGAAGGAGCAAGAAGCAGATGCCTAGAAAAGGCATGTTTTGGCTGTATGATTGGGCAGGTCTCAAATTTACTGGTCTTGCAGTTTCTGTAGAATGGACTCAGCAGTTTTATCCTGGTTATAAATGACACTACAGCTAAATTAGGAGGAGATGTGTAGAGATTTTGCTGGTCCTTGTAAGAGATCCCTTCTGTTAAAATATCCTTTTTGTTTGTTATGGAAGTATGGTTGGGCGTGAGTGTATATATATATATCTCAAAGGCCCTGGATTTCACGTGAGGGTAGGACTCAGCTCATGTGTATACAGGACACCACCAAAACCCAAAGTGCTGCAAGAAGCCTTTGCTGATGAGTGAAGCAATTCTGTTCACCAAGCTGAAGCAGCCTAAGATACAGAGAAAACAAGAAAGGGAAGGCAAGAATGGGGCAAAGCACAGAACTGCAGGAGGCATGTGATACAAAGAAAAGAGGTTGTGTTTGTGGGGAATAGCATAAGGAAAGGACCTTTGCAGAGGAGTATAAAATTTTCAGATAATCTGCTGTAGATTTTTCTAGATAGGAAAATGGCTGAAATAGCAACTAAAATGGAGTACCGCACAGATTACCAAGGATGATAAAAATACCTCAGATGAAAAAAAGATGTGGATCAGGTTGGGAATTCAGCCTTACAGAAAGATGGGCAATTATTGTGCTCTTCAGACTTACAAAAGCAGCATTTTGATTTAAAACCCCAAAGCATTACCTTTAAAAGGGTTTCAATAGTAAAGGCCCACAGCTTGGCCTGTTTGTTTCTAAATGCCAAGGTATATGTAATGAAACCTGATTCCTTCTTGATTCTCTTGGGAATTTGTAATAAAATCACGGAAACTTCTTTTTGAGCGTATAGGCACATAAATAATTTACTGTCCTTAAGTGAGCATATAATCTTTGCAGCCTACTCTGCAGTAATAGCTATATGACTAAATACCACGTGGAAAATCAAGATAATTCAAGGCAACATACACACGGGCTGATTTAATAAAAGTTTTAAGTAATTTGTAACATAAGAATGGTGTATTAAAGCAGTGATTTTTATGCAAAAATTAATCTACTGCCTCTGCCTACCAAAATTATCTGTTTGCAGATAATTGCTTGTTTATCATTTGGTCATACCAAGGTCTTCTTTTTTTCCTCCACCTACACGTGATCTTTGGTTCCTGAGTAATTAAGAGGTTTGACAAAAACAGGAAGTTGAAAATTTGAGAAAACTGTTTTAAACAGTCTTCAGTGTTGTCTTCATGCAGCAAAACAATGCTTGAGAGATAAGCAGGATTAGAACAGAGTATTTCCTTGGGTTCAGAACTGTGTCATGATATTACAAGACAGAAAATGACAGCTGGAACCTGGAAAACTAAGATCCCACATTAGAATGTGAGTTGAGTGTAATGGGGAGTTAAATGGAACGTGGTCATTCTGTTACCTATTACTGTATTGGTAGTTCTGGTGATTTCCTCAAGCTTCTGCATTTTTTCTGTTCCTTGGCGATCTTTTCCATTCCCCTGTGCTAGTTGTAAAGCCATTCAGACATTTTCTGTTTCCTCCAAGGCTAGAGGTAGATGAGTTCTACCTGATTCCCTGGTTTCTTCTCCTCCCTTTGGTGTGTTTCTACCTGAGAGGTCTGACTCATCTAATTCTTCTGCAAAGTGCCTACAACTTCTCACAAAAAGCTAGACTGGTTTGAAGGCTTAGAATTGAAGTGGCAAAGAGTAGAAGCCAATGCTGCATGAGCAGCAGCTCCCAAATTTCACCATGCTGGAGCATACAGATAACTACAGAAAAGTAGAGATGAGAGGAACAACAGGAATTAATTCCATTCATCCTCTGTCATTAGGCAAGGTTTGTTACACCCAAACCATCTGAACACACATTACTGATAGCAGTGTGTTCTCACAACACGGGTGTGTTTTGTTGACTTCAGATCTTCATGTGGAATTGTAAATATGAAGCTGTTTTGTTATGCCTGGATTGCTGTTACTTTAAATCCTGCAGCAGAATCAGGCATCACATTTTATCAATAGATGTGGTAGTTAGGAGGCATTTTAAGGGACTGATATGAGCCACATTTTATGAGGCAAATTTTACTGATAAGTAACTGCAGAGCCATGGTAAGTAAGGGCATTGAGGAAGATTGTATCAGTTGCTTATTAATTAGGTTTGCATACTGACTGAAAATGTCCAGGTATCTTGAAGAGATGGTGCATTTAACTGCATAAATTTTAACAAACATAGGTATTAAGAATGAAGCCAGAAAAAATACTTCATTCCTTCCCTAGAAATCTGTGGAACAGCTCAACCCTTACCATAGCTCATCTCGTTTCTTGCTGAAGTATGATTTGCAGTCTGTAGTTTTAAGGATTTAGTCTTGTTAAGAGCACACATAGAGGCCAATTCAACCTTGAGGGTGTATGAGAAAATAATCTTGTTCTATTGAATTACCAAGATGGGCTGGAGAACTGGAGTGATGTTGGTACCCCTGTCTGAACAATGGTTCAGCTGATCATATGTTTAAAAAGAGTTTTGGATCAAGTCGCCCATGAGAAATGTCAGCAAACAATTTTACTGTATTCCAATTCTGTCATTAGAGTATGGTGTTTTAAATCTAGGGTTGATGTTGTGAAAGCAGTGTATTTTCAGGTTAACTTGAAGAATTTTAAATATAGTCACTACTCAGCTGCTGAAACACACTACTTGAGATTCCCCTGCTAGGTAGGCATGTGTGCTATCAATTTTAATTTATCTTTCCCTTTCACATTTAGGCTGATGCACCTAACCCAGGGCTTATTCCAGATGCAGATGCAGTAGGTGTTACAGTTGTGCTAATTACATGCACTTACCGAGGTCAAGAATTTATTAGAGTCGGCTACTATGTAAACAATGAATATACTGAAACAGAACTGAGAGAGAATCCGCCAGTAAAGCCAGATTTTTCTAAGGTAAGGCATGTTTTGTTTTGGTCATGTATCAGAGGTATGCTTATAGAAAGAGGATTTTAAGAAACAAGCTCAAACCCCAAGTGATTTCATGAGGCACCAAATAATGGAAAATACTTGGGGGGGATGAACTACAAGTGTCATGTAGTTGTCATAAATTTAGGTAATACTAAGAAACCATCAAAAATTTCCACCATCTTGAGGACTTGGCTGTACTTTCACACTGACTCTGAAATAAACCATTGGATTTATTTCCACCTGCACCACTGTTTACAAAGTAGCTCTGTTCTTCAGAAAAAAAGGATAATGCTTTTTCTAGGCCCATCAATGTGGAACTAAGTTGTAGATGTTCATTAACTACAGTTGTTACTCAGCTGTTCTGTGTCAGAGCTACAGTTTCTGCAAAACTTAAACAAACTGAGGAACAAATTTGCTGTAAAATGAGAGAACATGGGTAGCCTGGTTGGATGATTATCTGATAACTCTCTAATTTGACAAAGGAAGTATACAGATAAAGCTGTAAAAACATACATCCTTCATGGCAACAATTAAACCAGGACTAGAATTAAAAGAAGTGAAATAGTATGTTTTTCTATGCTTAACTTAATTTTCATTGATAAGAAGTATGTTCTGAAAGTTACAGTAAAGTTTGTGTTAAATTAAATTCTTAAACTTTGGGTATGTTCCTTTCTTCTTTATTTCTTTCATTAAAACATATTTGTTTTGTTGGTTGTCAATGCCAAAATGGCAACTTCCTTTAAGCGCTTGAATTTAGAATGCCTAGAACTACTTGTCTTCATTCTCTGTTTATATAAAAAGCTGGCTTTGCTGCTGTGGAAAAGAACAGCAAAAGCTATCATGTATTTGTATACAGAGTCCTTAATGTGACTTGGGGAAAAATGGAAATGCACAAGTAGAACGTTATTGAAGTGACTGATCAATTATTGGGTAATAAGCTCTACTAGGTTCTGAAAGGAAATGATCTTTTTAGTTTGCATAAGGGGTCAGGAAATACTTTATGAGAGTACACTTTCTTGGAGAATAAAATCAACAAAGCAAAGCTTTTCTGTGATCAGTCTTGAATGTCATAGTCAGTGTCCAGTGGTGCTAAGTTGCCATCCTCCAGGTAACTATATATATAATCTTTCACCCCTTTTCAAAATAAAATCAGCTTGCTTTTTTTTTTTTTGGCTGCATACATAAACAAATGCAACATGTTTTCAAAGAAAAATGAAGGCCAGCCATGAGAGTAAGATAGATGAGTAATCATGTCCACTGCTACAGTATCTTCCAAATATAAATGTTTTTATTTTAAAACTTTAGTAAATGAATCCTCTTAGTGAAATCAGTCTAAAGTTTTGCTGTTTAAGGATAAGGTGGTAATTGTAAATGAAGATGAGAAGTTAATGGAATTGATAGGTATTGCAAATACCATAAAGCTGATGCAAAATTTGATGAAGTACTGTGGTTTGCAAACTCCTTGTGGGGGTAGAAGTTATTTGCTTTACTAAAAGCTGGATCAAATAATAAACACTTGCACTTTACTTGTGGATCTCTTTCATAGCCTTGACCTTGCAGAACAGGTAAAAAAATACTCTCTTGAGAAAGTGGTTGTTCTGCTGAGTAGAATATTAGGGAACATGAATAAGTGGTGTACTGTAAGCACATTTCCGATCCACAGGTAGTAGCTATAGATTCCTATTGATGTGAATTCCCTTTTTAAACAAATTGTTTTATGCAAACAAGGCTGTAGGGACTAAAAGGAAAAAAATGTATATGCATATGGACTCTAGTTTGTGAAGTACACATTACATTCCATATATTTTCTTCTTTCCCAGCTTCAGAGGAATATTTTGGCATCTAATCCCAGAGTCACAAGATTCCACATTAATTGGGAGGACAACACTGAAAAACTGGAAGATGCGGAGAGCAGTAACCCAAATCTACAGTCCTTGCTTTCCACAGATGCATTACCTTCAGCATCAAAGGGGTGGTCAACATCAGAAAATTCACTAAATGTTATGTTAGAATCTCATATGGACTGCATGTGACTAACCACCACCCTTTTGGTACTGTATATGTGTTAAACTGTAAAAACAACCAGAACTATTTCCCTCAAATTCCATAAGTACATAGTTGAAGCAATGTGAAGAACTTGTTTTAAAACATCCTGTAGAAAGTTTATAAAAAAAAACCACAACAAAAACCCAACAAACAAACAGTATTTGAGCAGATTGTGAAATATAAATACAACTATTTTTAAGTAATTGCCTTTTTTTTCTAATGTGTTATTCTATGTGGTCTAAACCAAACCTGATTAAAGTATATGTATTCTCTCCCCTTCCCCCTTACTTTGTAAGCACTATTAAAACTTTAAAAAAGTTTACAAGTTAAAACATTCAGGCAAAATGAAGGAATAATGCCATGTTATCATCTCTGCTATCCAGATTGCCAAATATAAAGTGCCCTTTAATAGCATCTTCAGAACAAAACTGTCATTGATGAAGTGCAAAAAAAAAAGTTTCTCTTAATAACAAACAGTCCAAAAATGTCCTTTTGCTCTGAAAGCAGACAGCACAGTATAATTTTAGGTGCAAGCTTCTTTTCCTTTCAAGGCACATACTTGTTACTTAAACCCTGCAATTTGAGATTTACCATCTGCTATCTTGGATTTTAGGACTTTTTTTTTTTTTTTTTTTTTTTTTTTACTTAAATCTCCTGCTGCTGTTTAGTCAAATTGTGGTTTTGTTCAGGACAGTGTTTCATGTGGATTGGGGTGGGTACCTCAGGAAAGAACCCTTTTTCAGCCACCCCAATAGTGTACACAAGTGGTTGGAAGGATGCAAGCAATTGCTAGAAGATTCTAAGCCTCAAAAGCAATAGTGTGAATATCCCAGATATGCTCTTCTGCAAGATTATTATGGATCACTACTGGTTAGTATGTTTATTTTCAGGCATGCTTTGTTGTAATCTTTTTCAGTAATAGTAAGGAGTTTGGGTGTTTTCTTAAATTTTTTTGGAAGCACTTGGAATTTTAAATTTCTCTGTTTTCTCTCTAGCCTTTTAGGCAATCCTACTCACTGGTATAAACCCTGTTGTGGCAGGCATGACACACTCAAAAATACATTACTTGCCCTGAAGCTCCTGCAGTGAGATATTCCTATTACCTGAGGCATCCTTGAAAATAAAAGGAACTAAGCAGTAACCTGTAAAGACTTAAGACATGATTGTGACATTTAAGAATTTAGTTATTCCTTCCAATCCTCCTTAGTCTTATTTCTATTAACTGTGCCTGTATGTACATTTAAATTGTAATCTGTCATGCCAGGATACAGGAATATAGTTCTGTTTACTAGCCACCAGAACCCTTGTAGGTTCTGGGTGCTTCAAAAGAAGGTAAATTTCATGCTGATTGATAGTGCAGCTGTGAATAAAAATAGAATGCTTTCTGTTTTCTTTCTGCATTCCCTAATGGGGATGAAGATATCCCAGACAGTGCTTCTGTCTTTCCACATCATTAGTGAAATTGTCTAAATTTCAAATGTGTGTTTTTTAAACTGGCAAGGAATGACCCAATCTGAATGTTTTTCTTGTATGGAAACTCAGTAGTACTCATCTAGGGTGGATGAATGAATTAATGAAATCTATTAATATTTGGAGACTTAGTTCTAATATGTGCTCTTAACAATCTCTCTCAAATTGTTTAAAGTAATTACCAGAAATCTAAAAATATTAACACTCATCCGTATGAATTAACACAGAGAACTGGTTGCCTGAACTAGCAGTTGCTTCACCTGAAGACTGAAATTCTGTGAACTTCATCTTTGATTTTCAATGCAACTTTTAGGTCTGCAGTGACATTTTGAGATTTTTCACACCCTTTACGTTCTATTTATAAGTCTATTTAAGATATCTCATAAATGTAAGCATGTAAATAACTTAGTTACCTGCTGAAGGATTGACAGGCTTCTAAACTGCTTTGAATTAAGGCTACTGTAGTAGTATCTCAGACTCCTGCCTCTATTGAATATTCAAGTGAAAACATGATCCATGTACAAGGTGTAACCAGAATCCATCCACTGGTAGCGTGAAGGCTTTTTAGAAGCATATGCCACAAAGTGATGGAAGCAAACTGTTATTGCTGCCATTGCAAAACCAACTACAAAATTTAGTCAGCAAAATTATGTCACCCAGCACACCAATTAATTTAAAGGAATGGAAAAGCAGAGCTCTGTTGTCAGTGGAAAAAAAGTCACCTGTGCATGAGAGCTTGGGTGCAATAACTTTCAGGCTCGACTGTGGCAGGATGCTGCAGCAGAGTTTGGCACCACCTTGCCTGATACAGTCCTGTGGCCTGGATAGAGCTGCCCCCCACTAGCATGATGTGCTTGGTGAAAATTGGAGACAAACAACTCTACCTCGTGATCTTTGCAATATAAATGGCACCTCTATGCGTTTTGAGAGGCTGGGTGCCTCAGCTCTTTGCAGCTTTGTCCAGATCTTAGCAATCCATACCCCTGCCTTCTGAGTATCGCTGCTCCTGACAAAATCACCTTCCAGAGCCACAGAATTTGAGGAACCAACTTCCAGTTCCCCAGAGACTTCAGGCAGTATCACAGCACAAACTTAGTGGTATTAAAAGATAGAATGCATGTAGGGAATCTGTAAAGACTTGTCCCTGGTATCTGAACATTTTAGGGCTGCGCACGTGACACAGACCACCAGTGCTGACATCACAGCATTACAATTTCAAGGCTGAAGATGTATTCACCTTGCCACAAACCTTTACTTGCAGAGGCCATCAAGATGCAAAGGAATCCTACAGATTCTCTTGACAGGACTGGTGATGTATCTCACTGTTTTCATCTCAGGCAGACCATTAGAAGACTGTCATAATGCTTATCAGGGGTTATTTGTGTCCAGAGAAGTAAGTGGATCAGACAAGGTAACATGGATGAAAAATGTGTGTGGTTTTTATGTCTAGCTTGAAAAAAAAATTGTCCCTCAGTTTCCAGTCACTGATTCATTCAGGCATTACCTTCAATCTGAATTACTAAGACACATTTGAAGGAGGCAGAACTGTTCCAGCTTTACCAAAATGGATATTACTGAAATTTAATCTTCCCAGTGGCTTTACAAAGTTCCACTGAAAAAGCCAACCCCTACTACCAGTCTTCAACAAGAAGCAACCTGGAACTTTGCTACAGTAACCGCAGTAACTTAGTTTATGGTTTACCAGACACTGTATTCTAAAGATGGAGTGACAAAGTCACAAAGAAACCTGATGATCTGACAGTACATTATTTTCTTTGGAGTGCCTCAGCTGATGGTTTTCTGGAAGTCAGTACAGACTGAAAAGTAACTACTTGCAGCTAGACTGATTGTCCAGTGACATCTGATAATGCTGGTGGGAAGGAAAAAGGAAAAACCCTGAAGGTGCTAGGCATGTATACTCCTAGCAAACTCTCATTTATCAGAGACAGAAAAGGGTAAAGTTAACAAAATCTGGCTTCGGTCTGGGCAGCTGCAGATCCTTCACATACCTAACTATCCTACCTCCTTATCCGTAGCACAGTGGTCTGCAAGAATACAGATTATCTCATTTATTTTGAGAGCCACAGAAGTTTTGGTCAGAAGATGATGGGTTAATTTTTGCTGTGGTTGCTGGTTGGGGTCTCTGCTCAGTGCTAGCCAGGAAGATGCAGCAAAACTGACTACATGTAAGGGCCAGTGTGTGTGGAACTCTTCCTCCTAGGCCCTCCCATTTCTGTTTCTGTTTCCAGTTACAGTTCTGCTTCTTAAAAGCTGGTCTTGTACTGTATGATATGAGAGCAGGGCTGGAGAAGATGGATGGAGGGCTTTTTCCTTGACTTTTGGTCTAGGCAAAAATGATGTAAGGAAGAGCCAGCTGGAGGCACTAGGAAGGCTTTCTTAAAGGCAAACCCAAAGCTTCTACATGGAACTTTGGGGGTCATTTCAGGAGGAGATGGAGGGAGGATACACTTAAACATTTCCAGCTTTAGGTAATGCAGTTTTGGGGTCATGGCTGGGTACTCACTGTCCATGGCCCGAGGGCTGTGACTGCAGACTAGGGAAAGTCAGAGGAAGGAGGTGTGTGTGCTACACCAGGTGCAAGAGGCAACAGCTACATGTTACCAGCAGTGTGAAGAACTGGCTGAACAGAACTGACACAAACCTCCCCGGCATCATGAGATAAGGAGGCGAGCCTTTCAAAATAAGGGTATCTTCCAGTTTGTCCTTTCTCTGTAGAAGAGTGGGGCAGACCTACACTTAAACTGGAAAGGAGGGACTTCAGTGTATGGTGAAGGGAGTGCTGAAGACATCTTTTATCCATCCAAAAATCAACTGCTTGAAATGCCTACCATTTCAACAGCAGGATGAAAAAGTCCGATGAAGGCTGTCCTGGAGGGATTAGAAATGTGTAAGACCTGAAACCTTCAACCAACATGACAAGATATTGTTCCTGCAGTGCTTCCCATCCAACCTAACTATGGGCCTTCAGATATGAAGATGTTTGAAAAAAAACAGAATTTTTGAGGACAGGTATCTCTCTTTGGCTAAATAATCTCTGTCATGCAGGTAGTGAAGGCAAGCTCTCAGGACAAAGCCATCTGGGAACAGCATTATCGAGAAGAAATTAAGGGAACTAAAGAAGAGATGGGGCATTGTAACAGATGGGGCGTGTCTGACAATATTTGATCACAGCTTCAAATTTCATTCCTTCAACAAGTTTAGTAGACTTCCTATAGAGCTAAGGTCTTTCCAACTTGAGGCCCAGCTGCTGAAGGAACAGCCAGTGAAGCCATGCTCTCAAGAAAATATTTTCAGGTTACATATTGATAGAAAATACTTCTAGTTCATGTACAATTATCATTATTAAGGAAAACAATCCCGTGGTAGACATGATGATCAGAGAAAAGTGACCTAAAGGCTGCATCTGTATTAACTTTATCAGGGACAGTGTATGAATCTATGGTGGAAAATGGTTTCCTGGCACTACTCTGGCTTATATCAACTAGGGAAGGCAGAGGGACAGTTTGGAGATCTACACAGAGGGAAAAATATCTCCAGTTTCAGAGTCTTGCATACCTCAGGATATTGACACCACGTACTCTATTTATAACCACAGCTGGATGGCTTATGTCAGTGACTTTGGATTGGATTCTAATGGATCAGAAAAGAGGCAGCTGTTAGCACCTGAAGCCTGCCTAGCAGGGGAAAGTGTACTATGACAGAAGGAAAGAGGTGGTTTCCCTTGAGTCAGTTCCCTTCGATGAAAACAAAGGAAATCAGTAGCAAAGTGCTGTTGGCATGATATGGACAGTGTTAGACATTGCAAAATCCCAGCAAAAAGGCAGTACTTGCAAGGCTCTGCAGAGGCTGTAGGAGGAGAGGCCAGAAAGTTGCATGTCACACAGCTCAGAAAGGCATGTTATACAGAACTGGAGAGCTGGAGAAAAAGCTGATAGTCTCCCAGATTTTTAGGCAAGCTGTTCTAAATACAGTTCAAAAAATTCTTTAAGCAATCCATCTGCAGCAGGATGCAACACCAAACCAAATTTTCAGAAATGTGACCAGTCAATTACACACTAGCAAGCAGCAGAATGACTGTGGCCTGAATGTCCATGAACTCCAGTCTTGCCAGCAACTGGCATGCATTGGTTCCTGTTGCACACCACTCGATCACTGCAAATCTCAACCTCCAGAGGTAAATGAAATATTTTCTAACTAGTGATTATCTCATCCAAATATACATAAGCAGCACTTTGCCTCTGGGGACTGCAAAACAGTTTATTTAACTCAGTAGTAAGGTGAGAATCCCCAGAGAGATCTTGTTAAGCCTCCCTAAGTCTATCTTTATGGAAAACTGTGTATCAATTTCTAAAAATAAAAGGTAGCTGAATGACTCCCTGTGATTCTCAGATGAGAGACAAGTCAGAGAGAATGACCTGGCCCTGGTAAAAAAATCTGACTGGTAAAAAAACCCAGTGTAGACAGAACAAAACAGTGGGACAGATGATTCCCCCATCTTTCATTTACAGATCACAAAGTCCTACAGTGGTCAAATAAATTTTTGCCATTGAGTTGTTGAGTGTGGGTTGGTCTGCCTGCCAACTGTCATTAAAGAGATGTGGGAGGAACAAACCCTGGTTCCTCATTTAATTCCTAAACTTGTAGAGAATTTGAAACAGAAGATTTCTGCTAAGTGTTTGCAAGAAAGGCAACTTAATAAAACAAGCTCAGAAACTTATTCACTGAGTGGAGGTAAAGTTCTGATTTTTTCAAAACAGAGAACAAATTATCTGTCCTTTGTAAGAGCTATTTGCGGCAAGCAGGCAACTTGAGCCTGTAGGTGAGATGAAAAGATCAATGTCTTCAAAACCTTCAGGTAGAAAGCAGGGTTTTCTCCTGGGTCATACTTTCTGAATCAGGTAAAACAGCACAGATTTTGTTTAGAAAGTGCAGGGGAAGGCAGGAACCTGACTGAAAGAGCAGAGGCCCAACAGCAAATTAAGCTGCAGGAGTTAGGTCACTGTTTTCTGAAATTCTTCAAGCCAATTCCAGTCATGGGTGTATGGGTTAATGGGCTGCAGCAGGCACATGATACTAGAGGGGCACAAAGTATCATAGTGGATCTCAGAGCGGGTAATACCTAAGGTAGACCAGGAAAGAAAGAGAATTTTGGCACAAGGAGAATGTTAATGACATTGACAATGTTAATGTGCTGTCCTGGTACAAATAAATGCTTGTACAGAAAGCCAAGTTAAACTGGTATGACACAGTTTGGGATGCAGAATTCTAAGTCAATGCTTGTTAAATAGCTTGTGTCCTAAAATAGTACCAGATGGGTAAAGGGAACAAGGTATGTCAGTGCACACAGAATCTTACTTAAGGCTGGTTAGATACCAGTAGTTTTCTCTAAATGAGGGACCCAGCTTTTAGGAGCTATTCAGGGTTTACCCAGTCTCAGGTGTGTCTTTTGGCCTATGTGGACTGGAATCCCAGAGCCAGCAATTAAATGCAATTCAGGCTGCTTTTTATATACAGTAAGGAACTAGCTAAAAGTGAAACTTAGAGATTTAATATTTGTACAGTTGAGTGTGCAAATGTGCATTAGGACTGTCCTCTCATGGGAAAACAGAATCTGGTAATTCAAAGTGTTCAATTGTGACAAGGAAAGTAAAGCAGTTTAATCTCCAAACTAATTTGAAGCTTCTGCACAGAGAGCAAGTTGACGACAATCAGTGTTAGGTACAGCTAGCTACAAGCAGATTCATAGGACACTCCTTGCACAGGAAAGGCAAAGAAAACAGTAATCTGAACAACATGCAAACTCCTGGTCTAGAAATTAATACCTTAGTCCAGCAATTCTAGCCATGGAAAGGTTCCCTGAAATTAAACTAGGGTTAAAAACTTGCCAGGCACTCAAGTTTCACTTGTGATAATGGTTCTGAAGAATTCTAAAGCAGAAATTTGGTGCTGCTGTCAGATTTTGGAAAAAGAGACTGGGAGAAGTTTTTTAAAAATAAGGAATATTTAAATGAAGCATGGATGACCTAAAGGCCCAACACAATCCTTTCATGAGATGAAACTTCACTTCCACACACACACATAACATGTACCACAGTAAGCATATAAACTGCAATATTTGTTTTCAGGGAAATCTTTGAACACAGCCATCATGGCTGAGCTGGAAATCAGATCATATGGAAGGTGAAGCACGGGAGGGAGATCTGAAGAAGGCAGCAGCAACATCAGAGACTAAGAGCAACTGACACAGGAAATCACTACTTACAAAAATGGGCAAAGTCACATTGAAATACATGGCAAAGTTTCACTCCAGGTCACTGTGAGTCCCATAGCAAATCTGAAATTATCTAGACTGTTCTCAATTCTTAACACAGAACAAAAAGTGGAGAAAAGATTATCCTAAACCAGAATTTTCTCTGGCTTCTCTGCAGACCTACTTGTTAGCAGTTTGAATGGAAAGTCAGAGGCATATGTGTTTCAGAACAAGTTCCCTGCACACAGGAGTGTGTATGTTCAACATCATGTTTCACGTCCACAGATATGGAAGACTCAGTATATACATATCTGTGGAACTGGGGAAGATTTATCCTCTGGTTCTCCCATGTACAAATAATGCTGTTTCCCAGACATAAAATGATAAGCAGCACTCTCTGAGGAATATTCAAGTTACACATGCTAGCTGAGACGCTGGGATTTGACACTAATTATCTTGTGATTTTGAACATACATGTAGTATATTCATTTGTTCAAATAAAGCCATTAGCAGAGGTAATCTGATCCTGTACATTGTCCCCAAAAGAGTTTGCAAAGATGCCTGGCATTCAGAGCCAGCTGGGACATACCTAAGTTTAACAAAAAGGAAGAAGGAGAAAAAAAGAAGAAAAAAACCCCACTTGCTCTCTGAAACCCTCTTAAAACCATCTTCATGAGTAAGAAATAATTCCTCAACACAGGGGTGAATTTCCAGAAAGCAAAACAGAAATCAAACTGGCACTCAGACAGAACACATAAGAGAACAGAAGAGAGGAGATTATCTGTTCAGGAGAAACCAAATGATGCTAGCTCATCACACAGCTTGAGCTCTGGAAAAATGTCATACTTGTCATAGCTGGAAAATGCTAAAAATACAGGTCCAGATCACTCTCCACTAGCAAAGCACTAAGAGGTGCCTCTGGATGAGGCTTGTAAGGTTCCCTGCTAGAAACTCACCACAGTCCTTCATGGATACAGACAAAGGGGCAGGACTGCAGAGTCAGATCAGGCCTCATATGCCTCCACAGCAGTTCTCTGCTTCAACTGTGCTCACAACAACCTGAGCATGTATGTTCACATACATAGAAGGCTTCTGTATAAACATACTTGAGCGCAGAGATAACCTGTTACAGCTGAAGCAGCACATACCTGCACTTGTAGACCCAATCCCTGCTGTAAGCACAGAGCGTGGCATAATCTTGACTGCATACTTGAGGAACTGAGATTTCCCTGTACCTGGGTCTCCAACCAACAGAAGATGTGATTCACCTTGGGGGAAAACAGTGATGTAAGAGTAGACAGGTTATATACAGACAAACATCAACACAAAATAATACTTGTCATAGTCACCTAAAATTTAGCACTATATACACATTAAAATATGTAATTCTCCACTATTTATTTGGTGTGATAAATACATTGTTTAATAAAGTCATCTAGACACAAAGATTTACAACGAAGTATTTGTGAAGTATTAGCAGGTATTTGACACACTTCCTGTGATATGAGTTCTTCCATTTTAGAATGCTCATTTCTCAGATTCAGCTCATTCTTGGATATGAAACAGAAGGATACCAGGTTTTAGTTACCATTCCACTAGTCAGTTATTTAAATTATTCTAAAACGGACTAATGAAATCAGCGGGCTGTTTTGCTTAATTAATTCTTTCCAACAGTTACACAACTTCGTAATTTCATAACAATGAAATTACAGAAGTAAATAATTTGGCTACTACAATCTCAGTAAAGAGCTCTAAAATGTTTTCATTGTGTTCTACAAAATACAACTTTGATTCAAATATAAAGTCTATAATTTTATTTAGCTGTTGGAGCATTAAGAAGATCCTGTCTTTGTATACAGAGACATACTTTTAAAAATTATTATGACCTACATAGATTATGACCTGTGTACCACCTGGCACATGGCATATTTGCCATCTAATAACAACAGAAGGAGAATCAGCAGGCAGGTAACTTGGAGTTACAAGACTAAGTGAGATGTGCTGACAATCACAGATGGAAAAGTCTGGCATTAGGAAGTAAAATGAATCCTTTAATTTTTCCTTTTAATGTACTATAGTGATCTGCATTAAGGAAACATTAAGATTCCATCCTTTGATGCCAAATACTGCTGGGAATATTCTACTAGAAATAATTTCAGAACGTCACTTATACAATAAAAAGTGAGATGTTTTAGATAAAACAGCTGCCTTTAATATTCTACCTAATGGAAACCTGAAAGTCAGCTTCTATTGGGTTTTATTTGGGAAACATTAAAATAAAAAGAAAAGTCTAGACACCTACTTTAACTTATGAGATTTTGGAAGAATAGTCACAATTGATAAAACTCGTTCTCACTCAAGAAAATGGGATGGTTATACCTCCAACTTCTTACTGGTTTGATTTTGGAAGGGTGGGTGGGATGTGAGTGAGGACAGGGATGGGAATGACTGCTACAAAGGATGTGATACTGTCAGAAACAATACAAACCTCTGGTTCGAGTTCCAGCAGCATCAGTCCTCTGCACACCACCAGCAAGCACCATGGCTACAGCCAGCTTCACCAGGTACAATCCAAAAACTTGAGGACATAAACTAGCCAAAATTTCATTCCTCCCTAAAACAGGAGCAAAAATAGAACTCAGCAGAGTTAAAACTTGGTTTCCCATAGACTCCCATGTACACTGACAAGTAATTTGGGCAAGAAGAGTAGGGTATGAAGATTTCTCTCTCTCTCTCTCTCTTTTTTTTTTTTTTTTTTTTTTTTTTTTTTTTTTTTTTTTTTTTTTTTTTTTTTGAATGGGACCTAGAGCAGTTGTTTGATCCAAACTACATTATAGAGAAGTTAGGTAAATCACAACCACAAGCAGCAAAGCAAATCCTATTGCATTTTAAGGAATGTATGGTGTGGATAGCAAGATAAAAGGCACTAATGAAATGTCATCATGCAAATTCTTTTGTTCCACATTTACAAGTGTAAAAGCTACGAGACCTAGAAGTTTACAGATTTCAAAATGTCTCCTTAAAAACAGGTGTGTTTAAGAAAACTAAGAAAACTTCTAATACTTATTTTGCCTTAAACCTGCGCAGACATAGTGTGCTCATTCCCTCATTGTTACCTTCCTTCTCCTTTGATCCTTCTGTGTCACAGGTCCCTCTCCTCCTCCCTACAATACATTCTTTCCAGCAGCAGAATATTTCAATCTGCTCTGAAAATGCTGATGGTGTGGAAGATATGTAACAGGATTAATTCTGTTCTTTGAGATTTTGACACTACCAGCACATAAAGGGTCTCAGGTTATATGCCACGTGTTACTTCCATTGCTAGGGAATAAAAGAGTGACCCATTTTGAGAGCTTAACTTCATATTTTAAATCTAGATGCAAGTACATGGTACTGGCAAAATATAGGCACTCAATGGATTACTTAAGGTATCTGGAAGTCTTCTGAAGGAATTCACACATCTTTGTCCATCCAAAAGTGAAATTTTAAGAACATTGTTCAGCCACACACAGCTGAAGATTTAACCCCACAGTTAGGAGTTAGCATCATTAAGTGACTGACATAAAATGCAGTAGCACCTATCATTATCTCTTGAAAAACAGTACAGGTACACACATTCTGTGGCCTCAGACTCCTTAGTCAGATTTGACTTCTGCCCTCAATTTCAATTCAAATTCAGACAAACAGCCTGAAACAGACACCTTGGGCAGTCAGGGTGTATTCTAATTTCCACCTCAACTTTCTTGTAGTGACTTCATATTTATTTGTTCAGAATGGGTAATATTAGATAAAATCACATTGCTCCCTGCAGGCTTCCAAAAATTGTCCTGAGAATGAAAGACTGAAAGGGAGCTTCAAAGAAGATCCTGAGTTACTTTCTGAACAATTCTAATGAGAGTGATAAGAAATATTCTCATTCCGAACAGCAGAAGGAAGAAATGTTATCATTCCAAACAGCAGGAAAGCAAGCAAGAAGCTAGCAATTACATTGCTTGCCAGGAAATGCAGTTCTGAAGAATCTTTGCCATTGACAGGATCTGCACTTTCTTATTGTGAGCAGGCTCATTTCAGGGAGGTTGCCACCTGCTTTTCCTCCTGTTTGTCTTTAAAGAAGAAAGGCTAAACCTTTTCCAGGTTTTTACAAGGCAGAGTGTCAATAAAGTTCAGGGATGGAGACCCTAAAAAGCCCATTGAGCTTCTGCAGTTGAGGAGGAAGGCACTCAGATTATGGAGAGGGACAGAGTTCCAGACCAACCTTCTGGTAATTCCAAGGTGGTTGACTCTGGACCATGGTAAGTTTAGGAGCCAGCATACTGAACACTGACTGTTCTGGAAGCCACTGTGAACTGGGAGGCTCCCCTGCACCTAACTCAAGGGCCTAGGCATCCAGGAGTTACATTACAGATAGGATGTGCTAATCCCTATGGTAAACATTCAGAGCTTACATTGGGATGCAGAGACTGTGTGTCAGCTCTCTTGCCCCAGAGGCAACAGCAGGGCTGACTAAAGGCAGATCTGGTCCACTCTATTTATTCTAAGGAGAAGTATGCTTCTTCTTTCTTGTTTATAAAGCACTTCTCTCTTTTTTTTTCCCCTCTGATACTTGAATTCTTTCTCATTTCTTGTTAATAAATGTTCCAAGAAAGACCTGAATAGAAAGCTCAAAGAATGGAGTTCAATGCATAAGTTTGGTACTTCCTTCCACCTCCACCCCTGCAATATTAAAGTAAGAATTTCACATTCTTGTAGAGGAAAAATATATTCTTGATGAATGGGGGATGAGATAGGAAAAGGATAAGGGGGGGAAATGTGTTCAGTCACTGTATTTTCACTCCTAATTTCATCTCTATACAATCAAGTGCCCTACTTAAAAGCTTTTAACTACTAACCTGCTAAAGGATCATTCCTATGCTTTTCCCAGAAGTCTTCAAATTCCTTGCGAACTTCTTCATCAATTACAACCCCTGCTAGCTGCTCATTGTTCACTTTAACATAGTTGGCCTTCAAAACAAGCTCCAAGTCACAGCGTGCACCCTCGTGGAAAGGTTTCCACCTCTGCATTACCACTCCATACACTGTGATGTCATCTCCTAGAGGTAACAACAAAAAATTAGTAAAATCACATCTGACTTGAGACATGCAGGCACTTCAGCTAGCTGTAAGGCACAATAATGTGATCCAAATCTTGTGGTACAGTTAACAAGGTTAAAAAAAAAAATCGCACAACAAAAAGCAAAACTTCCTGCAGTAACTGGAAGTCTAAAAAAAAAAATAAGACAGACTGTTGAAGTCTGTGGTAGGAAGTTGTTATGTCTTTTCACCTCTATTTAAGGGAGTTGAAATCTTAAAGATTTAGCTCTGCTTGCCTCCTCTATTAGAAGAGAGGAATTCCTGGTAAACTGTAGAAGCTTTTTCAATTAGATTGATTATACAAAAAAAATTAGTCAAAAGTTATTTGGCATCTGGTAACCTTTGTGATGAACCCCACAATCACTTGTTAACATTCTGAGGAGAGTGTTCTTCTGAAAAAGTACAACCACAAATTAATTTCTTGTGGAAATGTGCCTATCTGAGTATTTTTAGTCTACTCTTAATTCATTCTCCTGCCAATTAGCTACTCCTTTGAATGCCAAGTAGCTTTTTCCACCTGCAGTACTCCTTAGATAGGAGGTCAGGTTTCCTGGCTCTCCAGACATACAGAGGGGCACCTCACACTGTGTAACCCAATCTCCTGGGGAGGTTTGGTGATCTACACTAACAAGATTTAATGTACTTTCTGTATGTCATGACATGTTACTTATTGAAACTGATCTGTCAAACAGTCAAGATGGGGCCTGGGGGTGCATGACATTTTCTAGAACAAGCATCAGCTGCCACGTTAAACGTTCAGCCTGAAACAGCAACGTGACAGAGAACACATCTCATTGGAGTAGCCCCCTGCACTGACAGCCACTTGACAAGAGATTCAGCTCAAATGGAAAACAAAAAATGCTTGTGGGTACAAACACAGGTAACTCATGCTATAGCCTCACCAGACTTGCAACTGTCCACCAAATCATCTTCCAGAACAACCACCATGCAACGAGGGATGCTTCCAACAGACAGCCTCTGAACCTGGGTGATGGGAAGGAAAAGCACTTCTTAAGAACTGCACCTTTCAAAAGCCTTTAATTTATGGCTGCTCTGGCCTACAGTCCTTTCCTGGAACTGAGGTCAGTTTCTGCTTTTTATCACAAAATTTACAGTAAGGATGTCAATGCTGCCCTGAACTTAACAAAGAAAGTTTAATGCTGATATTAATGGAAATGGGATTGGGTATTAAATTAGCAGGTGCTCAGTGCTGGGAGATCTTGTGTGATTTCAGTATCTTGAGAAGAAAACTCACTAAAAGAGGTAATTTGAAAGACCTCATCTTTTTTTTCTTTTTTTCTTCTTTTTTTTATTATTATTATAATTTGAGTTATTACTAAATACTTCCTCAATATGTAAAGTTGACTTTGGGTACTGAAGCATGTGCATGGGTTATCTAACTTTTCACTGAAGCAGATACTGAGAGAATATTCTCTGTATTTTTCTGGTATTTAACCATGACTTGACAGTTTAAGTTTACACCTAGGTGTCAAGGATTAAATCAAAAACAGGAAACCCCAAATATATATTTACAAACATGCCAGTAACTCCTGTAATTCTTTTTCTTTTCTCCAGGGCAAAGTCTGTGCAATCTTGTCACAGTTCCAACCAACAATCTTTCCATTTCCACATAGAGTTTGCAATAGTTTTGAGAGTATCCACTGGCCAAGAACAACAGTCAAAAGTACCTTTTCATTTTGAAGCACAAGTCATACATGCTAGAATTCTAAATGCATTCACTCTCTGGTGCCTAGGAAGGTTAATTCACTCTTTTGTATTATCTAAATGGCCACAGGCAGTTCACATCACTGTCAGTCCTGATAGAAAATGCACAGTTATTTGCAGAGTTCAGTAGGAAACACAAGGGAAATTCACTCCTAGTTTAACTTTACTGTTTTTAGTAAGCCCATGCTGCTGAAAATCCTTCCTACCAGTGAGAGCTGTGTGTCACACAGTATAACAAAATACAAGTTATAGAGATTTTCCATACATCAGAAACAATCATTGTATGTTCATGCAATATAGGGCTTATTTCCTAGAAAGTTTTATTCCCTTACATTTTTTTGGTATTCTGAACTTTTAAGACCTTAATTTCTAACTTCACACATTTCTCCTCCACCTTGTCTGTACTTCCACACAGGGTTACCTTTAGAAAACAAACACAAATTCTGTGTGCAGGTTCTGTAAGGATGACAAATGCAATAACTGTTGAGTTCAATACTGGCTGAAGGGAAGAACACTTGCAGACACCATGTACTGACCAGACTGCACAGCTAACACTGGGCTGGCCCTGGCAAACATTGGGCTAGCTTTAATCCTCAGAACCAGTGTTGAACATCAGCACCTTACACAGGAAGTGCTTAGAGAAAACAATGCACATTTGGTGTTATAAGGATTCAACGTGGAATGGAATTTCATCTATGGAAATTTCGTCTATTCACTGACTGCTGGTGTTTTGTACAATATTAAATGGATATCCAATTATCCATTATTCAATAACAGAAATCCGGTCTACATGTTGGCCTAATTTTTAACTCTTTGGCTGGAAATCTCTGACCAATGAGTTGCCTGGCTTCTTTAGGTCTTCTCGGGCATTTGTTTTAAACAACAGTAGACATCCATACTTCAATACCTTCCCCTTTTGTCCATGTGTGTTTTTTTTTTCCTTACCTGTTCCTGAATTTTGATTTCCTGATAGTCCCTGCAGCAGGTAGGAGAAGAGGTTGTTCCAGAGAGACACGTGAACTTGGTTGAGTTGCAGCCTTCTTCATTGAGACAGGCTGCTGGACGGCAGAACGTATAGTACTGCTCAAAGTCAGCCTTGACAACAAACACGTGCTTGCACTTGTTGCAGATGTAACTCCGCTCAAACTCCAAAACCTTCACTGAGCTGGTACGTATGACAGTGCCAGTCACAGACAAGAAGTGTCCCACATCCTTGGATTTAGGAATGTGCTCTCGAGTCAACTCTGGGCAAACAGGCAAACCTGTGAGACAAAAATATGTGCAGCATAAGGCTATGCTTATCAAACAAGGACTTACAATGCAGTTAAACAGAAAGACTAGAAAACATGCCAGACATATGAACAGTAGCCACTGTTATTACTGTTTCATAAACATGATTCAACTAGTCATCTGTTGTACCATAAATCTGATTCATTGTCCTCAGATGGTGGAAATCGTCAGACACTGAGCACTAGCTGAAATTGTTGCCATTTTATTCTCCCACTCTTGCCGAGGGGTGAATAGCCATGAACAGTTTCTGTTCATGGAAATAGATCCTGATGTTCTCATATCTGTATTAATTCAGATGGCTTTTTTGCAGATGCCATTTATTCTACAACTGGTTTATCTGAATGACAAATTTTTAGCTATGCTGCTTAATTGTGGTTCAGCGTTATTCCTGCAGTTGAACAGGTGTAGCTCCTAATCTTGTGTGAATTCTCAAGTCTAAGCAAACTCATAGTCAGAGAGCATTTGACCTTAAATCCACACTGCAAGCCAGTAAACCTCAAGCACAAGGAAGACAGCATGAAAAGAATGTAAAGGGGTTATGAACACAGCCAAAACAAATTCACCTGTACATTCAAATGCATAGTGACAGAGCACTTTCCACTTGCTCTCCTTTAATTCCATCCCAGCAGCCAGTTCAGTCATGTGCTGATCCCACCCATCACTTGGCTGAAATCACCAGAGTGGCTGAAATCCTCAGAAGATTAATCTCAACGATCTACAAGTTCTTTATAAAAATAAGTGGTGTTGGAACACTCACCTGAGCAAAATATTGCCTATTCAAAAATTACTTAGGAACTACAAGATACTAATTATTAAAAACTTAAATTAATTTCTTAGCTTTACTTCCAAAACAGAGCTAGGAAACAGAGCTGTAAAACTACAAATCTGCTAGGAAATGATGTTTCTAAGTGGACTGAAACTATTTGTGCATTTAGGTCAAATCTTTTCAGTGGTTTTGGCTGCTAAAAAAAAAAGACAAAAAAGATGCCATATTTATTTCAGTGTTTTAAAACCCAAATTCCTTATTTCAGCCATGTAGAAACATTCTGGTTTGATGTTTTTAACGAACACTTGACTTTCTGCTTTTGTTCAAAAATATTTTTAACTATTAAACTATTTTTAAAAGGAAAGAGAATAAAATAGAAGAAGTGGAATTAAATAATCAGGAAAAGGAAGTATTTTGTAAAACTGCAAACATTTTTTTCTGTTTGACTCTAATAAAGCCATTTAAATGTTCTACCGAGCCTGCTGAAATTTTCATTCTACCACAGATTTGCATTTCTAGTCAGTTCAGGGGAAAATATCCGTTATTTCTCCACCTGTTTTGGATTTTTTTTTCTTACTTCAGTATTGCTGCCCCTGAAAAAGCTTTGCAAAAAGCATCACATCTTACACTAGAGAGAGCTGCAGCACTGTTGTCAGGATGTATGATGATCATCTGTGAATTTCGAAGAGACAAGAATCTAAATGTGACGAAAAGAGCCTTCATTCTGATCATACTAGACTGCTTGACAAACTTTGAGCATGTGCCTCTTTGAATCAACTTTATTGTATTAGTCAAAAAAAGCTATTAGAAAATATCAGAAGCAGCTTGGCTTTCAGTAACAGACACTGTGGTACTCAAGCTAATGATAAGTAAGGAAAAATAATTTCATGGATTTGCAGCAAAAAGCAGAAGCTATACAAACAAATTCCTGCAATACTAAAATTCAGGTAATAAACTTTATCTTTTACTTTCTTCAGTGAAAGCAGCCTAATCATTCATTATTAATTACTGCATATCCACACTCCTTCAATCCTTTTCTGAACCCCTACATGACCTGTCCATATTGGTAGAAGGTGTTGAGATTGTTTCTTACATCTGGTGTATGCAAAATCACTTTTCCTCACTGAATTCCAAGCCTGACACACAGTTACCATCACCCACACTCCTGGTTGTTGCCTGCTGCTCCCACCAAGAATAGTGCACTCATTCCCTCCTTATCTGACATGGGAATGGGAAGTGGCACTCCAAGATGAGAATCCTGAAGGTAGTCAAGAACTCATTATCTACTGAAAAGGTAACAGTATCATGGGAAAATTTGGGTCGAAAAAAGGCTATAGAAAATTTAGGTTATTTCTTTTGTTTCTTCTGCAGCGAGCCTTTCAGTGGTTAACACAACATCAACCAAATTCCGTGGACAGATGTTATATTGACCCAGCTGAATCTCTCAAGCATAACTCCCCCTGTTCTTCACCAACTTCTCTCCAGCTTAGGGGTGGAATTATCTGTGAGTCTGCTGACTGAATTCTTCTGTCAGTGATCAGTCAGGCTTGCTTTATCAGTTATTAAAACCATTTGATCAAAGGGGCTAATTTTGCTGGACGTTGATAAGGGAATATTTAGACAAAACATCACTGTGGGAAGAATGATCAGCTCCAGCAAGAGGCTGATAAGAGGGAAAAGAATGTCTTAAGAACACCACTACTCATGTAGAGATCATTTCTCCTTGCTGTATTCCTTCTCATACTTCCTGTCAGCTTTTCAAATAATCACACTTGGAGTCTTTTTTCATGCTGAAGCCCTGAATGATGTAAATGCATCTCAGAACACTAGAAGGAAAGTTTTCATAGGTACCGGAAAGTACAGGAAGGTGCCCGAGGTCAAATTTCAGTCCAGCCCAGAGGCCATCCCTTTGCCTCACATATTCAGTAGCTGTGTACAAGCTCCTCAGCACCCCAATACCACAGGCTAAATATACTTCTGAAATGTATGTTGTCATTACAACATTTTTATGGAAGCTCAGTGGAATGAAACACTGGCCTATTTAACAACTGTGATTTATCCAAATTTAAGCTGCCAAAAGACTGAATGATCATAATCCACTCCACAACAGGGCAGGGGAGGGAAACACAGGCTGCCAGCTCTTGGCTTTGCAGACTATTATTGCTCCAAATTGTTATTATCAGAAATGACCAGAAGGGACAGTGCTACTGCTGACCCAGTTTCCCACAACAGGCAAAAAAGACATTTCAACCCCAGAAACCTGCATTGCACATTTACCAAACTTCAAAGCTACTAAAAATTTCCCAATAATAAGGAATAATGATATATCATCTTGCAGTGAAAAAAATACTGTATCTTCCACTAATGATCACACCTTCCAAAAGATCATTCCAATTTTATGACAAGAAAACTCAAAATTTAGACTTTGCCTCTTCTGGAAGATAGCTGGAGCCAATAAGGACTGGGAGCCAACTGTCACTGTAGGGAAATTCCTGCAGTAAAACTTAGGAACTATACATCTTCCCCTAAAATTTTTTCCAGGACTTTCTTTTTCCTTCATTCTTTTTCTTCTCTCTACACCTTCTGCCTAAAAGAAATAATGTAAGACCACCTGATGCTTTGAGGAGTCTTTGCCCTGGAAATGCTTTAGCCTAAGCCCTGACCCAGCGAGAGACACCCACCACCGCACGCAGATGGCCACAGATTTTCTTTTGGGAGTTGGTCTACACGCATCCACGTGTTTGCACGTGTCCTTCGCTGCTTAATAAACACTAAGGATTTCCTAGTGCTTCAAACAAAGATACGGCAAGAATTAAACTCGCTCATTTCGTGGCGCCCCGATAGTTTCTTACAGAGAAAGGAAATTTTTGGCAGCTTCGCTGAAGAGCCAAGAAATGTTGGCACTGCTGGCCGGGAGGCGCAGCTCGCTGCAGCCCCCGTCCCGCCACTCACCCGAGACCCTGGCGTGGAGGTTCTGCTTGAGGCTGAGCCGAGCGGGGTCGGCGCAGTCCTGCAGCGCTGCCAGCGCGGCCCGGCGCAGCGCGCTGTCGAAGATGGGCAGCACCTCGCTGGGGAAGGCGTTGAAGTACTCGCCGATCTCCATGTTGGTCTCAAAGAGCGTCAAGGCGTCGACGACGACGGGGTAGTGCGCCTGGTCGTCCGCCTCCCTCAGGATGCCCAGGATCTCGTCCCTGTGGTGCTCCAGCACGTAGGACTCGAACACCTGCCCGATGAGGCTCACCTGGTCGGCGCTCAGCACCATGGTGTCCCTGCGCGGGGCGAGGCGGGGGAGCCGGTCACACGGCGGCGCGCCGGGCGGGAAACTTTGGCTGTCCCTGGGAGAAGCCCATCGCGGAGCCAGGCGAGGCGGGACGGGGCGCGGCTCCCGAGCTCAGGCAGGGAAACCTCCGCCCCGCCGCTGCCTGGCACCGGGACCGCGCCGGGCACGGGTCCGAGCCCGCAGCCCTCAGTGCCGGCTCCCGCCAACCCGGCCCGGCCCCGCCTCCCGCCGCGGTGGGCGGGCGCTCCTCCCGCTACTGCGAGAAGAGCCCGGGCGGCTCTGCCTTCCCTCGCTGGGCAGGCGATGGGGGCAGGCGGCTGCCGCGGCGCCTCACTCGACCCTCCTCTCCTCGCTCCGGCCGCCTCCAGCACGGCAAGTTTTGAAGGCGGCCAGGCGGGCGCTGCCCCAAGCGCGTCCCGTCCCGCCCGAGCGCGGGCAGCGAGGGAGGCGCGGCCGCCAGGCGAGGCGGGCAGCGAGCGCTCCGCGGCCGCCCCGCTCCCCCTCGGTACCTGCGGCGGGGCCGCCCCGCTCCCGCCGGTTCCCGCTCGCAGAGGCAGCGGCCCAGCTCCCTCGCCCGGCGGGAGGAGCGGCCCCGTCCCCGCCCCTCCGCGCCGCTCCACGCCCGGGCCCGGCGGGCCCTGAGCGGGGCGGGGCGGCGGAGAGCGGCCGGGGCCGGGCGGGATTGCCCGGGCGCTTCCCGCGGGAGAGCCCGCCCTGCCGGGAGCAAGCGGGAGGCGGCAAGCCCGGCACCGGGGCGCTCCGTGGGCACGGGGAGCGCTCCAGCTGCTCGGCCTGTCGGGAACAAAAGAGCCGCCTCGGGGTTCTCCGTGCAGTGCCGCCGCTCTCTGCGCCCCGTGGAGACAGGCGCTGCTCCTGTTCGGCGTGGAGGGAGGAAAGCGGCTGTGGGCAGCGGTAGCCCCGAAGCAGCTGAAGCTGCTCCCTACAGGTTCCCCCTCCACCCCCGGGGGTTACACCTCGAGGTCTAAATTTGGCTTTTTCAGAGAGAGCTGCACGACCAACCAGCCACTTCCCCCTTCTTCATGAGGGCATAACAGAGTCTGAAGAGTTTGGGGATTTTCTTCATGTAACCAAGAAATAAGGTTTACTGCAGGCTCTAAAGCTTTCGCTTTTGCCTAGAATTTACAGTATGGTCTTTTGAATAGTTTCTTATCTGTATTTTTTCCCTGTGTATAACAACCCAGTGACGTGCTCTACAATTATTTGAAATATTTGGGGTTTTAACTGATTCTGTATCAAAATCGTGTTCCAGATTGTTATGATCCGGTTTAAACCCAGAAGAGCAAAGAAAACTAAGTATATATAAAACAGAAAGAACTTTGAAGGTTCAAAATATACCCAAGAACATAATTAAAACCAAACGAGGTTAAATGTTGGTGCAAAAAAAGAGATATATTTTATTCAATAGTAAAAGAGGAAAATAGAAAAAAAGAGAAAATAAAAAGAGAAAGAAGTGTGCATGGGGATGGGGGACATACAGGGAGAGAGAGACAGAGGTTAGGTAGAAACATCTTGCCCTCCTGAGGGTCCCAACGATTGTCTTCTGTTTTACTTGTGTATTTTCTTGGTACGTCTGAAAAGATATTTGAATCTTTTTCATGCATCCATTCAAGTCTTGCAATATCACAGAGCACAGCTTAATGTCCCCATAACTTCGAAGTGTGGAGCGATCTTCAAACATTTCCATTGAGCTTCTCACTTCCCAGGACCTCCCACTGTTAGCTTGCATTAATGATGAATTCTTGATAGGCAATCCAAACAAAAATCACTGCACGTGTAAGATTTTAACTAAAAAGTGTACTACAATAGCACTGATAGTTCTATAATAAATGTATCAGAAGAAATGTACACCGTTTGTATTTTAATACAAAATTTTACAGTTGGTGGAAGGGTAAATCAGTACTTCAAGCAAAAATAATATCCTTTAGATGCCTTATTAAATCCTTTAGATGCCTTATTAACAGGCTATGATTATGGCTTTAATATGTAACTAGTGCCTTAATAAAACTAAAGTAATTAGTTTTAATGTCTAGCATGCTGGGTTTTTTCCCCTCCCACTCCTATTTAAATGTGATTTTAATGAATAAGAAATCTGTTTGACTATATTATCTTACTGTCCGTGAGTTCATCTGAACAATGTTTGACTAGCAAAGAAGGGAATGGTCTTGGAATGTTTGGAGGAAAAAGTCTGTGTGGAACTTCACAGATGCTTTAAATCACAAATCAGATTTCTCTGAATTGCTACTCCACGTGCTATCAGAAGAGGATTTCTGCATAGGACTCCTGTCTGGTGAATCAGTGGATGGAACTTCAGTTCTCTCTCCTGCATTGTTTGCAAACACAAACTTCAGGGTACTTGTAGATGTTGCCTAAATCCTCACCTGAAGGAAACAGTGTTTCCAGCAAAAGACTGCTTCATGGGGATTATAAAGAGGAAGTGTTTTAATCCCTAGGTATGTCTCTAGAAGAAAAATACATTTTCTTTTATAAAATGGTCCTGTTGTAACCGATTTAATACAGCTGCAAAGGCACTGCTGAAATCTGCACTTAAAATATAAATTGATCACTGAAAATTCAAAACAAGCCCTTCCTCTGGCATGTGCTTTCAGTGTCAACTTTAATCAGTTTATAGTGCTGGTTTTGCAAGGTACAAGACCAGGCTGCTATTTTCTAATGATGAGACACAGTTATTGGTACACATCTGTTAGCACAGTTACCTGGCTTCTGCTATGGCAGAGCTGTCATCTCTGTGAATTCCTGGAGGTGTCCCTGTGTGCTTCCTCAGACTGTGTTTGTAGACTATAAACAACCAGTGCAGCAGTATGAAAAACAGTGCAGCTGCCTGCAACTGGGGCAGCTTATTTTTCAACTACTGAGCAAGTAGCAGATGTTGGTATGTAAAGGCTATGATCAGGTAGTGGTTCCTACAAGAAAAAACCTCCAGTTATTTATCAACTTACTATTACTAACCTACTACTTAATAGTAATTAGTAACTGTTAAGTGCTTAGCTGAATAATGAAGAAATGTTTACTCAAGAAGTTATCAAAAATGTATTAGGCCCTTTTGAAAATCCACGAGATAGCCTCTTTTGAAATGGTGTAAAATGGGACAGGAAAAAGCAATTGTTTCACAAGTGGTTGGAGACAGTGCTGGCAGTCACCAGCCTGAAAAGCTCTCTTGTCCTGGGCTCAGAACACTTGCCTGGTTTGGCTCTGTTTTCCACTTGGAATAATGGCTTTCTTACATAAACCAGTACCACTATTTTTGCTTTCAGGTCCCTCCTGATAGTCTTGTGTGGTAATGAAGAACAAGACTTCAAACTGCTCTGTTTCTTGGTTTTACAGAATACAGTGTGTGCTGTCAATCTGGGTTTGTTCCAGCAGAGTACAAGAACTGCCCACTAATACTGTGGTCAGGGTGGTGGTAGAGTGTGCAGTCTGGACACTGCCAGCAAGGCTGCACAAGAGCTGGGAAGTGCTCACAGATTCCCACAGGTTAGAGGAATATTTAGACCAGGCAGCATGAGTATGGTTGGATGTTCATGTGGCTGTAAAACTTGGGCTCCAGACTATCCCCTAAAGTGTGTCTCTTGGCAGCTGAGGCTGCCTGTGAACTCATGAATCTGTGCACTTTTAGCTTTTTCCAGAATACCAGATCCTGATCTTTGCACTAACACTATAGCAGTCATCATGCAAATTCCTTAATCCCAAAGGCAAGATACTGACTTTTTTTACGAATATATTTTACAGAGTTTTAAATGCCATTTGGTAGAAAATAGAACTTTTCCTAGTTTCCTCTGGTTGTTTTTTGAGCATTTTATTTTTGGCTTGGGTACTTTTTTTTTTTTTTTCCTTTTTTGATTGGTTTTTGGTTTGAGGAGACTGATAAGGCAGTGCTACAACTGCTGACTGTGGGAGACACAGTAACCGAGTACGTCTTAACATTCAGATACCAACTAGTAAAATACCAATGGGCACAACTTTCACTGAATAGGTAAATGTAGGGATCATTATCTTCCTATTCCTGTTCAGTTATTCATTCTATATGTGAAAATGCACAAATGAAGTTGAGGATGGGAAAAAGCAGCTGATCCCTTGCAAAGCATGCAAAGAAAATACGCAACACTCACTTCAGAACATTGTAACAAAATGATCTAGTGAATTTTATTTTGGGTAACAGCCAAGAAATCTGACATTTTGCCCAATATGGCTTTCTTCTAAAATTAAAAAGTTGCATATACCTACATTTGAGTCCACCAGCTACAGAAAATCTGATGTATACATTTTTTAATCCATGGCAGCATCACCAGAATACAGCTTTCAGTGGTGTTTTTGAGGTGAATTATACGATAGAAGTTTCTAAATGTGCATTTAGAAGATTTTTATATTGTTTATATGAAAACATACAAATTTTTCATTTATACATATAGTACATATAAAACTCATTGTAATTAGCAAGTATCTTTATCTGGGTATTTACCTTTGTGCATATAGCAAAAAAAGGATGCAGTTAGGGCTTTAGATGAAATATTAAAGTTCAAGACCTTTGTATATGCTAACTAGAACCTTATTCAAATAACTCAAACATATTTTTTCCTGCTTTTAAAAGATAAGAGATTCAGCTTAAAAATACATTCATAAAACAAAGACAATATTCTCCCTGAGACTACCAGTGTGAGTAAATTTGTGGTAATCTTTGAATGAAAAAATATAAAAAAGACAAGCTCTGGTTTTCTCTATGCTGCAACAAATTTCTTGAGCAACACTGACATCATAAAAGGTATAGACTGGGGAATCATGCTTACTAGCTGAAAAACAGTTTCATATATCAGTTTAAGAAGAGAAAAAAATTTAATATAGACAAGGGAAGGTAACTAAGTTTTAATGAAAGATCTGTATCTGTAGTATGTATTCATGGGAAAAAGTTGTGTAGCTGGTTTTTGTTTGTGGTTTGTTTTTTTTTTTTTTTTATTTCAGACATGAATTTTATCCAAAGCAAGACTATATGCTCAAAATGTAGATTTTTGATTTACACAGTGACACCTAGAACAGTTTTCTAAATATTTCAAGCATTTGTTTTTGTTAATATTCATAAAAGAAATACAGATCCTGTGGGAACAGTTTCTGCTATACTTCAATGATAAAATCTTTGATTTTAACTAGATGGTGAAGTCTCATAAGCAACAGGTGAGGAGTCAACTCCTCTCCACAATGAACAGCTCATGATTTGTGGCTTTTTTCATCTTCTATCAGAATCCATCTGCTCTGAAAGCAAGCAGCTACACAACTTTTATTTAGCACTCTTGCTTTTAAATGTTAGGCAGACAAGGTTTTTAAACTGCTACAAAGTAACAGAACTGGGATGCATTAAACATATCCCACCCAAATTGGAGAGAATGAGAGATATATATTTTTCCTTTTACAATTCAAGTTGTATTTATAGTAATCATGCAATTATGTTATTTTGGGGGGGGGAGGGAAAGCCTTACCTGAAATCAAAGAAAACACATTTAGAGGAAAAAGGGGGAAAGCATTATGTTTGTTCTACCAAAATTTATTATGTAGTAATTACAAAGTTTAAAGATTCTTCCATTTTAAATAAAAATAATAGTTATAATTACACATATTGTATAGTACCATGTCAGGTGATTCCAACAAATATAACATGAAATACAGTGCAGTTTCAAATCAGAAAGACAAATACTTTCTCATTCACAGTGTTTGACAAATTACAGGAAAGCTTTTTCACATGAGGGTTTACTTAAGGTCATGCTCTTATAAACAGTCCACGTCACGCTGTGCCACAAAAACAAATCATCTCTCAGAACGTAAAGTACCGGGCAAACCACTCCTGGCGTTGTGGGTCTGGTGAAGCCACTGGTGAGGAGTCAGTCTGAGGAGGGCTAAATTCACAGAAAGAAACAAAACAAAACAATTATCCTACAACAACGTGAAAAGTACAACTGTTAGGAGAAGGAAAAAAAAAATCACAGAGAATATTCAGTAAGGAACACATGTTTTTCTATGGATTAATTATCAGTGTGCCTTAGGATGCGATTTAATGTGTCCCTATAGAATCTGTGATCATCCACTCCATTGGAGAGCATCAGCAGCATGAGTCAGTTCAGAAGCCACATTACAGGGTGGGCAAATAATATTTTGGAAAACATAGTTTTGTATCTCATAAATAGCTGGAGTTTTCAGGAAGAATAAAAAGAATTTTCTTGGAAAAGCATGACTGTAGAAGGTCCTCTTTTAGCATCCTTTTCCTGTGGTAAAGTTAATTTTGAAAAATATGATGTGAACATCATATTTGTAGACATGTGCTCACAAAGACTGGTTGGCAACTGAACAGAAGTACACGCTTTTGTAATAATACCCATCACAAATATCACTTGCAACTGTTCATGCACACAATTAAAATATGCTAAGATACTAGAAAAAACAAATTACTGTGCTGCAAACAGCATTTGGCTCCTCATTTTCACAAAATGAGCAGGAAAGAATAATTTAAATTCAATCACACAAGTTCCTTTATCAATAAAAATTGGTAATAAAATAATCTCTACTATAGGATAATACAGAGCACAAAACAATTTGGATCACCATCCATAGGGTCATGCACATGCATGTTTATAGATACCTGAGCATATTCATGCACATAACATGCAGAGGAAAAAAATAGCAACAGTACTTTTTTTTTTTTAAGGTTTTCTTGAAAAATATTGTTTTTCCTTATCTATTCTAGATTCTATCACTTATTTCCTTTTATAATTAACAGTTGCTAGGTATGTGATCTTTTGCATTAAACCAAAGGAGAGAGCAAACAAACAACCAGGTGTGGAACCAGTAATTACATTTTGCTTTAAGTTGGCAACTTAGAGGTAAGAGATCAGCACCTACTAGATACAAAGTACAGCACTTCAGTGCATTTAACATGTGGGCATATCAAGATAACAGATTAAAATCCTGCCTCTAAGATGCCATTTTTAAGTTATTCAATTCAGTAGATTATTTTGTGAGAGAATTACTTGAGGCTTTAATGCTGATTTTAATTACTAGAAGCTCAGCATTAAGCATCCAAGCCTGTACATTTCCTGTTGCTGTAGTTAAGGTTACTCCTATGAAACAATTTCACATAGGTGAGGAAAGAGGGAACACGAAACATTCACCTAGCATGGAAAATAATCTTAAATAAAAATTTTTGTCACATACTACTAAATAAAAAACCTCCGTGCTAGTATCAATTCCTAAATGAAAATCAGTAAATAACACAAACATCTAAAACAATTGTTCATATATGTAAACAATTGGAAGCACATGAATTCTGCTAAGGTATTTATAAAGGTTTTCAAAGTTCAAGGCTTAGCAAAAAGTGAGAGAATACTTCACATTTCAACAAGGTCTACGATAAAAAGGAATACTATAAAGAGGTTATAATTATAAAGTAAAAATTAAAAATGCTGTAAAAGTACTTGTACCTCTGAAAGGCTGATAAAGCAAGTGGGATTCAGCTCAATAAGAATGCAAAATTTTCCAATGTTAAGAAAAAAAAAAAAAAAAAAAAAAAAAAAAAAAAAAAAAAAAAAAAAAAAAAAAAAGATTGGTGAGGCAGTGCTCACCTCAAAAACGTCTTGGGCTCTTTGGGTGGCATTGGCTGTGGTAGTGGTTTGCTGCTGTTGAACTCAATATCGTGGATGGGTGAGTTAGGACTGGGCTCCAGGCGGTTGGGATGTCCATTGCCCACCACTCCGCTAGATTCCAGAGCACTTAGATTGGGGACACTCACAAACCTGTTTGTTGATTTATCGTTCTTCTTCTTTTGCTGCATTAAAAATAACAAACGTAAGGAAGGCTTCTTGCACCAGGACAGGTGAGGACATTGGCTAATTTAGAAGATTCATTGATGGCTGGTTTGGAGATCTTTTGGAAGGAGAGGAATTGGGACAGATTGGGCTCCTTTTCCAGTTCTAGTTTTCTGTTTGCTTTGACCTGAACACCACAAATTTTCACAGCAAAATCGAATTTCTAATCAAAATGATTTAGTTATTATGATTAAGTGTAATATCAATGAGTATTAAGTGTAATAATCACATAAGTATATGATCTTTCAGTATAACATTTTGGTTATACTGAAACATTGGTTCTATTTAAACATTGGAGATTGAGAATTTTGTGGAAAATTTCCTTTCAGTCTGTTAAACCTTTCATGTTTACTTAAATCTTTTCTTCATAGGCATTAAACAGCTCTGCTATCAAATGCAATTACAGCAAATTTAAATGATAAAAAAGTGGGTCTCTCCAACACATTTCACTCCATCACTGAGGTAACTGGTAACTGGACCATGAAACCTGGAAAAGCATCTACACTTCTTTCACAGCAATTACATCCTCTCAGTCAGCAAAGCATTATAGCAATACAGCTAAAGATAAAACTATTACTGTACAGGAGTCCAGTTTCTTGCACAAAGGAAAGCCTGGCTTTGATGCTAATACAGCTGCCACTTCTAGACACCAGATGGCACAATTGAACATGTTTTGGGTTTTTTTTACAATAATCTGTACTTCTCTTGATAGTATTTCAAGGGGCTAAAATATTTAAGAAATCTATTTTTATGCCAATATTTTACATTCCAGAACACATCATACAAAGGAGTCAGTGATCCTCTCTGTTTTTATAGATATTTTAATGCAGAAAGATGTTTCAAATAATTCTATCACTTTTCTTTTAAATTGCTGTCTGACAGGACACGACGTGTTTTTTCTGACTTCTATCACATTTTTCATGTCCACGATAAAATACTAAAATTCAAAGTGCCTTATTTCCAAAAATAGGAGTTTTTGACGTACCCAGAGCAATAAAAAAATCCCTTGCTCAAAAATACAATGAATTATGTATTATTTGAATATATAATAAGTAATTTCTTTCAATTACTTATATGCAACCCTAACAAAGCAGCTAAGAGAAAAACCCCTTAAGGGCTTATTAACTACATATATTTGAACTAAATAAAGTGAAAGACAAGTGGAATCTCATGTTGTTTCTATATAATATTTTCCAGCAGAATTGCACCTGAAACAGGACAGCTGCTCTATTCAAGGGTGAGCAGAGTTCAGCTGGAGACAGACACAGTCTTACTGTTTGTTTGCACCTTCTTCTCTCAGGTTCTCTGCTAGCTTTGATTTCAGTGCCTGACCTCTCCAGGGCTGGCAGGTGCAAGTGATACTGATTGCAGGCACATACTCTTGGGTGTGTTTGTCAATACACAGTTAAAATACCCTGACAATTTAACAGAAAGTTATAATAGAAAAAAAGTGGGGTTTAAGCATCACAGTGAATCACCATCAAGCTAGAAAGGATTAAACTAAGATTGTCCCATACATGTCTGCTGTAGTAGCTGAAGAAACAAGAAGTAAGAAATAGTTTGGTGAAAGTAACCAACTGTATGTAAAATTCACTTGCATGACAATATATGCTGTAATCAAAAAGTGTGTTACACAAACTGTAGTTAAATCTGTGTGCTTCACAAGTGGCTCACTTCTGGAAAATGTACGTTATCCACATAAGTGCTTAGAAAAATACTACGATTTATATAATATTCTCTATAAAACAATCCGTGTTTCTGAAGCAGTCAAATATGGAGAGAGAAAACTGTGTGTATTATTTCCATGAAATTCATGCAAAGTATTAAGAAACTTTAGATGTAAGGATGTAATACTATATTAAATAGATCCATTGCAGAAATTAGAGAAGCTCTAACACACACTGCAATGGCTGTAATTTTGCATTAATATGCAAAGCCTGTAGTAACTCATAACTTCCATCTTTTTTCTTACACAAAAAGAAAGGAGAATGAGTTTTTCAGTTTCTTTGTAATTCATTCTCTAATAACACAGCATGTGCTTTGACAAAATAAATTAACACAGTCCACAACTCATGAAATGAAAGATCAGAATGTTCTGGCATACAAGACACTTCTAAAGTCTAAACATTTTAAGTGATGGAAGCATATTATAAAAATATGTGAATTATCACTAAGAAAATCTGATGCTGAAGTACTTTTCCCAAACACTTCAGACTTCACACAAAACATAAGGTTATACACTAAATGGTTCCATTTTACATCTTTATAAATGGGTGGTTCAGACAGACTTCTAAAATTTTCAAACAACCATTGAAATTGTATTTGGAAGTCATGCTATTATCTCTAATGGGCCCGAACTAATTTCTTATATGCAGTTAGCATAAAAATTAGACATCCATATATAAGCTTGGGAGAGCTGCTGGGCTCGTGAAAATCATAGGAGAATATTGACATTTTTCAGCAGAGTTTGTGCAGAAGTGTGAAATATGCTGATCTGATGTGAAACTGCAGTAAGGCTGGCTAAAAAACACAGCCTGGTCTCAAATAATGGAGCCAGACCTCCTTTTAAATAATCTGAGTCTGAACTCTGATCACTGAAGCTCTTGAGCATCTGAGCTGCTCAAGTTGTGTCCCTTCGGTTTTAGCCTCTGCTTCAGAACCTTCCCAACTTCTTCTGTCTCTACAGCTGGCACAAATGTCCTCCCTTTCCAGGCAAGTGAAATAACCTATGGGTTATCACAAGGATGAAGGAAATGTCAGAGGACTCACTCCTGAAGTGGTGAAAAAGACCAGTATTTAGGTACTCTACCACAGTCTATTCACATTCCTCCACAAGGAATGCTGCTGACTTTTGAAGTCGCTGCAAGGCTACTATGCCTGTGTGGACAGAAGCCTTCCCTGGCTGCTATTCAGCAGGCTGGAGAGAACTGGAAAAAGTTGCTACTGAAGTGCTTTCACTTGTACAGGTGGTGACAGTAACTGAGAGGGCTAGAGACTGACTTCAGTCTCTTCCAGCCTCCGCTGTCCATACTGGTTTGCACTCAACTTCTCCAATCTTACTGTATGTCTTTCCCCCTTCAGAATCATTCCATGCCCTTCTCACATGCTTCTCCTTCCCCTTTTTACCTTTACTCCTTTCCTTTTACTGTCCTCTCTGCCTTTCTAATGCCCTTCCACCCTGAGCACTTCCTAAAAGCGCAAAGTGCCCTTGCACTTTCCATAATAACCAAGAAAAATTACAAAACTAAAAACCCGTCACTGTTCTCTGTTGCACGATACAGTTCTGCCCTTTATTGCCTTTCTGTCACTTTTCCATATTAAATTTGCAGTTTTGTGATAAGGATCTGTGTTTTATGTCACACATATCAAGCTAACCAAGGCAACAGCATCAGTGGATCTCTCAACAACACAAATAAAACAAACCTACACAAAAATAAGTAGACAAATGGAAAACTATGTTCCTTGTTTTGAACATGACTGTTAAGAGTGATTTATGTATAGATGCAGGCACACACACATACACATACATCTTTTCTTTTTACTATATCTTTAGTTTTCTTTTTCTTTACTTTAGCAATGAAGTCCATGGAACATACCTTCACAAATGGATTAATAACACCAACATTAGGGCTTGCATTAAACATTTTGTTGTAGTTAGTCTCCCTGTTTACTAGTTCCAGCTGATAGAACTTTTTGTCCTCCTAAAAAGAACAACAGATAGAAACTCCTTTTTATGCATTTTCAACCAGTTAGTGGCTAAATCTGCCTGTAAAGTGTTTTCAAATAAATTTATGCTTGCATTTTAAAATAAACTGGCAATTCTAAAAATTGCATTTCATGTTTATATACTATATATGGAATAATCTAAATACTTTCTATTTATGCAGTTCTGTGGTCCTGAGAGTGAGCACAGGCTAATGGATTATGTACTGCATAAGACTCAGTATAGTTAAATCCATATCTTTAATCAATTTTGATTTCCTCATTCCTTCTTGCTTCTTAATTGGGATCTAATCAGACTAACCCAAGTCAGGGTGCTGTGCTCTGAATTTGGGAACATCAGTGGGTCAGGATCTTGGTCTTAGAAACCTCATAGAAGAAACTATTTCTTATATGGCTTGCATGACTGGCTTGTCCCAGAATTGGAGGCAGGAGACATCTGATAAAGGACATACCAGAATACTTTTTGTAATAATGTATCATACTTGATTTTTGAAAACACTCTGTATCTAATTAGTTTTACTATTATGAGACATGGAAACCAGAGGAATAATGTGTCAAAGAGTATGAATAACATGCTAGCAGGATTGGTTTTTATAATACACTTTAAACACTTTGAATCAGTTTAACTTTTGTATTTCTCAAGATATTACACCAAGAGAGCATAGAAGTCTTACAATCAATTTCTTTATGAGTTGGTCCCGCTCTGCAATTAGGTCTTTCAGTTCTGAGATAAGCTGCAAGTCTTCTGGTCTTGATTCTCTGTTTTTATATTTTTCTTCCATTTCTTCTAAACTTTATAGAAAAGAAGAATATCCCCTTTAGCCCGATCCAGTGTTAAATGATGAATGAATAGTCACATTTTTGATAAGTACAAAAGGGACTTCAGGGCGTAAGAACAGAGGATGACTTTCTTACCACTGTGAAGGAAATTAATTTCTATGTTCTCCTTCCACTTTACATAGTTAAGAAACAAAACAAACAACGTCCCCAATAACTGTAACCTTTGCTCCAGCAACTAATAATCTAGGGAACATTCTAAAAACTTAACATCTTTCCTGGGCATGCACTACTGCACTTTTGAAAAGGGCCACTTGTCAGGCTTAAAATAAGGCATTAAAAACCAGTGTCTTCCTCAGTTCATGTGGAACATACTGGAACAGAAGATACTCAAGAACATTGAAGACTAATAGGTAACTAACTCCTCTCCACAAAAGATACTTAGTACCATTAGAGATAAAATAAAGGAATGAGCTGCAAAACAAAAATAACAACACTTGGATATTAGGACATCTAATGTAATAGCCGATAAACATTTGAGGAAAAAAAACTAAAAGGAAATTTGAAATGCCTGGTGGGAAAGCATTAAAGGAGAGAAGTGAAATAAGCCAACAGAGAGAGGAATTGTACAAATAACTGCATAAATATTCCTTTTCCTTAAGGAAAAAAGTTTTGAAGACATGTCAGTTTCAAATGATTGTGACTCCTTTAAACTAATAATATGCTCATGATGCTAAATATAGTTTCAAAGGAAAGTACTAAAATATGTCTCTCACATATTCAGCCCTCATGTAGATTAGTGAATCATGTATCAGAATAGATTCAGGAAATCTAACAAACTTAGTGAAAAAAGAAAAGAAATCCCAATCAAATGCTAAGAAAAATCTATGAATTAAATTGAATCTAAATCAGGTCAAGCTAAATTCCACAGGAATTAAACAAATGATAAACACCTGGAAGTAGACATAATTTTTCACTTCAGACAAATATTTTCTCTTCAAAAGCAACTATGAGAATTTTTACTTTGATTTGCAGATGAAAAAGCAGTTATTATTAAATTATATTAACAATTTAATAACCTTCTAATAACCTGTGCATATTGTGAGATTATATAATGTATTTACATAAAACAATATGAATGAGAACATGATTGTTTTTACTTGCAGAGAAGGCATTTGACTCAGCAGAACATAAATAGCCTCAGCTGACTTAATTTTTGTGCATACTTTTGATGCTAGGTTAAGCTACTGTACATAGATCCCCAGTGTATAGTACATAGTTCCACACAGCTGTCATTTTATTTTCAGATACTTCAGAGAACTGGGGGTTTTCTTTCTGTTTCAAATAGATAATTTGTAATTTAAAGACTTTAGTTGTAGAGCCTAATTAATGACACCCATTCTCAATTACTCCAAGACAAATTCTCCATTTCACAAACATTCATAAGGCCATGCTTTCAGAGAGGCTGAACCTGGGAACAGTTACTTGATAAACAGCTGCATAAAATTTCTCTGGGTTCATGTGCGTGTGGTTTTGGGTTTTGTTTTGGGTGGGTGGGTTTTTTTTTTTTTTGGTTGGTTGGTTTGAGTTTGGTTTTTAAAATTTGCTTGCTTTTCTACATAGTTTCTTCTTTGGAGAGCTTCTTGCTTCAGTGTAAATAGAGAAATAGCACACTGAAGGCCAGGTTAGGGTACCCTGGATGATGCTTGCTGATTTTAGGCCAGTGGCTGCTTCCTTAAAACTCTAAATTGGCAAGAGTGAGGAGCAGGAAACCAATTAAATTCAGAAAATTCTCTGACACTGAGAAACAAACAACTTGATGTGGAAAACATTAAGGGCAAACAGTTCCAAAACAGTTCTGGTGGCTGCTAATAGGCCTGTTTCTCATACAAGATAAATGCAGCAAACAGGAGGTAGCTTATCTCTAATTTACTGAATGGCAAAGTACCACATTTATTAGGGCATAAGTGTGTGCATGTGGACAATTACAAGGGGGTGAAAACAAGAATTTTATAACCATTTTACTTGAAGACAATTTCTGAGGGTTCATTATCCAGAAAAAGCTAGATGCATTTTGGCTTTACTGTCCATTTGTAACTGATATTTAGAAAATCTTTCTATCAAAAACTTAGAACCAATTTCTTCTCTCTGCCATAAATCTTCTGTGCTGTAAATACAAATCCCTTGATGACAACTTTGTGCTCAAATGTGCTATGAAACCTGAGCCAGAAACTGTGACCAAATGGGTAACACCACAGAGACAGAGAATGAAGCATGTGGAAGACAGGCAAACACTGGTTGGTGACACACTATTACATCACTTCTGCCACCATTAGGTGGTCTAATCCCTGGTGGTATTTTAATTCAGATGAACTCTTAAAGCCTCCTGTTGTTATGCTCATGCAATCCATTTCAGACACTAATTTTCCTTATGCTACCAAACTTGAAAATGTTTGCATCACTCATGCTACAGTCTGATTTCTTAATAGTAGTAAATACTGTACTGTTTATAAACTTGTTGAAGAAATTCTTGTGTTCTCAAAAAAGATGTATTAAAGTTTAAGAAAGAAACCATTTGAAATAATGTCTTCTCTGGTTTTCTAGGAACTGCACAGATTTAAACTTTCCTACCTGAAATTTTTTGGTCTTGAGCCTTTAACAGTTTACCTCACTACATTCCCCTAAAGATTACAGAATTGTGTTGCCTAAAGAATGCAAGATTAGCCCCCATACTTTATTGAGGTATCTGTACATCTGCGTATCTGCAGTATCTTCAGGAACCTATGGACACCAGAATAAACTATTCACTCAAATGCAGCTACATACCATTTTTTAATGCAACAAAACTTACGAAATTTGTAAAGCTGAATTAATTTCCTTGAGCAGCTCTTGGGTCTTATTAAAATCTGCCAGCATGCTTTGTTTCTCTCTGATGTGATCTGCTGTCAAGACATCCAGCTCTGTCTCATGTTTCTTGCTTAAATCTTGCTCATGCATCCTGTTTAATTTAGTTTTTGTTAAAAAGAGAGTTATTCTAAAATTAGACTTTTTTGTTCATCATGATCTTCTGCCATGCTTCTAATGGCTTTTACATATCAGACAACACAGAAGGAATTACTGATTCATCAAAGCCTACTACTTACTGTTCTCCAATCTTCTAGCTTATTTCATGGAAAATGCATCTCCTTTAATGCTTTTTAAAATAAACAAATGTAATGAATTTGAAAAATAACCCACCAAAACCAACACTTGAGTGAACTGCTACTAAAATATGCCAAAATGTGTCACTGAAATGCCACTTAACTGCACAGCAGAGTCACTAACTTTACCAGTAAAGGGCATAGCTTTACTAAAGAAGACAACGATATGTAATATGACTTGATTTAGAGGATAAATTTAAAACTGCAAATGGCAATTTTTTTAAAGTAGAACGGTAAGTGAAACAATACAGGTTCGAGTTTAGAACAGAAAAATTCATACCTGATCTGTTGGTTGGATTCACTGTGTATTCTAAGAATTTCTTTCCCTTTAAACTCTAATTCCTTCGTCAATGCACTTATATTTTCGTGAAGATGCAGAATCTCTTTGTCCAGTTCAGCTATATGATGATCTCGGTGTCTCAGTTCATCTTGTAGATCTGATATTCGGCATAAAAATTCTTTTTCCTATGATATAAGTAGCAGCAGCAAAAAATGTTTTAGATAGACTTATTTCTCAGAGGTGATGCCTACAACATTTGCTTTTGGGAGACAACAGCTGAGCAGAATTTTCATCCAACAGACAATTTTTTCAGTTTTAGATGCCAACACAAATTATAATCAAAGCAAAGGGTCTTTTTACTGTGTAAAAGTATAAAGAAAGAAGAAATAAAAGTTAGGTAATAAATTTCCACTTGCCAGAAAAGTTAAAACCCCATGATTATCACTGCCTGTTGAAACTGGCATAGTTCATCACATGTTCTTTTTGCCCACATATACAAGAAAAAAAAAAAAACAGGTATCACTAAGACCCAGGGCATTTCACTTTCTCTGTCTTGTCAGCATATCATCCAGAGAACCATTTTTTCCCTTACAGCCCCATTCAATAGGTGAAAATTGCTCAAGATACATGCCCTGCACAAACAAAAACTGATTCAGAAGTCTCCTATCTTACAAATATATACAAAGGTCATAAATAGCTTACAGCAGAATATTGTTAAATAGTTTATGTTATATTTATATTGTGTCCAGTAAATAAAGAAAAGTCTTGTTTTGGTTTTTTGCAGAAGAAATTCCAATGAAGTTAATATCTGGGAAACTCAGCTGGAGCCTGTCCCAATGGCTTTGACAATGAGTCTCCTTGGTTTAGAAATGTTTATAATGAAAACAACTTTTTCAGAGGTCTCTATTTCCACCTATTCCACTTCTTACAGTTTCACAATAATTAATGAGCATATAGTTTGCACAGAGAAAATCAGCAGATATTCCGAAGTAGTTCTGTGTGTAACTGTGTTTTGTGCCTTCATGCCTCCAGGAAATACAAATATATCCTAGTGCACAAATTTCACAGGGCATCTTTAAGAGCCGACAATTAAAAATAACTACGTATCTCCCTGTATAAAGACTAGGTTAAAGTGACAAGAAAAAGCAGAGGAAAAATTTACATCCACATATATAAATACTTCAAAAAGCAGCAAATCCTGATCAATCCACTCTCCATCTCATTCAACCTGATCCTATGAACTGCTGAGCATTCTAACACAGGAAACCACAGTAACTGTTTTGCCCTCAGTGTTACCAAAGCTCATGTTTAGCAGATCATTATACTGAAGCAAAGAGTAGACCCTGTTTGGTTGGATCCAGCACCAGTTCTTGTAATTTAAACTTTTTTTTTCTGACATTGCATCTAGTTGTCAGACTCTGGGCTTAAACAATACATGACAAACTATATCCCCCTAAATCCTGCATGACAGCACCATGTTTTTGCCTCTGGTGCTCACACTGTTAAACCAGCAAGGAATAGCTAAAAAAGGGCTCATCTTTGACTGTCTCTGTTTTTGTGTAAAGGCTATGCCCAGCAAGCCCTGTTTCCTCTGTTAATATACCTGTTAATAAATAATAAACCTAAATAATAAATAAACCCTGTTAATATATTTCTAAACTGACTCCTCCACCTCAGAGCTGGACTATCAGTAAATCAATCCTGAAAAGCTTATATAGATTCTTACAAGAGGTAATTTTCTGATCCTCTTATTTCCAGGAGTCTGGCTTTCAACAGAGCTTGAACTTTGAATTTTTAGCTACTAGCAGAAAAACTGACTGTGTATAAAATGAAAAATGAAAGATGCAAGGTGAATTAATCAGTCTGATACCAAAAGCAAAGTAGTTCATACAGGTTTTGGGGGTTTGGTCTTGGTGGGGTTTTTTTGTGCACCTTTTTCTTCAGTTTGAAGCAATCATGTGATTTTAAGTAAGCGCTTTTTTTGCCATATCTCTTGGGCTTCAAAGAGAAACAGCTTTTTCCTTCCTGCTGGCAGCTGATGAGTACAATTTTACAAGAACGGGCACTTGCCTCCAATGGCAAGCCAAGGTGCTCCCAAATGGCTGCACAGTTCTGAGAGGAAACTACCTGGATATGGGAACCTTTTCTGGGCTTTGAACGAGGTTTGTAAAAGGCAGAAAAAGCTAAACAAGGAAGTTTAGGAAACTGATAGGAACTCATTAGCTGCTGGTGTTGGATGGTTTTGAAGGATTACATGTTTGTTGTTTGTTCACAACTGTTCTTGCCTCCAGCAAAGGGAAAAGTGAATACTGACCATACCATTTTATAGCCAGTTGCCACCCATGCCTCCTACCTGTCTCCTGCCAAGTTCTATGCTTCTTTCAAGCTCCATTTTGGCAGCTACCAGTTCTTGTTGATGGTTGTGCCTTAGCTGGTCAATTGCTGCTGCATGTTGGTGGTTGAGCTCTGAGCGCAAGGAAGCTGGTTACCATGAACAAAGAGAAAAGTTTAATTTGGATGTGTTTACATTAATTAACAGCAACAGTCCAGCTTCATTTAGTATTGATGCTGACCTAAAACACACCTAGCTTTGTTAGCTAAGTAACTGTCCTGTATTTTATTCCTGTTGCTTTCTGAAAACATCAGTTCTCCATTAGGAACTCTGGTGGCTTACTCCTTCCAAAAGAGCCTTAAGGATGAGATATTTCGAAAGTGTAGAATCTAGGCTTACCTGTTAATGCCTATAATGATTTCAAGAGGAACACTTAGGTCAATATTGAATGACTCAGAGAGACACTACAGTGTTATAGTACACACACACATGCATGTGTATTTGCATGAGTAGAAATAATGGGTTTGGACCCCTTTTCAAATTTGAAAATAGTATACCTAACATAGCTTTTCCTTCATCCTCCAGCTCAAATCGTAGAGTCTGAAGTTCCTGCTCCATCTCCAATTTAAAGCCTTCCATGGCTTGTTTATGTGTTTCTTTTAGTGCATGAAGTTCTTCTGAGTGCTTCTGCTGTAAACGTTCTTCTAATTCCTATGAAACCAAAATTGACAAAATTTGTTCTACACCAACTTAGAGAATTTATAAAACATGACACAATAAACAACTTTAAACAAAAAGCAGGCATTGACATATTCTAGAAAAAAATCCACTACTATTACTCATACTTTCTTATCCTCCTAACACATTTTTTCTTTTCAGTGGTTGATGGTTACCAAGATTACCTGTGCACAAAACCCGTTTGGCTTACAGCTGGAAAAGAGAAAAAAAATCAATCCATGGATATAGCTACAATAGCAAGCAATGTAATAAGGTGCAGATTCATAGATGGGTCTAGTGTGCACACGTTTAGGGACCTCTGCTCCTTAAGGACATCAATGTTTACTCCCTGGTAGCATAATGTTCTTGGTACACATCTTCTGATCTTCTGGGCACATAGTGGGAAAACTGACTGCAAAGGCACACTCTGGAGCTGAACTTAAAAAATATCTTAAGATGCACCCCTCTCCCCATTATGTACCATGCACTCCCAAAATTCCAATTTTAAAGCTGGTTTTGTCAAGGTTTTAAAAAAAGGTATCTTGGCTGGAGCATGAAAATTATTTTGCAAGCCACAGAGCATAGCTAACACAATTTTTAACATAAGGAAAATATAAAATACATTTCAAAGGAGTCTATTGGTAGGAAAAACATGTAAAATTAACTGTAATCAAAATCAGAACAAGAATATAATGTTAAGGGTAACAATGTCAACGTACCATAAAGAAATGCATGTACTGATAATATTTTTTACATATACATATATATATACACACCCCTATATATGTGCATATGAAGCAAGACATGAAACAATGCCAGTATTAAAAATATTTTCAGTATGTCTTGTTCAGATTTAACTGGGTAACAGTATTACTGCAATACATCAGCTGAAAAGTAAATTTAGTAGTTATGCAGATACTTTCTTTACTGACTCAAATTGTGTACGTAAAATGCTAAAATGGCAATACTCTCTACAGAATTTGGAATAACCGTATGAACATGCCTTTTGTTCTTGCTCTTTTGTTTCCTCCATGTTTTGAAAGGCAAGAATATGGGCTTCCTGAAGTGACTTATGCCTTTGCTGATGCTCTTCTTCTAATTCCTGGATCTCCTGAGTCAGTCTTTGTCGCTCCTGACTGAACTGGGCTTGTAGCTGTTGCAAAGAGCTCTGTGACTGGGAAAGCTGCATCTCCAGATTCTGCTTCAGTAAGGAGATCTAACCCACAACAGAACAGCAAATATTGATTAGTCATTAATACATACATCAGCTATAAAGAAGACATTCAGGAGAAGAAAACATTTGAAATTTTAGAGCCAGAGCATTAGCTAAAAGACAGACAAGCAATGTCATCCATCTACTGAATTTGTTGTTAATGTTCCATGATATATAATCAGAGATATAATAATGACATTTGAGTGGTTTTGTAAGGACTATCATATTGCTTATTTCGTACTGAAGCACTACCTGTAAAACAATTTTGAATGGCCAAATTATCCAAAATTATTTAGGTTTTATATAAAAGATCAATAAAAATGACACTATCAAGGTCTGAAATCAAAAGCTTGTTAAACTATTCTTCAGGGGAACACTTGTTCTACAAGAACAACCTTGCACTTGGAATATGGGAGGACAACTTGTGACATCTACATTGATTTTTGTATGCTATGGTCCTACCTTACTAGTGGTTTTCTCATTAAGAAATAAATGGTACCACTCAGCATCACAAATACTAAGTAACACTAGATGGATTTCCCAACACACTTTTTAATTAGTTCAGTAAGATTATAAGAGTGATTTTTATGCTTGTTTCCAAGATCCAAACAATCTGAGTCACAACTCATTTTCTTAGAAATACTTGATTTTACTAAAGATGCTTTTCATCCAGTAAGTATTATAGTATACTATATTCCTTTCTAATCCCATTCTCTTTTTATAATAATATTATACTTTGTTCTCCACATCAGACAGCATCTTTTCAGACTGAAAGTACTAAACCTGTATTCCCTTTAAAGCCAACCATGAACAATACCCTCCAATTCTGGAAACAAGATTTAACCAAAACAGAATTTTGCTACAGTGACTCAAATGAAGGAAAATAAAATTGCCAAGTGACAAAGAATTTGAATCAGTAAGGATACTTTTCAAGCCTTAGAGCATTACATCGTATGGAATTATAAATTAAAGTCTGATAGTGTCATTTGATTCAGCATATCTTAAAATTAATTATATCAAAATTTTAACGACATTGCACATCAAGTTATTGAGTTAGAGAACATTAAATCCACCACTTAGCAAGAAATTATTAGCAGCATACCAAGTACAACCTGTAGCATGAACATTGCTGCTGAACATGTGACTTAAGTTTCTTTTTCAGAAGGACACAGCTTAAGCAGATTTGAAAGAAAAAAGCTACAGAAACAAAAATTAGCAGTAAAACAAAAGAAAACAAAAATCAAAGTAATTTAAATGAAATAAACACAGCTAGTTGTATCTCCGATTGACCAGGTCTTTGTGTCTGGAAATACAGACTCTACCTTTAACATACACTGTATAAATAGTCTTGTACTTCATATACCTTTGAAAGAGATTAGCTACAATTAAAGGAGTGTAGGGAAGGCCTACACTACCTTCTGCAAAACCTTTTACTAAATACATTAAATATGAATTTCACATAAAAATTGTACAGTGTCAGACAGTAATTTTGTCTGATCTCTGCTTCTGCTTCCAGAAAGGGCCAACCAGGTTTACCCAAGGAAAAAAAGGCCAAGCATAAATATAGGGAGCTTGACTCTGCAGTCTACCTGGAACTAGAAATCTTTCTTAAACCAGAAGAGTATTTTGGAGCAGATTTGCAGAAGAAATAATAACAACCATTATCTGACCCCATAAAAGCTTTTAGTATGCACATCAGCATGCAGACATGCCAATTTGACATGATGATCTTCAATACTTGTAATGGAAATGAGTCCAAAGAAGTTCCCTTTTAATTTGCTGTATTCTACTCATGTTTCTACAGCTCTCCATCATTTCCCTCCTTACACCCTTTTCCATACTGAATTGCTTTGGCTTAGTGAGTTGTTCCTTGTATGGAAGTTATTTCATATCTATGATCACATCTCTCCTACTTTTACCTCTGTCCTATTCTTTTTTTTTTTAAGATTAGGAGACAAAAATAGCACAAGTTATTTGAAATGAGAGTAAATTCTGGTTTTATGTAGTGATTTATACAGTTTTACATGTTATATTCTGCTTCTCTCCCATATTCTTAAAGTTTTATTTGCTTTTGAGACTCCTACTGAGCACTGAGGTGACATTTTCATAGAATTATATATCACAGTTCCCAAACCTACTTTATAGTTGTAACAGGTCAAGGTAAGGCTCATTTTACAGAAAGAGTTACAGTTTTTGTTTGGTTTTTTTTTTTTTTTTCCCATGGCTCATTTTGCATTTATCTACACTGGATTTCATCTGCCATTTTACTGCTAAGTCCTTTGGTGTTTGACAGTTATTCTATCCTGAATAAGCTTTTACAAGCTGCAAAGTTTCCTACCTTACTCATTTCTCAACAACCTGTAAAAGAAAATATTTTGAGCATTAGTCTAACTCTACTAATAATCTACCTTCACTGTGGTAACAATTAATTATATATATATATATATATATATAAAATATATATAATATATACAGTGTTTTTTCTCTTCACCCCTAGAAAACTCACTCCACAGAAGTGGTGTGAGTATTTCTGTACTATGAGTGTTTGCACCATGCACCTGCCAGCATGGTCAGTTCTGAATTTTCATATATGCATTATCTTCTTGTACTGCTATTGCCTTCCTTCTCCAGAAAAAAAATTAGTTATTTTATCTAAACTTTCCTTTGGTCTACTCACATCCCTATCTACTCTAATTCATCTCACGTTCACTACTGGGCCCTTGTCTCCTTCCAACCTTTCTGTAACCTCATACCTACCTGGTCCTTCTCTTCATCTGTAAGCCCATTCTTACTTGGCCCTTTGACCACATTTCTATCCCTTAGGTTTCTCAGGATATTATCCTGTCCTGTTCACCCTGGCCACCAGGGTGAATAATTCTAGGGGATGTCCTGCCCAGTCCTGCAGAACCTCAAGGAAATGAATGATCACACTCTAACAAGACTTTCATGGTAACAGTCAAATGGAGTCAACCACGGTAACACAGGCAATTTTTTATTAAAATAAGATGATAAAATTTCTTTTTGGCTTGAATTTAAATCTATCTCTTACTTAAGTTCCTACTCCAAATTCTGACAATTATCAGTATATAATTTATACATATGTTGAGCATGGGTCAAGAGCAAAATGATTTTGTTTTCATTTCTATATTGGAAAGGCAGAAAACGTTTTAACAGAGATGACTAAGAGAAATCTGACATCTGGGCAGGAAGCCATCTTCGAAGAGATCAGGAATAAGAAAGAGCAGTTCATCCTTCCACCAGATTAAAGTGACTGCAAAACCATAGCCTGAAATGAGTCAATGTCTGGAGATGTCTATTTGCATCAATAGACTATACAGAAAATAAAGGACAATGAGGATTAAATGATTCTAGCAAGCAAGTCAGATTAATTCAGCCTTCTAATAATTTGTTTTGATGTTGAAAAGTACAAAAATCAGTCTTTTTAGAAGAGCATGTGATTTAAAATATTATTTTGATTATTCAGTGCATAGACTGATATCCTTAAGACCATGTTTTAAGAACATTAGTGCCTCTTTTTGTACGTCTTTGGACTACCCTTTCTGCACACCTCTGTACTGAGGATTCAAAATAAAAGAGCTCTAAACACTATTCTCTAAACTTCCAATACTTTTGTCCCAAGTTTTCAGCACGTTAAAAACATCAGTGAGAATTAAAAAAAAAAAAAAATTGAAAGAATAGTTTGGCTACACTTATGACTTACACTGCAAAACTGCAAATTATAATAGAGCATCAATCTCATGCTTTGTAGAAAGCTCTGCAACACACGTCTGCACTGCCCACAAGCTTGCTTGCGTTAACAATGACATAAAAACGCTGCTCACGTTATGACCACATACACAGTGTTCGATGCCAGTGACACACACACAGTCACACACATGAGGAGGATGCACCACACAAGCTTTTGATAGCAGCACATGTTCTCGTCTCAAATATTACCATGTCTCCCATTTCATGGGCTTAAGCTGTAAAGCAGTACTGCAGGATCTGCAGGCTCATTAGTGCAAGCATGCCCTGTTCACAAGCTGTAAGTGCAAATCACTTACATTGCTGATAGATTTATGCAAAGCTTCACCGAGACAGTGCCGCTATGAAGGAAAGATCACAGGAATAAAGGGAAACATTCAGAAATCAACTAAGTAAAAGAAAAAGGGATAAGGAAGGAAGGGTAAACATAGAACATTAATTATAATTTGATCAGAGAAAAGTAAGTTGAAAGCCATCTGGAAAAAAAATATGAATATGTTTGACTTGGTCTATAAGCTACTGAACACAGAACAGAATGATGTAGTTTACCATGTTATGTTTCTGACACACAGTATAGCATTATCTCTTTAATATAATGTTACTATATAGACATATATTACACAGCTGAACACTTTTGAAGTTATTCACTTGTTTTCTCTTCTCCTTTGTGGCAAAACAAATTTGGGAAGAAATCATTAAGTACACAAACAGACACTATACAAGGGCACAATCAACAATCAGCTGTGTGTCTTAAATATCAAAAGCATATTAAAGATCAAAATTCACTGCTAAAGGGCAGAAAATGAGTTTAGTCATTAATGAAGACATTTCTATTAAAATACTTACTTTATCTTTCTTAAAATTCAGAACCAAATGGGTACACAGAAGACTATTCCTGAAAGTCTCCAGCAATAAAATGATTTAATGTACCACTTACACTAGTGGTGACTACTAATGAAAAGCAAAAAATCCCATCATATTGCCAAGTAAATGCTCTATGAAATATTACTGATCATACAAATAATACACATAATTCATATGTATATAAAAACACCTGTGTGTTTATATATATGAATCATGTAGATAAGCACACACACATGCACAGAGTCATCAGTAATTAAGTGAGAGTAATTTCAAATCCAGCATGACCACTTTCCCCTTTTGTCACAAGTCACTCAAGAAGATGGCTTTCTCTGGGAGACAGCAGGTATTCTGACACCAGCCTGAAAGCCTATAGGTGGGAACTGTTAGATAACACTTTGCCAAAATACAAAAAGAAATTGTCATTCAGTCTCAAGAATCTAAAAAGAGGCACAACATAAAAATACATTATTGTGAAATATCCAAATGAACTTATTAAAATCGTACATGAGCTATAAGCATTATAGCTCTTGCATAATTTTCTACGCAAGAGTGGAACACTAGGAGGCATCATACTCCAGCAGACAAGGCAAGAGACCAGCATCCAACAGCTCTGATTCCAACACCGGACTTTGACACTGCTGGTCTGAACAAATCCACCCCATTTTTCTGTGCTTCCTTTCCCATCTGTTTCGTTTGTTTAGAGGGGAAGCTGTTATGAGCAGGAATGATCACCTGCTAAATAAATGTTCACTTTCTAGAATACTTGGGACTTTATACTGGTGGATGTATCTATGCAGTGGTACAATTAAGACATACTTAGATTTTACACTTGAAACAGAGAAGTTCTCATTGTACTACACTGAAGAGAAGTTCCAAGTAAAAATAGAATTATATATAGGCTAGTCAATTGGAATGGGGGCTCATTCCAGCAAAACACGTAGCAATTTAATCAGATGCAGCTCCATATTCAAAAGTATGCAGAATACATTCAGAATGCAGAACTCCAAAATAACACTGGTTTAAGTGTTATTAAGAAATACCATAAAAAATCCAGACATCCTTATTAGTACTTCCATAGCAAAGTCGATCCATGTTCTGGAGAAAAAAAAATGTTAAGAACCACAAAGAATGTAGGCATAATTATTACTGTCTGTATGTCTATGATGGGAAAAATTATTAAAAAGCAAGGAAGAAAGTGGGTTAAGTCACTATTTCTACAGGTTGGAATTCAAGATTTCGTTTGTGATATTACTGTGGTATAAGAAACCTTTGCTCAAATTCTCTTTGAAAAATCTATGGGGTGTACAAGTGAATTAATTTACTTTTGAAAGTACAGAAATCTCTGAAAACACGTCTCTACTTGGTAAATATGTATTAGCTAACCTGATTTCACTTGATTTTACTGTCTCATTTTTCAGTAGAAGTATTATCTTCTCCATCCTCAGCATATGCAAAGCTAAGCCTCAGATGCAACCAGAGAGCTTCATGACCAGAGGAACAGTCTGATCCTAGTAGAGATGCAACAGAGAATAGAACTGCATCTTTATATGCAGCATCTTTAGAATCCACTAATCACTGCAGGCTACTCAGCAGGACTGTAAGACTTCACAAACAATACATGGAACAACATTGGAATTCTCAGCTCTCTTTCAACACCTCTCCCAGAAGAGCTGAGTTTTCAGTTTAGTTGGGCAAACATGTGTTGCAGTAAAGAACGAATTTAGTGATTTGAAACTCTCAAGCTTTATGTTTGCTTATTTTGATGAACAGTTGTTGGTGTTCCCATTACAGCTGTCACAGGGGGGCATTTTTGGAGATGAAATGGTGTCATTTTCCTCAAGAAGGACATTTACTGCACCAGTGACATTTTCACATTTTCATTCAGTTATCTTGTTTCCTGCAGGATGTTAACCTACTGAATGCATGGAAGTTCTCTTGTTTTATGGTTTCTCTCAACTAAAAATTACTTTCAACCAGATTAGAGGCTTGACACTTAATTTCAGCCTCAGTCTTCATAACACCCAAAGATCAGTTATGTAACATTTTCCCCTCACTGACATTTCAATGTCACATTGTGTCACAATCTGACTTAGCTATATGGTTTACTGAATTTTCAAAATACTGCTGGCAAACAGGAATTCTTGTGTAAAACTGAGACCCTAACTGGGAAATCTCCTCCTTTATCTGTTTTACCAAAGCAGATCTAGATTGCTACACAGTCTTTGCTTCATTTTAAGAATACCTCCCAGAGATGCGGCTTACATTTCTGAAGAACAAATCCTATGTGCACCCATCAGACATTAGTAAAGGAAATGAGTTTCTGAAGTGCCTAGCATGGAAGCCAAAGGGACCTTTGGCATAAGCCCACTTTATCCAGCTAATAATGGCAACAACAACCCTAAAACTCTCCCTCGAGACAGGTCTTTGAAGAGAAGGACTGATTTGTCAGCAGATGTAGTCTCTGGCTGTGCAGTGCTTACGTGGCAGATGACTCCGCAGAGATTTGGAAAGCAGCTGTTTGCTACTACAACACTTTGTACTTGGCTCGAGGCTTGTGATATGCTAGGAACTGGAGAGCTACATCAAAGCTTGCCCTTCTCTGACTGCTAAGCAAAAGCAGCATCCAGAGCCCTTTCCTGATCTCAAAACTTAAGTTTTCTGATGAGGAAAATGAAGTATATATAAAGAATTCTGAAATCTTTAATAATCTCTGTGATCTAATTGGTCCTGATTTCCTCCTGGTTTTGGAGCAGCCCCAAAAGGAAGGTGCTATCTCCAGGATGCCAGAGGGTGGGAAATTTACCCTGTTGCTTAAAAAGATAAAGTTTTTCTCTTTTCCAGTTCTAGGAATCTGTCAAACTTCTTGGAAAAATCATAGAATGGCATGGGTTGGCCTAGGTATTTTGCAGATTTGTATCTTTTGAGATTTTAGAATTTTTTTTTTTTAATCCAACATACTGCAGGTTCAACAAGCAGGGGAAAAACAATTGCATTTGAATGTCTGATAATTTTTAAAGGTTTTGGAAAGTGACTAGAGCTCTATTAATTTATTTGTCATAATGCTATCAGGATCTTAAAGATTATATACACACCTTGACTAACTTTTCCTGGAGCACAGAAGTACCACTGCCCCTAATCTAGAATTTTAATAATCTGCTGAATCTTAAAGAAATTTTGTCCCACTTGACAAGTTCTCTCTCATGCCTTCCAGGGTCTGCTGTTTTCACTGGTTTTGAACCAAAAGCAAAAGCTACTTGAGCAAATACAGAGCAAAGAGGCTAAGGGAAATGTTTTAAAACCAGATGCTTGCCGAAGTCTGAACCTTACATTTAAAGGAAAAACATATATAAATATAGGATTAAAATTTTGTTTGGGGGATGTATTACTGTTGGATTTGGCTTAGATTTCGATCTACCGGTTTTGGAAATGTGAACATCCAAATCTCAAATTAAACTTTTTACTCATGCACAATACTAAGAATTTCATGTTCTTTTCATCCACTGACAGAATTAAAACAGAATTAAAAGCCTTCCCATCTCCTCCAGAATTACTGTCAAACAAACACTCATGACATTAAATTTCAATTAGGAGTTTAGGATCAGGTAGACAGGTTTCTTTGGATATGAAAATATCAACTTCAAACATCATCCTACATATATTTTGCAACTGAATTAAACACAACACCATGGGAGAAAAAAATTAAGAAGGAACCAAAAAAGAGATGAAAAAGTCCAGCAAGGCATTTATAATAAAACAGAGAACAAACTCACGCCTGTTAGTATTCCTGCTGCATCCTACTGAAAATGTTTGCAAATCCTGATTTGTTCTGTTGCTTTTATTTGCCTGATTTGCTGAGCAGCTCTTAATTGTAAATGGTCTTTAAGGAATTTCCTCTGTTATATTCAGAATCTTTCAAACAAAGAGTAAAATAATGACAAAGGCGTGGTCTGGGCTGAACAGGGTCAGCAAAACCAAAGGCTCGTAACAAACAGCTGAATGTTAGGCATCTGTTTTCATGTCCAAGCTTCAGACAACACTACAATGACCAATGTGGACAGAACAAATGCACCAACTCATCATCAGGATCATATCTCTGCGATAAATAGGGAACCCAGAAGAAGAGGGATTCCTTATTGAGAAGTAGAAAGTCACAAAACCAGGGGAAGCACCCTCAGAGTTCGCCCTCTGAGGGCTGCAGCAAGTCCGGACTATGAGATTACCCACCTGCTCATGTGAAACAGTTTCTGACCTGTTTAAAGCACAGGTCTCCCACTTGGAATACAGGAGCATCAATTCTTCTGAACCAATGGCGAGTGGCAGGATGCACACAGGCAATGGATCTAGGCAGAAACTCTCAAATCTCCCCTAATTCTCTGTGAGGCCTGCACAAGTTACAGCACAGTCCCATTAAGACCACAGTTTTGAGAGGTGTATTAACCTGTCAAAGTTGTCAATAGTCAAAGCATGCTGCTTTGGAAAAACAGATATCTACAGATTGAGGAAGAACCATAAAACATTACCCTGAACTGCATTCCAGGATGCCCTCTTTTCTTTCCTGCCTCCTTGGTATGACTTTTCTTTTTATTCTTTAGTATTTCCACATTTTAGATTTTGAGCGCTTTTTAAACCTTGCACAACATCTCTTACCATCCACTAGATGTCATGGTAGCCTTACTAGTATTATTGAATACAAGAATTGCCAAAGCAAATTAAGAGAGAGTTACTGGAAATTTACCTCCACTCTCTTTCTGACAGACAAGCCTTTACACAGGGTGTTCAGGACAATATCAAGTGACAAGGACCTGAGTAAAATGATTCTGTGCTGAAAGTTTATCTCCCTTCTTTCTGGAAACTGATACAAGGTATGTGCAGGTTATTTTTTGTAGAAATTTCCAGCATCCATTTGACAGCAAATCTTCTAATGCAAGGATTACCCAGGCTGTGGAACAGGCCAGTAATCCTTGTGCTGGGAAAAGAAAGTAGCATTTCCTGATTTTGCTAATGTAGATGCACATCAGCTCTGTAATAAGCACCTCTACATGGGCAAGTAAGGATGGAGCAGTAACTGCCTCTGGATGAAGCCTGATGAAAAGCTTTTTATAGATGTACACAGAAGCCCAGGGACTTTTCTCAGCACTCCAGCAACAGCAGAATACTCAGGATTTTCAGACCAATATGTTAAGAAAGAGTTTCTCGTTTTCTAAAGACTACAATTTGAGTAATAACTACATCAGAAGGAAATATTTACATTTTGATAAAAGTCAAAGTTTCTCCTATTTACTTTGACAGTTTAAAAAGGAGCATGCCATCACAGAAACAAACTCTAAAGAGGAAGTCTCAAGATATTTTTTCAAAAAAGGAGTCTTTGCAGTAGGAAAAGCAAACAACAGCTACCGAAATGTACATAGCATACTTTTGTCCATTCTTGCTGTACTGCTTCTGGTATTTCCATTAATAGAAGACGTATTTTTGGTGTTAAAAGTGGACATAAGAAAGAAGAATGTCACACATTGCTTGGCCATGTATGAAGCTACTTAAGAATGGAAAAAGCTACATATGGGAAAAAATAATGACAAAAACCATTTACTTTACTGAAACATCTTACTGAAAAGTAAGGAAGATGGGAGAACCAGTATTTGCTCAAATACAAAAAAGCCCATCCACAGTGAGAACCATTGATTCAGTTTATGGAAAAAAAGTATAACAAGAATAAACAGATAACAAAAACACAAATCTTAACTTGTATGTTTCAGCGCCCAGAACTGAAGGCTGCACAAGACAGAGAGGCAAATGAGAGAACATGCTCATGCTTTCAAAAAAAGCCCCAAAATTCCAGCTATTTCGGCCCTGGCTGAAGCTTTCTCAGCAGTAGAATGTTTTTAAGAAAAGCGTTAAAACCTCATTACAGAGCTAAGAGGAATGGAAAGAAGCTGGCATATCTGAATTCACTGCATATTTCATTATGAAACTCTCAAATGGATTGACGTAGAAATACTTGGTGCAATTTACGGGGAAGAAATGGAAAAGCACTTTCTTTTTCATCTTCTAGAATAATTTCTCATATCAGAGACAAAAACTACACATTTGGTCTGTAGACAATGATCTAGTTAAACCACCAACCACATTTAAGTGTTGATGGTCCTTTGCAACCAGCAAGAAAGTGTTTAAGCACTTCATCAGCTGAGTAGCATTTTATCTCAAGAAAATTATTTTATTCCTAACAAAGCTATACTGTTACGATAACAATAATCCAACATACATTCTGTGATGGATCACTGAGCACTACTGATATGAAATCAAAACTATTACCTAGCTTTATGCAAGAGCTAGATTCCACCTACCAAATGTGCAACAAATAGAAGAGGCAGAAATTCATAGATCAGAATAACATAATCTGAAAAACTCAAATCATCTTAGTACACTTTATGGGCATAATTTTTCTATATTTGAACTGTTTGGTTTGGGTTTCTTTAATTAACATTTATATCTGTGTCAGTTCACTCAGTTTTCTGACCAGCCAGCAGCATTCCCAGGTGGGCATACTCTATGTTGTATTTTTCTACAGTTCAGGTAACTATATTTAAACCTGTTTTTTCAGCCCTTCAGCCCTGTATGATTACATAACCATTCCTATACTTCAAGTTAGGCAATACACTTCCTTGTAGCTTTTTTTTAAATCAAATCAGAGATGCATCAATATATGTTAGAAAACTGCACCTCCATTGATGAGCATTAAATTTCTGAATTCAACCTTCATGAACTGAAATTATACAACTAAGTGGTGAACCTCTAGATGCTTTCTCAACATAAATAACACACATCATTATGTCCACATTTGTTGTCAAACCAGGATTTACAAATTATTTAGCAGAGACCCTAATCTTGTATTGTTTTGCTAAATTATTGTATAATACTACTGGTATAGAGCAGACCACTATTTCAGGTGTAAAAATCTGAACTGCAGAAAGAGAAGCCAGATTCCCTCTCTTCCTAATTTTATATAGGCTTCACGCCTTTCAAATGGGTTTTAAATACATCTTACCACAAATTAAAACCATGGTGTAACAAATTCCCCAATTTCACAGCCTTACTGCAATATTTCAGGCAGTTCTAGTTCAGGGTAGAATTCTAAGGCGTTCCAGGACCTGTTCATTTCAGTACCTTATCAGCTCTGGAGGAGGAGACAGAGGAGCATCCTTAAGGAGTTTGTGGGTGACACCAAGCTGGGAAGAATAAAAGGTGGAGGGCAACACACTGGAATGGACACCACACATTGAAAGACAGGGCTGCCATCCAGAGGGATCTGTCTAGGTTGTAAGTATGGGCTGGCAGCAACACACAAAATTCAGCAAAGACAAACGCAAAGTCCTTGACACAGGAAAGACCAAACCCATACATACACTGGTCCACACTGGACTACAGACCTGCCCTGCACAACCTCCTTGACAAAAGGCTAAACATGAACCAGCAGCATGGTGTGGCAGCACTGAGTGCCAGCAGAGCTCTGGACTGCAGCAGCAATCAGTAGTTTGAGAAAAGGGATTGATGCCTTAGACTTGGCACTTACTGCACATCACCTGGAAGGGCATATTCTGTCTCCTCCTCCAGCTCATTTAGCTTCGGTACAAGACACATGGTGATAAACTTGATCATATTCAGTGGAGGGCTACCACCAAGAAGGCTGGGATTGGAACAGATATCCTTTTGAGGTAACTCTCTTTGCTCAGGCTAAAGTAGAAATGGCTTTGTGGGACTTAAAACTTTTCCAGTACCTATGAGGTGGTTACAGAGAAAGTGGAGTCAGTCTTGTTACAATGGTGTACAGCAGAACAATGAGAGGCTACCATCAACTGAAACAGAGAAGGTTCTGTCTAAATATAAAGCTCACTGTGAGGATAATTTAGCAACAAATGAGATTATTCAGAGACGCTGTGGAATCTTCATCCTTAGAGGTTATTCAAGAGCTGACTGGACAGAGCCCTAAGCAATCTGGTTCTATTTCAGTGCTGACTGATTTGAGCAGCCTCCTGAGGTCTCTTCCAGCATAAGCAAGTCTGTGATTTTGTCATCCAGGTCACTACAACTCTGAGAGATTACTTTTTGCATACTGCAGTGTGGTGGTTTAAAATGGTTGTGATTGACAGATTGGCTGACGAATGGGAGTGTTTCTATGTCTCTGGAAACACAGCCTTAAATCCGAACTTTTCAGGTGACTCAGGCTCTTTCCTTTGCCGGTCATGGAGAAGGTAACATCACCTCGTGGACGGGGTCGGGCTGGTCCCCCTGGGGCCAGGCCAGCTGAGCCTCGGGGGGGCCCTGCCTGTGGGACAGTGGGTGAGGCTGGCCGTGTCCCCTCTGTCCTGTCCCGGCTCCTCCGATGGGGAGAGGAGGAGGAGGACTGCAGACCAGAGTCTGGCCCTGCGCCAGCACCACGGTGGCCGTGCTCTGGGCTTTAGCTGCCAGAGCCGCTGGTCCGAAAGAGGAGAGACTTTTAAGAACTTTTTCTCCGGAGCCCCAGGAAGCTGATCTGAGTTTAAATTGCTTGATGTCTGACCAGAGGTGGAGAAGATTTCATCTATCAATGTTCTTAAGCCTGCGTTTTCTCTTCCTTTCTCCTTACTATCATCTGTGGCCTTGAGCCTGCTGAAGAAGAAAAACTCTAAGCAAAGACTTTAATTCTTTTCCCTCCTCCGTGGAAGACATTTGAAATGGAGAGAGAAAGAGAGAGAGCATTGAGAAAAAGTCAGTAAAAGAACTGAGAAAGACTATTTTGAAGATAGGATAGAGGAAGTGGACATTTCTGACCGGACTTCTCTTGATGTGAATTATGGAGGAAATGGATTGTTTTTGTAATATCCTAATGTTGCTTGGGGGAATGCAAGTTCTAGCCAAAGGGTTGTGTGTATTGATATACATGGGTTTTAATTAAGAGTTTTATTAGAATTTATCCCCGACTCCTGGAAAAGAATAAGGAGGTTTCTATTTCTTTTGAGAGAGAAGTGAATTTAGAAATGGGAAAGAATCCCTGTTTTGTACTAGAAAAGCACTCTTAAAATGATACCCCAAACACGCGGAAGCCCATGAACAGCGTGAAAAGCTGTTATATGAGTGAGACTGCACAGAATCTGCAAAATTCCAGGCGATTGCAGATCTCTGAAAGCCACTCGTTTTTTTTTCTTGTGGCGTGTTCCCCATAACCCTAGAGAGGCTCCTCTCCCAAAGTGATGTAGAATTGTGTTTAAATAGTGAAAACTGACTGAAAATCATAGTTTTCTCTTTGTAGTGTGTGAAAAAGTAAACAATTGGGGGGGGGGAGGGGGGAGGTGTTTGAATGTCTCAGCAAGTCTCATATTTTGTCTTTTCCTTTTTTTTTTTTTTTAGTGTGTATTAATACAATCTATCTGTTCTTACTTTTAAGTTATGCCTGTTTTGCCTTTTTCTCCCAAAAATCCTATCTCCCAGCTGATAAACAAAATTTAATGAATGTCAAACCATGACATGCAGTCAGGAGGAACTTACTAGAAATCCATTTCTACAAGAGTTAAGTTACCTATCTTTTACACTATGGTCTATAATTCTCTCTTTTCCATCTGTAATGGATAAAACAGAGATTCTTACAGAGGGAAAGCTTAATTCTCTACTACCAACACTATCTTTTCAATCTTTATTAAATACCTATCTGATTCAAACAGTTGTATGGAAAAGTCACAGCTAAATTTAAAAAAAATAATACTCACACACTAATGATCTCTGCATACAATTCTGATACAATAAAAGATATGAAGAAAAAAAGAAAAATACAACCATTTCACACATGGAGACCTTTTCCTATGTCTGAAAATTCCCTAGTAAATTCTCCTTATTACAGTTAGCTTTCTGATTCTAAAATTTCTTGCATAGGTAGGGAAAAAAAAAGTTAATTTGCAACACAGTAATTTTCCATTCAGAAACTGTAGGTTAGATTTAACATGTTATTTTTGAAAGGCAGAGATAAAAGTATGTTAAAACTATGGAAAGTTTAATATATCCCTTTCAAGACAAAACGCTATTTACAGGTAGAAGTAAAGAAAGTAAATGCAACTTGGGTAATGTGAAACTTAAAATCAAATTAGTCCAATCCTTATTATGTTCATGCTGTAAAAAGCAACAGACCAAGAACTTTGAAAACCTCCTAACTTTTATGAGCCTAAACCACAAGATTTCACAAGCTTAAATTTCCCTGTCAGCAAAATATATTCTGACGTGCTCCTGTGAGAGGCTGTATAATCAAATGCATGTTCAGTTATTAGCCGTCCCAAATTAGCCAGCAAATTAAAAGCCATCCCACAATAACACCCTGGAATCACAGTCATTTAATGAATTCCAAAATCTGTTGCTCTTACTTTAAAGTGTGTTTGTTCATTATCAGCTATTTCTTCAAATTGGAATCAATAAAACCAGTTCTACAGCATTTATGGTTTGGAAAAAGTACTAAGCAAGTATTTTCTTTGAATTATCTAACATAACTGAGATTATAAATTACCATTAAAAAAAACTTAGTATTTACACAGAATTATCTCAAAACAATATCCAAAGTAACTTAAGACACAGCTGTAATAAATGTCTCATAGAAACTGAGGGACATTTTGACTTCTCAGAGACTTGTAAGTGTTAATCTTGTACACATATGGGATTATTACTTTTGTAAAGACAGGGGATACCTCTAAGTCCAAACAATTAGCATTGGCAGATATTTAACAGCACAACAGGTGAGCAGACAAAATCAAAACAATCTTGTAGTGAAGAAGTGAGACTGTCAACATCCTCTCCCTTCCCTCCTCAAACTGTGAAAGGTTTTATTCACATTTAATGTAAAGAACAACATTCATATAATTAAACTTACATCCACATATTGTTTAAAGTATTTGATCATGATTAGGTTCAAAAGCCCCAAAGTTCATTTCAAAGCCAGATATCAGAACTGATTTATTTGCTTAGTTGGTAATAAGCTACCAACAATTAAACTGCAATGGCTTTCCAATTCTCGAAGACACCATAGTTACCTGGTCTAAAAGATCTTCAACCTTTTTTTGCCATCCATCCCTTGCTGCATTTTTTTCACGTTCTTTCAGCTGCAATAGCTGAGTCATGGCTGCCTTCTTGTCCTCTTCATGCTGCAGCCTCAGCTCTTCACGAAGCTTATTACATTCCTGTCTACAAACAAAGGTCAAATAACTAAAATGCAGTGGGACCTTGCGAAAGAAGTAGGAAAGAATTACGATCTCAGCAACAACTGAGAAATCTTAAATAACAGACACCTTCGCTTTACATTTCATTTGATAGCACATTTGCATATAATACATAGTTCATGTTTTATTAAAGAATAAAAGAAAAAAAATAATACTTGCCGAAGATTTTCTGTCCATTTTATTTCCAAGTCACGTGCCATTCTGTCAACTTTGAACTTTTCCTCCTCTCTCATGGCAGCAATCATTGCCTCATGCTGTTGTCTCTCCTGATCTAGTTCTCCCTGCAAATACAAACTTTACAATAGAGACTGATCAGCAGCAAAAGTGTATTTCAAACATTAAATGAGTGTACTTATAATAAAAATATCAATTACAATTGGCTCATAAATTTGAACTACACCTTCCTCAGTGTGAAATTCCTAATTATGCCCAATTAATGCTTACACGTCGCCTGGTATTTCTTACTTGTGAAACAGAAGTTTGTATTCCTAGAAAAAGCAATTTTCCAGTAAGTCATTCTGCAATTTTTTCAAATACCATTACGTTGAATAATGAAATAATTTATGCTGCAAAGAACCTCAAAAGGTCACAAGTCCCATTCACTGAAGGACTTATTTTAGAATTAGAGCAGGTGGCTTAGGTACTTTGTCAAGAATGCTCTGAATTTTACTTTTAAAATTTTTTAAGCATCAAATATCCAGTATACGAATTTCAAAGTCTGAGCTATCTGTATGTAATACATAGTTCAAAGTTCATTTCTGTTTCTAGATGGGATAAGCCTGCTAGAAACAATGTTTTACAGTCTGAACACAGAGAACACCACCTTTAAAATTCCCATCAATTTCTGCTGAAATTTTACCATACTAGAATACTATTAAGTACCACCTAGAAATCCTACTTACATAAACATTGTTCAGCAGTGCTTGCTTCGTTCATGAGAAGCAAACATAACCCCCTAAACTGAAATAATACTTTTTAAAATGAGACCTTTTCTGCAGCATTTTGATAGATTTTAAAATCTGTTAAGATAAATGTTACTGCCTGTAACCTACTATATGAATATTTAAATGTTTTAATAGGCGAAGAGCGCAAAACTAGTTCATACGAACATCTAGAGACATTACAAAAATACTGAGAAAGTTATAAACTATAATACTGTGCACTTCCAATGACTGTAGCTGAAAGAAATAAAAAAATATACCAATAACCTGTTTCAGGCTGGTTTTGTTAAGAAAATATGAAAACATGCTCAGTGAAAAACAATTTATAATATTTGCTGCTCTACATCAAATACTTGTGTGACCTTGTAAATGTACATTCTTTACTGAGGAAACAAAAAGGAAATGTTTACCCAGTACTGCAGTCAATGAGCTATTGACAGACTAACTCAAAGTTCTATTTCCATCTAAGCCAATTAAAATGACAATATACTTGTGCCCAGGCAAATTAATTGCTTAATGGTATAAAGTGGTCACATTTTCTAGGTGACAGTCTGCTATGTTTAAAGATATCCTAGCATATATCTGAAAAAATATTCTCAAGTGTTTACTCAAATCCCAAATTCAAGTCTGAAATGAAGACTCTGGCCATTATCCAAGGAAATCGTGGTATATATGTATTCAAAAAATCATCAGAAAGATTTCTGTGAATTCCAGAGCTAGTAAGCTCTGGACCTTGTTTTGAAACATGACATGAGCTGTCTGGAATTGCAAATGTTAACTCATATCCTTTCATGAAATTCTATTAAAGCTCCTAACATATTTTGTATGGACATATTTTGGCAGGTACAATTTACATTAACTACACAAATATATGCCTGCAGCACTACCTGTTAAATACTAAAAATGTTCTGAAAACACAAAATACATCCTAAAACAACCAACCAATAAAATAAAAATTTAAAAAAACCAACCCCCAAAACAACCTATCCTAGTTTCAATTCTTAAAAATTTTCTGCTCAAAATAGAAATCTGTCCTTCAATGAAGCCATAAGAGGCTCCTTCTATCATGTGTATCCCATAGCACATCTAGTCATTTTAAAAATAGGACCAAAAGCCATGACTGTGCTTTGCATAATTTATTCTTCAACAGCATGGTTACCTCAACACTATACAGTGAATCTGTGGTCTCTCGCAGTCTTGCTCTAGTTAATTCCAGTTCTTTCTGGAGTATTTCCTGAGCTTCTTGAAGACTGGAGATGTGTCCTTCTGCAGTCCCGAGGCCTTGCTCACTTTTTCGTACTAGGTCTTGTAGACGACACACCTGTGACATTATAAAAAAACCTTGTAATTTCCATAATTAAGCCATCCTGGTGCTTTTCAGTGTTTCCTAACTCTGACCTAGGCAAATTTTTAGTAGCACTACCTGTTCTCCTTTAATATAACTTTATGCTTCTGTATGTAAGAACAAGTTCCTGTAACGTTATAAATGGAAAGGCTCAATTAAAGGATTTTTTATAAGTAAAAAAATTATATCCTATGTGTGTTTGATGCACATTGCAATCAAAGGGGCGATATAAAAAATCTAAAATTGCCTCTAAGTTTACTGTGAGAAAGCATGGTTAAAGCAAATTCATGAGCAATACTTCAAAACACACAAACTCAAATGGAATATATAAATTAACTTGTGCTAGGGCATAAGTTTCTCTGTTTTTAGATTGCTACCTGTCCAACTCAACCTAGCAACTATAGAATATAATGTAATACTTTCCCTAACTGCTACATAACAATTTTCCTTTTTTTCTGCCTGTTTGTGCTTCAGCTTCCCATCTGCAAAATGATAATACTACACTTCTTTGCTTCAAATAAAAATAGAAGAGACTGAACACTATTCACCAGGTACAGGAAAGAAAAAGCTTTTTAAGTATGTAGGTTGGAAAAACAGAAAAATAGGAGGCAAGGAGGAACAAAGAACAGCAGCTAATTGGTAGCATGTTTTTTGCTGAAGCAATAGTCTATGCTATTGCCTTTGTATATTGAGATAAATTCATTCACAATGGAACAAGTGTCACAAGAAAAGACCAGCCTTTGGTTTACAGGCATGGACACGTAAGAATTATAACCACTCTTCCTGTTTGTTACAATAATTACATACAAATACTGTTTATAATACACACAGAGACACCATCCCCATCTCCCAGAACTCTCTCCCTCTGTCAAACAACCTGTCAAATGTTTAAAAAGAGGAACTCCTTTCCTCTCAAAAAGGAATCCAAAATTTCTTTGGCATGAGAGATCTCAGTGAAAAACTCACGTAAACTTGAGCACTTGTCTCTGCACTTCTTTGAGTTATATTCAAACGACCAGTAATTCCCTACAAAGCACTGCTACCTGAAGGAGAATCCCTACAAGAAAAACTGTCCTCAGACTGCATTGGCATCCTGGTAGTGCCCTATCTATGTATCTGATAGCAGCAAACCACTTGCATCACATGAACAGCAGTCCTGTAGATAAAAAGGATATGGGAGCAGGCAGGAATGCCACTCATAGGGCTTAAGATACATTCTGCTGTTGACAAAGCAGTGATGAAGGCTGTTTAAAATGATCTTTAATAACATCATCAGAAATCCTTTGCACGGAGACAGCAAGTCCTTAGATGCCTGTGCCGAGCTGATACAAATGTACCAATATCCTGAAAGGCCTTGGGTGTTCTACAGTGAAAGGAAACAAATCTACAGAGTGAACAGCCGGTCTCATACTGAGACACATGTGAGAAAGCCACTATCTTGACTTAACCTGAACTCGCAAAAAAATCTCTGGCAAGTACTTAAGATTACACTGCTCTTAAATAGCTTAGTACTTGAAGCAAGCCTAATGAGGCTTCAATCTTCCCTCATCCTTTAGCTAAGGCAATTGCCACCAGGAAGTCTGTCAAAAAGAAAAGAAGATGGCATGGGTTCAAAAGCAGCTTTCTCAGCAGGGAAGACAGAACTGAGCTAGCATCCACAGAAAGTAATGAATAAAAGCCCACTGTTAAATGACTTCTGTAACTTAAAGCAAACCAAAAAAAAAAAGTAAGCAAGAGTAGCAACGTAAGAGCTAAGCTAATGATGTGTCAGACACATCACAGCGAAGCTTTTTCTAGGTCAGCCAAGGCATTTAGAAACTGTTGTTACTTGTCAATAGAGATCTAAGGCCAAGCTGTGGTTGCAACTGAAGCACTTCTTTCATGTGCTCAAGACAAATATAGTAATGAAATAAAACATATCTCACCCATATTACATGGAGTGGATTTACTGACCAATCCAAATTTATTGCCTCTATGTTTTCTCTCATTCTTTCACTATGCAAAATATATGGCATTACATTTATCCTGGCAAAGGATTGTATATAAACTCAAATATTGGACAGCAGCTGGACCTAGTTCCCTATTTTAGTCTTCTGCTCCTTAGCTTTGCTTCTGTCTGGTTAACTCAGCACGCTGACGAATTTTCCAAGCCTGAGTTTGATAGCACTTGGATAACAGAAACTCATTTTTAAAACATTTGAAGTTATTTCCTTCAAGGAAGGAGAAAGTGTATTGCTCATGAACCCAAGAGAAATTGATAGAAAACAGCTAAATTTAAGCCCACAGTGTTAGATGGCAATAGAATGACAATAGTGCTCTACTCAGATCTAATCCAGTAACAATGAAAATTAGAGCATAAAACAGAGAAGTTAAAGCTAAAAAGAAATAAATAAACTTCCTGTAATTTTGAACAGAAAAATACAGCTGTGTATGATTTTGTTAAGATACATAACAAATACATCACATTTTCATCAATTTGAATGCAGGTAAGAACATCTTTAAAACAAAAAGAGCAGTTCCAGCTTAAACTTGCACCTTGTCTAAGCTCTGAAACAAAGATACTGGCAGCCCTCAGGAGGAAGAACCCTCCCGTTTAAACAGCTACTCACAAGTGACTGATCAGCAGAGCTGCTGAACTCTAAAGGTGGGAGGTCCAGTTACTCTGCTAGTGCATAAACTCTGGCATAACCACCTGTCTGGCATGCCTTACTCTGAAAGAATATGTTAATATGTATCTTCAGAATATATACCTTAATATGTAATAACAAAACAAATTATAATGTTATTAATAGAGTAACGCATTCAATTCATTATTAATACAGTAATATATAATATATTAACAAATCTATACTTTAATAAGCTCATCTATATTTTTGGAAGGGCTAACTTCCCCATTTAGTATATTAAAAACAGGCAGATTTTTTTCTTAAGCTAGCTTATCATTTGTGCAATTTGCAAGTCACTAGAATGAGACACTTGCTCTCTCCAGATGTTGTACAGTATAGAAAGCAGTAATGAAAAATGTTGCTACACAATAATACTTCAAGTCATGTTTAAGTATCTCTTAAAGCACACACTGAAATCATGCACAGGGCATGCTGAACAATAAAGCTGATTGTTTTTGAAGTATCTTCTTGAAAGAAGGCAAAAAGTTCCAGAGAAAAATGGTTTGATGGTTTTGATACCAGTAGAAAGTCTTCCAGTTTCAAAACACTGTATTATGAAAAGGTGGTGATTTCCAACTAAAACAGTTAAACTGTCTTGAGATATGATACATTTAATATCGACTGCATATATCAAGACACAGCAAATAATTTGGGTCTTACTAAAAGTATTTTATATCATCTTTTGACGAAAATACATGAAGATGATTTGCAAGTCAGGAAACTGAATGGAATTTATCATATGTTAACCATAACCAAATATGGGTTTACATGCAGTTAAATTTCCCTCTGTCCTGACAGATTTTTTGTAGAGCTCTGTGCACCTAATAAGAAGATAAAAATAATTAAAAATAAAGAGCTGTTTATAACTGTTTACACCTCTCTTGCTTTGTTAATTTTGTAAAGGACAACAAAACCATTGCTCAGAAGCAGTGAACTAACTTGCCATATTTTAAGAGTACTTCACTCAGAACAGAAGTAAGGCATTAAACACTCAACAGCATAGTCCTAAGACCTGCCCTGGAGTCAAAGATGACTATTGGTAAAATGTAGTAACTGAAATAAGCAAGTAAGTCCTTGCCTCCTGATTGGCAGAAGTCAGCTTTGTTGTCAGCTCTTCTTTCACGTTTTCCAGCTGCTGTCGGAGCTGATTCTTATCATCCTCCAAATGCAGTTTCTCCTTCTCAAACTGCTGCTCCAACTCCTTCAGAAACAAGAAGGATGGAAGAAATATTAAATACCTGCCATACAGTCATTGCGAAGTACACATCTACCACATGGAAATGATTCTAACTGGCATAAATGAATACTTGTGATCTCAACCCTTTCCTTAAACTGTTAAAGTATGAATATTAATTTTCTTTTACAACAGATATCTTAATATTTCAGTTAATTTTATAATTTAACATCCTTGATTAATCACAAAATAAACAGGACTTTCCTTTCAATTATCAAAAGCTTTAAAATTGTATCTACTTTCACAGTTTTTCAGTCTGATTTGAAAGAAGAATTTTTCTTTTTTATAAAATTACACTGATAAATCTGCCTTTACCTACCTATTTCCTACAAATAATCCCTAAAGGAAAGAGTAAATCTTAAAATACAGATTGAGCTCTGTGAAGTTCTTCACAATGTTACAATAAATAAAAAACAAAAACAGCCCCACAAGATATATCTATAAAATTTATATAGAACCAAAAGAGATCAACAATTAGTTCTCAAGTTTAACTAACTGGAAAGAATCAATTAACACCCCTGTTTTCATTCAACTTTTATGGTGTAATAGCCAAATTCTCAAAATAACTTCTGGATTAATTATATTTATCTTACATGAGCCTATATTGTGTGTGTGTATATATATGTATACATAAACATTAGAAATTTTTATATTTTTAAGGAAAACAATAAATTTATACTTTAGCTTTATTAATATTCAGAATACATTTTCAGAAGAACAATTTCATTCAAAAAATATTTTAAGGAAACACATTAAAATTGAGAATTTCATTACATATTTGAGTGAAATATACTATTAAACTCATAATACTGCCAAGTTTCAGTGAAGAAAATTATGGTTGTCAAGCAAGGTGCTCCAGAGTCATGCCATACAAGGCTTCAAGGTTTTCTATGGAGCTAGAGGCTCTTTCATTAACTCCTTCCTAGGAGTTGAAATGCAAGGCTCAGCATCGATTCAGTGCCTCTATGTAGACCCAGACTCAGGTTTCTGAAAAATCAGTATTATCTCAGAAACAGCCATGAAAATACATAGACCAGAGACAGCCTGAAACAAAAAGTGCAACTGAAAGTATTGGTAAAACTGGGGAAAGAGTGAGAAAGAATTAAAGTATTAAAGAGGAAAAACAGTCATTAAAAGATATAAAGTCTAAGGATACCCAATGTTTCCTGGTGTAAGACAGCAATATAGTGCCACCGAGCCAACTCCAAGAAGCAACACAGGCCAAGCTTTCCACATCCAAACTCCAAGGTGCCTCAAGTGTTTTGCAGGGGGTGGTAAGCACATTAAGCAGCTTGTTGGTTCTAGCACTGCTTTAGGGTATGTGGTAGGCAATAAATATTTTCTGTGTACGCTCCTTGCGCAATCCCTTCATTCATGTTGAAGTTGGACAGAGTGACAAACAGAGGGTTACACTGTCACTAACGCATTACTAAACAACATAACAAATGCCTGCCTTCTTCACTGGTCCATATGAGTGAACACGTGGGATAAATGCTCCTTGCTCAGGGAAACTTGATCAATTTGTCTTGTTCATGCTGAAATCTGCTGTCTGCAAAATTCCACTGGTGCTATTTAGACCCTATTCTGATAACAGAGTAATTATTTTTCTGATGATACTTGTCAGTACAGCTGTGCAGTACTGCAAAATTATTAGCAACTCTATTTTCATAATCCTCCTGATGCCATTTTTACAGCTCATTTTATAGATGGAAATACTGAAGCAAAAAGAAATATTTGAGCTATTTTTTGAGTCCTACTCTAATTCTGCTGAATTCTCTTCTGTTCGCCAGATGCATTTCTCAGGCTTCCAGTCCCAATGAATCCTCATGTCCTCTACTCCAAGGCTCCTGCTACCGTACTTCCTTTTACAAAATTCCATTCTCCTCCACATTTAAGCTTGGCTGTTTTCTGCCTTGGATTACTGGATCACCACTGGATCAGTGCTTAGTGAGGTTTGACAGAGGAGACAGTGAAATCTGATTAGATTAAAGACCAGTGAAATCTGATTAAGAGTCACATCTTGATCCTAGTATCACTTCATAGCTATGTTTTCCTTGTTAAAATTATTTCATATTTCTCATGCTTAGAGAGAGGTGTTCTCTGTTCAAACTAGATTAATGATTTAAGAGAAAAAGTTTGTGATGTCCTTTTGTTTTCTCCTCCACATTATTTTAGTAACAAAGAATAGAATAGAATAGAATAGAATAGAATAGAATAGAATAGAATAGAATAGAATAGAATAGAATAGAATAGAATAGAAAAATAACCTCACATCTTACTGAAATAAAAGACAAGTATACCCAGAAACCCCAAGAGACACTGTCTTAATAACAGGCATGTTTGAAGTTTTAAAGAAAGTAAACCTGAAAGATCAGATACATTTATGTCTCTGAGAACTACTTCAATTACTGGATTACAAAAAATATTTTAGATATGTTAAAAATTGAACTAAGAAGAAACATACAGGTAGAAAATTTTACAAAAACAAACCAAATCTGTCTGACATGCACATCACTAACTACAATCATGTTCCTTGGTATGCTTCCTGTAAATACATCAAAAGAAATACACCAAAGCCATGAAATAAACACTTAATCCTGTATTTCCAGTGTAAGGCAAAATTTATGTATAACACACATACAATCAGATTAGGAAATAATAATTCAAAAATGTGTGTCTCATCCTGAGAAAGAAAAGGCCAGATTTGTGAAACAAGAAAAAAAAAAAAAAGCCTTTCAGTTGCAGGATTCCTGTCAAAGGTAAATGTATAGTTGCTGGAAAGTGAGTTGCCGTGCAGTACATTAAAATTATAATGCAAGCTCAGAACAGCTGTTGTCATCTTCTGAGTACACACATAGCCAAGTCCTAATAAAATATCTTTCTGTATTTCTGGACTGTCAATGAAAATTTAAAATAAATGTTATAATAATATAATCTTTCATCTCCTTCAGAATAACTGATCTTGATATACCAACCCTTCTTAATATGGGTCACAAATCCCAGGAAAACAAAAATATTATATACTTGAAAATACATTGTATAAATGGAGAATTTCTCTTCTGTATGCAGACAAATGAAAGCACAAGTGCTTAATTTTTTCCCAAGATATTTGTTTTTTTTCTAAAGGCTAAGCAGTTTCTTAAGCTAAGAGACCTGCAGGTAATTCCAAATTCAATTTGCCAAAAAACAAAACCATGTAGTATAAGATGCAAACTGTAACAGTTGCTTTTCATTTGATTACTAAGAAAATAAGAACATACCATCTGCAGTTTCTTCTTATCCTTGTTAGCATTACTGTGTGCAGCCTCAATTGCAGTATGGTGTTTCCATGCCAATTCTTCCAAGGTCTTGGAATGAGCCTCCTTTAACTGTGCAGCCTCTCCTTCCAATCTTGCTTGTAGTTTTACCAGCTCTTTCTCATAATATTCACGTTGTGTTTCCCTTGCTTCATTTACTTTCTATAAAGTACAGGAAAAGAAATCTATTCAACAGTAAAAAAAATCTGAACAGTAGGAATAAAAAAAATACAAAAACATTACTGATCACATAAATCTGCAAAAAAATTAACTTCCATATAAAATAAATGGAGCAAACACCAAGTACTGACTCATGATTCAGTAACCAAAAAGGTAATTTTAAAAGATCAATGCAAAACAACACATACTTATTAAAACCTATTTTTCCCTCTATTTTATCTGGGAAAACAACAATCTGGTATCAAGCCCAAAGAGAATTTCTGTTCAGTACTTTCAAACTTGTTCAATGCATTTTCAGCACATGGCTTTTTAAACTGTTCTTTAATAATTTTGCATTTGTCCTTCCTCAGAAAATTTAGATACTAGGCATATATACACAAGGTCATACATCAAATGAAATTGTTAAAAGATTGTCTAAAGGAGTCTGAACATTTCATCTGACTTGCCTCTAATCTCACTTTACACTCTACATTAGTCATTCTTTGTTGCTACATGAGATATGCTTGAAACATACTGGTCCTAGTCTGGTCATATCAAACAAAAATTAATGCATAATATTTTCTTCTGAGAATCCTAGGGGTTTGGTTTTGTTTTATTTAACTAAAGCAAATAAGCTGTTTAACCTTCTCCAGTGCCAGAATTTGCTGCCTTTGTCGCTCATCCAGACTCTGTGTTTTACTTTGTAATAAATTTCTTTCCTCTTCCAGCTGGGACAATTTTTCCTTTAATCTAGTCTTTTCTGATTCCAAGTCTCTGATTGTAACTTCTTGAGTCATTTGAGTAGCTTGGAGCATTCCAATGTGACCTAAAAACAAAACAGCTCTTTAAAACCTCATAGCATTGGTTTCATGCAATTGAAGTGCACATTCACATTCTAGTGATAGTACAAATCTAGTGGAAGCTGGCATATGGACGCCCCTTGTCCTCACTGCAATACTTATCTTCCTCTCCACTTCTCACTTGTTTAGTTTTACTGTAAAACGCCCAACAACAGTAGAGTACTTGGTGCTGGGGCTCCTTTTGTTTCAAGTTCCCTCGTTGAAAATTGCATGTTTACTCCCAGAGGAAAGCAGAAGTAGGCAATTCCAAGAACACTGAAGAACTGATCCCACCTAAACCTCTATATTTCTATCCTAGAATAAGGTAGACAACAGAAAGCAGAACACTTATGTCTAAAGACAAACGTGTAATTGTTTTATCAAACTCATAATTTAGCTGGTACATTAGATACATGGCTTTATCTCCTGCAAAATGTATGGAATGACACTTTATTTTCCTAAAGGGATATGACTAAAAGATAAAACAAAACTCTCTCTGTAGTAAAGTATGATCTAAATCCTTGTAGGTGGAGGCTCCATTTTAATTTCTTTATATATATTTTTGGAAAAAAACCCAAAATAAGTAAAATTTTAAACTACACAATATAATCATCTGTCCTTCACATAATCAGTTGACAAATGTTTATGACTTTAGAAATTTCTGTCTGTTCTTGATGTATATATTATTGTAGGCAACTGACTAAAGCAGTGAAATTTCTGTTATTTTGGGAGAGGCTTTGGAGTGAATAGAAGACTTCTAGTTTGGTCCACCTGAAACATGAGAGTTATTGTTTATAATTTTCTATTTTCTGTAATCTCAATTTCTAGGAAAGACTATTGTTTCCCTTCTCATTTTATTATAACCTTCAAAAATGACAGATTTAATGACAGTTCAGTTTTATAACAGAGCATTGCTTTTAAATTTAAGTCACTAAAGAATAGCTATGAAAGTGGGGTATATGCTGTTCCTCACATGACAAAATCATTCAACTTCATGATTCATTTCCATTTGTTGTTAAAAGCAAGATGGGCCAAAAAGGAAACTGTTTTAGCCTGTGTTGCCTGTGGACACAGAATGTGAAGAACCACGAGATATATAATGAAATTTGGAAATTAAAGATGCCTTAAAATTAATAGTAATTTCATTAAAAATGCACACCTCTAATTGTACTAAGCCCTGGAAAATTCTAAAACTTATTTCAACATTTTTGTTTGTAAAACTGAAAATTGAAAAGGAAGACTTAGGACAATTGGTATGCTTAGGTTCTGTAACATTTTTTAAAAATCCTTATTTCAAAAGTTCAGGCATTTAAGAAAGATATTTTCAAACCCAATAATCTAACAAAAAGAATACTAATACAAGAATTTTCAGTTTTTCATATAAGTATGTCATACATATTTCATTGTACACACATACACACACTGATCTAGAGCTTTTGTCCTATCAATACCAACACAGAAGACAGGTTTCCCATTCCTCATTCTTTACGAAAAAGGTATGAAATGCAGCACTTTCCTTACAAGTTGGGAATCTCAGCATAAATGGAAGAAGAATATTTTAAATGCCCAAAAGAGACTCAATAGAGTGTGCTAAAATTACAATACGATGAGTAAACATTTTTTATATAAATTAAGTAAAAGAATTCAGTTTCTTTGAGGAAGGATTTTTGACAGTGAGAGCTGAAAATCAAGGAGACGGCAGTGGGCCAGTGTCAGAAACCATTTCCAAAGAGGCTGGCAACCAACAGGGGTCCTTGTTCTTGTTGCACAGCAATGCACTGTAAAACAAAGATGTACTGCTGACAGCACCACTGAGCTTGGCAATAGCACAGACACTCTGAGACTTCTGGTGAAGTGAAAACCCTTGGTGCCAGAGGACACCAGGGCTGGCCTCAACCACAGGCTAGCTGAATCCATGCCATCAGTAATACAGAAAAATAGCCTGGGTATTTATTTCCACTCCATTTGGGGTGGCCTGCTGAAACCTTCCCATGTTTCTGCCTAAGGAATGAAACAGCAACAGCTTTAGAATGTATGAGAACAGGGCTCTCATACAGTCATGAATTTTTCTATGATTGCCTCACAAAACACCTTCTGGAGGGTCAGATTCCCATTCTGCATACTCTCAGCAGCAAGCCTGTTCCTTTTAGCTGTTTGATCTAATAGAACCTTGCAGTCTTGGGCTCCTGCTGGTCACTATACTATTCTAACATATGGTCTAGACTACTCCTGGGCTTGTGCTAATTTGTGTGGAAAACAATCAGGAATTGCTATAACTGGTCTAGTACAGCAATGACCCTACCTGTTGTATAGTTGTCCAAATTCAAGTACTGGGACGCATGCCTACTACTGAGCACACCAGGGAGACAATGCCAAAGAGGCAAAAGAAACCTGAATGTGTACAGTCAGGTCTAAAGCTATTTGTTGTGCCTTTCCACATGCCAGCAACTACAAAGGAGCAAAGAAAACAGCTATAGAGAAAACTTTAAAGAACTTATTATTCAATAAGCTGAAAATCTTGACAGCAGGTATAATGCAAAGCACCACAGCATCAGCAAAAAGAAAAGACAACTGAAAAAAGGTGGAAGAACAGGAAGCATGTCTCAGTTACTATGTGGAGAACAGATACAGAGCAGAATTCTTCTGTATAAGTGGAGTTCCAAGGCCTGGAAGATATGTACATGCCATAAAAAGTACAGCATTTGGAAAAATGAGTACACAAAAAAGAAAATTTAAGTACAATGCATGCAATAGCAAAAAAGTTTAAAAAAACCCCAAAACTTGTTGGAAAATTCTACAGAGAGCATTAAACAGTCTTTAGGCACTCTAAACCTGCATGAGGCTGACAGAAAAAGAAAAGGCTAGAATAAAAGGATGAAGTTTGTTTCCAGATTAAGTTACTGACATACATACTGGCTTTGAGAACAAGATCAGTGGCCTGCTGCTGCAAGCGCTCCCTAGCAGCTGCAAGCTCGCTTTCCACTTCTTTGTGTTTGCTTAACAATGACATCTCCTCCTCCTTCACATCATCCAGCTGTTTTTGAAGAACCTAGGGGAAACACATAATACCTGTTGGCATCATATACAAACATGTCAATTTAAATGAGCATTAGGTTAAAAGGTACAGAAGAGACCTTTCAAGAAACAAGTTTTATTCACACAAAAGCTGAAATAGTGCAATATTACTGCTATATTCATTGTGTATTATATGTAATGCTTCAAAAATAATTTTTGAAGAACAAGAGAGTGGGTACATGGCATGACAGTAATGCATAAGAGAAATGTAACAATATTCAAAAAAGTATATGAAAAAAACTATAAAATGGTCCACAGAGTTTGGGGGTCAACTTGAAAAATCTGGTCTCTGGTGTCTGAGAGTTTTTCGCATTAAAAGAATACATTATGTGTTCACAGCAGTTTAGTGTCCTTCATTGCAACTCTGAGTGTTTACTACTGACTCAAATTAACCATGGAGATACACAAAATAAGAGTTGGGCAATTACTTACACCAAACATTCCTGGGAGTCACTATTGGGACCAGCACTTTTAAGCATGTTTCTCAGCAACATGGGCAGTGCTGTTGGGTGCACCCTCAGCACACCTGAGATTACATCAAGCTGTGTGGTGCAGTCAGCTGGAGGGAAGGGATGTGATACAGAGGGACTTTGGCAAGCTTGAGAGGTGGGACTGTGCAAACCTCATGGAGTTCAACAAGGCCAAGTGCAAGGTCCTGCACCTGGGTCAGGACAATCCCAAGCAGAAGCGCAGGCTGGGTGGAGACTAGCCCTGGGGAAAAGCACTCTGGGACAAAAAGCTCAATATGACTGAGCAATGTGCACTCACAGCCCAAAAAGCCAATTGTGTCCTGGGATGCATCAAAAGCAGCATGGCCAACAGGTCACAGGAGGTGATTCTGTCCCTCTACTCTGCTCTTTCTAGACCCCACCTGCCCTACTGTGTGTCCAGGTGTGGGGGCCTCAATACAAGAAAGACAAGGACCTATCGAAAAAAGTACAGAGGAGGCCACTAAATCAATCACAGGGCTGCATCACTCCTCCTATCAAGACAGGATGAAAGCCTGGAGAAGGTTCTTGTGGAGACCTTTGAGCAGCCTTCCAATACCTAAAGAAGGCCTAAAAGAAAGCTGGAAAAAGACTTTTGACAGGAGGGAGTTGCCTTAAGTTGAAGGAGCATAAGTTTAGATTAGATATTATGAAGAAATTCTTTCTTGTGAGGGTGCTGAGGCACTGGAACAGGTTGCACACAGAGGTCATGGACCCCCCATCCCTGGAAGTGTTCAAGGCTGGATGGGACTCTATGCAAGTTGGTCTAGTGCAAGGTACCCGGGCCCATGGCAGAGGGTTTGGAGCTAGATGATCTTTACTGTCCCTTCCAACCCAATCTAACAAAATTACTGCAGGAATCATCAACATACAACTGGTTTCACCTTCACTGCAGCTTTCCATAAACCCACCCCCTGAAGGGCCTTGCAGAAGAGTCCTAACATGTGATGAAGCTACTGCAGGCCACCTTCACTATCCCCCTGCATCAATGAAGGGAAAGAGGTTAGACAATTTGGAAAAAAATTAAGCCCTGGAAGGATGAAGGGGTGGGGAGAAAGTGCTCTTTTAAGATTGGTTTTACTTCTCATTATCCTATGTTGATTTGATTAGTAATAAATTAAATTTGTTTTCCCCAAGTCAAGTCTGTTTAGCCCATGATGAGCGATCTCTCCCTCTTCTTATCTCAACTCTGAAGCCTTTCATTACAATCTCTCCCCTCTGTTCAGCTAAGAAGGGTGATAAAGCAGCTCTGGTGAGCACTTGGCATGCAGCCAGGGTCAACCTAACACACTAAATAAAACTGTTGGCGTTTAACTTGGTAAGCAGCTAAGTATCACACTGCCACTTGCTCACTACTGCCAAAGTGGGACAGGGAAGGGAATTGGAAGGGTAGGAGTGGAAAAAGGAGTGGGTTGAGATGAAGACTGTTTGATAGATAAAACAAAAGCCACACACATATAAGCAAAGTAAAACAAGGTATTCATTCACCACTTTCCAAGGGCAGGCAGACGTTCAGCTCTCCCCAGGATAGCAGGGCTCCATCAGGCATAACAGTGACTTGGGAAGGCAAATGCCATCACTCCTTCCTCCTTCCCCCAGCTTTATATGCTGAGCATTATGTCATATGATATGGAATATCCCTGTGGTCACTTGGGGTGAGCTGTCCTGGCTGTGCTCCATTCTAGCTCCTCGTACAACCCCAGCCTCCTCACTGGAAGAGTGGGGTGAAAAGCCAAAAAGACCTTGACTCTCTAAGCACAGCTCAGCAATACCTAAACCATTCCTGAATTACCAACACTGTTTCTAACACAAATCAAAAACATGGCACCCCACAAGCTGCTATGGAGAAAATTAACTATACCTGAGCAGAACCCAGTAACCTACTGGAAGAGTGTGCAGTATTCCAGTTGCCATTTGTGAAAATATTGTTAATTAAACAATTACGTTTAAAGTAGGAAAAAAAAAAAACCTTGGAGAAGATGACAAGCAAGTATGAGTGATCGAAAATTAAGTTTACACACTCCAAAAACCTCAAATCTAACAGCCACACAGAAAGACTTAGCTTCTATAGCTTCTCATAGCTTCTATAGGAAATTCAGTCTTGGGAACAACATATCATCAGTCTCACCTGAACATTGTTTTCTGCAGTACCAAGAGCCACCTGAAGTTTTTGGCATTTTTCCCTTAGACTGGCAGCTTCATCCTGGACCATTTGCAATTCAGTTTTAAGCTTCCCCAGATTCTTCCGTAACATACTTTCCTGGTTCTGAAATTCTTTTCTTAGCTCCACTTCTTTCTCTTTGCAAGCATGGAGACTTTCTGCTGTAAAAAGCTGAGATCTTTTCAAAGAGTCAAGTTCATGTTCATAGAAGGACTGTGCTTTGCTCAGTTTGCCTTCATAGTCCTCAATGAGCTTTTTTCTTTCCAGCCTTAACTCTTCAACTTTATTGTTCAAGTCTTCCAGCTCCAGTCTATGCAATTCCTCCAGTTTCTCTTGCCCCTTACTTAAAGTAGCATTCTGACTCTGATGAGTCTTCAGAAGTTCTTGGATTTCAAGCCTGTGGGCAGCTTTCAAGTCCTCCAGAGCTGTACGCTTGTCCTTCTCATACTGTACTTGCAACTGTATGAAACTTCGTAGCCTTTCCTCGAACTTCTTTCTGATCTCTTCTACTTCCCTTGACATGGTCACTACACGTTGGACATGCTGAGCTTCTGCACAAAGCTGCATATCTTCAACTCTATCCTTATATGCTTCAAACTCTGTCAAGGCCTGATGTTTCATCTTTTTGTGATCTTCCAGTGACTCTTCCAAAACCTGAATCTTTCTCTTGAGATCCATTTCTTCTGCCACTTTACTTTTATACTGCAAGATCTTCTCTCGGGTCTCTGCAAGAATTTGTTGGATTTCTTCTTCATGAGCATCCTTAAGGGCTTGGATAGCTGCTTCATGTTCATCATTTTTAGTGTTCAAAGCATATATTACCTGCAAACATGCAATAATATTATATTAAGAGAAAAAGCATTCTGTTTATCTGTAAAATCCTAAGAAAAACATACCTAGGTACTCTGAAAGCCACTTCACCAATCTGCCTTGTTTTCATCATACAAATAATACACCAAGTATTATTAAGGATGTAGCTGAATAAATACGGTATTAGTCATGATATTATTATACATTTTATAGAGCAGAGTAGTTTTTCTGTTCTCCTTAAACCCCAAATCTTCCTAATGAAAGCTTTGCCTTCATATCCATGTTGTTGCTGTAAATACACTGAGGGGGAAAGCATATTTAAAAAATGCAACCCCCCCCCCTCCGAATTTATTTAAAATAGTTCAAAGAACAGACAAAAAAATAATTGAAGAAGTCTTCTGATGGAAAGTAACATAGAGTATATATCACAACAAGAAATTAAACTGGAACAAAAACCGTATCTCAGATCCCTCCTTTCCAAACACTATATGTTCTTAAATATTTTATTTCAGAAACATCTAAAATGCAAACACTGGTTATTTTGGATTGTAAAGTTGATGGTTGCCCAGATACGATTTCACTTTTGACAGCTTATCTAGTAAACACTCTGTGTATCCTAAGGTCTAAGGTCCGTCACTACATAAATTCACCAAGTTCCCAGCTAGTAAGTCAGCTGAACAGGAAAGTTCAGGGCAGGGCAGCCAGCAATCTGGGGAGCCTGGGGAGGTAAGTAGTTCAAGAAGGCTGTGAAAGCAGCAAAACCAGCAGCATTCAATGAAAGTTTTAAGATAACCAGATACATCCTAAGGGATGTTTCAACTGCACCACAACATAGTAGATCATCATCTTGGTTTTTAACTAGCAAGTACAGATAAGAATGTGTGTCTGTATCTGCATGTATCAGTGAATAAACTATTCATGCAATAGGTGGGGTTAACGCAATCATTTGGTTCAAGAACTCCAGCAATTCTCCCCATATGTCCTAGATACACAGGCAGCAGAGCTATAAAACACATCTGAACAAAAAAAGTCTTTTGATTAGTGTAACTTGCACATCTTAAAAATTAACAAGAACCAACAACAACGAAGAAGCAGCAGGGGATTTTCTTTTTTCACTGAGGACGGAACCTAGACCAGTCCATCACCAGCACTGAACCAGGCAAGGCTGTGCTGGCTTGCCCTCAAGGCTGGGAAATATGAAGGCAAAAAATTGCTCTCCTGACACCGAACAAAAGCCTCTATGCTTCAGAGACTAGTGAAAGTGTCTACAGTCAAGTGTTCAGATAAGTTACAAAGCCCAAAAAAGTTCACAGAAGTCAAAGACCAGATTCAAGACTTTGGCCATGGTGTTCTTTTGCTTGTTTGTTTGAACAGAAGTCCAGACACTTTATTCTAAATTTTATGCCTGAAACAACATACCCCATTCTGTTACCTGAGCCACAAAATCCCAAAAGGACAGGCTTTAAATTACAATTGAAAAGAAAAAGGAAGTTTTGAAACAGCATTAGATGTAAAAAAACCCAAATCCCCCAGCCTCACTTATCTTTATATAGCAAGGAATTAACTTTAAATATCACAAAAAACACCTAATCTTTTTCTAATTCGATTTTTTAACATATGTACTTGTTATTTCATGAAAGCGGAAAAAAACAGGTTTTCCATAGGTTTCTCAACTTGTTTTTAGTACTACTTATATGTATGCAGATATCAAGGACACTTTTGGCTTTCTTCCCCCACAGATTTAAAAAAAAAAAAAAAATCCTATTTTGAAAGACTTTCATGGTACAGAGACTCACAAAACTCTACCCAAACACCGAAAAAAATTATAACTAAACCACATGCAATTTCATTATCACAAACAATATTTATTTCCAAATCACAACTATCACTGAAATGCCCTTCACCCAAAGTTTAAACCTTTTATATTCTTATTGTCTTTCGTGATCCCAACAGTAATTTCTGATCACGAAGCTTTCATGTTCCTCCTGTTGCCAACAGTCTCAGCTATTGGATCCCAAAGGTTGGTTTCACTGTGTCTAGTGTTTAGCTTCTTTGTTCATATCAAAAATGACTTGAAAATGGAGGGTTTGAGGTTTTGCTAAATGTTATGTGCACTCTCTTGCATGAATGGGCCTTAGTTCCGGTTAAAGAAGTTAGACAATGTAGTTGAAAAGGTACTATAAAAAAATAAATCTCACACTTAGGATCAGGTCATTGTAATAAGCAAGTGCAGAACACTAGGTCAAATCCCACATTCAGAACAGCCCTTGACTCTTGTCCTTGTGCACAGAAGTGCCATAATGTTTCTCTTCTCAGGCAGCATTTCAGTCTCAAGTTATGCAGCACTACTATCTGCAGAAAGCATAAATCACAAAGCATTTTCAAGGTTATTATGATTTAGCAGTGGAAACCTCCAAGTGAAAACTCCAAGTGAAAAATAAATCCATGCGCAATGCCACATTTGGAAGATATCTTTAAATTCTCATCATTGACTTCCTCCTTACTAAAAGCACTGAACAGCAACAAATTCAACTCAAATTCAAGTACATCTCGTTCCCTAAATGAAGGACATTCATACCTTATGGGAAAAAGTTCTAGCTAATACAAATAGTTCCTTCTCAAGTAAGTTTCTGAAAATTGAAAAACAGTAAGGTTGCAAATGCTGGACATAGGTAGAGAAGGCAAGTTTTGTGTTTTCTATTTTTAAATGAGAGCACTAACTGCTGCTAAGCATACTTGTAAATGATTTTAAAAATGCTTTAAAAAACACCACGAGCTTTTTTAGCACAACTTCATAATACTAAGAATCATAAACTGCTTATTTGAATAATTCATATTTTTCCAGCTCTACTCTAACTGCACATAGCAATTCTTATCACATGACAGGGAAAAAAAAATCATGCTTTACTGAATTTTCAATCAGCATATCATTTCAGAGGGACAGACGGAATCATACTCTCTATAGGGATACTGAGATTCCCAGCTAACATTTTTATACAAAACAATAACATAATTAAAAAGAATCTACTGAAATACTGTGTGCATTGGTCTGAAGAACTACAACAGATTTAGTACCAATAACAGCCATAACCTTGGTTATACCAGTAATTATTGAATTGTTTAGTTATGTTCTATGTGGTAAGATGAAGCAAGATAGTCCCTGTGCTAGCTTTGGTATTTTGAGCTACATGAAATACAAACAACAATTCCTGCTCTACACTGCTTGTGGCTGAAAGATGAAAGTTTGGCTGAGAAATATTTTTTACCCCAAACGAGATGTTATGGTTTGGAAAGCTGACCAACTCTCGCATGGTCAGCTGTACTTTGGTCATCTGCTCCTGCCAGCAATTTAGTCAGGATAGAATGATGATTTTTTTAATTACAAATGTGTAATTCACCTTAATACTAGAATTGAGTGCAAATTATTTTGCAGGACAGAAAACCATAATCTATGACTCTATGAAAATATCCCAAAATATGTGCATGGCTCATTTTCTCTAATTTTACATCAAAACGAGAGCTGATACCTACAAGAAAAAACCATCACTACACATCTTACACAAACATCAATCTTATGACTCTGATAAACCTCCATTTCAGACTTATCTGTGGCTCCTGGGTCAGAGCACCATGTTCAGCCTTGTTCAGGTGAACTGTTGTGTTCCCAGTGCTCCCAGGGTGCTGCTGCCTAAACACCAGAGCCTCCAGAGGCAGGCCCAGATTTTGTCAGTGGCACCTGTCTGAGTGAACCACACAAGCACAGTGCCAACAAGAAATGCTTGTGCAGAACCTGCTAATGATTTATATGATGTGGACCAATGAGCCTGACCTACCCTTGATCTCTGTGAGTAGGTAAGAATTACTTACACGGAAAGCAGTAACATATACTGAGAAACAGTAAAAAGTGCAGCAGATTGCAAACAGAAAAGTTCAGTCTACAAAATCAGTAAAAACATTAAAAAAATGCAAGCATTATCATTAATTAATTTTATGTAGAAATGTTTCCTCTATGATAGTCCAAAACAATCTTTTCTTTTTTTGTCCAAAAGATATTGCAGTAATTTTCACCCTTTTCTTCCAGTTGACCAAATAATGCCAAAAAATGTGACATCCATCATATTTAAGCATTTAAAATGTATATATTGTGATCAATTTAAGACAAAATAAAACACCCAAGTTAATAGCCAGGAAATTTAAAATTTATATATTATTATCAATTTAAGACAAAAGAAAATACCCAAGTTAATAGCCAGGAAAAGTTTGTTTTACAGGACAAATTTCTTCTCCTTAGTACATTATAAGAACACAATGATACAGGAAAGTACTTCAAAGCTACTCAAAACGGTCTTTCATAAATGCTAACCACAATTACAGAGTACAGTCTTACAAATGTGTTATAACATACAAAAGTAGACAGACAGTTATAATATGTATACAAAAAAAAAATTCCAAACCTCAAAACCTATGTATACCCATCTTTCTTTTTTTTTTTTTTTTTTTAATTCCAATTTAAAAAAAAATCCATTTATTTAGAAAGATCTTTTGCTTCCTTATGGAAAATCTCACAAATAGAAGATGCTTTGTCAATCAAAGCATCTTGGTATTGCTGCTAACAAACAGAGAAACAAGCCTAGAACTATAGGCCAGGACTCCTTAAGACATCACAGAAAAGGTGGAAGGAAGACACTTGATCTTCAGTTATGTGGTTCATTGCAAGTCTTTGTAAATAGACAGGGCATTAGGGGCACAGTACAATGATCAGGGAAGGGACAAATATGGTCTGCATCTGTAAAAGGAGTGTCCCCTGACAATAGCATCTCCCTCCACAAAAGCTTGTCTAACTACACCAGTCTTCCTTTGAGGTAAAAGAGGACAAGAACTTTTTCCTAAAACACAAATTTTCACATTAAATTTATTATTAAAACATCCTTTATGCTATTCAACAGTATTCATGTGTTAGCTCAATTTATGCCAAAGTAAAATTCAGTATTTTATTCCTTTAGAAACCCTGAAGACAAATACTGGAATACTTTTACCATAAAACTAGCTTTCCAAAGCAATCTCTAATGACTTTTGTTTACAATTAGTCATTTAGAGAATGACTAACTTCATAATGATTAATTTCATAATGACTTTATAAAGCTCAACATAATTTTTAAGTATTGAGAATCAACAGATATCCACTATTACCTAGGGCTCAACCTCTGGATAAGAAGAAATTTTTCTTTTTCACACTTAATGACAGACACTTATACTTCATTTTTTGTAAAAGAGGCAAAGTCCAAGGCCATGCACTGCTCACCACCAACTACTCTGAGAACGTAACATAGGGAAAAAAATCAGGTTTTATTTTCAGCTTTCCTGATGTTTAATACTACACACAGTAGGTGCAACACCTCACTGGAGCTTTCTTAGGTAGGTATACACCTAGAGGGGCTTTCTCCATGCTCCAAAATACCTGCTCCTCAAGTACCTGTAATCTGATGTACTGATAATCCATTTCTACCTTCAGAACTGCCAAGTATACATCAGTATCACATTTAACTACTTGACTTGCAACCCTTCATGTGTTTTGTTCATTTGTGTATGGCTCACACTGAAATATTAACTCTTTTGAATTGTCTGAAAATCCTACTGGTTTAAAAGACCTGCTTGCATTTACAGCTCAACATGTTTAGATTTTATTACAGTGCCTGTACCTTAACAATTAACTGTCAGAAAAAGGCATGCCACAGTCCAGTTAATCATGGGGCAGGAGATGTGCTCACTCAAAGACGAGGTGCAGAGCATGCCTCGACACAGGGTCAGAGTGGTCAGCGTGGCCAAATAGGTCATTCATTCACTGGAGCCTTTCTCCTAGAGCTGTACCAGATAGCAAATGAGAGGCTTCTGGGAGCTCCTCAGGAGCTTTATGCTACCACAGCCTATCTTGGAAATATGCACTTTGGCCAGATCTAGGAACAGGGATAGCCGTCATCCATCAGGTAACACAAATCAAAATCATGGCTGCAGGCAAAGCTACAGCTACAGAGTACTCTTAATCAGATTCAACAAGAGGAACACATTACCTGCACCTCTTTTGATAGCCCAGCACACTGAGCAGCAACATGAGAATGGAATTCACAAGTTCAGAAGCCTGGCAGTCAAGAGTGGTTTAAACCTAAGGCTTCAGGGCCAGGACACAACAATATGAGATCCTACAAGTAATTTTAGCAATCAGTGGCAAAACAAGGAGGAGCTCACCCATGACAAGAGGTCAAGTGAGCAATCAGGCCATGTTGCTCCTTCTGCTTGAGCAGCTGAGTGCTTCCAAGACTGGGTCTCACCAGTGAAATACAACCGTAGGGGGACAAAAGGGGATTTGACAGAGGCATTGGCACATATGTGAGAGGGACAGAAAGAGATATTTGGGGGAAACCCCATTTCATTAAGTAGAGTAAGTACAATACTGGATATAGGGACCGATGACATCCTAATATGGTTAGCAGAAAATTTCTTTCTTTTCTTACATGGTTATTTTGGATGTGCTGCAGAAAAGGGAAAAGTGGGGGTTTTTCCTCATCACAACAAATTAAAATGGAACAAGGAATTTTATAACTGTACCCCATTTTCTGAGGAAGAGAAAGAACAGATACCTCTTACCAATATGTATCAAAGTAACATTTAAAAAACAAGAGGGAAAAGGAGGGAAAATATGGGTCACTTTGAAAAGGCATTTAAAAGACTCATGACATGACTAAGGTGTGACAGAGAGATAAAATGCTGCACCACCCAAATCAGGAGGAATTTCTCACTGAGAGAGTTGCCAAGAATGGGAAATGGGCTGCTCCAGGGAAGTGGTGGAGTCACTATCCCCAGAGGTGTTCAAGAAACAACTGGACATGACTCTTAGTGCTATGGTCTAGCTGATATGATGGTGTTTGGTCATAGGCTGAATTCAAATCTTGGACACCTTTCCCCACATTAATGACTTTATGCCTCTATGAAATATGATACAACCTTCAGAATATCTTCAGATGAGGCAAAAATTCAGGTCCAAAACAAGTAGTTGTGATGTCAAACAAACAAGAAACACCAATTAAATGGGAAGAGCTATATCAAGATAATATCATAGGACTACGAGAGATGGATTGGATATGCAGTGAGTAACACTAGACATCTCTAGTCAGTGGCCAAGATGGCCATTAAGGACTGCTGCAGATGGACAGCAAGTGGCCAGATTGAATTCAACTAATTTTCAGAAGTAGAACGCCTTGCTATCTGGTACAACTCTAGGAGAAAGGCTACAGTGAATGAATGACCTATTTGGCCATGCTGACCACTCTGACCCTGTGTCGAGGCATGCTCTGCACCTCGTCTTTGAGTGAGCACATCTCCTGCCCCATGATTAACTGGACTGTGGCATGCCTTTTTCTGACAGTTAATTGTTAAGGTACAGGCACTGTAATAAAATCTAAACATGTTGAGCTGTAAATGCAAGCAGGTCTTTTAAACCAGTAGGATTTTCAGACAATTCAAAAGAGTTAATATGTACAAGCCAGAACTGAAATAATTTTTCCAGGAGGAAAGAAGTAGACTTGAAGACCTTGACAGAAAGACAAGAAGCAGCTGGACAGAAGCAAAGTGCAACTCTTTACTATAAACCAAATTAGGGGAGACATCACCATTAGTGCTTTGGATGACCTGGCACTCAATCCCCCACTTGGCTACTACATGACATCTATTTTTGAGAGAAATGCTCAGCTGTTCTGCACTGGCATTGCTGTCTCTAATGGAGTTACATAAGTTTACAGGGTTCAGCAATCCAGTTGCGTACATTTATGTTGCTCTGTTCTCAATCAGAGCGATTTCTAAGCAATATATTTATTATATTTATTCCTTGTGTGACTGAAACGTTTAGTTTTGTTAGCTGCACATAAGTTTGCCTTCAGTGCCCAAGTGTAAAAGCAGCCTGCAGAATAAGTCAAAATAGAGTTCAATTTAAGTTTTAATCTCACTATGACATCCAAAGTATTTTCATGATGATAGGTTTCAAAGCAACACAAGGATATGTTGAAGAAAGACTGTTATGAAAGAGGGAATAATTGTTTAGAAACAGCTTCCAAACTTAGTCAGAATGGCAACAAGTTCTAGCATGAAACAGTTTAAACGTTTTGTAATGGCTCCTTGAAAATCAATCCTTTATTTTTAAATTTGACCAATACTTGTAAATCAAGTTGAACTTGATTTAACTTGGTACTAAATCTCAAACATGTTTAACAATGTTAACAAGGTGAGCTCTACTATACAAATATTATCAAAATACAACAGTTATTTACAATGCTTCTAAGATGAGTTCAGCATTATGACTTAAAAATTATTTTTTCATCCCAAATCATCAGCACTGCTTCAGAACTACATTACAGAGAAAACAGAGGTGCCATATTTCCATCTGCTTTAATCACCTGCTTGCCAAAGTAAGTTCATCCTTTCCCAATTTTTGTATTATCATCAAATTACATCCCAATGGTGAGTCAAGCCACAGTTAATGAAACTGGACTTTTTTCCAGACAATGTCATCCAGAAAGTTCTCTCACTCTGTGTATTTTTAGAAGGAAAATATACTTTTTAATTTACCAATTATTCCTTTTCTTAACAAAAAACAAAGTCATACTACTCCTTGAAAAAACATCCCTAGAAGAAAACCAGCCTTTTGGTGCAAAATATGAGATATGGCACTGAAGAAGTGGGTTGTCTTCAGTACAATCAAATGCCTTAAAGGATGACATTCACTGACACTGACGCAATCAGAGCCTAAAAGGATGAACAGAAGTTGAAAATTTCTGCAAAGTATATTTCAATAATAAATCCATCACACTTAGACAATCTCAATTTGGAGTGGAAAAAACCAATCATATAAAAGCAGTGAGATTAGTCAGCTGATTCCATTTATTGTCTGAAAGCAAAGCTTAAGTTTTTCTACTTTGTTCTAAAATCAATCCTTTTTTTGAAAACGTCACTATAAGTAATGTCTAACCCAGTCATAAACAATTTTATTGCTATAAATTATAATTTAACTCCCTTTTTTGCTATACTGGGCTAATACAATCACATCATCTGTACTTTCACTTACTGTTTTTTCATCAGAAAGAAACATTTAAGTCATGTAGTTCTGTACTTCACAGAACAAGTCATAACACTCAAAATAATCCAAATTCTAAAAAAATACTGTCCCATTTCCTTCTAAATCTATTTCCTCGCTTTATCATTCAAACTTGCTTTCAGTATAGTTCAAGACTAAAAACTTGCTCTCAAACCTTAATCTATTTCACTTTCAAATCTAACCATCTATTAACTTTCACCATCTGGAGTGTCATGGTTTTAAACAGTTAATTTTCACTATATGTTTATGATGAAAACATGTCTGGCCATTGCCTGGTTTTAGATTTTTCACTATGTGGCTTAGAAACACATAGTTTTTTAATAACTAAGGGTATGCAAGCTGAGTTGTCCTGCTTTTTAGGAAAACAATTTTTGTTTAAGTACCCACTAATACTGGGAACTGGCTTTAAATATTTAGAATGAAAAGGATTTGTTTTTTCTTTTATTTGGCAAGGGGGGAAGAAAGAAAAGCAAGGATGATACACACAGAACAACAACTGCAGAAATGTAAAGTAAAATGAAGCAGCTCCATTTCGAAATCCGCTCTAGAGGATATCCAAAGCAATATTTCTGAGTGCCATCACCTGAAAATGTCACAAGTACTTTTGGATAATTGTAAATGAAGTTGACACTGAAGAAGGATGATGATCTTTTTTTCTCTTAGTTTGCTCATAAACCTGAAAGCAAGGCATAGTCAGCATTATTATCACTCATACACACTGCTCATTCTTACTGAAGAGTCCTCAAGTGTTGAGCTGATGAAAGAATTAGCAAAAGGGTTTTCTGTATTCAGTTGTCCAAAAAAACCCAGCGGTACTGTCAGCCAGAGAAAGATCTTTCCAGTTTCCTTTTCCCCACCAAAACAAAGTTCATTTTTGCACTCTCTCTGCCTGCAAGTCTTTTCCTCTCAATGCCTGATCTATTTTGAGTTTAATTTCCTCAAGAATTTCTCCAGACTCTATGCAATTTGGGTATCTAGTGGTTCTTACAGCAGATGAGACCATGCAGATAAGAATACATCACTCAGCCGCTAATGGATCAAAGAAGAAATCTTCACCAGTGTGTTGAAAAGCAGACTGGAAAACAAATCCACTGCTTGCTCATAATTGATTTTCTACTTCCCAGACCTTTTTAAGGAAGGAAAGGCATGGAGCCTTCCAAGCAAGTACACAGTTATGCAGGAAAGACATTAAAAACATATACTGCAAGACTCCCAACACAGTACTTTTTATCTACAGCATCTTTGCACTTTCTAGAAGGTATTGGCTACAAAACACCTCTGGAATTTTTAATGCTAGGTTTCCAGAATAAATAAAGGAACCAGACTCATGGAATTTTTAATAACTGCAGAAGAATTTGAGCTACTTTCCCAGAAAGAAACTACTTTTAAGTAATTTCTGTTCCATTCCGCTGGAAAAAAAAATCTAGAATTTAACCAAAAAAATAAAATCCATGTTCATGCTAAGACTTATCACTAATTCCACTGTTGTTTTGGCCTATTAAAATTTAGATTATAGAAGCAAAATCATGAAGTAAGCAGAAAGCAGCACAGTCACCAGTTGAGATTCCAAGCTTATTTTCAAATCCAAGCCCAAGATGAATCTAGGACAAGTCTGTAGTGGCCTACTGGGATACTTTCCAGTAACCTACAGGTACCAATCATGCAATGGAAAAGAATTGTAATTCCTAGCTACATCTCAGTATTGGCACAATAATGACTATTGGTTTTGACATATGACACTCACAATTTACAGGTTTGACACAGTAGCTATTATAGAAACGCCATGTATAGAGAACCACAGAAAGACTGAGGTCAGAAGACCCATCTGGAGGTTAACTAGTCTAACGAAGACCCTGAGAAAAGCAGGGTCAGCTAGAACAAACTACGCTGGGCCACGCTCAGGTGGGTTTTGAATGTCTCCAAGGAAGATGACAAATCAACATATCTGGCTAGCCTGTGCCAGAATTTCACCATCCTCACAGTAAAAAAAAAAAAAAAAAAAAAAAATTGTTTTCTTATGTTTTTGTTTGCGCCTATTGCCTTATGTTTTCATGAGACACCACTAAGAATATGCCTGCTCACTCCTCTTTACTCCTCACCATCTGGTGTGCACACACATTCCTAAGATCCCCCTGAGCCTTCCCTTCTCCAGGCTAAACAGTCACAGCTCTCAGCCTCTCCCAGGATGACAGATGGTCCAGTCCTCTCAACATAGCAGCCTTTTGCTGGACTTGCTCCAATACATCCATGACTCTCTCATATGGGGGAGCCTTAGAACCAGACCCAGCACTCCAGGTGTGTTTCACCAGCACAGAGCAGAGGGGAGGGATCACCTCTTTTTAACTGCTGCGACACTCATTCCAGCGCAGTCCAGTGAGCCATTGACCTTCTTTGCCAAAGGCACACTGCTGGCCCACGTTCAACTCGTGTCTGTCAGGACCCCAGGGCCTTTACTGCCCAGCTCTTTCCAGCCAGTCGATTCTAACCACGTCCTTTCTGTGCTGCCCCAGATAGGCCTTTGCATGAGGCTCCTGTCGGCGCATTCCTCCAGCCTGTCCAGCTCTGAATAGCAGCACACCCATCTGTTTTATCAACCCCTTGTCCCACTTTTGTAATGGCTACCAACTTGCTGACTGTGCGTTCTGTCTCATCATCCAGGTTGTAACAAAAATGTTAAACAAACTGGCCTGTAGGGCACATCCCTAGAGACCAGCCCTCAACTGGGCTTCACACAACTAACTACAACACCAAATCCCGAGCTTCAGCCAGCTTTTAGTCTACTTTAATGTCTACTTGTCTAGCACATACTTGGAGAAAACTCACAGGCACATGACAAAGAACAGTGAAGATGTAACCAATTTTAAATTTACTTAAAAAACAGTCCTACCAAAAAAAAAATTTAATACATTTTTTCTCATAGTATCTAGTCAACCTACTTAAAGTAACTTAAGTTTTCTAAATCATTTAATAAAAGGTGAAAAAAATCTATACTTAAATAGGAAAATTGGAATATCTCCATCAGACCTACAAGATCTACAAGAAAATTGATGCTCTGATAAAAGCATACAAATATATTGCTTCATCCTAAAGCATCTCTTTTTTCTATCCATCCCATTAAATACTGTAAAAGGAGAATCCTGAACACTCAGTCCAACAGCTACACCTTCTGATTTTGGCTATCCAGTTGAATCCAAACTTCCATCAGTGAAATAATCTTCTGGAGAGCTACCCTAGTGAATGTTCTTAAAATCTTGTCTCATGCAATTGCAATAAAGGCTTCTACTATTGCTTCTGATTGGCAGCCGGAATACAAGGACCTTATTTTAAGAGTACTTATATTGTAAATGATTTGCCTTTTTTACAACACTTACTTTATTCCACATCAAATGGGAGACATTAACTCTTGTTCTTCAAGCAATTCAACATACAGAGTTCTCTAGGTAAGCCTGCTCAGAATTTTTTTACTTGCAACAGAAACTCCCCACACCCGACGGGTCAGTCAAATAAGAATCTTCATTGAGACCTCAAGTTTTGAGCATGATTAGCTATCCTAAGAAGAAAATCTGTGATAGCTAATATGACAAAGATGATTAAAGGAAAATCAGGAAGTCTTCTTTCTTCACTGTCTATTACTTCCTTTTTTGTTTTTAATTTAACAAATGAGAAAACAGTGGCAATCTTAAATCAAGGAATACATAAGAATCAAACAAGTAGATTGGAAAGAAAGAAAAAAAAAAAATCACTGAGCACTTGTGTGCAACTTCACATTAAATAATTAGCTCAAGGCCTCTGGTGGGTACAGGTCTGTATCACGCACCTGTCAGTTTATATATATTCAGTCCCTCATACAAACGTGCTTAGTTCTAACTAGTACTGCAAAAATCTTCCAATTTTTACACAGAAAAAGAGAAACAAAAATTAAGCTCATTTGGTGGCATGTTGCAAGATACACAGTTATTTAAGAGAAAAATTTAAGAATGATCTATGCAACTCATATACAAAGAACACACTGAGATATCATTCCAAGGCCCATTTTAAGACTATGTACAATGCAACTGTCAATACACCAGCTATAATTCAACACAAAAAAAATCATAACACAACTTGTTAAGAGACAGCATGGAACAATTTGGTTTTCGGACTTAGACATTTAACAGCCAACTGTAAATTTGCTTAGGTCTTCCAATAATTTTTAAAGTTGAATTTCAAATTAGCTAGCAAATACCATTTAAGCTTTGGTTTGCTGGTGGGTTTTTAACATCACTTTTACACAAGTCTCTTCAGCTACTGATTCACCACTGCTTGCATTACACAGTCAGGACAGGTTCTAATAAAGATGAAAGTTTTTGATATTTAGCGCTCTTCTGTTTCCAGCAGATCCTCTCCCTAATTTTAATCTATACTTCAAGAGAATTTCCATTGCTTTCTACCTATAGTTTAAGGGTTAAAGAGACTGAATACAATACAGCTTCCAAACCAAAATCTTTTCCATGAAAGTGTAAGGTTTGTTATGGTAAGTTCATTAATAATGAACAAGCTTGATGAATAAGAACAGAGCTATGCACATTTCAGAAATGTCTCCTTTTACAGATAAAATGCTAAAGATGTGCTTGTATTCATCAGCTTTGCACGGTTTTCATTAAGTTCACAGTATACTGCCTATATCTTGGGCAGTCTTCAATCACAGAACCAAACATAAAACACACTAGAATTCAATGCAGAGTATCCAGCTAATTAATGGTGTATCTCACTTCATTATTCATTCAACTGTAAACAACTATTTCCTCCTGTTACGGCTCACTTGGAATGCACCACAAATCAATACCCTTGTGCTGGGATAGGTGTAGCAGTACCAACACCAAATCAAAACCCCTTTTCAGTTCTGGCAACCTCTATGAGGTTATGCCAGAAGAAAGCATTACAAATGTGTAGCATAGTAGCTTCAGGCAATTTTCCAAGATAGTTAAACCTTGAGAAACATACTGAAGAAAAAAAGAATAAAAATAAAAAAAAAAGATTTAGTGACAGATGTACAAATTCCCCAATCTGCTTCCCTTTGAGAAAGAATCCCATTTACCCTCTAATCACCTTTCTAGCCTATAGCTGACACATCTGCTATATGACTAGACCTTAAATTGCTGCAAGGAAAACAGGATACACCAAGGGGCTATTCTCAAGTTGTGTTTGTCTCAGAGCTGCATCTCCTTTCAGATTTATTTCTTGAGTATTTGCAGATCTGATTTTAACCTTTCAGGTATAGAGATCTCTAGAGATCCTCATTCTACAAAATTATTCCACATACAAACAAATTAATTTTCTCTAAGCAGAGTAATATTAAGTTCAGAACGTCCCAAAACAACTACTAACACCTAAGTGAAGGAAAAGGGTGAAAATGGTACTCATCTTACAAGCCTGGATAACTGTTTCTGATTAAGCACCTAAGTAAGGGGTTTTAAGTAGTAAATTGTTGTAAGAGACAATTTCCTCTTATTTTGAGGACTTGTGAACCTAAGATTTATTGGGCAGCATCCAGAAATAAAAGACATATCTTAAGTGAATTTTATGACAAGACAATCGCATTTCCAGCTTCTTAAGACCCTTAAAAGCTAAAAATGCAGTTACTTCAGAACACAATAAAACAAAAAATTAATCCATTTTTTGTTTATTCTCTAAGTGAGCTTTCAAAAATCAAACATAAACCCCTTTTTCAGTATCTTAACAAAATTAAGGAAATGCTGCTGTTCATCCAAATACCCTCAAACATTTATAAATGTTATAATTTCCACTTCTTTGTCCTTTTTTTTTTTTTTAGTTCTGCCAGGTTTCTGGAAAGACACTACAAAACAGCATGGCATACACTTTCAGAGAAATAATTCACTGCACTTACCTCCACAGAGTTCAGCAGAATCAATGTTATAGCTCGCCACACCGACTACATAAAACATTTGGGAAACTGTAGTTATATAAGCAATGAGATCTTGCCAGTAGGGAAATGTACTGGTTTGCATAAACCAAGTCAAACTTGGCTAATGTTGACACCAGTGCCAGTGAGGGTAAGACGTGGAGGCAGCCCCACAGTTGGTACCACGGAGAGCTGTGGCTGCCGCCTGCCCCTGCAGCCAAGGGGCAACACGGGGAAAGAGAAAAATCCAGCACAGCCCCAACACTGCCCACAGGCGAAGTGTCTGACAAGGCTCCTCTGCCCAACAGGAGAGCCCCACACGTCTCCCAAGGAAAAGCACACACAGCCTCACACTTCGCTAAATATTTATAGATTGTGTTCTTTGATAAAATTAGTTCTTGTAGGTAAACTTAAGATCACTCTCAATTCTCTGACAAAGCGACTGGGTTTTTGCGCTTCCAAGAGCACAGAATTTTCTTCATTTCCTTCTAAAGCTTTAAAAAATTCTCCTTTTTCTTATAAGAATTCCTTTTCTATCCGTGAGAACCGAGAGGGCTCAAGATTAGTAGTGAACATAGAGCTGAATACAGCTTGTGAGCCAGGAATTTAATTAAGGGCCCAACTTTATCAAAATTTCATACAGGCCCCATACAGAAGCTAGAGTTTATGAGCAATTTTTTTACATCCTAGAGTGAGAAGACATGTTACTTCTGTTGACAATTTTACCAGGCTAACAGTTTTTTGAAAGCAGAAAATTTAAATTCCCTCAGCAGCAGGGGAGCATAGATGTGTAAGGAAAAAAAAAACCCCACAAAACACCCTCCAAAACCCAACAAAAACAAAACAACAAAAGAACAGACAAAAAAGTGAACCACAACAATACTCCAACCCAAAACATTAAAAAATTTCCATTAGAGGAAAATAGTCTATTATACCAACAGCTTTTTTTAAAAAAAAACCAAACCAAACCAAACCAAAAAACTCCAGCAATAAACAACACCCATCACCCTCCCAACAATTAGGTATTCGAAATCTAATTTATTCTAGAGTATCAGCTCCAGCTATGGAAAACACCACAAACCAAGAGAGGGTAAACTTGCTTCAGGCTCCTCCTCACTTGTTCAGAACGTACCTCCTAAAGCAGTGTCTGCCCAAAGTGACAAGAATTATGACCTCATGCATTAGATAATTAGAGGCAAGACAGAATATACCTAATACACCAAACTGCCATATATATATATCTTTTCAATCTCCAGTGTGGACCATTCTCAAGGTGTGAAACAGAGCATGGAAATGAAGGAACACAAAAATCACAAGAATAGAAAGAATGGCCACAGAACACTTCCAGGTCAGCTCAAAGAATATGTAAACTGAGCTCTGTGTCAAAATCCAGCCTCAGCATAAAGCAAATGGACAAATCCTTTTAAAAGGAAAAAAAGAGAAGGGGGATTGGGGAAAGTACTAGTTGAATTTTACGGCATATAACTCTGAGTTAACACTAATGTTAGTCAATACATGGAAAGCTAGTGAACAACACAGACAAAATAATGGATCCAAAATTTCAAATAAATTTCTACCATTCTGTATCACAACACATAAGAGTATTTTCTTCAATTTTCTTCTATGTTGACAAGACGGGTAATGTTGAGAAGAAAGACATGCATAGATTTTCAAGGTGTTTTGCATTTTGATATATATAAACATACAACTGATTATTTATTACAACTAGCAAACTATCTATTAAGTTTATGAAACCTACACTTACAATTACACAAAGCAGTTAAATAAAAAGTCAAGTCCTTTTCCCTAATCCTTATTAAAGAAATAATTTTCCATTATTGTCATTTGTTGAAGTTTAAAAGGACAAAGACAGCCACAGAACATTACTGCGATACATTTTAGTACAACCTATCCAAACACATCAGCATCCATACTGCAAAATACTAGATCTGAGAAGGCAGTGTCAGACACCCTCTACTAAAAGTTAGAGCTGTCAGTCACACTGCGAGAAAAACACTGCCCAAATAAAAATCTTTGGATGATGGCACACCTGTTTTCTGAACACATTAAAATTCAGGTTTCTAAAAATTAAATTTTAGGAAACTGGCTGAAAAGATTACTTTAATCTCATAAAAATAGAAAACTAGTACTTCTCATATTCACCTCATACTATTTCTTGCAGCTAAAAGGTTGTTTTACATTTAATGGCAGCATCTTTAAGAAGGACTTCATGAACTTTTTAACATTAGCTATTTTTAAAAGCTGTCATTTTGATCCTAGTCAAGTGACAACCTCAGCAAAAGGTTCTTCTTCCTCCTCCTGCCTTCTAGATTCAGTAAGAAGAGCCTGGCTGAGGAAACAGAACCAGGTAGTATGCATTAAGTAGGACAAGATGGTGAATGGCTTTAGACTGTTTTGTTTCTTCTGGTTATTTTTGGAACACAATGCCTTTGGTTACTGGTATGACATCAGTCATTAGAAGAATACACAGATGCCTGGCTTACTACTGCCAAACTTGTATCAGCCAAGAGACATATACATCTGATTTCATAATGTTATGTTGGGATTTGCTGGGTTTATTTAGCAGCAAGCCTGCAAATATTCAGAAAAAGTTAGTGACTATTTTAAGGTAATGCCCTTCTCCTCTGTACAGTTCAAAGGAGAATGACGCTTCAATGGAGAACTGGAAGGCTGAAAGACTGTAGTGTCAGTGACAAAATTACTGGTTTTATTAAAGCCAAAGCCTGAGTTCAGAGAATGAGATATTGAAATAATTTAAGTGCTTAGAAGCTACTCAGGGCTAAGAAGTTCCTGTACCAAAACAGTGACTTACGATAAATACATTTCTATGCATGTATTAGATGCAGTATACATCTAATTGTACTACTAGACATTAAAAAATAAAGTATATGTAACCAAGAGATTGCATGACAATATAGAAATATCCAAACACGTAAAGCAATGCTGTTGCCAAATATAATTTTACTGTGCTTGAAAAAAACACAAGCCCACAATGTTTAATATTAAATTGCCATTTGACTTCTTCTAAAGAAGTTCTAAATCTGTCAATTTAAAATGAATTCTTTGCACATTCATGATGATTCAAATACCACCAACAAAAAAGCTACACAAAAAAAAACCCCACCAAAATACCCACCAGACTGTCTCCTGCTGATACATTTTTTTAAGACTTGTCAAATCAAAATTCCTTACAGGATTGAGTACTTCAGAGTGCTATGCCCATACTAATTTACAAGGGTATGAAGTAATTAATCTATAAATATCTTGTACAGTTACGGAGTTCAAATACTGATTTCCTTTTACAAATATACATAAAAAGACTCTCCAGTTTAAAACTTTTACATCTGAAGGAAGGCATTCCAGTATTATGTTCTTAACTATAAACTGGCACTTCCATCTAAAAAGAAAATTGCAAAAGCCTTCTTTCATAATGCAGTACTTAGCTGAAAACAGTAACAACAAAACCCAAAATCAAAATATATTCAAAATATTTCCTAGATTTTTATAAGGTTTATATTGTCCTATATAAAAAGCAGCTAAACGTTGGCAGATTTTAAAATTCATGGGTGTTGCAATATCAGGTTTCATTTATGTTTTGAATATCCTTGCTACAGTTTTTAAATGTCGATTTTTAAATGTTGTTAACATTAAAGTTTGTAGTAAAATCCATGTCTTTCCAGTTTTTATTTAAATATCCTTGAAGTGTTGATGTATTGGATTTAACAGCTGAAGTACAGACCAGAGCAACAGCATCTCACAGTCATCCAACTCCTTGTAACTCCATATCATTTAATTTTAGCAGTGAATAATAAACAAGAGGATGCATAGAATCTTCAGAGTCATTAGGTTGGAAAAGATCCTTAAGATCATCAAGTCCAACTGTAAACCTAACACTTGCAAGTCCACACAAAACTATGTCCCCAGCTGCCATGTCATGTTATTTATCCTCTCTCCCAATTTATTTATTTATCTCTTCACCTTATTATTCTTTTGGATATTCTTAAAATAAGGAGGAAAAAAAAACCCAAACCAAAATAATCTCTGAGAAGCTGATATATGCACAAGCATATTGAAGAGGCATTTTAAACTAGTAACATATGTGAATGTGTGATCAGACAGTTTTTCAACATCATCATACTTTCAACTACACACATATATAGGAAATATCTTTAGAACAGTAAGTTATCAGTGGCCCCAGAAGAACTTTGAGTTACCAGTCAACCATTAGAACTATGTGGGTGGAGAGCAAAGGAATTCATTTGAGTATATTCCTTTTTTATATTAAAAATATTTCATTCTTGTCCTCCTTCTTTCTTCTTGATGCCCTGTGATAAAAGACTGTAAAGTCATTGACCTAATTCACACATCACAAACAGTGAGCTCTAAAATACACCCCTATCAAGTCAACATAGAACCCCTGCAGTCTCATCTTACAGGTTTGCAATGATAATGAAGGGAAGAACCATTTGAGAGCTATCTGATCCTTATTAACCACCAAATGCCATCCTTTTTTTGTACTACAAAACATGGAAGGTAAGAAAGACCTCTTCAGGTCTAAATTAGAAGCCACAGCTGCTTTAAAGCAATTTATAGTGCATCAATTAGGAAGTATTCAGCTAAAGACAGTAACAGACAATTTTACTGAAGTTCTGAAGAAGATACTGAGAGCCTGAAAGCTCTACTTACTTCTTCTGAACTATACCAGATGGTCTTAATGACATTTTTACCCAGTTCCATCTTTCTCCTTATACTATCATGAGCACAGAAAACTTCTCTTCCGTGAATACCCCTTCTTAAAACCGTAATTACTGCAGAATAAGAACACAGTTGGAATACCACATGGAAAGAGTCTGACAGGGAAGACAGAGAGGCTACACTAGCATAATTTTAAAAAGAAAAATCTTAAGATAGTTAAGCACAATATTTCTGGAGCAAGTTTCTCTTTTCCTACCTAAGACATCTCTCTCTTCTTAGAGGACTTACTTCAGCTATCTTTGGAATAATTAACAGAAAACAAAGTTAAATATCTCCAGAGAAATGTAAATTAATGGAATTTCTAATATTTCATTTTCAGATCTTTTAGTCCTTGCTACTATTTTTAATGTAGTAACACAATATTTATTCACACACTACCAGTCAGAATAATACGGAAAATACTGACATTGCAATATGTACTTAAATCGCACCCGCCTCAAAATTTCAGTTCTTTTCATGCAATCCTAGAACTGTTACAAATACTGGCCTACTGCCAGTGTTAACACACTTTGGAGAGATGACATAAGGCTGCTTAAAAACCTAAATCCCAAGTTTTTACAAAACTGTTAATGGCATCAACTACAACATGATGACAGCTAACATCAAAACAGTTCTACAGGGATTTTTACATTCTCATGTCTTCTCTGGTTTTAAGGGCTCTTTTTTTTAAAGTTTTCTCATAATTTTATGCAAAATGAACCTTCTGCAAGGAGTTTAGCTGCTTTGTTTCCTGAGGCAGAATACTTCCAAATAAAAACTGACCAGGTTTCACTGGAAACATTTTGTTAAAAATCATTTATATAAGTTAAACCTTACAGCCCTTACTTCCATAAAACTGGATTCTGTGATTGCTGAGGAGGACCTTTAACCATCTCAAAAAAAAAAAAAGTAAATACAATAAAAAACATCAGCATTTGAATTAAAGATCATAAAATTTGCTTTTCAGTCTTCAAAATAAATTTACTATCTACACCCCCTAGAAACTGACTGGATTAACAACAACATTAATGTCTATTGTCTAAGTACTTCTCTCTAACACAGGTCGACAGAAGGAAAATCAAAGATCTTGTTTCCCAAATTCAGTCAAGAAGCTGTTGGAAAAACTGAGAAGAGAAGTCAGGTCTCAGGAGTCTTGGATTCTAGTTTCTTGTTTACTCTTGTTTACGGATGATGTGTCCTGGTTAACTTGGTTACCGCACTGAGTCTTCTGGAACCTTCCCAGAACTGAACAATCAATCTCTAAGTATGTACCAAGAAAAAACTTTAGTGTTTTATACAGTTTCTTGTTATTAAATAGCCAAAAAATGCTAACTGTAGGGTAGAGATTATCTTCAGGGCACTCATAGACTCTGCTTCCAGAATCATACAATAGTTGGGGTTGGAAAGGACTCTAAAGGTCAGCCAATTCCAACTCCTCTGCCACAGGTAGGGACATTTCCACAACACCAGTTTGTTCAAAATCCCATCCAGCCTGGCCTTGAATATTTCCAGGGATGGGGCATCCACAGCTTCTCTGTTCTAGTGCCTCATCACCCTCTCAGAAAAGAACTTCTTCGTAACACCTAACCTAAATCTATCCTCTTTCAGTTTAAAGCAACCCCCCCTTGCCTTATCACTACAGGACCTTATCAAAAGTCCCTCTCCAGCTCTCTTACAGGCTCCCTTTAGGTATTGGACGGCTGCTCTGACATCTCCCTGCAGCCTTCCCTTCTCCAGGCTGAACAAGCCCAGCTCTCTCAGCCTGCCTTCATAGGAGAGGTGCTCCAGCCCTCTGTGGCCTCTGGACTCACTCCACAGCCCTCTGATCATCCTCTGAGCCCTTCTCTGGACTTGCTCCAGCAGGTCCATGTCTTTTAAGCGCTGGGGACCCCAGAGCTGAACACAGCACCCAGGTGGGTTCTCAGGAGAATAAAACACAAGGAGAGAATCAGTTCCCTTGATCTGTTGGTCACATTCCCTTGACGCAGCCCAGGACACTGGGCTGGTTTTCTGGGCTGCCAGAGCACGTTGCCAGGTTATATTTTCTCATCAATCAATACTACCAGGTGTTTCTTTCTCATCAGAGCTGCTCTGATGAGAGTTAATGTAAAATTTCTGCAACAAGTATCGTACAACCAAACCAATACTGAAGATTGTCATTTTATAGCCCCAGGACAAATCATGCAGCTATTCTGTAGATGTCAAAGATTTATGTTGATGTCACTAAAGTTGCACAGTAGACTTTACATACACACTCAGGATATGAATTTCTCAATCACAAATGCTCAAGTTACAAACTACATCACAAAGAAAGAAAGAGGAAACAAAACAAACCACCCCACCAAACCCAAAATGAGAAACAGGCCACCTGAATTTTTGTGGAGAATCATGAAAACTAATGCCATTCTCTCCCATTGTTGTAAGCATGGCAGCACCTTGCTTTTTGTTTCTAAACCAGTTGTCTTATGCAAACTAATTAAATATATATGTATATTTTCATCTGCAGCAGGCATAATACAACACTGCATTAGCACTCCAGCATGCAGTAGTACAAACACATATATACAATCTCATAATCGCAGTTTATTTCTTGTTGGCTTTAATCTTTGTGTCAGATGCTACTTTATCCCAAACCGGTACACAGATCTTCCGAAATGCCTGAGAATAAGGAGCTTATACTGAAGAGGAAGACCTAAAAATTGCTTCAGTTACAATCTACTGCAGTCTATGAGCATGACATGAAGTATCATCTTGGTTTTTTCAGACCTCCATTTCTAACCACTTGTTTTACCTTCTCCTGTGAATTAAGCATAATAAAGTCAAATCAAGTAAGTCTTTCTCTCCCAACAAAAAGTAAAAATATAGTTAATGCATCAGAAGTGTTTTACTTAGTGAAATGGATTCATACCTTATTTTGCCTCACTGTGAATTACTGATTAAATCTGGTTATTAAACAAATTTCACCTTTTACTTTGTGTTCCTGTATTGTTTTGACTAAAACATCAGATTCCCTTTAAGTAATGCAAAAACATAACTGAGGAATCCTAATTTTGGAATTTTACATTTAATTCATGAGTGATTCTGATCTTCTGTGGGGAAAGCATTTTCTCCTGCTCCTACTCACAGCTCATAATACAAACTGTACAAGGATAGGCAAAACTAAACTGTGGAGTTGCATTTCTTTTGCCAGAACACAGAAGCTGTCTGGGTAACTTAACTATGTGCACTCCTTGAACAATGAGTATTTAGGTTTTCTTTTACCACACTATATTGGTGGATTTGTTTTAACCTGGTAAAGTGCCTTCTGCTTTAAATCCACAGGGGGAATTATTATATTATCAAGACACTCTCAGAGAAGAGTTAGAACAAAAATTAAATAAATGGGTAAAACAGTTGAAAGATGTGCAAGAAGTATCTTCTATATTAGACATTATGAACTTGAGAAGCACAATTAAGAAGTGGCACTCCTAACAATGAATTCCTAGATTACTGAAGTGGAATTTTATGCACATATGCTGGTAAGCATTTGACAAACCTAGAACAGCAGAATTTGGCCAAAAGACTTTAACAGAAATATCCTAAAATCTTTTTTTGCGACACCTTATTTCAAAGATTCTTCTGCAAAGTGAGGCTAATTCTTCTCTGACAGTTAAGTATCACTTAGGGAAATTAAGTTTATTATGTTCATATTTTTTCCCTGTAGCTTGAATCCTTTCCCAAGGATTAATTTCTGCAGTCAGCTATCAAATCAGGCTTCAGATCCTAGAGCAGATTAGAAAGTTTAGATCACACTTTACCCAGAAGTTCCTATAATTCTATTAAGCCTCCCTTCCTGAAGGGTCACGTAGGTCAACAGAAATGTAGAACCGAGCACTCTAGCTACAAAACTGTCAAAACCTGCACCTCTACCTTAATGACATTCATCTTATACAGTACCTTTAATATTAATCCTAATCTTTAAAGTCTTAATTTTATTGTTGCAATAGGTGCAAGGGAAGTATTTTTATATACACCTTAGTTTACATTTCAAAATACTATTATTCACTCCAGACCTTCACTCAATAGAAAGATCAGCTGATTTCCCAAGCTTTCTCCCTAAAACTTGAAAACAGAACACAACATACAAACTAAAACACTGCCAGAATTTGCAAGTCACTGGGAAACATACAAGACTCCAGCCCTGCAAAAGCCTAATTCACTTGTAAACTCCTTGTATAAGCACACAGTTTGCAATTACATGAAACACACAGCAGAAAACAACTCACAGGTTTTATTTACACTGAAGGTGTAATCTTTAATCCGAAAGGTGTAAAACTTTAATCTGAAGTCTTTGTCAGGACAGATTTTCATACAATATATAGAATCTTAGATGATCTCTACTGTGAATCATTAAAACAAAAAGAAAAAGGTGTTTACTTTCACTCTCTTTCTATTTTCCCACACAGGAGTTCAAAATATTTCAGCACCATGCATTTAAATTCATAATTAACTCACATCCACCTCAAGATATCTGATGCATAATAAGTGAGAGTGCACAGGGCACATGCCCAGTGATGTGGAACTCATGGGCAATACACAAATGACTTCACATCACAAGTGGAACACTGTTTCTGAAATAAACTAGAAACTGCTGGGTAATTTCCTAGAGAAACTAAGGGGAATCTATCAAAGGCACACACAAAGATATAAACTCTTCTTTGAAAGAAGAATTGCATGTATTACTTTACATATACACCTAGGCCTTAAGGTAAGCCTATAACACATTTAGGGTCTCCAGGTGCTTTTCACACCTTTTAGAGAGCACACAGCTATACTAATATCTTTAATATTTTACTTAATTATTTGTATGCACATGGAGCAAAACCAAGGGGACTCTTCAGCTTATTTTAATTCAACTTTTCTCTTTATGCAATTAAGAGTTCCACTGATGTTAACATCAAAAGAAACTGGACTTTGAACTCAAGGACAAGGAACCCCTCAGTTATCAGCTTTCCAACACATTAAGGTGCACAGTGTGCCACAATAAATACTATTTTTAACTGGTCAATGGTTCATCAACTGTACATAAATGTGAGCTGTCTCCACTGTGAGACTGCCAGCAGTCTTCATTCTCGTCACTTAGTTCCAACGAAATGTCACCTTCATCCATTTTAGCATGTATGTTAAGAACACTGGCAGTCCCCACAGTGCTTTAAAATTACCTTTAAACGTTTTCGCTATTAAATTCCTGACAAAATTTACTTTTTCTGCTTTCTCTTTAATTAAGAGAATCTGCCTCTCATTTCCTAAATAATGTCATTTGCCTACAGCTTGAGCATCACACAAGAGAGATTACAGCACCAAAGCATTGTTTGAGTTATTCTAACTAAATCACGGCTACAGTCACATCTGAAACACTGGGCCTACCTGCCTTAGCAAAAGGCTTTAAAAACACCTCCTCGCTTGACTCCGACCTCTCACAAAGATACAATGTATTCTCTAGGCTGGGGATGACATAATGAAAACTGTTCAATCAGCAGTAGCAGACCAGAAATTTTCTCACACTTCACCCTCACCATCTAAGGCATTTAAGCTATTACCAGACACCTTAAATAAAAGCACTTCAGCAAAGGGAAGGCAAGCATCACTTGAATTTCTCCATTTAACGAGACTCGGAGAAGGGCTTATAACAGCGCTAGAAGAGACAATTTCCACAGAATAACTAACCAGTACGAGCCCAGCAGTCAGGGATCCGCTGCCGCACACCGGGATACCTGGCTGTCCAGGCGGGATTCGGACAGGCGAACGGGGGCCGGTACTGCGGCACCTCCCGTGCGCGGCTCCTCCGCGGCTCCCGCCGGAGCTCTCCCCGCGGGACCACGGCGCGCTGCTGCCCGCGGCCACCGGGGGATGCTCCCGGGGACCGAGGGCGCTCCAGGCTCGGCCTCCGGGGTACAAATCCGGCCGCATGCCACCCGGATTTGCCATCAGCCCCGACAGGCTGCCCCTCTCCAGGCCCATCGCTGCCCGCATGAGGGCAAGGAGCGAAGAGAACCGAAGCGGAGGAGGAAGGCACCCGAGGCGGCTAAGGACCCGGCGCGCCTCCCTCACCTTCGTCAGCTGGGCGATCTTCTTGCTCATTTTGAAGTGCAGGTCCGCGCTGTGCTCGGCGCTCAGCCCCGCCTGAGCCGAGCCCGAGCCGAGTTTTCCCGCGCCGGCCGCGGAGCCGCCGCCGTAGCCGTGCTGCGGCTGCTGCCAGCCCATGCCCGGGGTCGCCATCTTCACCGCCCGGCTCCCGCCGCCGCTCGGGCTCCGCCGCCGCCTGCCTTACCGGGGACCGAGCCCGGAGCCCCGGCCGCGACCCGCTGCCCGAGGCGGCTCCTCCCGCCCCGGGCGCTTCCCTCGGCCGCCGCCCCCACCGGGCTGCGGGGTCAAAGCTCTCGGGGACTGTGCGAGAAGGGGCGCCAGCCTTTCCTCCCCTCTCCTCTCCTGGCCGCGCCGCCCCTCCGTCCGTCCCCGGGCGGGGGAGGCCGGTCGGCTGGGCCGCGGGCGCGGTTGCCGGGGCCGCCGCCGCGCTGTTTACGCCGCGCGGCCTCGCGTCACTCGCCGGCCCCGCCCGCGCGCTCCGCGGCCGCGCGCGCCGCCCAGCGAGCGGGGCGCGCGCCGGGCTCCCCCTTCCCGCCACACATCCCGGGAACCGGGAGCCGGGAGCCGGCTCTCCTGCGGGAGAGAGCCCGGGCACGGCGGGGGCCGGGAACGGCGGGGGCGAGGGTCGCCGTTCCGACAGCGCTCCTCGTCCGCGGCAGGCCTCGGGCCGCGCGCGCCCAACTCCTCGTGGGAAGCCCTGAGGCGTGTGTGGCGGGGAATGCCTAGGGCAGGGCACCGCGGTGCGGGGGCTGCGAGTGCATGGAGCTCGTCCCCGGGTTCGTGCCGGTGTGGGCGGAGGACGTGCCGTCCTCTCGCAGCAGGAGGTGGCAGGGGCAAGGAGCCGCTCGGAATTGGAGCAGGTTAGCTCGGGTTATGAGGGGAGTTAGGGGCTGGCCTCTTCTCCCAGGCAGTTAGCGACAGGGCGAGAGGATAGAGTCTTGAGCTGCTCCCGAGGAGGTTTAGGATGGACATTAGGAGGAATTTCTTCACCAAAAGGGTGGTAGATGTTGGAATGGACTGTCCAGAGAGGTGAGGGAGTCGCCGTCCCTGGCGGTGGTAAAGAAAAGACTGGACGTGGCGCTGAGAGCCACGGTCGGGTTGGCAGGCTGGTGTTCTCTCACAGCTTGGACCGATGATCTCAAAGGTCTGTTCCAACTAAACTGATGAAACGCTCACGAGTGCCGGGGTGACCCGTGAGTGTGGAGGCATGCAGCTGAGCGGGCCGGTCTCTCCTGGGTGGCAGACACCGCTTCCGCAGCGCGCAGCCGGCGGGCTGATGGCCATGGAACAAGGGTCCCCGCCAGAGGGGATTCACAGCTGCGTTTAGCGCGGCCTTTACGGGGGGTTTGACTGCTCCCTTTTTCAGTTCCCGTCCAGTGCAACTCCTGAGAGCTGCCACCCTCTTTAAGAATTTAGCATCTCTTTGCTAGGCTCTGGCCTTGTGAGAATATATGTATTAATGTGGTTGGACACATCTGATTCCCAGATTAACGGCCTCTGCACTCTTCCTTTACAGAGTCCTTGGTACTCTCTGTTGAGTGGTTTATCTTTTTACTGCTTTTTTTCCTGCACTAAAAATCTCTTCTTTGCCTGCATTCTTTCTAGGCAGGCAGAGGTATCAAAGAGGCAAACAACAAACATGAACAGCTAAGTCTGTGATTTTCAGCAGGGTTATGGTTATTCTAAGCATCACTTAGAATTTGCAAATCATGGAAGTAGGTAGAATAGTAAAGTATAAGAGATCCGTATTACAGAGCAATGTGCCTCACTTGCTGATAGAGATTTGTGTTTATATTGTATGATAAATAACCAACTAGACCTGAACTGCCAGTACAAACCTGAGGGCGTGAGGTAAATTAGGTTCTCTGATGCATAAACTGGTCACTGTCCAGAAGGCACAATTAGATGTTGCTACTTCTGTACAGATTGATTGTGAGAGTACAAGAGAGGTACTTGCATTAAGTTCTGCTATTTCCATCCATCAACATACTAGAAAGATGTTCAAAAAGGTCAGAGGTTCTGGGAAAAGTCTCTTATAATGAGAGAAATAATTAACCCAAACTATTTTGGATAACAAGGAGGCTAAGAAATAGTTTAATCCCAGTCTGTAGTAGCTGTGTTGCCTTTACTCAGAATTTGCATTGTCCAGGAAATTCTGACACTGATTTTTTTTTTTTTTTTTTCTCTTCTGAAGTGGCCCCGTTCTGGCAACAGAGAACAAAGGACAGATGGTGCCTACCCTGGCAGTGATTCATACAGATGAAATACAAGGGGAAGAAAGAATATTAGGAGCATCTGTTTCAAATCTGTGTCCATAGATTACATCCATGAATAGTACATACTGTTAATTCAGTTTCATCAAATTAAGAAATAATTCAGTGGTGGAAGAGACTGATTTTTCATGTCTAGGAAAGTCAAACAATGAAAGCAATACACTGATTGTGGAGGCTTCATTACAGGTAATGGTTGTGTCTGGCTGCATGTATGACATTAAGCAAGCTTCTTAATTCTCATGTAAAAAGACACATTCTTTAATCTACCTTAAAATGCCCCAATACCAATATGAAGGAATGGCTGGCTCAATTTATTAGTGCTGCTAGAAATCTCAAGAGTTACAGAACATTTAAAACTACACGTTTTAAATCTTTTGGGTAGATTTATTTCTTAAATAAATTAGAGCAGTTTGGATTTATTAACATTTTCTCTGAGACAAAAAACCTTACTGTTTTATTTTTTCAGTTTCTTTTAATGAACCACTTTTGGTTCATATTGGCCTCAAATCATTGTTTTGAAGCATTTTGAAGTGACTCATATATAGCCATGTATGTATGTGTTTGACAAAACAGTCAAATGCGTTCAATTTTTCTTCTACTGATATGCCGAATACTAAGTTTCATCTAGGTGATTTTAAATTTTACAAAAGAGTGGTTAAATATTCTTTGTCAATGTTTCATGTGCTATTTAGTAGTTAATTTATTCAGATTTTTTCAAGCTTCTCTTTGCACATTTTATGCCTTTAGAGCTCAGATAGTGACTGCTAAGCCCTTTTCCTGTCAGGTCTGCATGTGTTGGATAGAGCCTGTTTTCTTTAAGGTTGCTGATGAAAGGGAACATAATGCAGCAGCACAGTCAGGATGCTAGTGGGTTTTTTCCTTGGTGGGATTTAATATCTCATCAGTACAGCAGGATCTGTAGATCTGAAGGTCTCCCAGGGTTTGGGCTGAGACCACTCAGAGGCAAATGAGGAGACAGCACTCAGGGTTTGCTGAAGGGTGCACAAAGCGTTGGAACAAGGCAGAGCTCCTGACGCACATCATTGCTCCCAGAGCTGCACAGTGAAAACTTTGGTGTCTCTGTCACCACGGGGTTACATAAGGGAGACACAGTTTGTATCTCTCCAGTGTCTCCATGGGGTTAGGGACACTATGTAGGAGTGCTCTTGGTGTATGTATACAGAACATTTTTTATTATTTTGAAAATATGGTCCATGAACATGTGCTTTAAGATTGCATTTTTTTCTACATTTGCTATGGATATATAGCAGCATGTGGGAAGGATTTTGTACCTTTGCTTTCTCTGTTGTAAAATCAACAACACTGCCTGTGTGGGAATCTACCTGTGTCCTTTTTGGTATCCTACTGCCTGTCTATTTATCTGCATATTTGCAGTTCAAATGTTCTAGTATGTGTGTAATGTTTTCTACAACTATGAAATACCATCACTGAGGTTTGCAAAACCAGGAAAAAATAATTTACACTCAATCTGCTGGGAATATTATGAGTTACAGATTTCTGTGTGCACTAACCCTCCTTTTTTTACCTCATCAGCTCTGACTAAGATAAATGTGTGCAATCACTGTGTGCCTTGTTTTCAAGCCATAGGCACAAAACTCCCTCTCTGATTCTTTATAGACAGAAAGTGTTACAAGGGCTAAGCTTGTTTTGTGATAATGTCTTTTGACAACTTCGAAGATGTCAGGAAGTCAGCAGCTTTTTCTGAAAGGACAGTTAATGAGAAATTTGACCTACTGGTCTTTGCAGGTTTGTACTATTTAATTCTAAGCCTGAAGCTACAACTCTGAACAGAATTTTCAAAATTCTTTGCACATGTGTATGAACAAAATAACTAGATACTTAAAAATACTAAATATAGGAGCTAGTTATTTAAAATACTGACATTCTTTAAAAACCCTCTTTATTTCCACCAGAATTCTAACTAATAATTTATTATATACATACCTTAAGCTTATATGCAGGTTCAATTATTTTCATAAAGTAAGAATTCACCATTTAAAGGAATAGCATAAAATATTCAAAATAACAGCACAGCTGAAACATATCTCTCATTCCTGCTTTAATTTTCTAGTCCAAACAAACCTGGTGGAATATAATAACTGAATAAGCCCATGGTGTCCTACTTTAACATAAAGACCTCATTGCTAAGGCTGAGATTAATCTAGGATGCTGAGGTTTCTGTGTAAGAAATCATGCAAAACCGTTTTGTTTTGAAAGTGTACAAGTACAAAGGCTTCTTCTGTTAGCTATAGATAATTATATACAGGGCATATTTCCACATCTATAAAGGATCAGGTACCCAAAATTGTCTCACTATGGTTGCATATAAAATGATGAAGGATATGTGGGGGAGGAGAAGAACGAAAAAAAAAATATCCTAATAGCTTTGAAATAATCTCATGACCTTTAATTTGTGGGTTAGCAAGACTGTGATTGATGGAAGGTAAACAATCAGATCAACGTTTCATACTCCATCTGAGTAGTTCAGTCACTACCTTCCTGCTTCTCTGTATGCAAGAAAGATTTCAGTCAATGTGACTGAAATGTGAGCATTGGCACAGGGTGACCGACACAGGTTTATGACTTTACCTGGTCGATCTTTGGTTTTTACATCTTTTTGGTTTTACAATTTTATGGGTCTACACTGACTTGGCCTTCTAAGCTTAGAAGACTTGCAAAATCTTTGAACTAAAATGTATCAGAAAACTGACATAAATTGAATATTACAATTATTATCTGATACAGATAAACTTCTTGTCTTTATTATGTCTTTTTGCCCATCTAGGAAACTGTTAGTGTGAGGAAAATAATTTAGGTCACCAAATCCTAAAAGGAATGATGCCATCTCATGCATGTGTCCAAACTGGAACTACTGTCAAGATATGAGGAAGGTGGGAATGTTTTGCCTGCAACTTGTGAATAAGCTTATTTGAAAGATTGAGGGGGTTTTGCTGATTCTTTGGAAAAAAAAATTCCAGACATTGTAAAGATGTGCCCTGGCACACAGAAAGAATCCCATGAGCAACTATCTCCAGATATTTCTCTCTTTCCTTAAATCTACTCGTATATTTTCTTGTACAATATTTTTATCCTCACATGGAGGATTTATCTTCACATGCATTTGGAGGCAAATGGCTTTTTATTAGAAAAATTAACAATAATCCACTCTTACATCAACTTTATGAGTAAATGAGTTTTAATGATTAAAGTTTTAATGAGGAAAGACATATATATTATTTTAATTTCAAGCACAAAAGAGTAGTTAAGAATGGAAAAGCTGTAGAAGATAAGAAGAGACTTACACAATAAGAAAAGTGTAAGTCTCTTCTGATGTAGCTCTCTGTTTTAATACTTCACTCATCTTATACGTTGCCTGGTTTTTAAGCTTGTACCCACTTTTTTCCAGCAAAGTTTTATTTTAAAGAAAGTAAAAATTACAGAGAAGACATGGGAGGAAAAAAAAAAAAAGGCAAACCAAAACCAAACCAAAGAAGCAGGAACAAAACTAACACTTTGGAAAAATATCTCACTGCTTAAACCTGACTGTCCTTTAGAGAGAGAGATCACACAAAGGAAGTGTTGGCTGAATCCCTCAGTGCTTTTCTGGAAGTTGCTGAGATACAGCTGGGGAAAAGATGCTTCAAGAATCTATCTAGTGTAAAATATTTTTTCTCTTGTTTCAGAAAAGGTCTCATACATTTCTGTTCTCTTCAGCTGCACAGATAGGGAAGACTGGACGAATCCTCAAGTTAAGTATGAATCCTCGTGTTTCTGTTAGTTATCATACCTTTTTCTTTGTCAATTTCTATTTCAGTCTAGTCCCTTTCTAGTTTATCAGGCAGAAAAGCTTTTGCCAACACCAAGAAGGCAGCCACACACATAGAAAAACAAACTCTCTTGCTTTTCCCATCAAAACAGTGAGCTAAACCTATCAATGCTCACTATTGGACAGAAAATTAATAAGACAACTGGTCATTACAAAGCCAGAAAATTCATGTAAATGCTAATGCTACCTTTACAAAGTATTTTGTGCCATCCATCTGCACCAAGATGCAGCATGTAACGCTATGGAACCTCTCAGTAACAGGCTTTTAGTAATGAATCACTTCATTTCCGTCTTAGAGACAGTATTTGGCTGACAAAATATACTTTTTGAAGTAAGCCTTCTGACTAAATGATGTTTCATTTTGCCTTTTCTCGAGGTTTTTGAGTTTGTTTTTTTAAGACGGTGTGCATTTGGTTTAAGTTGTCAATAAAGTCCTGCAATAGGATATGACAGTCCTTGTAGTCTTCCATGTTGCTTGCAAAGATTTACATACAAACTACTGCTTCAAGCTTCTTCTTAACAGTTTTCTCATTTTATGTTGTTCTCCTTCTTTAACTTATGGATGTTTTTTAAGTATTAAAAATTAGACCTAAAACTGGGAACCTGGAAGCTCAGCCAGGGGTGAGTACGTCAGAGGAATGGTAGATGGACAGGAGGGGTCTTGTTGTCTAAGTTTTGGCCCTCTGGGTTGTTCTTTATGACAAGGAATAAGAGGCCAAAGAACATGATTTTCAAATCAGGCCTGCCCAGCAGGACTCTCACAGTGAATTTAGCAGACATTAAAAGAACTATCACCCTTTCCTGCACAACTTGTGTAAATCAACCTTGTTGATTTCACTCTCTGAAATACATCAAACCAAATCCTGACTTTAATGTTTCAAGTCAATCTTTCTAGATTAATACTACAAAAAAATTTAGGGATGCAGAGAAAGCTTCATTTAATTTCTCTGTTAAAACTCAAGTTGTAGGCACATTTCTGCACATGAAAATGTGAATTTATCAACATATGTTAAATCTAGCATACTTTCTATTATGTGGAATTATCTACTGCAGAGGAGATATTTAGTCTTGCATTCCATATTGGAATATAAATCTAATCATCTGCCTAAGACAGTTTTATTTAAGGAGGTTAGAAAGCATTTTTGGTTTTGCTCATGGACAAAATAGCAGATAAAACAAAATTTTATATATTAACAAAAGTTGAATTTAAAAGTCTTAATCAGAGACTGTTAGTCTTTTACGTTCTTATATTCCTCTGATAATAACTCATTGAGGAGACTGTTCAGATTAGAAAATGAATACATTTCACTTAATTCAATTAATGCAGTCATATTAATCTTTGTTACAATGAAAGCATTCCTATTGAAAGGAGCAATGACCTTTAGCAGAGTATTGGAGTTTCTCCCAGGGATGCATTAAATAATCTTACTAACTTCTGTAGTGTTCCTCTAAGGACTTAATTTAATGGAAGGAAGTGCTATGAGTGAGGCTGTCTTGTTTCTGATGCAAGTGCTACAGTGAGCTCATAAAGGAGACAAATACAAGGAAGTCTACATGGCCTTTTAGTAGTAACTGGTAAAGATTACTTTGGTATATTAATGTGACTTGCTCAGCTCAATCCTGACATTCCTTTAATATACTGGATTTGTTGTACAGAAATTCAGTGCACTTATTCTGGTTTTGGAGGAAAAGAAACTTTATAGGTTAAAACATAAAAAAAAAAATCATTCTGACCAATGAAAATATTATTTAGATTAAAAATATGTGATAAAAAAATCCTAAACAACTGTGATTGAGAATAAGACACTGACCTTCCTGGGAAGATCTGGCTGGCTGATGATGTTTGTTTGATTTTGGCATCGTTATTGCCAGTTGGTGTTTATTACATCTACTGTACATTTTGAAGAAAATATCATGAGTAGGAAAAAGCAGCTGTAGAGACTGTCCTCAGTCGCTGAATTATGCTGCTTTCAGCACCTTGATCTAAAATCTCAGATCTGTCCATGGTGCTGGACATGACCCAGAAGTAAATGTGCTTTTCCAACCCAGAGAGCCAATTGCCTCTGAAGCAGTTTGGCTTGCAGAGATAATCAGAGGGATGGAGCACATCTCCTATGAGGAAAGGCTCAGAGAATTTGGTTTTTTCAGCCTGGAGAAGAGACAGTGTAGGAGTGGCCTAACTGTGGACTTCCAGCACCTGAAGGGAGCCTAGAAGAAAAATGAGTGGGACTTTATACAAGAGCATGTAGTGACAGATAAGAGGCAATGGCTTCAAACTGAGAGTAGGTTTAGATTAGATATCAGGAAGAAATTCTTTCCTGCGTGGGTGGTGAGGTACTTGAAATTGGCTGTCCTAAGGAGCTGTGGATGCCCCACCCCTGAGAGTGTTCAAAACCAGATTAGATGGGGCTCTGAACTGCCTGATTAAGTGAAAAGTGTCCCTGCCCATGGCAGGAGGGTTGGAACTAGGTGATCTTTAAGGTCTTTTTCAACCCAGGCCAATCTATGATTCTGTCTTTGTGGGAGCACAGGTACAGGGTTAAGCAGGGCAAGAATTTAGTTCACTATTTTTTATGCTGGCATTCACATTGTCCCATACATGTACTCATTCAGATTTCAGGATGCTATAATATTCATGTGGCATGAATTGCAACAGGCATATGGGATGAAATGTAATTTTTTTTTTTCATGGGACAGCTGAAAGCCACACTTAGTGGCATAGTTTAACTACAGTGCATATAAAGGCACCAAAAGCACCAGGACTGCTCAGGTTCTCCTTCTCCCTCAGTACCAATGGGATCACTTGGAAGCAGCCACAGAAATGCTCCAGTAGGAAAGTTCAAACAGATGGCTGGTGTAGCTCTGATCCTGCCCTCAGGATCATTCTGCAGAGCAACACAGACGACATTTGTCATCTGTATTTCTCACTGTGTTATTGGAAATGGTTGCTTGAAGGGTTTTATTTTGAATGTGGCTAATTAATCTCCAACATTGGTTCAGGATTTTCTGTTCCACATACTTATCTCTAGTCTGTTCCCTGACACATATGAATTCAAATTGCTGTATCTTGCCAATGTATTTGAGGGATTTGAGCATAGAGATTTGGAGACTAGAAAGGATTTCGGTTATGCTTCAAGAAGAAAGAAAGATAGACTGGCATATTTCCAAGAAGTTCACAGTTGTGTTAAAATGTGTTGAAGCACTGAAGGCTATGCACAAGTGTCAATATTCAAGTAAAAAGGCTTTTGGTGAAGGTTTTGTTACCCTCAAATAGGCAAAGGCTTCTTTTGAAATTTAATATATTGAAAACTGCAATATTTTAATATTTATTTGCATATGCAGGTTGCAGCCTGAAAGTCTCATTTTATAGAAGTGTTGCATAGAAGCTGTGGTTAAGGGAGGATAAAGAAGAGTACTTATAGATTATTACTGGTCTTCAATTAAGCTGTCAAATTCGACAAGCACAGCTCTTGATTGCAGTGTAGTCTAGTGAAACTGATACAGTAACTAAATCATCAGGGATAAGGGGAAACAGAGCAAAGTTAACTGCCCAAACCAGATAAGCTGCAATTACTCTAAGTTATAGTGCCCATGCTTATTATTATATTATTATTATTATCTGGTGACTGTTCCATTATTATTCACAGTGTGGTGAGTTGAGATCTGCTTGCCAGACATCCAGATTTGAACTGAAGAGTAAAGAATTGTCATGTATCTAGATTAAAGTGCAGCAGGCCTGAAAATGTCCCATTATGGTATAATTCAAATCAGCAGCAATACATCTTGTATCCAGCAAGATGTAGGGTTCTCTGTTCTTGACAGGGAATCTAACTCACTCAATAATACTTAAAACTTTGGAAGGGATCAGGATTACTGTTGCATATACTTGGTTCTGTAGGAGATTACTTTGAGAAAGGGCTTCCCTTGAAAGCTAAAATACATTCTACCCAAATCAGCATAAACTTGTGTTTCCATATATCATGCATATACATTTCATAAAGTGTGTCATAACCTGTTTGGTGCATAATCAAGCTAGTTTATAAACACCAAAATGTCAGTATTTTTGATTATTATGGGAAAAGGTTGTAAATTTATTAAAAAAATGTTCTTAGGAGTAGAAGGTACAGATAATTTCCATGACAGAGTAGTACTTAAACTTACAAACTATTGCTTATGAACAGAAAAGACAATAACAACTATATTTTTCCTCACAAAGCATATAAAATTCTCATTAGCATATTTTGAAATTCATAAACACTAGGGCAAAATTGTAAAGATTATATATCACCGATAGTGTTTTTTTACATCATTATTCATTTTTACTTTACATCTTAGTTACAAATGCCCCTAATTCCGATAATAAAATCTAATTTACGTCCTTGTAAACATAACCTGTTAATATTAAGAAATAATTCTGAAATAATTATTACAACTCTTTGTAATAATTATGTGAGCTAGTTACAACAGTTTATCAACTTTCATATAAATCCATGTTTTGAGCATTAAAAGTTTCAAGATTTGTAGGACTAGAACTACATAAAGCTAAATAAATATTTACAACACTTAGAAAGGAGTCATAAAGCAGAGCATTTGGATATCAAAAGTTATATATCCACAAAGAATTTTTTAATCAGAGTGTGATGGAGCAATATGGTGTCTCTGAAGAAGAAGACCTGAAGGGCGAGGAATTCACTTCAGGTCTTCATCCACAAGTCTTCATCCATTCTTAGACTGAGCTTGGTGATTATGCAGGTAATTCTTGGCTTTGAATATGGAAGCCTGGTCTTTGAGATCAGCTTTCACTTGATCAGTCTTGCCACGCACTGCCAGCCAAATACAGAAACACATTTCTATGAGGAATTTTTGCTATCTAGTATTTTGAGGTCTACCATAACTTTCAGAGAATTTTGGAAAGGAAAATCAGTCAGAGTGATAAAAAAGAGTTAAGTCTTTTAGGAGCCCACTTCCCAGTGGATCTTTAGTCAAACAGTTGGTCAACACTTCACAGGAGGATAAAGCTTTTAAATTTTGTATTAATCAGGAGTATCATTCCTCCACAAATGAGTTGTCCATGGCATTCCAAACATCATTCAGATATGACATTCATAGGGCTTAATATTAGTCTGAAGTTATTGGTTTGGGTTTCTTTCTTGCCAAACTTATCAGAACCAGTTAGTTATTTGTGACTGAAAATCCAAAAAGCACAATAAACTTTCTAGGAATAATAACACCTAAATCTTTTGGAATTTAAGAATCTGCAAGCCTTTGAAACATAGTATTCAAAACAAACTTTGAATAAAATATGGTAATTCTAATATTTATGACAAGTTTATCTTTAAGAAACCCTCATTTCTTCTAAAGTACTTTAGGAAGTGTACTTGTGTAATTTCTAGTGCCAGGTTTCTGCATAGTCACTTGAGGACAACCTTTCATTTTCTAAAACCAGAGCACTGTTTTAAAGGTCTCCTGTAATTAACAAACTCTCATGTCTATGGAGGACTCTGTCTTCCTATGTGTTTTGCAACTGGTTTCTGCACTCTTTGCCACAGAAGCTTTTTGATGCTGGACTACACTTAACTGCTTAAATACCTGCTTTCTTGGGAAAATTCCTGGAGAAAGAGGTCATATGCTAGTTCCACACTTTTATATTCTAAATCATATCAGCCCTCATAAAGATATCTTAAATATCAAACACTTGGTTTATTTAAGGGTAAAATAATTTGCCTTTCTGAACCCTTTTTTCTAAGCCAGAGCTTCTGCTGCAGCCCAAATGGGTCCATCATAGTTGCAAGCAGCTCTCAATTTGGCATGCACCCAAAACAGAGTGCAAGGCCATCTAGATATCAAGAAGTAAGTGACTGATTCTACCCCATGTAGCTGTCATACAATGTGTTCTCTGGAGAGATGTCAAATTTGCCAGAGCAGGAATTGTAATAAAAATAGGCTCAGATCATGTCCTGCAGATATAGTGGAAAAAGCCTTGATGCTAAAAGATAAATCTCTATAATATACTAGTGTTAGAGACCACCTTCAGGGTCACATGTAACCCATATATGTAAGGAGGAAGAATAGGAACTTGTGCTTGCTTAGGTGGAAAGCTGCTCTAATGAAACAGTGATTTCTATTATTGCTCATAACTATGCTATTTAAATTCACAGATAAATGCAGACTTCCAGTTTAAATTATAACCTACTTGACATGCACAAGAATATGATACTTGTGCTCTAAAATAAAATTCTTGGAGTAAAAAGACTGTGGCACAATTCTTACTCTATTTTTGAGAAACCAGAACATCTAAGTCTAGTAAATGATGTAAGTGACATTTAGAGAATGAATATAGAGATATATTTGTTGTCATTTGGTAGATGTGCAAAGTATGAAAACTACTAGAAAATCTATACACTGTTTTTTCATTAAAAGAATATTTTAATTCTTCATGCAAAGAATTAATATTTATTTGATATAATACATAATTCAGCTGTTCAGCTCTCATCTAACATCACTCAGGGATAAAAGTGTCTGATCCAGAAATACTGCCCACTGCTCAAACTCCTTTTTCATCACAAACCAGTTCTTTCAGAATTATCAGTCAGCCTTACACGATTATCATGCTCTTCTCTTTGTGTTTGGTTTGTAAATTGCCTCCCATTTATTTTCCTTTTCAGTCATGAAGAATTAAGGAAACTATACTACTGCCTATTCTTGATTCTAGACCTCAATGACTTTAGCTAGTCCATAAATATTTAGTTAAATTGATTGGATGTTTCTTGTTGGGTTTTTTTGCAATACTTTGGTGTCAACAGCTGACAGAGTCCAGATTAGTTTGCAGATTCATGCCCTCTGTGTTGGAAAAAGAAAAAAATGTTTGAATGGGAATACATCATGGTATATACTTCCATGCTAGACTTCCCCTTGAAGAAAGAAAAAATATAATTCCAAATTGCACCTGAGAGAACTTGCTTAGCATTGTCAGGCAGTAGTATTTAGGGGAAAAAAAATCAATGAACATACGCTAAAAAGAATATTACAATGCTTATTTTCAATTGCTTTTCTTATATGAGGAACTTTCTAAATATTATGCGACCAGTAGGCCACCAATACCTTCAATTATAAGCTGTATTAAATGCATTTCTTTTTTATTAAGAAGATTTACAGATTATTATACCTTTGTACCTGTGTATAAATAAAAATTCACTTCTATGCATGTATCAGAATTTCTATACTGTGCTATGTAGCCCACTTCTGTCTTCATCATTATCAGGTACCCATGCTAAGGAAACAATGCCATTACAAACACAAGTAATTTTAAAATAATTTTATATAAATTACTTGAAACATTTTATGGAATGTGCCATGGAAACCATCTTCTTCTCTTGCATCATTTTTTTAAAAATAAAAGAGAGAGGAGAAAGCCATATGCAAAAAAAAAAAAAAAAAAAAAAAAGATGCATTTTTTACTCAGGAGGATTAGTTCTGCAGCTCCAAGAATTTCCATATTCGAGAAACTAAATATGAAAAACGGAATGGGTTTGACATAGCTGAAGAGAAAAATATTAACCTCTATTTGAATTCCTGCAGCTTCTGCATTTTATTCCTCTTCAGTGAGCACAGTTCCGAAGTTGCCTTTACCAGGTGCTAGTTCTGGACTAGAGGAATAAGGCAAACATAATTTCATCCTAGGGAAGGACCAAAATAAGCTACCAGCATTGTGTTTGAAAGAGAGATTATACAGAATACTACTGAGAAACTTCTTTAACTGACATCCAGCACTTCAAAGAATTAGTCATCCTAACAGTATAAATCTAATTTAGATATTTGGTATGATATGATATCAGAGCATCTAGTGAGGCTGAACATCCTTCTTTTTCAAAGGCAGTTTCAGATTTCCAGTTCAACCTGTATCACCTAGAGAAAACTGTCTCTACAATGTTCTTACAAGTTCTTACTGATAGCAGTTTCATGTTATGATCCCAAGACAAGTGTACAGAAGAACATAATACTAATTATGAGTAATTATATAATAATAATGTAATCAAGATTTGACTTCCTAACAAGTGAAAAGTCCATCTAGTCATTTTACATTACCTGTCCACCAAGTATTGCTACCTCACTATTATATAATGAAGCAAAGATTTCTCTCTTTCCTCAGATTCTTTCCACTTAGTTATGATATTTTCTGTACTTCCCAAATCCTTCCGGTAGGAAGAGTGCCTCTTTACAGCAGTGCTTTTGGACTTCAGAATGTTACTTTTCAGTCTTGCACACATTTATCTAAAAAAAAACCCAACCCAAAACCAAATCACAAGTAGTAACAGACCAGTCATCCCTGATTTTCTTCTAAGATATTTCTTTCATTATTATTTCCTTTCATTTTTCTCCTCTGCATCATTTCTATTCAGTGTCTCTGTCCCAAGTTGAAAACGAACATATTTTCACACAAAAACTACAAATTTAAACTTAAAATTCAGGGACAGCTTTAAAAAAAGGCACAGAAAGTTACATTTCAAATCATTGAGAAATTGTACTTGTACTGTTTTCTGGTAAAATGACTGCTAAAGCAGGATTACATATCATAGAAATAATTGATGTATGTCTATGTTACTCCGTTTTAGCATGACTTACCCTCCGTAGTTTCTAGGCAATAGATGTGTCTAAGAAGGAAAGGAATTTCATGCATTATATATGCAAAACTAATTTCATGCATTTTTGCTTCTCCATGCTGCTTGAAGGAAAAGATAGGGTTACACATGGAAGGCTAGGTGTTAGAGCAAACCATTTTTTTACTGATGACAATTCCATTCTCCAATAGCCTCTTACAGTGTCTGTGGAATCTTAATATTAGACATGAAGTCAATAGCCCATGTCAGATAAAAATCTCTTTTATTAAACCGAAGGACAATTTACTTTCAAATATTTTTCAGCTAAGTAGTTAACAACACAAAGTATTCATACCCAGACTGGTTTGTAATTCTAAGCATTGTTAGAGTAATTCGGGTTTGGAGGGACCTTAGGAGGCCTCTGGACTAACATTCTGCCTTAAACAGGCTCAGCTGTGAGGCCAGGCTGTGTCTGGTTAGGGCTGGAAAACCCCCAGTGATGGAGGAGCACAGCTTCCCCTGGCAGGCTGCTGTCTGACGGTCCTCATGGAGAAAGTTTTTTCCTTACATACAGTTTGAACCTCTCTTATTTCCATCTATGCCACTGTCACAAATTCTTCTGCCATGCAGCACTACAAGGTTCCATCTTCTTGATAACTCCCTTGTAGGTATTAGCACATTGCTGTGGATCCCCCCTAAGCCCTCTCTTCTCCAGGCTGAACATGCTCCAACAATGCATTTGCAAATCCATTCTGACTAGCTTCAAAAGAAAGCATTAGGAACAGGCACTTGCTTGCATTATTTATGGGTTTGGTTTTGGTTTTATTTAAGGGTTATCTCTCGTGTCCCTCCCTCTGGTTCTTTGTTTTAGCTAGGACTGGTTGAACTGTACTTTTGGCATGTGACTATTGGGTTAACCAGCATTAAATCCTGCTGCAGCATTTATCCTGCAATCTTTAACACACCTCATACTAGCTGACTCATCATCCTAGTGATAAGCATTCCCTCTTCCTAGCAAAGAACAATATCCAAAACAACAGATGATAGTATTAAAATAATAAAATTAATAAAATAGTAAGTTAACAAACAGAGCTATTGTCTGTGACTTTGCTTCTCTTATTTTAAGAACTGAGATAATTTCCATCACCAGGGTTTGAGGAACAAGAGGAGGGGAGCAAAAATCAAAAGATGAATTCTTTTTAATTGTATCAAGTCCTTTGGAAAGCTTTTTTCCCTTTAATTCCATCTGTGTGGCAGGTGGAAAGATGATGGGGGTGACTTCTTTATCAGACAGATATCGTCTATGTATAACACAGAAAAATATTACACAAACAAAAGAATTGCTTCCTTCCCAGATGTGCAGGATGATACCGAAGTGGAGCCTGACCAGGACAGCAGAAACGCTTTCCTATAAATCATCATATAAGGTTGCAAGATGCCACTTTCTGTAGAGCTGTTGCATCATACCCCTATCTAATATTTGCTAGACGGCCCACAATCCACAGGATTAAGTTAGGGCTCTAGAATAAGGTTACCAAAATAAAAGTGTTCTCATCAAGAAAATGCTGTCATAAACAACCTTCACAAAGGAGATACTGGAAGGGTCACCTGCTCTCTCTCTCGACAACAGAAAAGTGCAGGACAAAACTAATAGTGTTTTTCTAGCATATTAAATACTGTTTTGGTGGACTACAAAACCATTTACAGCTTGATGTAAACTTTCTTCCTTTTTTTGTATGGTTTTGGCAGAGGAAACTGATAATAGAAATATCAAAATAAAGTAGCTGGTATCTCTCTGGTAGGTTTGGCTGAGACAACCTGTCAGTCTCATGTTCCTAATTCCCATACAAGCAAGAATTCATTCAGGGATGTGAATAACTGTTGACTAACACAGTGTCCACTGCAAACACTTGCAGTGGTAAAAACCTGTCAAGTTTTTTTCAAGGTAGTACTACAATATTTTTAAAAAGTAATTGTGTCATTTGGTGGTCTCTTCCTGCTATAAAACTTCTTATTACCACTTTCAAATTTCAGTTTTTCTTATGACTTTTCAGAGGATTTTTACTGCTGCTCTGTGGTGAATACATAGGATGAAACTAGGTCACTTCAGTAACCTGGGGCTGTCTTTGCTCTGTCTCAGTGAACACTGTTGGTCCATGGTGAATGAATTATTTCTTTCCTTGACTGACAAGAGAAGAAATTATTTTTAGGTAATTTTATGCCCATTTTAGACTGGTTATATATTAATATGTAGACCACTAAGGCTTTGAAGACTGGAGCAGGATACAGTGGCCATTGCTCAGTAAAGACTACCTGGGAGAGCCCCAGAAAGATTAGTCTTTGCTCTACATGTGCATAATTTTTATGTGAGCAAAAGTAGACAGATCTTGAACCCAGGTACCACAGAGGTGGAGACAACACTTGGGTTTGTCTCTCCTGACATGGAACAGCAATATGACAGCCATTAGGAAGGCAAAAGGAACCAAACTGAATAAATTTTTAGCCACAATGGGTTCTTTGCCCATGACACCCACGGATAATATTTTATATCCTGCGTAGAAGAAATGATGGCACTCTGGGTTACAGAACTGACTTAATCTAGAAAACAATTATATTTTGTTCCCACAGGACTTCAGCATTGGACTCTAGCCAAAGCCAGCAGTTTAGGAAACAGCTTAATCTGAAACACACATCGATGACAGTGACTGCTATGAGCAAAAGTAGTCTTTTGCTATTCCTGACACTGCTTTCCTTGATGAAGCCCCATGTTAGGATTTAGTCCTTATTTTCAAAGTGCTTACATTCAGAAGATGCTTATGGATATGAAAGTTCTCAGCCAGCCTTAAAATAAAACTTTAGGAGAGACTTTTTAGCACCATGGCAAACCCTTAGTGGTCCCTCCAGCCTCCCATGGGAGACCTGTCCTGAAGCAGGCTGTTGGCAGAGACTTGCAGACCTGTGGAGAGAGGAGCCCACATTTGAGCAGGTTTCCTGATTAGGACTTGGGGGATTCCATGGGGGACCCACACTGGAGCAGCCTGTCCTTGAAGGACTGCACTCCTTGGAAGAGTGACCCATGTTACAGCAGTTTAAGGAGGACTGTGCTCGTGGGATGGACTCACACTGGAGTAGTTCATGGAGAATTGTCTTCTGTGGGAGGGATCCATGGGGAGAGGCAGTGGAAGGACTCCACATCCTGAGCAGTGGGAGTAAGAGTGTGTGATGAGCTGACCACAATTCCCATTCCCTGTCTCCCTGCACCACTAGAGGAGAGCAGTAGAGATGGGAAGGAGCGAGGGGTGGGGGGGCGGGTGGTGTTTTTAAGGTCTTATTTTACTTCTCATTATTTTGCTCTGATTTTGTAGTAATACATTCAGTTCATATCTCTACTTCATGTCTGTTTTGCCTATCATACTATTCAGTTGGAGATCTCTCTCTGTCCTTATCTCAACTCACGAACCCTTATATTTTTCTCCCCTATTCAGATGTGAAGGGGAGTGATAGGTTGGCTTTGGTGGGTGCTTGGCATCCAGCCAGCATCAACCCACTTCAGTGGGCATCCTGCAAATGCCTGTGTGCTACGGATAGCACTTCCCAAATGTGATGGCTGTAAGGGCAGAAACAAAGCCCCTGTCTGGCCATGACTTGCTTACTCCACCTGGGATTGTCACCAATCCTTTTCAGCATCTCTTGTTTCTAAACAGTAACCACTAGGTCCATCTGAAATGAGAAAGAAGTGGCCAGATAGTGAAAAGAAAAGAATGGAATTTTTTATAAATTCAGGACTGTATCTCTTGCTGAGCTGAGGCATCCCACACAGTTTTAGTACAAACAATTGAAGGCTTCCAAAATTTGTTCTTTGATTGCTCATTGCTGTAGTACACTACAATTTCGTTTGTTCAGTCATTACTAAAGCCATCCACCCACTTACAGCTATTCTTATAGAAAATAGCATTCTTTCCCACTGATGCAGATAATTTGTATCTTCTGATAATTGTACATCTGATGCATGGAGAGAAGACAATAATAGATAAGGGCTTCAACTTGATTTCTGACATACTGATGAAAAAAAGAGGCAATGGCTTTAGTTAATGTGTGCATACATTTTTGCCTGAATGATAAAAAAGCAGATGGAAAGCTTCAATTGGCACTATTCAGCAGTGTCAGTAATGTTCTGATTTTCTGAGTGACTGAAATGCTATTGAATGGACATGGATGTAGGAGAAGGGAATACAGGTGACCTTGCCCCAATAAATAACAGCTGTGTAAATTACCCAACACAGCCTTGCCCCAATGAGTCACAGCTGTATCCAATAAAGATAAGTGCAGTAAAGGGGAGTGGGTTAGCTGGTGACAGGGGGATTATGAAGAAGGATTTGAGGTAGGGGCTGTAGTTAGAGCTTGCTTTCAGAACCTGCAGTCGTAGCCTATCCAGGTAAAAGCCTGCATTCCGAGTCTCCAACCTTCAGTAGGAGCTTGCTGCAGCCATAGTCAGCGAATAGTTGCAGTCAAGTTGGCAAAGCTGTAAAGAGGAATAAACTAGGACCCTTTTCATGCTGTGATAAACAAGAAGTCTGTGTCTCAGCTCATTTCTACTCTCTAAAAAGAGGGCTGCTGTAGCGTATAGATATGAAGTCACAGGCATAATGATTTTGCCTGTTAGTAACTTGCAACTTTTAAAAGCTAAAAGTTAAAAAGCATGTCAGACTGTATAGATACAGTAAAGAAGCCTAAATTGCAAAATAAAAAGTGGCCTGGAATAATCTTAACAAATGTATTTCCTTGTTAAAGGGAATGTTAGTGTCTATTCACTAGTACCATAAGACTTCAGAAATTATGTGTTACTTATGCAGTTTAACCTGTTTATCAAAATAGTGAAGCACACATTTTAAATAAAAGAAATGTGCAAGAGTTTGGAATTCAGCTGCTTAGACAAAGAATGGGGGAACACATAGAGCTTTAAATCAGAGAGGTTAGGAGGTTTGGAAAAAAATTTTGTGAACTTCAGGAAGTACCTAGTGACTTTTGCAAAGCAAATTAAAAATCTGAGGAGCTGAGATAAGGAACTTCAAAATGAAGCTCTAGAATTATGGAATTATATATTTTATTGTCTGCCTATATCCATGTAGAGTTCTTCTGTGTTCTGTATTCAGCTGACATGTCTGAGGACAAAGTGAGCTGTGCTTATCACCTCTCCACACAGCTTGTGCCCGGCTTGGGGGTTGCTCCTGGGCAGAATATGGAGGTGTGCCTGACACTGTGTTCACTTGTCAGCTGCGTTGGGGTGACTCTAATTCTTGCAAGCAGCAGGTAGCTCCAGCCAGCCTGAGTTCATGTGTGTAAGTTTGAAGTGTGCAGACTTCCTCCTCAGAGCTGCCTTTGGCAACAGGGGAAAAAAAGGCTTCACTAGAAAACCCTTTGCATCTGTACATGGAAGGATATATTATATATTTACAGAGATATCCAGAAAAATACATTCTATTGTCAGTACATACAATCACACACACTTTTGATTTATGCATATTCCATCAAGTAGCATCATACACATCTTCTCTGTATCTGATGCAGAAAGTATAATGTCTTGTGATACTATGTGGGACTTTTCCCATGGAGTGCTCATGGAAGTCACATAGGTGGAAAGTACTGAATATGTTAAAATTATATGTAGAAAAAGGAGGAGTGAAAATTTTCTGGCAAATATAGGTCACCTATTTGTGCAACTTAGTTTCACAGTTCACTGCCTAACCTCTTGCTTTTTCACCTAAGGAGTGTTGTATAGCTAACCCAAAATAAATATATGGTATGTAGGGTATGTTAATGATATTCTTGAAGAATGAAATTAAGAGCAATACAAGTGAGTAACAAGAAATACACTGGACTATTAACATGATGAAGTTGTGTAAGTATATAAGATTAGGTAATCAGTATAAAATGCCTCAAGTATGCTTACGGTTATAGCAAATGCATAGTTGCATTATTTTACAAATGCTATGTGGTCATGTCTTCTAAAACTTCTTTTTAATGTAGAAGCCAAAATCAACTTTTTGATGCTGTTATATTTTAGGCAATGGACGTTAAAAGATACTCAAAACATATTCCTTGCACGTGACAGTAGGTTACAACTTCTGTATGTAGCTTTTAGATGGACTCTAGTCACAGAGTTCTTGCTGTGGAGGTAATTTAAATGTAGTCACTTCATAGGCTTAGGGCAAAATTAGAAAGGTTCCAAAAATTCCACAGCTTAGCACTGAATTTGCACTTTATTATGAAAAATATATAACACAATCATCGATAGAACTGAAAAGTCATCTTGGAAAATGTCTTTTTTAACCTGGATCAGTTCTCTGGTAAGACTCACTGGAGAGCAGCACAGAAGGCTGTGACAGCCCCAGGTTGGGGCTCAGTGGTAACAGAGGAGCAGCTTTTGCCCATCTCTGCTGGCTTAAGGTGTTCATTTACCCAGAGCTTGGGTGTGCAACTCTTTAGTGACTGAAGTCAGGCTAGGTTGGTGCTGTACAGTCCCATGGCATCGCCTTCCTGCCCTCGGCTGCATGCTCACATCTTTCCCTTGGCACTGGGATTTCACTCACTCCTTTGTGAGCTAGTTGGGGTAGTAGAAGGAGCAGGGAACTGTACACTTTTCTTAATGATTTAATTTTCTGTGAAGAGAGTCTTCCAAACTGACATATTAAAGGTCAATATGAACACCATGGGTGACAGCATGAGAGCAATATAATGTTGTTGGTAGGATTGTAGGATCTGGCCTGAGTTGTCTTAAATGGTCTTGGAAGTCAAGCTGTTTTGTGGCATCAGGTCTTACAAAGATTAAGCTGCTGCAGTTCTGTGTTTGTTTTCCTGGCTGCATATTCCTATACCTTTTTCCTGGAGACATTGGTGTACATGGAAGTTGCACTGGTCCAGGGATCAGCTAAAAACTAGCTACTCTCTTTTGCTAAGTGAGATTAATTTGCAAATGGTCCAGCTCCTGCGCCAGCTTCCTTTCAGGTCACATACACGTTCAACCAGGCTTGTTTAAACTGCCATGGAATTGAATTTCAGGATGATGTGGTTATTCACAGAAAGATCTTCTCTTTTGCATGAAAGAGGCTGGAAGTGAAAGCAGCCCGAGACAAGAGCTCTGCAATGTGTGATTTGCTTTATCCCTTCTGCTGGGTGCTTTCTTCTCCTGGAGGCGATGCCTGTGGCCCTCTGATATGAAAGATAACCCAGGGGAAGTGTGTTCCCCCTGCTGCTTGCTAAAACACGTGGAAGAGCACAAGTTACCCTTCACAGCAACACCTCCCAGCGCGTTCCCTCCTTTCCAAGCTCTCACCTCAGTCTCTGGGACATTAGTTCTGTCATCCACCAAGCAACGTGACAGGAAAAGGGGAGGTTTTGTTGTCCTGGGAGGGAAAGTGTTGTGTGACCTGCGTACCTTCTTACAGACTGCAGGCCTGCCTGTGTTTCTGACTCATTGTCTGGAGGCAAAAAAATTAGATGCACCCTTGAACATACAAGTGCTGACAGCTACAAATAAGGCAGATTTTTCTAAAAAATCTGTCTTGTGAGCAATGTAGCTTCCAGGTACTGTGAGGCTTCGTTTTAAAAAGTGCCAATGGATATGCACAAACATGCTTATGCTAAACATACAGAAATAAATTGCATATGCAGTAAGTTAACTGTAAATAAGCACAAAACAGAAAGAAAAGGAAAGGGAAAATGTATATTGCCAGCACAAAATAGGGCTGGGGAATGAATCTGATATGTTTGTGTTTCTGTGGAATCTAAGCATTTTGCTGGAAAAATCATATAAGATATACTGAATTTTAAGAGAAAAAATTTTCTTTGTATTTACTGCCTCATACATACTAAACCACAGCTTCCCCTGAGGCTGTTTTATTTATAAATTCATAGTTATAATTTCCATAGAGTTACTCTGAAAAAATTACAAGGCATGGTAAGAAAAAATAAAAATAGAATAATTTTTGCAGGAAATACAATGAAATAATACCTGCAATTGCCTTATAAGCTACCCAGTCTCACAGACTGTATTTAGAATATAAATAACACTGAAATTACGAATGTGGGAGTATCAGACTTTATCTTTTTTCAAAACATATTCCCTGGGGAAGCCATGTGCTGTCCATTGCCGGGGATACCTGTGCTTAAACTGATTAATTGGTGTTGTAATGAGGCTCTAATGAAGAGCCTGGGAGCTTCAGAGGGAACCAGTTGTTTTGTTTTAAGGAAATTTTCTCAGAAGTCTGTGTTGACCCAGAAAAAAAAGTAATTGCGTTTTGGAATCTGCAGATATGTAAGTAGGAACCTGTTTTGTCTACCCGTACTCTGTTATGTGTGACAACTGTGACATGGGTGTGTATGTATCCTGCTTGTCATGATACCTTTCACCAGGTCCAGCTTGGCATTTCTCAACTGCTATGTCAGAGGTGTGCATGCCACAAATGAGGTGACTGAGGGTCAAAGATGAAAAAGGACAGAGGACTGATCCAGTAAGAACAAGA